>NC_081223.1:6059041-6712541 GCF_902713425.1 Acipenser ruthenus
CATTGGCCAGTCGGATCCCCTGAGGATAAAAAAATAAATATTCTAAGCTTTAAAATCAGTTTTACTAAGCTTTTTCACCACTATATTTTCTTCCTTTGAAAGGTCTCCAATGGTACTACTTGAATGATCTAAAAAGTGGCAGATTCACATACTCAACTATCTGATGTACTAAGATGTTTACTAAGATAGGTAAGTTAAGGAAACAATGATATAGGTGGGTATAGGAGCAGTGAAACTGGTTGGAAAATGTAGATTGTTTTAAAACCTTACCTTTAAATAATACCTTTAAGCCAGGCTTGTTTTGATGTAACTAACATTTAGAACACTGTGTATCTGGGAGTATTCCACTGTTTAATTTAACAATGGAATTGTGACAGGATGAAAACCCTCACTTGTAAATCGTGTTTATTTGGGTTGAATTTTATTTTGTTAGTCTGTTTTGTACCGGTACTTGTTTTCATGAAAGTTCATTTTGAGCCTCAATGATCTGTTCATCTTCATGTGAATGCAGCTGGTTTAGCTGAATTGCTTAAATGATTGGTAATGTAGTCTGGATGCGCAGCCCTTTGAGCTGCTGCTAGTTCTGTTTTGGACTCATGGGAGATGCTGGCTACCTGTGTGCGATCCTGCTCTGCTACAGAGAGCTATTTTGTTAGAAGTCTATTAGGTAACTTTTGTTTTTGAATGGTTAAAAGTATTTAGTTTTAGATTTCATTTAATAAACGTGTGCAGTGCTGTGCTGGAACTGCATCCTCTGACTCCTACTCCAGTGTATCAGCGCTTGCTACCATTCTGTCTTTGTCCAGCACGGTCAAGCCCTCACAGGAATAATCCTTGCCGTGGAGTTTTGCAGAATCTATATTCCATTCACACAAACGATAGCAGCTCAACTGAATCAAACACTAGAGCAAAAGATGACATACCATTACTCTTCTGGTTAGTATATTCCTTTGTGCAATCCTCATTTGAGCTGCATATTGTTCCAGAGTCTGGTCCCTAAAGAAGATGGAAAAGGGCGGTTTATGTACACATGCTGCATCATTGGACCTGTTTTTGTTATTTTTTTAAGAACATGTAACATCAGACAAAAATTTTGAAAAACAGAAATCAAATCAAACCTGTTTATAAATCACTAAAAGTTTTGGAAGAATGCTGTGGAATTCACAATGGGCTGTCAAGTAAGTGAACACTGAATGAATTGCATGCTAATATACAGGCTAAAAACTGCATCTCATTATTTCTGACACTGGGAGAGGGACAATCAGAGCCAGATGCATAGGCAAAGTAGGCATGTGCCTACGGCCCGAACTCAAGGGGGGGCCCAAAATGTTTTTTTTTTTTTTTAAACATATACAGATTTACGCCTAAACTGGAAAACAACACTCACTGAACTTGTATGCCAAAACACTGGCGATTTCTCTGCTCTTCTGGAGAAAAGGGCATTTTATTTAATGAAGGAAGTCAAAACCCACTGGATCAACAAAAAAACAAAACAAAAAAAAATAAGGAAACATTATTGCAGATTTTGCATGCAGTAAACTGTAACGTATTTGACTACACAACAATGTACAGGTATGTTTGTTTTTTACTATTTATTTTTGTGGACTATTATGGAGCTACCGTTAATGAACAAAAGCTTGAACACCCTTCTATATATTACCTATATATCAACTTCATATGGTGCTCCATGTTGCCTTTTTATTCACTAAATCATCCTGATTGTAATCTTGTTTTAAATCTGGCAAGTAGAGTCTCCAATAGAAATGTAGGAATGTGCTGTCACTCAGTTGTTGGGCGGGTCTAAAGTATTCAGAACGAATCAATGATAAATACAAGTCAAGAAGGCAGGACATTGCCCTGCAGCACAGGAAAATGTATTTATTATTATTTTTGTAGAAGCTTTTATTTTTTTTAATGTGAAAAGGGTAAACTCAACGTGAATTGATTAACCATTTCCAGTTTTCCCGGTGTTTCAGTGTTTATTGGCTATCCACCGAAGAAGAAAAAAAAACCAGAAGCCCTAATTACAGTGTTGTTGTATATAAACATGTAACATCTTTCATTCTATATCGCAGTTAAAGTAATGTAGGCCTATATTTGATATAGAAGCTTTGTACCGGGATAAAAAATAAATTTAAAAAAAGATTTTGTTCTACGAAGCGTCAGTAACTGGAATCTGTAAATTTGCTGTAAAATCTGCTTCAGCGAGTGACAGCTAAACAGTTCAAATAAGATACTAAAGGACTATGCTGTGCAAAAAGGAGCACAAAATTAACAATATGTAAGTTACATGCATAACGATTTCTGTTTAGTTTTCAAGTAGCCTAAAATGACAGGTAGATTAATGCAGTTTGCAATTATTGTGCTTTTAAATATATTATAAATTATGATGTTTCTGTGACTTCATATTAGTTCAGTAAAATCATACATGTAATATAAAGCATTCTGTTAATGGTAAAGGCATATTTTATGTAAGGACTGGGAATCACCAACCTGCTTAATTGTGTTAAACTGTATTCCACAGACCGGGTTTGGTCTGTGGAAAAGGTGGCAACCCTAGGTGGAGCGCTAGTTATAAAGGCTATAGTGTATAGAGGTGTGTGCGTGTGTGTGTGTATGTTTGTATGTATATGTGTGTGTGTGTATGTTTGTATGTATATGTGTGTGTGTGTGTATGTTTGTATGTATATGTGTGTGTGGCTGTTTGTTCAGTGGTAGGGGGCTCACAAGTGTATGCTTGCCTAGGGCCCAGTGATGGCTTAATCCAGCCCTGGGAACGATTGTAAATGATTGGCTGGGAGGTGAGTCCATATATACGTATTTCTTAGCAGACACCCTTATCCAGGGTGACTTACAATTGTTACATCGTATTATATTTACCTACAATTACATTTTTTACATTATTTTTTTACATACAATTACCTATTTATACAGTTTTTTATATACCTTTGCTAATATACAATATAGATGCCAGCATCTTTAAAAGTAGTTACCTCCAGACAGTTTCCTTGAGTTTGATTCTTTGTGACTACTGCATTAGTAACAACAAAAAAGGAGTCCTTCCCCTGTGGAAGAAAATGAGAACTGTAATACAAAGGAAATTAGGACATAACTGTCACTTTAAGCATTAGTAGAACCTTGGTGTCATCCCACTTAAATATCTGTCAGTTAACCTTTAATTACCTGTCAGTCACCCTATTTAAACCACAGTCAGCTTCCTAATTCTCATCTTGCTTTTCAGTTTGTGGTTAGCTAGCAGACCTGCAGACCCAATCTTAAAACAAATGTTTTGTTTTCAATCGGCTTAAAATGACTACTAACCCGATGCAGCTTTCGTTTTCATATGATTCAGATGAAGATTTTTTCACTCCTTCTGGCTGTCTGCCTGTAACAAATAATCCACCGACAAAACTCACAAAGAAATCCTGGAGCGATTGGGCTGCTTTATTTGTTTCATACTGCAATTCCATATCGGCAGAGCCTGTTTTTCCCCTCAAAAGTCACAACAGAAATCCAAGCTTGTCAGTTCACACTATGCCCCTGTAGTGCAAGCTTCACTCACTCATGATCCACTTTTCAATTTCATCTGATCCTTCGTCCGATTTGCATTATCAGATTTTTAACAATATGAAGCAACTCATTCATCCTCTTTCCACCTCAATTTCTACAGTATTTGATGCCTGGATGCTCTCGATATCAGGATCACTCGCTTGGAACCGGCAGCCATTACTTCCTCATCAGTAGCACCAGCAGCAGCACTCGTCTCTCCCGCTGCTTCAGCCACGCCCACTCCTGATCTCGAGCTGCCAATCTTCACTCTAGTGACTTCGACTAGTTCAGGATCCTCTTCTGCTTCAGTAGTTCATCGCCACTCTCTCTCTCCTCAATTGAGACGTAATATTATTGAAGGTAAAGATATTAATTTGGTCTCAATACTTATTCAAACCTCAGAATTTCTGGATCACAGGGTAGTAGACTGTGGAGATTTGTCTGTTCACGGATCCTTGGCTGTGTAAAAATCTTACTGTGACAGGATTGACCGAGGTTTGAGACAGTTTTAAAGTTCAAAAATAAAGTTTTTAATAAACAAAAATAATCAAATAAATAGGCACGATGGCCAAACAAAAAGGTTTCAAACACAAAATACAAACACAAAACAAAAACTTACAAAATAAAGTTTCCAGGCTGGGCGTTGCCTTCACTGGAACAGAAAACACAGCACAAACAAAACACTCCTTCTCTTTCCAGAACTCTCTCTACAACTCCCCCCAGCCACGGCCTCTCCCCTGGCTTTTATTCCCTGTGGCTGGAGCCCAATTAATCAATAATAGCTAATTATTCAATTAGGGCTCCAGCCACATTCTCACATGTTTTCCTGGCAGGGAGGAATTTTAACCCCCTCCCTGCCAGTCCCAACCATGATCATAAAGACGGGGCAGTCCCCTGTCACATATCCCCCCCCTTATGCCAAGCACAACATGGCCTAAATGGCCACCTCCCCCTCAGTCTCAGTCCCGGAAGAGGGGGAAGCACAGTGTCCATGGGGGCGGCCATGGTGGGACGTCCGGCACCACCCAATTCTTCGTGGCCGGCAGCTCCCTCTTCCGGGGCTCCGGCCACACACTATCTTGCCACGAAAGTGCCGCTGGGGGAGCTGGTCTCCTGACCTCCCTCCCCCTCTTCATGGCCGGCAACTCCCCTCCGTGGGGCTCCGGCCATAGTGTAGCGACCCCAGGCGAAGCAGGATCCCTGGCAACCCCAGGCGAAGCAGGATTCCCGAAGACCCCAAGCGACGGCAGCAGCGGCGGACCCTTGGGAGGCGACGGCAGCAGCAGCGGACCCTCGGGAGGCGACGGAAGCAGCAGCGGACCCTCGGGAGGCGGAGACGGGAACGACGGCCCGGCTCCCTCTGGTGGCGGAGGCGGGAACGGCGGCCCGGCTCCCTCTGGTGGCGGAGGCGGGAACGGCGGCCCGGCTCCCTCTGGTGGCGGAGGCGGGAACGGCGGCCCGGCTCCCTCTGGTGGCGGAGACGGGAACGGCGGCTCGTCTCCCTCTGCTGGCGGAGGCGGGAACGGCAACTCGTCTCCCTCTGCTGGCGGAGGCGGGAACGGCAACTCGTCTCCCTCTGCTGGCGGAGGCGGGAACGGCAACTCGTCTCCCTCTGCTGGCGGAGGCGGGAACGGCAACTCGTCTCCCTTTGCTGGCGGAGGCGGAAACGGCAGCTCGTCTCCCTCTGCTGGCGGAGGCGGGAACGGCAACTCGTCTCCCTCTGCTGGCGGAGACGGGAACAACAGCTCGTCTCCCTCTGCTGGCGGAGGCGGGAACAGCAGCTCGTCTCCCTCTGCTGGCGGAGGCGGGAACAGCAGCTCGTCTCCCTCTGCTGGCGGAGGCGGAAACAGCAGCTCGTCTCCCTCTGCTGGCGGAGGCGGAAACAGCAGCTCATCTCCCTCTGCTGGCGGAGGCGGGAACAGCAGCTCGTCTCCCTCTGCTGGCGGAGGCGGGAACAGCAGCTCGTCTCCCTCTGCTGGCGGAGGCGGAAACAGCAGCTCGTCTCCCTCTGCTGGCGAAGGCGGAAACAGCAGCTCGTCTCCCTCTGCTGGCGGAGGCAGAAACAGCAGCTCGTCTCCCTCTGCTGGCGGAGGCGGAAACAGCAGCTCGTCTCCCTCTGCTGGCGGACCCTCGGGAGGCGACTCCTCCCCTTCTGGCTCTCGGGACGGCGGCTCCTTCCCTTCTGGCTCTCGGGACGGCGGCAGCAGGGGAACCAGCAGGCATGCTCCTTCTGCTGGTGACGGTGATGGAGGCAAAACCAGCAGGAACTCTCCCTCTGCTGGTGGACACCTGGACTGTGGACGTTGGGCCTTCCCCCTCTTGGGCTCTGGACGCACCGACTCCCCCCTCTTGGGCGCAGGACGCACCGACTCCCCCCTATTGGGCGCAGGACGTTCGGGCACCTCCCACTCAGGCGCAGGACGTTCGGGCTCCTCCCACTCAGGCGCAGGACGTTCGGGCTCCTCCCACTCCAGGTCTGTGTCCGGTAACACCTCCGGGCAGTGGTGCTCCTCATGCCCGTACTGCATGCACTGAGTGCACCACTCCTCTTCCTCCCATGTCTTCCTTCCTCTCTGCCTCCTTCTTCTCCCCTCTGTTTGCGTGGGGCAGATGGCCACTGTGTGCCCATATGCTCCAAAGCCAGTGCACAACTCTGCCGCGAGACTTTTTAAAAACAACTCCCCGTCGTCATCTGCCTCCTCCTGGGCCAGGGCGTAGGGGCATCCTGCCCAGTTGTGGCCATAGACTTCACCGCGCCCACACCAGTCCGCTGGTAGCACTTCTGGGCAGGATCTCCATCGATGATCCAGCATCCATGAACACCAGGGGAAAAGGCTGGCTGGGTCCTCCAGCTGGGGTGGCTGTTGTTGCAGCAGCCTACATTTCTTCGGCTGCTGCATCTCCTGCCTTTGCCGCTGTCTGCTCTTCCTCCCCCATTTAAATCAAGTTTCCAAAAAAAACCTCCCAAAAAAGAAAGAAAAAAAAAATTACTGCTCTGAGCCTCCAGGTGGCGCTATCCCGTTCTGACACCAACTGTGACAGGATTGACCGAGGTTTGAGACTCAGAGACAGTTTTAAAGTTCAAAAATAAAGTTTTTAATAAACAAAAATAATCAAATAAATAGGCACGATGGCCAAACAAAAAGGTTTCAAACACAAAATACAAACACAAAACAAAAACTTACAAAATAAAGTTTCCAGGCTGGGCGTTGCCTTCACTGGAACAGAAAACACAGCACAAACAAAACACTCCTTCTCTTTCCAGAACTCTCTCTACAACTCCCCCCAGCCACGGCCTCTCCCCTGGCTTTTATTCCCTGTGGCTGGAGCCCAATTAATCAATAATAGCTAATTATTCAATTAGGGCTCCAGCCACATTCTCACATGTTTTCCTGGCAGGGAGGAATTTTAACCCCCTTCCTGCCAGTCCCAACCATGATCATAAAGACGGGGCAGTCCCCCGTCACACTTACTCTTGGAGAATTTGTGCTTGCTTTCTCTGTTTTTCGCGATGTCCTTTGTGAAGTTTATGCTCACCGACGGTCAGATATGGCGGTACCATTTTTTATGAGTATCATAAAGCTTTTTCAGCCAAAGCAGCTTCTCAGTTTGCGTCGGACAATACACTTGTTTGATTGACTAGTCTCAACCCAATCCTGATCTGTTTAACAGATTCTTCAGTGTTCTTCGCGCTAACACTTGAGGAGTTTGGGTTTCCACCGCCTATTCTACCTCTGTGTCCAAACGCAGCCTCCAATTATTCTTCCCCTGCTCTCAACAACACTCCTTTCTTCAGGAATTGCGCGTCTGCAGTTTCTCCTATTAATTCTTCTGTGCTGCCTTTTTCATTAAGCAAAGATTCTCATGGAAGACTTGACAGAAATACGATGATTCTTGGTTGTAAATCACCCTCCTGACCTGTGAGGGTGCTAAGCAGCGAGAACAGAGTTACTTGGACGGGCTGTCCTGACAGTTATTTCCCAGGGTTCAAGGGAAGTCGGTGAAGGGGAAGGGGGCAAGACTCTGTTGCAATAACGCATTCACCCGGAAGGGAAACGACGTGGCAGCCGCAGAATGGAGAGACGGTTGCACTCGTTTAACAAGGGGTCATGTGTGACAGCATAAATCATAATCTGTTCCTTCGCATTGGTTTGTGTTTGAACCTTGAAGGACTGTGAGAGACCCAAGTGAACGTAACAGTATCATGAGTGTTTTGTTTGTTTTGTCTGTTAGTAATTTGTCTTCTTTGTAAATTGTCAGATGGCTAACACGTTTTCTGAGCTGTCGCCGTGGGCCAGCACAAAGCCGGAACAACACATCACCACCGTCACAAAATACTTGTAACTTGTATCACCCACCACGAGCACTACTGCACACACCCAGAACTGGTGACCGTGTCTGTATTATTGTGGGGTGGATATTATTGTTTATTATTTGGGACAGCAATCCCGTTGTTATTTACCCCGTGCAGTACACATTGTGTATTGCCAGGAGATTATTGTTTGGTCGCCAGATCTGGAAATTATAAATAAAACCCTTTCCAAACTGGATTACAATTATCTCTGTCTGCTTCATTCACGCACTGCTTGAATGAAGCATTGGCTTCCGTAGCCATTATATAGTGTACATACCAGATTTCTCCAGCCTTGCCAAGCCGATCTGTGAACTTCTTTCAGTTCCCAGAGGGGGAGGGGTAAGGAGGAAGAACTCAAAATGGAGAACAGAGGCCAAGCGGTCATTCCAGCCACCACCATCCCAACCAGTAGAATGGACTGCGAGGCATCAGGACATACTAGAGAGGTTAGTGGAAGCCCTGACAAGTCCACCAGTGAAGGCATACCCTGATTGTGAAAAACCGTTTGTGTTGCATGTTGATGCTTCAGAAGAAGGTCTGGGAGCAGTCAGGAGGCAGGAGGGTGTACTGAGAGTTGTTGCTTATGGATCCCGAACCTTGACTCCTGCAGAAAAAAATGACAGACTTCACTCAGGAAAGCTGGAATTCCTAGCTTTAAAATGGGTCATCACAGAGCGTTTCCGTGACTACCTCTTCTATGCTCCTCACTTTACAGTATATAGTGACAACAATCCGTTGACCTATATAATGAAGACAGCCTAGCTAAACGCTACAGGCCATCGCTGGGTGGCAGAACTTGCAGATTATCGATTTACTTTGAAGTACCGTCCGGGATCTGCCAATAGAGATGCTGACTTCTTATCAAGGAGGCCCACAAAGATCGACGAGCTTATGACTGAATGTACACAAGAGTGCCAGCCTGATACTCTAGCTGCAATGGAAGAAGCACTTGATGCTCAGGAAAGAGGTGGTGTTGACTGGATCGCCACTGTGTCGTGTGATGTGGCCACTTTGGCAGAAACTGTATGGGAATGTGAGACTACAGCCCAACTACAGATGACTGAGGACATCAGAGATGCACAGAAAGGGGACCCAGTTATCAGTAGAGTTCCAACCCTAAAGCTGCAGAACAATGTCCTGAAGAATAAGGAAAGGCAAAAAGAACCTGCAACAGTAAGACATCTACCGAGAGAGTGGCCTCACTTGCAAGTGGACAAGAATGGAATACTTTGCCGCAAACAGCAACAAAACTTCAAATGGTCCTGCCAGAGAAGTATAAGATGGTAGTCTTCAAGCAACTTCATGAGAAGATGGGGCACTTGGGAGCTGACAGGATGCTTGCTTTAGCCAGAGATCGTTACTATTGGCCGAAAATGAGAGAAGAAATCGAGCACTACATAACTAAAGTGTGTAGATGTCTAAAACAAAAGAAACCAAATTGAACAACAAGAACTCCGCTACAAAGTATTGTAACCATTGCACCGTTCGAGATGATCTCCATTGATTACCTGCACTTAGAAAGAAGCAAAGGTGGATATGAATATATTCTAGTCATTGTAGATCATTTTACCAAGTTTGCTCAGGCCTATGCAACATCAAACAAATCTGGAAAGACTGCAGCACAGAAAATATTCAATGATTTCATCCTGAGATTTGGATTCCCATTGAAAATCCATCACGACCAGGAAAGGGAGTTTGAAAATGAGCTCTTCAGGAAACTGCAGGATTACCTCAATAAAGTGGTCCATGCCTATAATTCTACTGTCCACGAGGCAACTGGATTTTCCCCGTTTTTTCTGCTCTTTGGCCGAGAACCAAAGCTACCAATCAACCTGTTTTTCCAAGAGAACAAGAAATGGAAAAGCAGTCCCATGAAAGTTATGCAGAAAAGTGCAAAACAGCTATGCAGGAAGCCTATGAGATTGTGTCTAAAAACTTAAAAAAATCTGCAGCACGTGGAAACAAGTATTACAATCGGCGAGCCTGGAGTTCAGTTCTGGAATCAGGAGATCACGTGCTGGTAAGAAATTTGTCTGAGAGAGGAGGACCTGGGAAGTTACGTGCACACTGGGAAGATAAGATACATGCAGTGAAAAAAGAAGAGGGACAGACAGTCCAGTGTATGAGGTTGAGCCATTAGAAGGAAGTGGGAGAATAAGAGTTCTGCACAGAAACTTGCTAATGCCCTGTCCATATCTTGTAGATGGACAAATGAGTAGTAATGCACAGCCAAAACAAAAACCCCACAGTCAAAAGAAAAAAACACCCCGGCGCAGAGACTATACTGTTTCAGTGAATCAGGAAAATTCTGAAAGCTCGGGTGAAGAACCATATGGTTTCTTTATAACAGCACCTAGAACTGTTACAAGAGAAGAAACAAACTTCAGATGTAACAGACAATCTGTGTGAGTGAGACAGCCATGAATGCTGTATACCTACGATCGTTTCGGGGAACCTACCTATCGACCTGCTGACCAGAGAGTACACAGTGAGATGGAGGGACCTGCAATGCTTAGAAGGAAACCTGTACCAATTGTTTGGGCTCCACCGAGACGCCACCCAAGTCTGGTCACTTCTGCTTGGTAGGCCAAGGATGCTGAACAAAGGACTCAGAGACTGTTAAATGTTTCATGTTCTTGTTAAAAAAAATGTTAAATAACAAAAGTTATGTGTGGATGTGGCAAAGTGCCCCGCCCCTGTGTGCATTTGTGTGTTCTGTGTTGTATGTTGCGTGCGTGTGTGTGTTAATGTTGGTGTATAGTCATTGGTACACGGGATATAAACGGGTCTGTGTTTCACGTGTATTTAAAGTGTATTTAGGCACGAGGAGAGCACAAATCACTTCACGTGCTGGTTAAATGTAATATGTGAGCACGGGGTTGCACAGAATTAATTCACGTGCTGGGATTCAAGTGAATAATTAATTAGTAATTGAATCCCAGCACAATAGTATATATAGACGCACATTTCTTGCAGTCGGGGTTGGTGTTCGGTGAGTGGAGAACGGGTGTGGAGAGGTAAAAGTAATAACAAGAAGAAGAAGAAGAAGAAGAAGAAGAATATTAGTTGTATCTGCTCACCGTGTTTTGTTCGTCTGTCTGTGCACTGTTTAGTTCGTTTCGTTTGTCTATTTATTTTGGCGCAAGTGCCGTGTCCTGTGTTTTCTGTTTAAACCTTTTATTTTGTCATTAAACGCTGAGTGCAGCCATTGCACTCAGCATTTCTCATCACCATCACCGTCTCTGTGTATTCCTTTTCTGGTCTGACGCCACCCACTCTGGCCGTCTTTGTGACACGTGGTGTCAGAAGTGGGATAATAGCGCCTCCAAGCGTCAGACCAGGAGAGGGGGTTCTGTGAAAAAAAAAAAAAAAAAAAAGTAAAGCGAGGATGGGAAGAAAGAGCTGCAGGAAGCAGCAGAAGCAGCAGCAGCAACAACAGCTGCAGCCCTCATCCTGCATGCCGGGCTGGGAGGAGGACAGCCAAAATGGGGCAGTAGCCACCCCTCTACCCCCACTGCCACCGGGTTCCCCACCGTCCCGGGAAATATGGGACTGGCTGGTGCACCCCGAGGGGAACTTCGCCAGTGACCTCCCCATGGTTATTCACGCACTGCAGATGCGAGATGGGAAACGATGGGAGGACTGGGAGCAACAGCACAACCCGGCATCCGTTCGTGACCTCACCATGGTGGTGCTGGGTTACCTAGCTGCAGACATGGGAGGGATGCCGTCCAGTGAGCAAGAGGGAGAGGAGCAGTCGCTGTCCTCTCCAGTACCTGAGCGGGAGGAGCCTGAGCGTCCACAGCCCGAGTGGGAGGAGCCTGAGCGTCCACAGCCCGAGTGGGAGGAGCCTGAGCGTCCACAGCCCGAGTGGGAGGAGCCTGAGCGTCCACAGCCCGAGTGGGAGGAGCCTGAGCGTCCACAGCCCGAGTGGGAGGAGCCTGAGCGTCCACAGCCCGAGTGGGAGGAGCCTGAGCGTCCACAGCCCGAGTGGGAGGAGCCTGAGCATCCACAGCCCGAGTGGGAGGAGCCTGAGCGTCCACAGCCCGAGTGGGAGGAACCCGAACGTCCTACGCCTGAGTGGGGGGAACCCGAGTGTCCACAGCCCAAAAGGGAGGAGTCGGGGCGTCCACAGCCCAAAAGGGAGGAGGTCGGGGATGATGGCTGGGAGGTTTTTTTAAAGAACCTCGCAGCAGAGTTATGCCCTGGCTGTGGGGCTTATGGGCACACGTTAGCCATATGCCCCACCCAGTATGAAGAGGAGGAACCAGCGCCCAGACGGGGGGACCGCGAGCGTCCAGCGCCCAGACGGGGGGACCGCGAGCGTCCAGCGCCCAGACGGGGGGACCGCGGGAATCCGAAGCCTGAGAGGCAGCTGTTCCCACCTTCACCAGCAGAGCAAGAATGCCTGCTGGTTTCCCCATCACAACCAGCAGAGGTAGAATGCCTGCTGGTTTCCCCAGCACAACCAGCAGAGGTAGAATGCCTGCTGGTTTCCCCAGCACAACCAGCAGAGGAAGAATGCCTGCTGGTTTCCCCAGCCCAACCAGCAGAGGAAGAATGCCTGCTGGTTTCCCCATCACAACCAGCAGAGGTAGAATGCCTGCTTGTTTCCCCAGCACAACCAGCAGAGGTAGAATGCCTGCTGGTTTCCCCAGCACAACCAGCAGAGGAAGAATGCCTGCTGGTTTCCCCAGCCCAACCAGCAGAGGAAGAATGCCTGCTGGTTTCCCCAGCACAACCAGCAGAGGAAGAATGCCTGCTGGTTTCCCCAGCACAACCAGCAGAGGAAGAATGCCTGCTGGTTTCCCCAGCACAACCAGCAGAGGAAGAATGCCTGCTGGTTTCCCCAGCACAACCAGCAGAGGAAGAATGCCTGCTGGTTTCCCCTTCAGAAGCAGAGCCGCACCAGTCCGCTGCAAGAGAGGCAGAGCAGCACCAGTCCCCTGAAAAAGGGGGAGACTACACGCTGCTCCCACCTCCATCGGCAGGAGACTACACGCTGCTCCCACCTTCACCGGCAGGAGCAGAGCAGCCGGAGCTGCCTCTGCCTCCGCCACCTCCACCGGAAGGAGCAGAGCAGCAGGAGCTGCCTCTGCCACTTCCAGGAGCAGAGGAGCAAGAGCTGCCTCTGCCTCCGCCACCTACATCGGCAGGAGCAGAGCAGCCGGAGCTGCCTCTGCCTCCGCCACCTACACCGGCAGGAGCAAAGGAGCAGGAGCTGCCTCTGCCACTTCCAGGAGCAGAGGAGCAGGAGCTGCCTCTGCCACTTCCAGGAGCAGAGGAGCTGCCTCTGCCTCTGCCACTGCCAGAAGCAGAACAGCAGGAGCTGTCTCTGCTTCCCATACCTCCACCACGGGGAGTACGGTGGCCGGAGCCCCAGAAAGGGGAGCTGTCGGCCACGAAGAAGGGGGAGGAGGTCTGGAGACCACCAACCCCAGCAGCAGTTTCGCTGCCGGAGATCATGGGGGAGGTCAGGAGACCTGCTCCCACTGCAGCAGTTTCGCTGCCGGAGATCGTGGGGGAGGTCTGGAGACCTGCTCCCACTGCAGCAGTTTCGCTGCCGGAGATCGTGGGGGAGGTCCGGAGACCTGCTCCCACTGCAGCAGTTTCGCTGCCGGAGATCGTGGGGGAGGTCCGGAGACCTGCTCCCACAGCAGCAGTTTCGCTGCCGGAGATCGTGGGGGAGGTCCGGAGACCTGCTCCCACTGCAGCTTCTTCGCTGCCGGCAGTACTGTGGTCGGAGCCCCACCAAAGGGAGCTACTGGCTACAAAGAAGGGGACAAGGTCTGGAGACCACTTTCCCCAGCAGCAGTTTCGCTGCAGGAGTTCTTGTGGCCGGAGCCCCACAGGAGGGAGCTGCCGGCTACGAAGAAGGGGGAGGTCGGGGGACCACCTGCCCCCGCAGCTTTTTCGCTGCAGGACGGGACCAATAGGCTGTCAGCCGTGCCACTACCGGCAGGGGTGCTGACAGCATGGCCAGCCATGGGCCCACTGAAGCCTCCCTTCCCAGCCCGAGACTTTGTCCTGGACTGCTGGATTTTTAAGGGGGAGGTGGCCGTTGAGGCCATGTGTGCTGCGCACAAGGGGGGGTATATGTGGCAAAGTGCCCCGCCCCTGTGTGCATTTGTGTGTTCTGTGTTGTATGTTGCGTGCGTGTGTGTGTGTTAATGTTGGTGTATAGTCATTGGTACACAGGATATAAACGGGTCTGTGTTTCACGTGTATTTAAAGTGTAGATTTGTATTTAGGCACGAGGAGAGCACAAATCACTTCACGTGCTGGTTAAATGTAATATGTGAGCACGGGGTTGCACAGAATTAATTCACGTGCTGGGATTCAAGTGAATAATTAATTAGTAATTGAATCCCAGCACAATAGTATATATATAGACGCACATTTCTTGCAGTCGGGGTTGGTGTTCGGTGAGTGGAGAACGGGTGTGGAGAGGTAAAAGTAATAACAAGAAGAAGAAGAAGAAGAAGAAGAAGAAGAAGAAGAAGAATATTAGTTGTATCTGCTCACCGTGTTTTGTTCGTCTGTCTGTGCACTGTTTAGTTCGTTTCGTTTGTCTATTTATTTTGGCGCAAGTGCCGTGTCCCGTGTTTTCTGTTTAAACCTTTTATTTTGTCATTAAACGCTGAGTGCAGCCATTGCACTCAGCATTTCTCATCACCATCACCGTCTCTGTGTATTCCTTTTCTGGTCTGACGCCACCCACTCTGGCCGTCTTTGTGACAGTGGACCATTAAGGTATTTTAAAGTACATGTTTATTTACAATGCCTGACTGACAGTTAGTGTAGTTTTGAAGTAATTGTCTATTTACAGTCCCTAGTAACTACTGGGTTAGACTACCAGAGTATAACTGAACACAAAAGTGACACCTGTTCTTCAGTGAGTTAAAGATACAGAGTACTAGTACAGTTGACGGAATTTTACTATTCAAGTATTTGTGATCTAAGTGAAAAGTGGCATGTACATGTTTAAAACCAGAGAAAAAAGGAGTGAAATGGTAGATGTCATGCCTGTCTCATCATTTTTGTTGGTTGGCCAACCAACATAACTGTAGGCTAATTTAAACTCCTGAAAAACAAGAAAAATAGGACAGTTTTACTATTTCTTGTATTTATGCCATAAGTATTGAGATGAAAGGTGTAAAATGTAATCTTTGTAAAAGAAAACTTGCCACACACCACTTTAAGGTTAAATTGTTTATTACTGTTAATAAAATGTTTTGACAACATTTTTATTTTCTTAGTACGGGAGGGTGTTGAGCCCTAGAAAATGCTGGGAATAAAAATATGAACGTTGGGCATTAGTTGATGCATTTAAAAACCTTCATGCAGAAAACCAAAGGCACATACAATACCTGCTGTTTATAGTAGCCAGAGTCAAATTAGTTTGTAATGGAGCACTGTACCTTTAAGACGTAGACAGTTTTGAACGTGGGGAGGTGGAAGGTCACAGTGTGAAAGGTAGAGGAAAAGAAAAAATACAAACAAAACAAAAAGAAGACAAAAAAAGAAAAAGGAAGTGTGCACGTGTGATAACAGTGAACTGCTATTAAAAAATAAAGAAAATACAACTGAAAATGCTAGATCTGTGTGTAGAAAAAAACCTGAGTTGTATGTACGAAAGAAGTGATACGCCTTGCTTTGTTAAAAACCGATTGGGACCGTGGCTTAATAAAGTTGCAAGTAGAAGAAGAAAGCGGGCTGCTGCTTGTTTCTTTTAAGGGTGCAACATTACCGGTCTTGGAGGTCGATCGGTTCGGCCTCACCTCAGCGAGGGCGGTTCTCGAGCAGTCGAGGGGAGCCCCTCTTCTGTTGCTAAAGCCACAAGCACTTTGTCTTTATTTTAGTAGTCCCTTTACGCAGGCCTGGCTCCTGCCTCATGAAGTGTTTATTATTTAGAGCAATAAACAAATGAGGACCAATTAGATGTTGTTTCATGAAGCAGAATATTGAATTAACTGTATGATGATGAAAGTAAAGGCACTCTGATGATCGATTATAATATCAGTGAGAAGGAATTCAAGTGTAGCGGATAGGAGCGCAGGACCCGGGGGATCATTTTTCTAGTCCAGCAATACTTGATTATTATTATTTATTTCTTAGCAGATGCCCTTATCCAACTTATAATTGTTACAAGATACCACATTATTATTTACACATTATTTTTACATATAATTCCCCATTTATACAGTTGGGTTTTTACTGGAGCAATCTAGGTAAAGTACCTTGCTCAAGGGTACAGCAGCAGTGTCCCCCCCCCTGGGATTGAACCCATGACCCTCCAGTCAAGAGTCCAGAGCCCTAACCACTACTCCATACTGCTGCAGTAATCTGTGGTTATATAAAGTAGCCATTGTTTGTGAATGGAGGTGAACACAGGGGTGGTGTGCTGTAAGCTGCTCCTGTGAAAGAAGGACAAATAACATTGGTTTCATTCCTATTTACAATAGTGCGAGTCTGTGCAGAGTTGGCTGTTCACACAATCATAGCTTGCCTGAGCAGCGTTTATCACGGTTTTCATTATGTTCTTTTTATGTTTGCTTTTCTTTGTAGCTCTTTTGAGTTTGATCATATTAGCTCGCTGCACATGTAATGTTTGTACTTTGTTCTATGAGAAACTCATAGTAACAATTGTGTAGAATTGCTGCACCTTATACCATAGTATCAGTAAAGTTTGTCAACGTGACGAGGTATTCTGTTAGCATGTTACCTGTGATAAACTACTGTGATCGACGACATCCCATAATACTCTCTCCAGCTCAGAGTCATTGGTAACTGCCACGCCTTTCACTTTCGCGGTCACCGAGCTGACAAGGTGACTGTTTTCCTGGTATTCCTTTTTCCAAAACAGGATGACACTGCCGAGTTCAAACACAGTGTTAGCAGAGAGAACGGATAGAGAAAAAACAGCATGACACTGCTGAGTTCAAACACAGTGTTAGCAGAGAGAATGGATAGACAAAAAACAGCATGACACTGCTGAGTACAAACACAGTGTTAGCAGAGAGAACGGATAGAGAAAAAACAGCATGACACTGCCGAGGTGCAAACACAGTGTTAGCAGAGAAGACAGATAGAGAAAAAACAGCATGACACTCCTGAATTCAAACACAGTGTTAGCAGAGAAGACAGATAAAGAAAAAACAGCATGACAGTGCTGAGTTCAAACACAGTGTTAGCAGAGAGAATGGATAGAGAAAAAACAGCATGACACTGCTGAGTTCAAACACAGTGTTAGCAGACAGAATGGATAGAGAAAAAACAGCATGACACTGCTGAGTTCAAACACAGTGTTAGCAGAGAGAATGGATAGAGAAAAAACAGCGTGACACTGCCGAGTTCAAACACAGTGTTAGCAGAGAGAATGGATAGAGAAAAAACAGCATGACACTGCTGAGTTCAAACACAGTGTTAGCAGAGAAGACAGATAGAGAAAAAACAGCATGACACTGCTGAGTTCAAACACAGTGTTAGCAGAAAAGACAGATAGAGAGAAAAAACAGCATGACACTGTCGATATGCAAACACAGTGTTAGCAGAGAGAATGGATAGAGAAAAAACAGCATGACAGTGCTGAGTTCAAACACAGTGTTAGCAGAGAAGACAGTTAGAGAAAAAACAGCATGACACTGCTGAGTTCAAACACAGTGATAGCAGAGAGAATGGATAGAGAAAAAACAGCATGACACTGCCGAGTTCAAACACAGTGTTAGCAGAGAAGACAGATAGAGAAAAAACAGCATGACACTGCTGAGTTCAAACACAGTGTTAGCAGAGAGAATGGATAGAGAAAAAACATCATGACACTGCTGAGGTGCAAACACAGTGTTAGCAGAGAAGACAGATAGAGAAAAAACAGCATGACACTGCTGAGTTCAAACACAGTGTTAGCAGAGAGAATGGATAGAGAAAAAACAGCATGACACTGCCGAGGTGCAAACACAGTGTTAGCAGAGAAGACAGATAGAGAAAAAAACAGCGTGACACTGCCGAGTTCAAACACAGTGTTAGCAGAGAAGACAGATAGAGAAAAAACAGCATGACACTGCTGAGGTGCAAACACAGTGTTAGCAGAGAAGACAGATAGAGAAAAAACAGCATGACACTGCTGAGTTCAAACACAGTGTTAGCAGAGAGAATGGATAGAGAAAAAACAGCGTGACACTGCCGAGTTCAAACACAGTGTTAGCAGAGAGAATGGAAAGAGAAAAAACAGCATGACACTGCTGAGGTGCAAACACAGTGTTAGCAGAGAAGACAGATAGAGAAAAAACAGCATGACACTGCTGAGTTCAAACACAGTGTTAGCAGAGAGAATGGATAGAGAAAAAACAGCATGACAGTGCTGAGTTCAAACACAGTGTTAGCAGAGAAGACAGATAGAGAGAAAAAACAGCATGACACTGTCGATATGCAAACACAGTGTTAGCAGAGAGAATGGATAGAGAAAAAACAGCATGACAGTGCTGAGTTCAAACACAGTGTTAGCAGAGAGAATGGATAGAGAAAAAACAGCATGACACTGCTGAGGTGCAAACACAGTGTTAGCAGAGAAGACAGATAGAGAAAAAACAGCATGACACTGCTGAGTTCAAACACAGTGTTAGCAGAGAGAATGGATAGAGAAAAAACAGCGTGACACTGCCGAGTTCAAACACAGTGTTAGCAGAGAAGACAGATAGAGAAAAAACAGCACGACACTGCCGAGTTCAAACACAGTGTTAGCAGAGAAGACAGATAGAGAAAAAACAGCACGACACTGCTGAGTTCAAACACAGTGTTAGCAGAGAGAATGGATAGAGAAAAAACAGCATGACACTGCTGAGGTGCAAACACAGTGTTAGCAGAGAAGACAGATAGAGAAAAAACAGCATGACACTGCTGAGTTCAAACACAGTGTTAGCAGAGAAGACAGATAGAGAAAAAACAGCATGACAGTGCTGAGGTGCAAACACAGTGTTAGCAGAGAAGACAGATAGAGAAAAAACAGCATGACACTGCCGAGTTCAAACACAGTGTTAGCAGAGAAGACAGATAGAGAAAAAACAGCATGACAGTGCTGAGTTCAAACACAGTGTTAGCAGAGAGAATTGATAGAGAAAAAACAGCATGACACTGCTGAGTTCAAACACAGTGTTAGCAGAGAGAATGGATAGAGAAAAAACAGCATGACACTGCCGAGTTCAAACACAGTGTTAGCAGAGAAGACAGATAGAGAAAAAACAGCATGACACTGCTGAGTTCAAACACAGTGTTAGCAGAGAGAATGGATAGAGAAAAAACAGCATGACAGTGCTGAGTTCAAACACAGTGTTAGCAGAGAAGACAGATAGAGAGAAAAAACAGCATGACACTGTCGATATGCAAACACAGTGTTAGCAGAGAGAATGGATAGAGAAAAAACAGCATGACAGTGCTGAGTTCAAACACAGTGTTAGCAGAGAGAATGGATAGAGAAAAAACAGCATGACACTGCCCAGTTCAAACACAGTGTTAGCAGAGAAGACAGATAGAGAAAAAACAGCATGACACTGCTGAGGTGCAAACACAGTGTTAGCAGAGAAGACAGATAGAGAAAAAACAGCATGACACTGCCGAGGTGCAAACAGAGTGTTAGCAGAGAAGACAGATAGAGAAAAAACAGCATGACAGTGCTGATTTCAAACACAGTGTTAGCAGAGAGAATGGATAGAGAAAAAACAGCATGACACTGCTGAGTTCAAACACAGTGTTAGCAGAGAGAATGGATAGAGAAAAAACAGCATGACACTGCCGAGTTCAAACACAGTGTTAGCAGAGAAGACAGATAGAGAAAAAACAGCATGACACTGCTGAGTTCAAACACAGTGTTAGCAGAGAGAATGGATAGAGAAAAAACAGCATGACACTGCTGAGTTCAAACACAGTGTTAGCAGAGAGAACGGATAGAGAAAAAACAGCATGACACTGCTGAGTTCAAACACAGTGTTAGCAGAGAAGACAGATAGAGAGAAAAAACAGCATGACACTGTCGATGTGCAAACACAGTGTTAGCAGAGAGAATGGATAGAGAAAAAACAGCATGACACTGCCGAGGTGCAAACAGAGTGTTAGCAGAGAGAATGGATAGAGAAAAAACAGCATGACACTGCTGAGGTGCAAACACAGTGTTAGCAGAGAAGACAGATAAAGAAAAAACAGCATGACACTGCTGAGTTCAAACACAGTGTTAGCAGAGAGAATGGATAGAGAAAAAAACAGCATGACACTGCCGAGGTGCAAACAGAGTGTTAGCAGAGAGAATGGATAGAGAAAAAAACAGCATGACACTGCTGAGGTGCAAACACAGTGTTAGCAGAGAGAATGGATAGAGAAAAAACAGCATGACACTGCCGAGTTCAAACACAGTGTTAGCAGAGAAGACAGATAGAGAAAAAACAGCATGACACTGCTGAGTTCAAACACAGTGTTAGCAGAGAAGACAGATAGAGAAAAAACAGCATGACACTGCTGAGGTGCAAACACAGTGTTAGCAGAGAGAATGGATAGAGAAAAAACAGCATGACACTGCCGAGTTCAAACACAGTGTTAGCAGAGAAGACAGATAGAGAGAAAAAACAGCATGACACTGTCGATATGCAAACACAGTGTTAGCAGAGAGAATGGATAGAGAAAAAAACAGCATGACAGTGCTGAGTTCAAACACAGTGTTAGCAGAGAAGACAGATAGAGAAAAAAAACAGCATGACACTGCTGAGGTGCAAACACAGTGTTAGCAGAGAGAATGGATAGAGAAAAAACAGCATGACACTGCCGAGTTCAAACACAGTGTTAGCAGAGAAGACAGATAGAGAAAAAAAACAGCATGACACTGCTGAGGTGCAAACACAGTGTTAGCAGAGAAGACAGATATAGAAAAAACAGCATGACACTGCCGAGTTCAAACACAGTGTTAGCAGAGAAGACAGATAGAGAAAAAATAGCATGACAGTGCTGAGTTCAAACACAGTGTTAGCAGAGAAGACAGGTAGAGAGAAAAAACAGCATGACACTGTCGATGTGCAAACACAGTGTTAGCAGAGAGAATGGATAGAGAAAAAACAGCATGACACTGCTGAGGTGCAAACACAGTGTTAGCAGAGAAGACAGATAGAGAAAAAACAGCATGACACTACTGAGTTCAAACACAGTGTTAGCAGAGAGAATGGATAGAGAAAAAACAGCATGACACTGCCGAGTTCAAACACAGTGTTAGCAGAGAAGACAGATAGAGAAAAAAAACAGCATGACACTGCTGAGGTGCAAACACAGTGTTAGCAGAGAAGACAGATAGAGAAAAAATCAGCATGACACTGCTGAGGTGCAAACACAGTGTTAGCAGAGAAGACAGATATAGAAAAAACAGCATGACACTGCCGAGTTCAAACACAGTGTTAGCAGAGAAGACAGATAGAGAAAAAATAGCATGACAGTGCTGAGTTCAAACACAGTGTTAGCAGAGAAGACAGGTAGAGAGAAAAAACAGCATGACACTGTCGATGTGCAAACACAGTGTTAGCAGAGAGAATGGATAGAGAAAAAACAGCATGACACTGCCGAGGTGCAAACACAGTGTTAGCAGAGAAGACAGATAGAGAAAAAACAGCATGACACTGCTGAGTTCAAACACAGTGTTAGCAGAGAGAACGGATAGAGAAAAAACAGCATGACACTGCTGAGTTCAAACACAGTGTTAGCAGAGAGGAGTGTTAGCAGAGAGAATGGATAGAGAAAAAACAGCATGACACTGCTGAGGTGCAAACACAGTGTTAGCAGAGAAGACAGATAAAGAAAAAACAGCATGACACTGCTGAGTTCAAACACAGTGTTTGCAGAGAGAATGGATAGAGAAAAAACAGCATGACACTGCTGAGGTGCAAACACAGTGTTAGCAGAGAAGACAGATAAAGAAAAAACAGCATGACACTGCTGAGTTCAAACACAGTGTTAGCAGAGAGAATGGAAAGAGAAAAACAGCATGACACTGCTGAGTTCAAACACAGTGTTAGCAGAGAAGACAGATAGAGAAAAAACAGCATGACACTGCTGAGTTCAAACACAGTGTTAGCAGAGAGAATGGAAAGAGAAAAACAGCATGACACTGCTGAGTTCAAACACAGTGTTAGCAGAGAAGACAGATAGAGAAAAAACAGCATGACACTGCTGAGTTCAAACACAGTGTTAGCAGAGAGAATGGATAGAGAAAAACAGCATGACACTGCTGAGTTCAAACACAAATTAATGGCAAAAAAGACATCAATTCAAACAAGACAAAAACAAAAACAAAGACAAAAACAACTAAAACAGTCATGAAAACATAAATACAAAATAGAAGCATAAAACTTCAAACAGATTTACATGATCCTGCCCAGAGTCAATATTTATAGGATTTACAAGCCTTGTAATATAATAAATATTTCGGAGTGATTTAAAAACGTATTGTGAAGAGGCTGCTTTTATGTTAGAAGAATGAATTCCAGAGATCAGATGCCTGATACACAACAGCACATTGGCCTGTATTATATCTCAATTTAGGGATTTTAAAAGTAGGCACATTCAGCCTGATCTTCAGAAGGCACATTTTTAGAGAGAAAATCGAGGTCACAATGCATTTGCACTGCAAGTTTTTTTTTTTTTTTTTTTTTTTTTGCCACCAAATTATACATCTTTGTTTTCAACAGGGGCAGGTTCATTTCTCCCACTTGAAAATCATTTTGCAACTTCTGCTTCGGGCCCCCTAACTTTTGGCCCCATAACTTCTCATCAGGGATGCTTGAAATCTGTTTGCTGCGGGAAGATTTTTTATCTAGCCAGATATTGCATGTTTTTAAATTTTGTGGGGAAAGTCAGTTTTTGGCAACATACGCAAGACAGTGATGAACACCACTGAATTAGCTTTACCTTTACATACTTTATATTTAAAATATTTGCGGGTGAGCATTGTAGAAGGTGTACATGGTAGCTTACTATCAATCAAACTGCTGTTTTGGTCGCACACAGTATGGATGATTGGAGATGTAACCAATCAATCTGCAGTGTGTACAAGACTGTACAAGTGAGCGGGAGTTTTAATTTTTGATGAAGAGTCGTGGTTAAGAAGACTGGCCTGGCCTGCATCAGGTGATAAAAACTGCTTGTAACAGGGGAGATCTGTACTGACTGTCTGGCGCATGCATGGTTCTGCAGGAAGAGGGCAGCAGCCTCGTAAGATCCGCCTGTCAGTCATGGCGATGACACAGAGAGTTGGGGAAGAGGGTGTGTTGGGTTTCCCTCTCTCTGAGTGGCCATCAGCCCATAAGTACTGCGCTTGGTTATGCATTTGGGTGGCCGTGATTGGGAATACACAGAGATGGTTCTAAGCAGGACAACAAGAAGTTTAAAGTGCAGATTGTTTCTGTACAGCGGTGCGTGGAAACTGGATACGTTCCGAGCACACAGAAACATTATGAAGCCCAAAGTCTCGGCATGTAAGAACAAGGCCATCGTTCCAGTTCAAGGGAGCACAAATTGTATTTTGGCTTACCATGTCAGCATGCCAAGCGGTCCCCTCGAAACGTATAAATCCATGTAGATAACAAAATGTAATACTGTGACAGAAATATGAGTTTTGGTTGTAAATCTCCCTCCCGACGTGTGAGGGCACTAAGCAGCGAAAGGGGAAGTCTTTGGACGGGCTGGCCTGACAGTTCTTTCCCCAGGCCGGGAAGTCAGTCAGTCTGGAAGAAGGCGAGACTCCGTTGCAGGAACGTATTGACCCGGAAGGGAAACGAGGTAGCAGCTGCAGCCAGTAGAGACAGCTGCAGTCGTTTACCAAGGGGTCATGCATGATAGCATAAAGGGGACGGAGGATCGTAAATCTTTTCCTTCGCTTGATTCAGAGTGACAAGGAACTGGAAGGACCAGGAGAGATCCCCATTGAATTGTATTAGAGAAAAGAGTTTGTGAGTGTTTTGTTTGTTTTGTTGCTGTTAGTTATTGTCTTTTGTTTTTGTGAAATTCACTAGACGGCTAACACGTCTCCGGAGCTGTCGCCTTGGGCCAGCACTACCTGGAGCAACAACACCACAGTCACTGTTTATTGTTATCACCCACCCCGAGCACTACTGCACGCACCTGGACTGGTGACCATTTAGTATTATTGTGGGGCGGATAACATGTTATTATTATTTGGTCTGCACACCATTATAATTGTTTCCTTCCGTGCTTTACACATTGGTGTATATTGCTGGAGGATTATTGTTTTTTCCGCCAGACCGGGAGTTTACAAATAAAAGAAACCCCTTTTTCTAAACCGGATTACAGTTTCCTTTGTGTGGTTATTTCTGCACTGCATCACCTCTGCACCTGTTTCTAATCAGCAGCCACTTTGTCACAAATACCTAGAATGGTAGCCTAACTGTCATCTCAGAAGCATCAAGATGAGGTTTTTAAATTTGCTTTGGGTTTTACAGAAGAAATAATAATAATAATAATAATAATAATAATAATAATAATAATAATAATAAACAGATTTTAATTTTATTTTTTTCTGCCCTGGCTGTCTTTGCCTGCCTTTTCGCATGTTACCGCCTTGTTTCCGCCCCTTCAAAATGTCACACATACCGGCTGGGGATTGGTCAACAGCTGATTTCATGTTGTATTCGGCGGTCCCTCCAGTCCTGCTCATTTCGCAGATTGGAAATGGCTTTTTTGGTTTCGGGATTAAGAAAATGCGATATGGAAACTCGCGATATTATCGCATAAACAATCTTTCGCAAGAGTGATCAGGGTTTGATTTGGTTTGGCCCTTGTTAGAATTGGCACTGCTCAAAACGACCGATGAAGTAACCTACACAGATAATAATGCATATAACAGCAATATACACCCGTACCTGAAACTGTGGAAGATACAGTATATGACGCGATTGAAAATATGAGACAAGTTTTCTGATGTAAATGTAGCAGGTAAGACAACTGCTACTAACAACCTAATTGCGTGTTAATTGAAACTGATTTAATGTACCTTATAAAAGCTGTGTTCCATTGACTGCTCTTGACCGCAACGCTGTTTTTCGATCAGGACTGCCAGCGAGTTCCTTTGTTACTCTTCAGAGAAGGGCGATCAGGGAAACTCCGTGTCCACGGTAATTCAACTCGCCGAGGAGTGTGACCGCCACTGTTTCTTGTATCATGATTTGATTAAAGGGTTTCGCTTTGTTTATTTTAGCTCTTTTTTACTGTCTATGCGGTTTTGACCTGTAGTTATCCGAACCGCATTTTGTGTAGTACTAAACTGATTTAGCGCTTGCTTCTGTTGCCCATCCTGCCGTTGTATACGTACTGCAATATTACTAACCATAGCTAACACTAAGGAATTCTTCCTGGGCCTCTGCCAGCATGGTAGGGTGATTTTGGAGGGGTGAGTTGTTTTGTTTGGAATTATATTTTGTTTTTTACGTTTATTGCACAATTATGGTTTGTTTTGTATTCACCTTGGTCTTCTGTATTTTCTTTTTGTTATAGAGAATTGCGTTGTTGTAATTACATGTCTGGTTTTGATATATATGCACTTGTAGTTTGAATACTATTTTTCTTTTTTAGTTTGCCCCTCTATGAGCACACGCTGGGAGAGATTCAGTGGTTTAAAATTAAGGTGTGCCTTGTGCTTATCATCTATTGTATTAGTTGAATCCTTAAGCACATGCTTGTTGGCCATCGTGTGGCAGTTTTCGGTATTGCATCTATCAGTCATTTTCTATACATAGTTCTGCATTCATTGTTGATCTTGTTTTAGTTTAATATTTCTTTTGTAATAAAACATTCTAAACTGCATTCTTGTCTGCTGGCTCATTTAATTGAGGGGGGGGGGCTGTTGTAGAAACTTGGTAACATTTGCTTATGTGTCTAGTCCTATAGGGTATCCCTCCAGCTCTATAATATAAAACTCTATATTAGGGGGTGGCGTACTCAGATTAGCTTTTAGGGGTGCAGTGAGGGGGGGGGGGGAGAGTCAGTGCGTCCGCTACATATATGTGCTAGATAAAGACATTAGCATTGATTAGAGTTTGAAGGGCATCTGCTTTGAAATCTATCACACCAAAGTTATTTCTAAAAAGTGATATGCCTGCACAATGACTTTTTGCTGCACTGTAATTATAATGCTGCCATGGGGGGGATGTTGTGATTTATATTGTTATAATGCTATAATTGTAAACACATTGTTGTTGTTTAAGTCTTATTGAAAATAATATATTTCCATGTTTCATAACAATATAAGAATTTATTTTTTTAAACTATAGCAAAGTAATTTTATCTAAATTACTTATTTGAGGGCTGAGAATGAAAAATTTGGAAATTGCCAAAATAAATGGGCAGCTGGACGGTTAATGTAATACTTCCATATGAGTGCACACAGTTTGAAATCTGTATTTAGTGCATTTCTGATTATTGGATGTCCACACGTGGGTGCTGATGTGTAGACTGCATTGTGTTTCACTGGGCTTTGGCCTGACTTCAATGACAATGGCTCAGCTAGTATATTCATTACTTTATGTTTTCTGTAGAGGAGATAGGGAGTCAGACCCGAAGCTGGCTGAAACCATTGGAATGGTTTATTTTACAGGTACGTTGTTCTCCTGTTTATTTTTGTTGTTTACATTAAATGAGTAGTAGTGTTAAATATTTTATGAAACTGTTAGAAAAATAAGGTTCAATGTAAATGATAAAACATGCAATAATGTGTTTTCTGAGAAATGTATTTTATTTCAGCATGCTATCTCTAAATATAATTGTATTTTGTATTACTGCATGATTGGGAAGGAGGGATAGGGAGTAATAAATGAAGCTGGCTGAAACCATTTGGATTCTTTATTTTAAAGTTACTGCATGAGTGGGAACGGCTGCAAGAACTGCCTTCAATAAACCGTCTATTGGAGAACCTGAGGATTCCCTGTCTCAGTTCTTGTGTGATGCAGGAGAGAGGGAGTAACACAGGGAATATATATATATAATATATCAAGGAGGCAGTACGGTCCAGTGGCTACAGTCCCAGGCTTGTAACCAGTTCAAATGCCACCTCTGCCACTGACTGACTCACGTGTGACCCTGAGCAAGTCACTTTATCTTCTTGCAATCCAACCCTGCGGATGAGATGTTAAGTCAATGTCCTATTGTAAGTGACTCTGCATATAATGCACAGTTCACAGCCTGCCTCTGTAAAGCACTTTGTGATGGTATATACAGTGCAATATCATATTAAGGGATTTCTTGTCTTCAAAGCTAGGGGTATAAATTAAAATAAGTATTGGTTGCCATGGATATATGCCTACACGTATTCATAAAGATTTAACTTATGAGTTATGTAAAGAATATTTTTTTTCCCCCAAAGTAAATAAAGTTTGAGATTGATTTAAAAAAAAAAAAAAACTATACTCTTGTGAAAGAAATACGAGGTCCCTATTTGCAAAACATTAAGGACGGTCTGTTTTAAGGAATGTTTTCTGTACTGTGTTTTTCAGCTTTTATTAATTCAATCAACTTTTTAAAAAAAGTTGGAGGCTGTGTGGTCCAGTGGTTAAAGAAAAGGGTTTGTAACCAGGAGGTCCCCGGTTCAAATCCCACCTCAGCCACTGACTCATTGTGTGACCCTGAGTAAGTCACTTAACCTCCTTGTGCTCCGTCTTTTGGGTGAGATGTAATTGTAAGCGACTCTGCAGCTGATGCATAGTTCACATAGTCTCTGTAAGTCGCCTTGGATAAAGGCGTCTGCTACATAAACAAATAATAATAATAATAATAATATAAAAATAAAGATCTATCTATAAACTAAGCGAGTGTTGACTCACTTTGTTTCCTTGAGAAAAAAAAAGCAAGCAGAAAAAAATCAAACATGACAAATATGGTGATTTTGTATCACTAGTGCGTACTGGAATACTGTGATTTACATACTGGAGTTTGTATATGCTTGTGAAGTCTGAGAGGAACACATTGATTGGCTGTGCTAACAGTCACTTCGCATTCACATTTTAGGGCCCCCTACTTTTTGTCCCATAATTCAAGCACTGATCAACAATGAGAAAAAAAGGAAAAATACATTAATAGCCACCCAAGTTGAGTTTTGCTCGATGATGAGATTTTAGCACATCAAACTGTTCTTTTCGGCAAAGGTTTAGAGCCACTGGCAAATTTAAAATAAGGAAGGATATAACTGAAAAAATAAACGCAACGTCTTCCATAAAAAATGTCAAATAAAGAAGTCCAAAAATGACTATGCGACCTAAAGCACAGAACAGCAGTTGTTCACCCCCTAGTCTCTGTAAGTCGCTTTGGATAAAAGCGTCTTTTAAATGACTAAATAATATTACTACTACAGCGTGCCTATAGAAAAATACATCTTTAACTTATTTCAATATAAATGTATTCTATGATGTAATATTAATATTCATATTCTTTACATGCAATACCTGAATGTTTCTGTATGTTTGTGAACAATCAGAATATAAACGGTAAACATTAATATGCATTTGCTATATTTGTGCAATACCGGGGTATGCCAATAGATGGTGACCTACTCTAGGAGAGTATATTAAGTTCCAAGTTTGTAGGGACAGAGTGTGTACTAATACAGTTGTTGTATTGGCTACATGTGTGAGACTCGGTAAATAATACATGCATACATGCCAACAGTCCCTATATGGTCGGGACAGTCCCGATTTCCTAGCAAATGACCCGCGTCCCGATGCTTAGGAAGAAAGTCACGATATTTACCCATAGAAAAAAAAGTATTCTGCACAGTCGAGTTAGTCTTCGTGCGGCTTATACAAAAGTAAGAACGCTTCATTATGTTTATTTTTACTGTCATGATGGTCGTGTTAAGTTGGTGGGATACGTCTATTATATGATAATGAGTGTTTTTTTTCGTATGACTCCTCCCATATTGAAACTGCATTGAAATCAACAAGCTGGCAAATGCCAAGAGCTCAATGGTAATTACCTACTGCAAACAGTTCAGCAGACATGGAATTCCAGATGAAGTGATATCTGACAATGGCCCACAGTATGCATCTGCAGGATTTCAACAGTTCAGCAAAGAGTATGGGCTTAAGCATAGTACAGCATTGCCTAGATATCCTCAATCTAATGGAAAGGCTGAAAAAGCCATGCAAATAAAAAGAATAAGAATTGTTAAGAAAAGCCGAAGCTGATTGTCAACATCCACATCTTACATTACTGGACTATCGCAACACACTACTGGAGGGTTTGGCATCAACAGTTCAATTACTTGTGGGACGAAGGACAAAAACCAGACTCCCCTCTTCACAGAAGCTGCTCCAACCACAAGTAGCAAGAGGAGTTACACAAAAGCTAAAAGTAAACCGAGAAAAAATAATACTACGACCGAGGGTCAAAACTTCTGAAGCCTCAGCCAGGAGATACAGTGAGGGTAAGGGAGGAGAGAATGTGGAGACCTGCTGTTGTTCTAACAAATAGCACACAGCCACACTCATGCATTGTGGAATCAGAAGGGCATCAGTACAGAAGAAACTGAAGGGATTTGATAAAGACAACAGAAACCTGAAGCAAATGAAGTGAAGCATCAAAGGAAACAAGTGGCTGAAAAAAGTGAACCTCAGGAGAGGATTAAGAACATAAGAACATAAGAACATAAGAAAGTTTACAAATGAGAGGAGGCCATTCAGCCCATCTTGCTCGTTTGGTTGTTAGTAGCTTATTGATCCCAGAATCTCATCAAGCAGTTTCTTGAAGGATCCCAGGGTGTCAACTTCAACAACATTACTGGGGAGTTGGTTCCAGACCCTCACAATTCTCTGTGTAAAAAAGTGCCTCCTATTTTCTGTTCTGAATGCCCCTTATCTAATCTCCATTTGTGACCCCTGGTCCTTGTTTCTTTTTTCAGGTCAAAGAAGTCCCCTGGGTTGACATTGTCTATACCTTTTAGGATTTTGAATGTTTGAATCAGATCGCTGGGTAGTCTTCTTTGTTCAAGACTGAATAGATTCAATTCTTTTAGCCTGTCTGCATACAACATGCCTTTTAAACCCGGGATAATTCTGGTTGCTCTTCTTTGCACTCTTTCTAGAGCAACAATATCCTTTTTGTAACGAGGTGAGCAGAACTGAACACAATATTCTAGGTGAGGTCTTACTAATGCATTGTAAAGTTTTAACATTACTTCCCTTGATTTAAATTCAACACTTGTCACAATATATCAGAGCATCTTGTTGGCCTTTTTTATAGCTTCCCCACATTGTCTAGATGAAGACATTTCTGAGTCAACATAAACTCCTAGGTCTTTTTCATAGTTCACTTCTTCAAATTCAGTATCTCCCATATGATATTTATAATGCACATTTGTATTGCCTGCATGCAATACTTTACACTTTTCTCTAATAAATGTAATTTGCCATGAGTCTGCCTAGTTCTGAATGCTGTCTAGATCATTTTGAATGACCTTTGCTGCTGCAACAGTGTTTGCCACTCCTCCTATTTTTGTAATGTTTGTAAATTTAACAAGTTTGCTTACTATACCAGAATCTAAATCATTAATGTAGATTAGGAAGAGCAGAGGACCTAATACTGATCCCTGTGGTACACCGCTGGTTAACTCACTCCATTTTGAGGTTTCTCCTCTAATCAGTACTTTCTGTTTTCTACATGTTAACCACTCCCTAATCCATGTGCATGCATTTCCTTGAATCCCTACTGTGTTCAGTTTGAGAATTAATCTTTTATGCGGGACTTTGTCAATAGCTTTCTGGAAATCTAAATAAACCATGACATATGCTTTGCAATTATCCATTTTCAATGTTGCATCCTCAAAAAAGTCAAGTAGGTTAGTTAGACATGATCTCCCTTTCCTAAAACCATGCTGACTGTCTCCCAGGATATTGTTACCATATAGGTAATTTTCCATTTTGGATCATATTATAGTTTCCATAAGTTTACATATAATAGAAGTCAGGCTTAAGGTCTGCAGTTACCTGGTTCGGTTTTGTCTCCCTTTTTGTGGATCGGTATTACGTTTGCTATTTTCCAGTCTGTCGGTACAACCCCTGTGTCAAGAGACTGTTGCATGATCTTGGTTAGCGGTTTGTAAATAACTTCTTTCATTTCCTTGAGTACTATTGGGAGGATCTCATCTGGCCCAGGGGATTTGTTTATTTTAAGAGCTCCTAGTCCCTTTAACACTTCTACCTGTGTTATGCTAAAGTTATTTAAAACTGGATAGGAACAGGTCGAATGTGTCGGGCATGTTGTCCGTGTCCTCCTTTGTAAAAACTTGTGAAAAGTAATCATTTAATATATTTGCTATTTTTTTCTTCATCTATGAGTTTGCCATTTGTGTCTCTTAGACATTTAACCTCCTCTTTGAATGTTCTCTTGCTGTTATAATATTGGAAAATATTTTGGAATTGGTTTTAGCCCCCTTAGCAATATTGATTTCTATCTCTCTCTTGGCCTTTCTAACTTCCTTTTTGACTTATGTTTGCAGTTCCAAGTACTCTTTCTGTCTACTTTGTTTTTGGTCCCTTTTAAATGCTCTGTAAAGTGCCTTTTTTCGCTGAATATTTTTTTAATTGATCTATTAAACCATTTTGGCCATTTTGTTTTAGATTTAGATTTGTCTATTTTGGGATATAATTGTTTTGCGCCTCTAGTACTACATTTTTAAAAAACAGACATCCTTTTTCTGTGGATGTTTTCTCTATTTTACTCCAATCTACTTCTGTTAGTCTCTGTTTCATACCTTCATAGTTTGCTTTTCTAAAATTGTAAACCTTAGCTTTAGTCATTACTTTTGGGGTTTTAAAAAATATTTCAAATGAGACCATGTTGTGGTCTGAGTTTGCCAATGGCTTTCTGACCTCTGTTTTAGTTATTCTGTCTTCATTATTTGAAAAGACTAAATCAAGGCATGCCTCCCCTCTAGTCGGTGCCTTGACAAATTGCGTTAGGAAGCAGTCATTTGTCATTTCCACCATTTCAATTTCGTCCGTCGTGCCCCCCATCGGGTTTTCCCATTTTATACGGGGGAAGTTGAAACCCCCCATTAGTATGGCTTCTCCTTTTCTACATGCATTTCGAATGTCATTGTATAACAGATTATTTTGCTCAGCGACTGAATTTGGCGGTCTATAGCATGCTCCTATTATTATGCCCTTTGAATTTGTGTCCATTATTCTGACCCATATTGATTCTGCATTGTTTTCTTTGACCTGATTGAACACCTGGGCTTCAAGACTATTTCTTATGTATAGCGCTACCCCTCCGCCTCTTCTGTCCTGCCTGTCTTTCCTATACAGTGTGTACCCATTAATATTATATTCTGTACCCACTAATATTATATTCATGAAGAGACACTATCCAGTTAGAATTCAGAAAGCTGAATTCTTACTGGATAGCGTCTGGGACAGAATAATCCCTGTATAGCCACTAGGGTCAGGGTAGTCCACCCCTGCACTTACAAAACACTGGAATACTTATAAAGAAGGGGAGATGTAATGATACTGTGTTAAGTTACTGGGATTCAGTTATGTCGGTGTACCTGCAATACCGGGATATGCCAATAGATGGTGCCCTATTCTAGGAGAATACGTGAAGTACCAAGTTTATATTGACAGAGTGTACTAAAGTTGTATTGGCTGCACGTGTGAGACTCAGTAAATAATATAAAGAATGATGATGTTTTATGTTTCGGAAAGCAGTTTAATTCCTTGAATCCGGCGATATTGCAACGTGTGTGCAATCTATTACACCAGGGCATATCTGGGAAGCCAGACAACTGATAGCATTTGTGTTTGGTTCTATTTTGTTCCTCACCTCCAATTGGAAATATTATACTCCCGTGCCCTACGGAAAAGCGCATCTGTGACATCAGCCAGTATCTCTGACACAGAAGACTGACAGATGCCTGATCTGTCCCCAGCTGTTGCTGGACCGCACTCGACTTGCAAAACAGAATAATTGCGGACTTCAATTGCTTAACAAGCTGTAATGCGAGTGTATTTTCATAAAGCACGAACCCTGAAATGCCTCCGAGCAGCTGGCTTTTGAAAATACAGCTTGCCAGCTATCTGGTGTCACAAAGGTGTTTTGCGACCTGTTTTTCACTTTGCCCCTTCTGAAAATCAGGCGGATAGTTTGATCTTAGTGCAATGGTAGTGTTACATGTCATAGGTAGAAGTGCATTTAACTCAAATATGTTGTCAAATAGAAGGAACACTAATCTCAATACGGGAGCAACAGAACTCTGAATCACTCAGGATGATGACAAACAACAGGAATGAATAGTTTAATAATTCTCTCCTTCGTTGTGGCCAGTCTCACTTTAAGACCTTCGTTTCAAAACAATGCAAATTCAGGGATCTGAACTATGCTACTTCAGCATAGAAGAAAAAAAAACTAATTTATTAATGATATTTCACAAAAAAAGAAGTGATGTAAATAAATGAATTGTATTATGTTGTGTGTTATTCTTAATACTACCACTACGACTATGACTACAACAACAACAACTACTACTACGACTACCACAAAGAAGAAGAAGAAGAAGAAGAAGAAGAAGAAGAAGAAGAAGAAGAAGAAGGTGGTTAGTACTACTAATAGTAACAACAAGTACATTTTACCCGATATTTTACTAGAGGAAAGTCCTCAATTAAATATGTCCAATTTCTTTCAGAGCATTAGTGCTTTGTCAGTAGAAGTCTTTGACTTGTGACTCACCAGATCGATATGAAAATGATTCCGTGTATACTCCATTTCAGGCATGCCAGTTTTTTGCTTTTAATCTGCAAGTATTTAACTGTATTGTAGTACCTAATGGAATTCCACAGACCCATTGTGTGCCTGAAATTGTTTAAAGAAATAAAAATAAATATAGTGTTCTAAATTCTGTTCCTTAACACTGGCAGCAAGATACTCTTGTCACATGTACTACTAGCACCAGTGCTGCCTTTTCTAGTGCTCGACAGGGTTGCCAACTATTTTTACAAAAACTCACCAATTCTTCCTAAAAACCCGCCCAAACCCAACCCAAGCAGGAGCGTAAGTTGTGACATCACACTCACCTCTGATGTTCCCCAGTGTAACAAATAGCAACTACATTATTTGCAATTTCAACTTTTTGTGTTTTATGTGCTTAATTACCAGGGATCCTCGGAATCCGTTTGCTGCGGAATAAGTTGCTGTCGGAGAGTTTTTATTTGTACACTTGCAAAAACTATGAAGGCTTTTTTTGGTTGTTTGGTAACCATATCAATACACTTCTCATATATAATCATCATCGACACAGGCAATGCTTAAATTTAGTGAACATACTTGTTCAATAAAACTGCTTCTGGCGAACGAGGCACACTGTCAGTGTCACATTCATGCTGAAACGTAGCTGCAGTTTAGTTCAGTATCCAGCGCGTTTTTACTACTCAACAAGCTGTTTAAAGATGTTGGGGGCACTCAATTTTAGCCTTTTATTTTAATTGTGGAATAACGCTGATACGAATCATATGAAAAATCATTCCTTTTCTTTAATCAAGTAAAACCTTTGAGAACAAATTCTTATTTGCAATAACGCCTGTTACCAGACTGTGCCTTTTAGAAAGTGCTCCGTTTGTAGCCCAAGGTAATAATGAAATGTACATCATATGACAAATATTGATGCGTGTCATTGTTACAATGTTTAGCAACAGTGATGTAAACACTAATGGTTGTGTATCATACAGCTTAGTATTTTGCTTAGTCATATCGTAAATATTTTAAAACTACTCAAAATATAACCAAATAAAATACCCGCAATAATGTCCAAAACCTCTCACGTGTGACGTCAGTAGAATACGCTATATGCGATATCACCATGTTAATTTTTAACCAATGAAAATGCAGCATTTGGTTTTGACAGGCGGCCTTAACCAATCAGGACCAGAAGTCCCGCCTCCCAGTTCCGGTCATGTGTTTGTAGTCTTTAAGCAATATCGGAAGTCCCACCCTCCCATCCTGTCACGTGTATGTAGTTGTTAATGCACTTTTGGAATCCGTGTTCCATGATTGTAGTTTATCACATTAAAATAGCGAATTAAACAAAGGTTTGGGGTATTCATTTTTAATTTAAATGTATTTAGAGTGAAATGGGTAAACAGGAGAATACATTGTTTTGTTATATGTGTCATTTCAGAAAATAAAATAAGCTTTTTAGAAAAATAAAAATAAGTTTGAAAACAAGGGTATACAGTTTGTTCTATTCTTTATTTCAGAAAAATAAAATGAGCAGTAAAATGGGTGAAAACAAAAAGGGTACGAAGTGCTGAAAAAATAAACGAGCTTGAAAACGAAGACAGTAAAATGTTAAAAACAAGTACATTACACAGAGAAGCGTGTCCGTTTAAAAATAAATAAATAAATAAAATAAAGTGTTTTATAATGAACAACGATCCGATGCTGTGTGTACAGAGCTAAATTGACCTATACAGAAGGAAAGCGACACAGGATGGTCTTAAACAGAGAAGCGTGTCTGTTGAAAAAAGACAAAATGTTTAAAATAAGGAACAACCTGTTTAAGAAATGTACATACTTAACCCAACACAAATAAATAAATACATAAATAAATAAATTAAATTAAATAATAATAATGTGAGACCCTGTATACATTGTTAACATTTAAAAAAAAACCTTCTTGCATTATTTATTTTACACAGCTGGATGTACAAGCATGTCTAAAACAGCAGGGTCGGCTTCTGAAATGTCTGTACCAAGTGTCTTGAGTTTAAAACAGGGGTGCCCAATCCTGGTCCTGGAGGGCCGATGTCCCTCCTGACTTTTGTTGCAACTGTGCCCAAAATTACTTAATTGGACCAATCAAGCCCTTATTAGAAGCTTAATTTGTCCAATTAATCAATTTAGTGTACAGTTTAAACAAAAACCAGGAGGGCATCGGCCCCCCAGGACCAGACTTGGGCACCCCTGCTTTAAAACATTAAAATGTCAAATAAAAAATAAAAAAAGAATACACACCTTGACTATCGGCTGCTGCTATGTTAGACTTGTTACAATGTGTTTACATAAACTGAAGAAAAAAAATACAGTTTTAAAATAAGACGCTACAAACCTTTTCAGTGTCAGTGCTTGTCTGTATCTGAACAAACAGAGAGAATTGAGAGTGTGGCTGCAGTTCCCCCAGGGTGCTGAGGGCGTTGTGGAAGCGCCACGCCCCTTCCTGTCACGTGATTGTAGTTTTTACAGAAGTTTTACCTCGGTTCAGGGCCATGTGTTTAGTTTTAAAACAACAGTTTTAAAGTTTTCAAGTCAATTTTGATATAAAGAAAACAAATTGTTACCGTAAAATGGTAAATAAAACTAAAGTATAGAGTTGTTGATGTATTTTTTTTTTAATTTATACAATTAAAATAAGGCATATGTTGACCCAGCTGTGCAGAAAGATCAGTTTGGGTCTCTCTTGGCAATGCTGAAGAGGCCTGTAGCTTATACAGAAGTATACAAAAAACACAAAAGTTTTCAAAAGTACAGATTGAAGGATTATCATCTGAACAAAACAGTCTTTAGGCACGTATTTAAACACTTTGAAACCAGGCGTTTATGCTGAAATGCACGGATCATGAATGTCTATTTAAGTTTATTTATTTTAAAGCTTCAAAACGTCAAAACAATATGGTACAAACATTGACTATCAGCGGTCATATTTTAGACAATTTCCAACTTTGTTACAACGTATTTACTTAAAGCAAAAAACTGTTTTAAAATAAAATGTGATAAACTTCGACTGTGTCTATTCTTGTGTGAGCATGGCAGACTGAGAGAGAATTGTACAAGCGACAGATCCCCCTCATGAGCGAGGGGCTGGGGATTGCACTGGCCTGTGGTGATAGGCTAGAGGCGATAAGTACAAGAGTCTGCTGTAATTCCTTTAGGTAGAATGAGAACAGTTTTAAAGAGGGGAATGTTAAACAATTTTAAAAAGTTAATAAAATGACATAGAACACTTCTCGTTACACAGCATGTCACTCCCGTTTTAAAGTTTTTCATACATAGGACTGCATTTACAGAAAACTGCACGAAAAACTATTCCAGATATCCTGTTAAAAAGTGTGCAGAATAGTGGGGTGTCTGCATAAAGAAAATAAGTGTCAAATTGGTTAACAGACCAGTAAGCTTACACGATGCATAAACCAAATAGGGAGCATTTTTCAAGAGAAACAGAACGGTGGTTGCTGACATTGAGTAGCAATGGCAAAATGAACTAGAGATTAGAGATGTGCTGGTATTGAAACTTCAACGATGATTTTAGGTTACATTATAGCATGTATAGCTGCGCTGTCTAAGGATGCAGGGCCTGGCCCTTTGACAAGCAAGACAGCTAAAGAAGTGGACAGCGCATTTCAAAGCCTACAACCTGCTGTGTCCTGCGGTGCTATCTAGAGGTTGTCCAGCCAGTTTCACAAGAGAATCGGCAATGCAATTGCGATAAACAATTGTTGTGGAGTTCTTAGCACAGGGCACACACTGTAAAACTATCCTCTTTTGTTGCCCTTACACTTCACACTGTGTGTGTGTGTGTGTGCGTGCGTGCGTGCGTGTGTGTGCTAGTTATATTTTTCCAAGCTACGGTGTTCAAGAGTTTGTTATTTTAGCCAAGATGAAAATAACTAAACTTTAGAAATGCTAGTTGGGCCCCTCATTAGCTGGGATGGGTGTTCTTGAGAATGTCCAGTTTGTGATGTCAGCTAAGAAAATGTGGTGTTTTAAGATGCCAAGTGGCCAACCGACCTCATGGTGTTCACATTATTGTCCTTTTAGAAACGGTTTTGTGTCAGTGTTCTGCAAACAACTACTGTGTAGTATTGAAACATGTGGTGCCAGTAATTCAGTTATGCAAACTGAAATCTTAAAAAAAACAATAAATTAAAAAATATTCCAATTTAGTCATCAGAAAACATTGCTTACAAAACATTTACAATATTTACAAACAGGTACTTATCCACATCCTGTGAAACGGTTCGCTTGTATTGCGCTTCCACGTTACAGGACGGATCCGCTGCTTCTTGTTATTTATTTGCAACACACACATAGTTCGGGGTGTGTGAGCACACATTTTGCATTCTGTATGCGTGCATTTTGTCTACAAACACTCATATATCCAATATGTATATATAAAGAAAACACCAACAAATACTTTAAGCAGATGTTAAGCATTTTCTTTGCAAAGAATAATTTATGAAGGTATCCTAAATTCACATTAAGGATTTTTTCTTGGTTACAAATTGACTTGTTAAAACAGAGTGTGTAAAAACAAGGGGGTGAGGGGCTCTTCTTTAACTTGTCGTCTCTCGTGGCTATCTAACTTACACCTGCCCTATCTGGGGTGTAATGCAGTCACTTGATAACCACATTCTTCACAATACAGTATGCAGACTCTTTGACAGAGGGGCTCCTCCTCAAAGATCCTGAACATAAAAAGCTAAAGTTTGAATGCACTGAAATGAAGGAACATAAATATCTCCCTGAGCTGGGAGGTAGTGCCACCGTTTCATTTTTACCAGGGGAATTCTAACACGACTGAAGTGAAATAGAGAAACTAGGTACCAATGTCACCTCCATAGTAAAACGTGCTTCATTTACATGATCAAATTGTATCTAATGCCCAGCTGTAAACACTATGCTTTGTGTGTCGAGATATTAGTTTAGTCCATCCTCTATGCCACACAAACTGGTCAGCTGTCAAACGCTGTAGCGTCCATGTGTTAACATGTCTGTCGATGCCTCTGACGTACATCGCACTCTTGAGATTATTAACACAAATATCCTGTCAACACGAAGAAAAGTTCATTCCAAACCCTTAACTGTTCATTCTTTATTATAAATATAGGGATTTGTAAATATCTGTCAAAGATAAACTTGCTTACATTTTCACCCGGTACGCATGCCAGCGTCAGTGACACACTGTCGCTGGAGGTGAAAAGCGCTCAGTGCCTACTGGCGCTGGTGTATAACACCTGTAACATGTTAAACCAGCGCTCAGTGTGTAACACCTGTAACATGTTAAACCAGCGCTCAGTGCCGCACCGCCGCGGACCAGCAGACCATTGCAAGCTAGCAAGCCAATACAGAAAGTGCCACATGACAAGTGTTCGTGTGGTGTTGTAGCTTGCTGAAATCATCTTCTTTAGAAACTTTATTTTTATTTTTGATGGCGCTCATTGTAAGTGATATTCTGGAAGAGGAGACTCCCGTTTCAAAGCGTGTAGAAACAAGCAATCATCAGCGACAGTGCTTCCCGGCAGCTTTTGTCGAAATTCTCTTTTTATATGTATTTTCTGTAAACATTAGTTTATGGATAATCTTGTTTGCTTTTAAACCAATTAAATTACATTATTTTTTACACATTATTTTTACATACACTTGCCCATTTATTCAGTTGGGTGTTATTTTTTTTACTGGAGCAATCTAGGTAAAGTACCTTGCTCAAGCAGCAGCGTCCCCCACCTGGGATTGAACCCACGACCCTCCGGTCAAGAGTGCAGAGCCCTTGTTTGTTTGTTTGTTTGTTTGTTTGTTTGTTTGTTTGTTTGTTTGTTTGTGTTGGGTTAAGTAAGTATGTACATTTTTAACAGGTTGTTCCTTATTTTAAACATTTTGTCTTTATTAAATATACACACTGCTCTGTTTAAAGCCATCCTGTGTCGCTTCCTTCTGTGTCGCCGCAAAATAGCTCTGGACATGCAACCTCTACACGTGTTAACAATTCACATTTCTCCCCTTTTAAAATTGTTCTTCATTTTTAAGTAACTGCATTGCAACCTTGTTTTTACCATTTATTGCAGAGATTCGCCGTTTGGTTCTGTACCGTTTCTTATCTTCGAACAGACGTACCAGCAACACCCTTCGCACATGCCCAGCGATGCTGCTAGCCAGTGCTGGGGTTCCCCTAGTTTCTTATCTTCGAGCGACGCCCTTAGCTCCTGCAGGGCACAGATTAGTGTACAGCAGTGTTCTCTTTCCCGCAGACACATTTAAGGTTTGTAGTATTTTATTTTAAAAAAAAAAAAAAATAAATTCTTTAAGCAAATACATTGTAACAAAGTTGGAACTTGTGCTTAGGTCTAAAGCTATGTAAAATACGTTTTTTTTAAATGTTAACAATGTCTACAGGTTCTCACATCTTACTTTGTTTTATTTATTTATCTATCTATGTGGTAGTTAAGAAGTGTTTTAAACTGTTTAGCACGTTTTTAGTCTTTTTTCAACAGACACGGTTCTCTGTTCTCTGCAGGTTTTAACAATTCACATTTCTCTGTTTTTAAACGGTTTTTCATTTTAAGCACATGCATTGTAAACTTGTTTTTAACATTTTACTGCTCATTTTATTTTCAAAACGTGCTTTATCTTTTCAACATTTTATACATTTTTGTTTTCCCTTTTTACTCATTTAATTTTTTCAACACTTGATACATTTTAGTTTTGACGGGAGGGTGGGACTTCCGGAATTGCTTAAAGACTACAAACACATGACCGAAACTGGGAGTCGGAACCTCTGGTCGATTCTGATTGGCTAGGGGACCTGTCAAAACCAAATGCTGCATTCTCATTGGTTAAAAATTAACATGGTGATAGAACATATAGCGTACACTACTAACATTATGTAAAATAATATAACATGCTGTTATTAATAAAGATAAATACAACTAATTTGTGTTCTATTTTTCTTGCCATCAGATTGTGTAGTGTACATTTTGTAATTTGCATTTGCGTTATATATTATTGTGTCAATTGCTACAAACATTCAGAGTTATGTAGCCTACGCATCAAGCGCATGCTAGTATACTCTTAGAATAAAGAGTTCTATAACCTTTTAAGGTTCTTTGGCGTGCTTCATATATGGAACCCTAAAAGTGTCTATATAGAACCATTTCAGATGGTTCGTTTAACACCAGATACGCATGCCAGCGTCAGTGACACACTGTCGCTGGAGGTGAAAAGCGCTCAGTGCTACTGGCGCTGGTGTGTAACACCTGTAACATGTTAAACCAGCGCTCAGTGCCGCACCGCCGCGGACCAGCAGACCATTGCAAGCTAGCAAGCCAATATAGAAAGTGTCACATGACAAGTGTTCGTGTGGTGTTTTAGCTTGCTGAAATCATCTTCTTTAGAAACTTTATTCTTATTTTTGATGGCGCACATTGTAAGTGATATTCTGGAAGACGAGACTCCCTTTTCAAAGCGCGTAGAAACAAGCAATCAGCAGCGACAGTGCTTCCCGGCAGCTTTTGTCGAAATTCTATTTTTATATGTATTTTCTGTTAACATTAGTTTATGGATAATCTTTTTTGCTTTTAAACCAATTAAATTGTTCCAAAAAAAAAACCCAAAAAAGACTATTCTATAGTCCATTCATTTTAATTCCGTACATGGTCTTGTTGTACTAGTGCTCAAATATACACTCCCTTTTTTCTTTATATATTTACCCGAAACCTTGCTTAATATAATTTTAGGAAATGACATGTCAGCACTGTGCCTGCATCCAGAGCACGTCTGCCGATGAAAATAAAAATACGGCTAAAAACAAAACAGTATTCGGTTCAACAGAGACAGTCAGTAGCGTAAAAACAAACAAGCTAAATGCTCCGCGTCTGACTGTACAGTTTGACATTTGAATGTGCCGCCCCTGCTTGTTCTGCGATGCTAAGCCAATAGGCAGGGACAGGACGTTGAAAAGAATTGTGGGAAATGTTGTTTTAAGACCTTGAAATATACCTTTGCTTCTATGCCTGAGCCCACATTTCCCACAATTCTTTTCAACGTCCCGGGTAGATGTTTTTTCGAGGCAACTGATCAATGTCTGATTCTGTTCACATTGTATACAGTATTGCAACAAAATTACTTATTGATCATTGTCATATACCAATTGCTATTGTAAAATGCGTGCATCATAGCTATAACAATATTGAAATACATAATCTTACTTTTTTGGGTTGGCTTCAATCCCTTTCTTTTTTACACTATGTACAGTTAGGAGGCTGTGTGGTCCGGTGGTTAAACAAAAAAGTCTTGTATCCAGAAGGTCCCCGGTTCAAATCCCACCTCAAGCACTGACACATTGTGTGACCCTGAGCAAGCCACTTAACCTCCTTGTGCTCCGTCTTTCGGGTGAGACGTAGTTGTGAGTGACTCTGCAGCTGATGCATAGTTCACACACCCTAGTCTCTGTAAGTTGCCTTGGATAAAGGCGTCTGCTAAATAAACAAATAGTATGTGCGTAATAAACCCAATCGGGCCGTGATAATGACAACCCTAGGCTGTGCTGAAATAAATAATGTGGTTTTCTGCTGTAGTATGTGCAGCTTGGCAGGATGGCCGAGTAGTCTAAGGCGCCAGACTCAAAGACTCTGTATTTCCAAAGAATTGTGTTCTGGTCTCAAAGTGGAGGCGTGGGTTCAAATCCCACTTCTGACAGTTCAATTTTATTTTAAAGCATACCTTAAGTTTGTCATGTGATACAAAAGCAAATTTTGGCATTTTTGCATTGCCTGCCTCGTCAAACAAACTCGAGCCACAGCACACAGCGCTGCTGCATCGGGATACAGAGATGGATTTTAAAGCGACTGAATCAACGAGCTGAGACTACTTTTTGAAGAAATTGAAAACATGCCTCTCGTCGAAATATTTGCTATTTAGTTAATTAATTTATTTTTTGAATTTGCAAATCGCAGATTACATTGCCAACAATCTGAATTGCTCAAATCAAGCTGCGATGAAGCCTATGAGAATCGCTGGCATAATTCAGGGGGAATTAGCTCAAATGTTAGAGCGCTCGCTTAGCATGCGAGAAGTAGCGGGATCGATGCCCGCATTCTCCAAATAGTTTTAATGTATCTGCGTATTAAGTCCCAACGCATTATGGAGATACATACAGTGTGTCAATTCTTTGTAACAGAGACGTCCGCCCTACATCTGTATTTTAAAGCACAGTTCCTAATTTGTAATATTCCCCAGGCTGAAAAACTGCAGTGCGCCCTCCATCGTATGCCTTCCGAGAAGCACAAACTGAGTTTTTTTTATATTTTTTTTAGCAATGGAAGAGTTTGTGTTATTTGGGAATAAATATAAATGGTTTGAAATTTGCTTGCATTGGTTTGAATACATGTAATTGTGATTACAGACTTTCCTGCCCAGTGTTGCTTTCTTCTTAGATGTGGTCTGTTTCGGCTTTCTGCTCCCTCGATCACGTTGTGCAGCATCTCCCGTATGCTTTGGTGGTTTAACAGGTTGGTCTCTGTGGTGCAATCCGTTAGCGCGTTCGGCTGTTAACTGAAAGTTTGGTGGTTCAAGCCCACCCAGGGACGATGCTTTTTGCATTTCTTAATCCCATTAGAAGATGGCACTGTAATATGTTATTATTTCCTCCAATTACACTGAAGAAGAAAATGTGTTCTGTTTTTTAGTTCAAAATAATACAAAACAGAAAAATATTCTTGCTGTTTGCCGAAACCCGGGATCGAACCAGGGACCTTTACATCTTCAGTCTAACGCTCTCCCAGCTGAGCTATTTCGGCTTGACAAGCTTCCTTTCTCGAGATAACATTGTTTTTTTTAGAAAAGTTGTAATATAATTAAGTACATTCCTAAACAATCCGCTAGTAACATATATAATCTCAAAGCGCTATAATTTATTTCAGCTCTTATGAAAGACAAGTATCCTTGCGCATTACATCATCCTTGATTGCGAAATGTAATATTAATTAATTTTGTATTTGTAATTAAGAAATGCAGCTACCTTATAATTATTTATGAAAGATTATAAAAATCAAACACTGCTACCAACTCCTGTGTGGAATTTCATAGAAAATTGCGCTAAAAATTTAGCAGCTTTATTCCTATAGTTTTAATGGTAATACTGACAATCCTTTATCAAGTTCACTGTACCTGTGTATTTGCATGGTCCAGTATAAGAAGATACGATTTTTCTGGAGTTCTTGGTTGCTCAGTTCAGCACCAGTCATCAGAGCTGAAAAACAACAGCAATAGGTACCTGGTATGGTAACTGGACCACATATCATTTATATCAACTGACTGTTTTCCTCGAAATATTATAATGCCAGTATTTGATATGTGTATACTAGAACATTCATTATATAGCACCCAAGTTTAAATCACACCATCAGTTATAAAAATGCATTGTAATCGATAATGAAATTAGCACTGAAAGGGAGACCTATAAAGTAGTTATAATGTGAAGATCATTATTTTTATAAGCATTGATTCAAATTCGAACTTACATGGTTGAACCTTCTGGGGCGATACCAGCTTATGGATTACTTTGTATCAGTCAGGCTGAGTCTGCCATCAGCCTTTCTTCTAAACAAGGGTTCCAGCTGAACCTGAAAAAAGAGCATTTGTGACAATAGCAAGGTTGCAGTTAAACAAAAGACTTCAATTAAACAAATAGCCTAAACACAAAATAGTCACAATGGCCAAATAAAAGGTTTCTACACAAAACAACAAGAAATCAAAAAGGGGTTCACTGGGTGAAAACAAATAAACACTACTATACAATGGCAAAAGGGACTTACTGTTGAAAAAGAGAGATTATTTTTTTTAAAAAGCATGGAGTATCCATGTTCACATTTTTTAAGTATTGCTTTCAAAACAAGATCATTTTTCAATGAAACTAAATTAGACTTAAAAACCTGAAGTTAAATACAGTACTATAACGTTCATGGATACATAATTAAAAATAAATGATAGAAAAACACAATGTATCCGATACTATCAATGTACAATGCACTATTCTGGTACTATAATGCAGTACCATCATGATAATATGATTGTCCTTTTTATTTCTAAGAAGTATCCTGGTATCTACAGTATAATGCAACACTACACCACGGTACTATATGGTACTATTTATTTTACCATGGTACGATTTCTGTTGTCCCGGATACAAGTATTACAGTAACATTATAACGGAGAAATGTATTAAATATAATTGCGCTTTGGATAAAACAGTCCCTCAAACAAGTTTCTAGCTGTTGTAAATATTACATTTTTTTAACACTCAGAACTGACACCTATTGTAAAAATGTCAATACGAACATATATTATTATTGCCATTTTTTTTAATTTTTGGTGACTATACGTACAGTACTAGTGACAATTAAAATAATACTGTAATAAAATTCTTCCCTTCAGATGATTGTATTTCGAAATAAACCAAAAGTCTTCACGATTCAATAATCTCCCGCCGTTGAGAACGCGCAGGATTCCTGGGAGTTCTACGAGATCTGATTGGATAATTCCGTCACTTCATTCGTGGTAGCTCTGCGAAATCTGATTGGCTCGCTCCTTGGTAGTGACACGGGCTATGATTGGTCAAAGCTACCAAGATATTCCCAAGATTGCAGATCGGGTGTGAGGGAGAGCTGGCCGGGCTGGGGAGCGCACAGAAATGCACAGCTGAACAGAACACCCCCCCCTCAGACATGTGCTGTCTATTCACGGGAACACACCACTGAACCAGTTAGTTCAGATGATCGCTGGATACACTATAAACAATGTGACAATTTCACAAATAAACCTGTTTGTGTTCAAACCTATGAGAGGTGGAATGTAACAAAAATGTGAACTTCAAAAGCCAGAGCGTCAAACATCAACGACAAAGTTCAACATTTGAATTGAAATAACAGCTGTCAAATAGACAAAGCACAACACTCGAAGATAAAATGCCAAATTGAAAATGCTCAACACACTAATTGAATTAATTATACATAAAATAATGAATGTAATTAAGCTCAAAAATTGAAATGGGAACTTGAAATCTTAAATAAATTGATTACAATTCAAATTTCCAGCACGCCATCCGATTTGTGTTTAGTCTGTTCTAAATCAATTCTGCGCGTTGTATTTCAGGTTAAGCGCTGTGCTTTCCATTTGTCACTTGGTCATTCTATTCCCCGGGACTGCCCCTGTCATGGCAAATCTGACATGCGAAAGAGATGCTTTGCACTGTTTCTTAAATCAAGTGGCCTCAAATAAATTGTTTACATTAATGTCTGCTTAGCCTACCTATCAGTCTGGTGAAATTGTAAAAATGTGTAATTGACTTGTGGATGTTCACATCAGAACTCGAGCTGTCATTCTCGTCCCCTCACACTGGCGCAGGCAACACATCTGCCTGGATTCCTGCATGATATAAATGTGTTTCTTCATTTGCGCGGCCTGCTTTTTATTATTCATTGGGGTTTGTTTACTACATGCCTCCATAGCTGAGCCTTTAATCAGACAGTCCTTGTAGGTGACAGTCCAGTTTGATCTGCACGTACTTCTGCCAAACTTCAATTCAAAGTACAATCTTCTAAATGGGTTGTAATATAATTTAAAAAGTATTATTATTATTATTATTATTATTATTATTATTATTATTATTATTATTATTATTATTATTATTATTATTATTATTATTATTATCAGTTTTAATTAACGTACTGATTGCAAATTAGAGGACTAATATGAAAGAGGTGCGTGCATCAATTGCAGCTAATTAGATCCCATTAGCACCTGAACCTCTTTATAACCCCATTGCACTCTAAGGAACCCCAAACTCAGCTACTGACGGGTTTGTTTTTATTATTGTTTCTTTATAACGGTGAAAGTTCACGGTCGGGGCTGCCTTGGATTTAATGATGCCGTGTTGTCTTAGATTTGGGTAATTGTTGATCTTTTCTCTACTTTAGAAACGTTCATTTTATTGTGTGTTTCTCACTTGCGTTTTTTTTTTCCAATGCAGAATAACATTGCTATTAGCAGTGTTAGTCACAGAAGTTTGGACGCAAGTTTGTGCCCCTCTAGGTACGATAACGGTCGCTTCAGCACAACAGCTTTCAGCTTCCTGTTTATTTGCCGGTTGTGTGTTTTCAAGTATCGTTGTCTTCTACAGGCTCGGTGAGGACAGAATGTCAAGGGAGTGTTATGATGATGATGTTGGAGAAGTCTTTTGTTGGAAAGTATTTTCGCATCAATGTGATTGGTGAGTGATCATTTTTCTTGAATGGAAAGCTTTTGATGTACAAAGCCTGTTGACTCGTAATGTAATAACCTGAATTAAATACAGAGCACTCCTGCGCTGTATGACAGCAACCAGGCTTTGTTTTTTTTAGGATGCAGGGTATGAAAGGCTCTTGCCTTAGTTTTAGAAGCATGTTGCTGATCTCACTAAGTAGACCTGTGCTGCTACAGCCTTAGTCAGATTTGTTGACTGCAAGTGCGCAGAAATAGACATCATTTACACTAAACCCACTGTTCCAAATGGGCGTATAATTCTACTTGTATGAATCGTTTTTATAAAATTGCATTTAGTAGATGGAATAGTTATGACAATTTCAATAAGTAGATGGAACGGGGCGGTCGGGGTGTTCACTTTGTTATATCTCTACCTTGCTTGATCACGTGTACAGTTTAAGGCCAACTGAATTTTTTCCCATAGACAATAAGGGGGTGCTTGTATCCCTCTCTCCAAGACTGGCTGCACAGTGTGGATATAGCTTAACCGTTGACTTCTTGGGAAATGCCAAGTTCCTTGCTTCTGTGCTGAGCTGCTTTGTTCAGAACACAGTGAGTCATCATTTTATTTCTTGTAAACCTGTTTCTAATGGTGACATGCTGGGACTAACTTTAGCCTTTGTTTCCAGAATGAGACGTACAAGCTGACAGTACAAATCAGTGTCTTCTCAAACAGTGCTATGACTTCAGCTTCCTCCTATGTTCAGAGCATGACATGCCACTATTCTCCATGGGTGGAGAGGGAGATTCTGTGTGAAAGAAACTACATGGAGGTAAGGGCTGTCGGGATGTGATAATGCTGTTCAGTATAACTTGTTGGGTTGTGTGGGTATTTAATTGTCACTGCAGAAGTACTTCACTCATGACTAATGTGAATTCTCTTTAGGTTTCTGTGAGAAGAGGGGTGCCACTCATTGAGCCAAACTTTGTTCAAGATGATCCTGATTGGTCCCTTGCGTACCCAGAGGTAGAATCATGTGACTTTGCATTTTCTTCATTCATGTCCCCTTGGTCTTGCCTATTGAAGTTTACTCTACTGTCTCGTCTAGAGGAAGCAAAATCTAACGGCCCCCTTAACTTTAACCTGTCTCCCAAGAGGGTGGCCATATTGGAATTGTGTGACATTTAAGGCATTGGCTTTGCATACATGTATTCTGTGATTGCTTTGATAGAAATTGATTGGAGAAATTAACCCTTTCTTGTTGGTGTAAGCCTTGTATTTCAACCACTGAGGTAGTGGCTTCATATGTGCAGGGTTATAAACCCTTCATGCTAAATGTGTCCTGATTTACCTTTTTGAGGACTGCTGCATAGGTGCAATTTCAGGTATTGTCCTAAAGTTTGGTACACTGATGTATTAAGGTGCAGTACAAATGAATGGCTGTAAACTCTGCCTGTATCGGATCCAGACAACATGTTTTCACATAGGCTTTTGTACGCAGTTGTATTTGAGGATTTACTTTGTTCTATTAGAGATGCCCGGTGAACATAGAACAGTTTGAGTGATACATTGTTAAACTTTCACCTTTCAGTTTTAGTTCCTGTTTATTAAACAAGCCATTTGTGACAAATCCTTTAGACTGGGGATGCTTTGTGTTCAAACTCCTTATTCTAATGAGGTTTTTTTCTTTGCTAGGCAACTGCTGCTGACAACAGCATCTGGAAAATTGTGTTCCATCTCTCAGCAAATAGAAAGACAACTATGACTGTTGCTCAGGCCATGACAAATGGCTATGGCATAAACACTACACCAACTCGAATTCTGGTTAGAGCTGCATACAACTCCACAGAAAGCCAGCCTCAGGTGGTAAGTAGTCTAGGCTTCATTGTTGTCTAGTACAGTATATCCAGACTATGAAGGTAGATTTAATCTTGCTTTTGTTTTAGTAAAAGTTCCCCCTCCCCTCCAACAGATCCAAACTGTACCAATGGCTGTGCTAAGATCAACCACCTTTTATAAGCAAAGATGGATGGTCATGATGGTGGACACTGCAGTTACATGTCCTACTGGTGAGTAAGCTTATGGAGGGCAACGGTGCTCAAGAACTATTCTAGGTTTAAGTATGAATTTTCTATACCAAGTCTATGGTGTTCTTTTCTGTCAGATGGAACAGCCTTCACAGAACAGATGATTACATGGAATGTTCCCCGTGTTCTGCCTCCTCTTGTTCCGACACCACAAATTACTACCCTTGATGTCCAAATGGGAGTTGATGGCCGCAAGCTTGACCCTGCAACGATTCATAGTAGAGATTATAAACTGGATGTCAGTCCCCAGCTAATCACTGTAAAAATTCCTGTGGGAGCTGTTGGTGGATATTACAAGGTATGTAGAAGTTCAACATCTTCTAAATCCTTCTCATTTTAAAGCTTTCTTCCTAAGATGCTTCTGTGCTTTCAGAGCCATGTATTGGACAACACCTATGTGATCTCTTACTCTATTGAACCAATGCTGGAGCATACCTGGCAAGATGGGCCTGAGAAGACCAAGTACACAGTACTTCATCCAATAACCACTCCTTTCATGCCTCGGCCACCAGTTGTCACAAACCGTATGTAGAACCGGTCCACATGCAGTAAATCAAAGGGATTTGTTGCAGTGCTCCACTTCATATCCTTCATTTTAACTGCATGTTTTAATTTCAGACACTGTTCCTAAAGCCAGAGTGTTCAATGTGACCCTGGGGACATTCCTGCCTGATGTGGAGCTGGTCAAAATTATAGTTGGACCAGAGACGTTAACTGTGCCAGAAGCCAACCTAAAAGGTTATAATGTCCAGGAGCATGTCTTTCCCAATGGATCCAAGACCTACACTCTCCAGGTGCCATTTGAGGACCCCAATGTGAAGCAAAAGGTAACATCCCACCTGTTAAACCATCCTATTGCCCTTTGAAAACACTTGCTTCCTGTGGACGTTTTGCTTGCTGTTTGACTTTGGGTTTAATACTACAAACCCTTTCTCTTTCAGGTAACTCCTCCAGACACCAGAACCTACATTCTGCCCCTGACCTACTTGCTGAAAATAGTGCCAGAGAATACACCCTTTACTCATCCTGCTGTAGTCGAAGCCATTCTCAAAGACATCAGTAAGTGCCTGACTGTGGTCTACAACTACCTTTTTCTAACCAATCCAGTCCATTGCCGTGACAATTCCTCTTGCAGTTCCACCTACAGTAACTGGCTACTGTGATGGTGCTGCATTCTATACCATGGTAACATATGGCAACATGGGTCGCAACTGGATTCCTTTTGTGGCCTCAAGAGAACTTGGTGGAAGTCTGCTTGCCCTGTACAAGTATAATGCCAACTCTACCAATTTCTGGATGACTGTCCCATACAATTCAGTTGATGCCACATATGAAGTAAGTGATGGAACTTTAAAATGTGTGTTGGCTGTTTTGGGTTCAACACATTACTGACCTGATGTATTGTCTCTGTAGGTGATCAGTTCTTCAGGCATCAGAAGCAGGCTTGACTTGACCTTGAAGGATATTGGGACCATGGTTGTGGTGGCTGACTTCTCCCTGTCCTGCAGTTTCCCTACAAAGATGATTGGTAACTCTCCTGCGAACAAAGCATTCTTTAGAATAGCTGCTTTTGAGATTGGAAAAAGGCTGCATGAAGTGGTATTGAAGCTATAATCTGTTTCCTTAACCTGGTTCCAAATGCTGTGTTTCAGATTGCTTCACCAATGGAACTATGGCAGCTCTTGCTGTGAAAGTGGAATCTGTCCCCACCTTGTCTCCAAGTCAACTAACTCTGAGGGATCCAAGTTGCCGGCCTCTTCAGTCTGATGCTATCAATGCGGTTTTCTACTTCAATGTCAACTCCTGTGGCACAACTAGAAGGGTTAGTATTGACACATTTAAAACCATATTATGAGGAGGTTCAACATATTGACAAGGTGGCCCCAACACCCCTGGATCAGTCTGGGGAGCCATGGTGACCTGTGTTTCTATCCGCTGAATTACTTGCATGAATTGTGGACATCTGAAGGATGCCACCTTTGTATTGAACTGCTTGTCCAGTTGACAAAGGCGTTGTGACACATGACTCTTGGTTATGGCATTGCATGTGCTGCCTAGAGACCTTTGGGTCAATAGCGGTGAACTGGAAAGAGCGTACTTACTGGGGATGATCCCGTGGTGAGGCCGGGACTAAACTAATACATGAGTTGATACCAACTGCAGCTCAAGAGTCACCAGCTGTGTATTCAAATGTGTATTTGCAACAAATCCAAAAAACTGCTGTTGCCCTCCTAGAGTTTACTAAAACAATACCATATTAGTCTAGCAGTTTCTGTAGACAGGCTTGAGGTATCATACTAACTGTAACAATCATGAGGTCCCGAAAAAGTGTTCAATTATGAAATTGCAATATTCATAACCAACGCTTTTTATTTTTAAATTGTGAAATTGGTACTAGGTTAGTACACAGCTGGGGATGATCCAGAGTACCATATTAGCTAGTCTGCAACTTGGTATGCAGCTTCATACTAAATCTACAAGTTCATTGCAACCTGGGTCTTTGATTTCTCTTTCAGTTTGACAACAACCTCCTGACTTATGAGAATGAAGTGCTGTTCACATCTTACCGGTAAGGATTGCAATCAAAGTGAGTATCCTTGTGGTTGATGCTGAAACTCTGCTAACCCCATCTCTTCTTTCCAGGTTGAGAGTTGCCTGTCACTATCTGGTCAATGACAGCAAGGTAGTACAGTTCTTGTACCAGAATAATCCTGCACCTGTAGTCCAGCCTGGCTTGGGTGACCTTGCGGTCATCATGCAGCTTGCATTGGGTAGGACTTGGCAATTGAAATAATATAGATGCTCTAGTAGCGTGTTTCCACCTATAAAATTCTCCCTTGCATCTCTGCAGATTCAACCTACAACGACTTCTATGGAGCTCAGGATTACCCTGTTGTGAAGTACTTGCGAACACCCTTGTATTTTGAGGTAGAGCTCCTGTACAGCAGGGATTCACAGGCTGAATTGTTTTTGGAGAACTGCTGGGCAACCTATTCTGCTGACAGGAATAGCTCTCCAAAGTGGGATGTTGTTGTGGACAGGTAAGATGCTGGAAAATGATATTGCTGCTACAAAACCTATGAATTGGAGTTGTGGCTGATGTGCTCCTGACCTACTTTCTCTTTCTAGCTGTGAGAACTCTGCAGATGAGTACTTGACCATCTTTCACCCAGTCTCCAGCAATGCAAGAGTGCTGTTCCCTTCCCATCTGAAGAGGTTTGAAGTGAAAATGTTTTCCTTCACAAGCGGCCGGGATGCACTGAAAGGACAGGTAAAGTGGAGTGTTGATATGGGGATCTTATACCACAATGCTTGGTTTGGATTGCTTTGCAAGCAGCAAATGGTCACTGTGCTCACATCTTTAGTGAGTTGGAATGAAAACCTATAACTGCACATTTGCAAGAAACACTTACTATGATGCAATATATTTGTTTTTCAATTCAGTAATCCTCATTGGATGATGGTCCTGCCTGATCTATTGATGCTTGTTTTACTTGACAAGGTGTGCTGTCTTTCAGATTTACTTCCACTGCAGTGTTGTGATATGTGATTCAAACTGGCCATCAGACAGCCTCTGTAGCAGACGGTGCATTCCAGGGAAACAGAGGCTTGGTAAGAGCTCTGCTTGAGAGGGGGGGGGGACGACATTTTGCATGCATTTTTGTCCATTTGTTTTGATGGACTCCTAATTCCTCCTGTAGGTCGCAGTGCTGAAGGGATGGATGGTGGTGCAGTAAAGGCATTGGTGTCTTCTGGCCCAATTGAGCTGAAGAGAGATGGATCCCTTCACTTTATGCCTAGAAGCGGTAATATGCATGATGTGAACACAATTGCAGTTCAAGTGAAATATATAACTATCTCTTTATATTCCACTAACTATTTCTTTCTTCTCTTGCAGGCCAATTCAATGTGTGGTCCCTTCTGGGAGCTGCAATGGGTGTGTGTCCAGTGGTTGTCTTTGTAGCTGGAGTTGTATATTTTTGGAAAATGCCCAAACGTGTGTATTGATAAATAAAAATCTTGCTTTCAAAGACTTTTTTGGATTGTGTGTTTTTATTTTTTTGGTGGGTGCTTGACTAATTCTACATAGATTATATATTGGTGAGTGTCGGAATGGCCATGTTAATGGGATTCTCTCCTCTTACTGCATTGAATGCTTTGCTTGTTTCCTGATCAGGCCATTCTCAATATGGTGTGTTATTCAAGGACCCTTCATTAATTCACTGAGTGAACCTGGGGGCAAAGACTTTCCTTCTCCATTGAGTTGTAACCCTCTTTTTATGTTCCTTTTTGCTTTGACATGCTGCTTTCAGTATGCAAGTTTAGGGTGAAATTATCAACACTCCTTTATATATGTATATATATATAAACCTTGTTCTAGCATCACAAAAAGTGTGTAGATTTATATGGTCTGATTGCTTGGTTTTTTTTTTTTTGTTATGAATACAAGTTTGTATTCATTTTGTTCACTGAGATTAATACGTCTTTTACTGAAAGTGGTCCCTGGTGAGAGCTCCAAGTAAGGTATTAGTTTAACTTCTTCAGTTTTAACACTATAGAAATGAGGTTGTGTTTTTTTTTTTTTTTTGTTTGTTTTTTTTAAGTAATTTGAGTTACTGGTTAAACAAACCACTACTTGGCAACATGTTCTCTTCATGTTTGTTTTGACTGTGGTTTATATTGTCTGTTACTGGATAAACTCATTTTACGAAACACGTTCCGTAACAAACCGGTACACCCGATGCGGGGAATCTTTAGATCCGCGCACCAGTCTGAACCAGAAGTTCCATTCTTTGAGCTTTAACATATCTATGAGAGAGCTGAGATATTGGAACTGAATTCACTACACCCGCTGGCAACCCCTTGTGTAATGTGTTTATACTATATAGAGGACACTGAGTTTGATGCAAAACTCGAGCAGCCACATTCATATTATTAAACCTGCTATCAGACTCTCCGGCGCCATCACTCTGAGTGCTCTTTGAAACAGACTGGGTTTGTATTTATATTCATGTTGGGTTAATCAGAGATGATTATCGGCGGCCCGTCTGTAGTACTACCGGAGATTTTAATTGCACAGTTTGTACCGCTCTGTGCAGCGCCGTACCGTTTGTAACACGGTACGTGAACTGCATTCTGCTAAACAAAACATCACAGCAGCAGCAGCAGCGCCATCTACTGGACAAAACCCAGACATGCACGTTGAAACAATGATCCACTTCAATATCTACAAAGCCTAAACAAGAAACTATTAGCAAAGCCCCGAAAAAGAAAATATTATACAAAACAGTTTAAAATCAAATATTTAATTGTTAATCTAACCATTTTTAGTTACTGTAGAACTACTTCTCTCAGTGAATTATTAAAATAAGGTTTAAAGTCTTCATTTGTCAACAACACCACACTCCTAGACCCATTTAATAATAGCAATAATACACTCCAGGGTCTGTGTGTTATCATGAGATATATCACCACTTCCTGGGCGGTTCAAGAACTCGACTTCGTCTAGTGTCTCCCAACGCACCCAAGGCATGGTGATATTACCTCATGATAACACACACACCCTGTCGTGTATTACTGCTTCATTAATGTAGTCATTAGGTTTATATGTCACATTCCTTTGTTGTCAATGTATTGATTTAGATATTCGGGTTGGATACCTCGGAAGCCAGCGGAACTCCAGCGTTTCTCCGACAACCACTGATAACCCCTCCCGTGATGATCGGCGCTGCCATGACAACCCATGACATCACCCGCACAAGTTACAACACGGCGAGTCATTTTTTGTAGCACAGTATTAACGTGTTATTGTTTTCACAAAATAACATCAATAAGATTATCAGATCACCTGCTAGTGTGTACTAAACAAAACCTCAAATATCAGTGAATTGATACAGAGACAAGCCGTGGCACCAGCAAGAGGTTAAAATGAAATTAATAAATAAATTACGACATGAAACAGAAATACATGTGGGTGTATTTTAATCAAAAATCCATGATCCATAATTCTTATTATAATCCCACAGCTAATTATTTACAAATGATCATTTTCTATATTTCTTGGAGTGCTAATGTGGTGTTATAGTTTAACATATTAATGGATTTTAGAAATCATCTATACTAGTCTGCCCCTCAAACAGTTTTAAATATAATTTAGATTTAAATGGCAGGTAGTATATAAATCAATTTCTAAAACAGGTCGCATTTTGTAATTTAAATAGGCCTACGTATGAGCTACCAAAACATATTTTTGTTTCATGTCGTTATTAATGTATTTACTTATTTATCTGGTTAAACTTGAATCCAGCCTTACATTTTAACTTCTTTAAGTTACCACAGCATGTCTGTGTATGAATTACTGAAGAGTAATATTTGTGATTTGATTACTCTAGCAGATGAACTGATAATGTATGGGTGTTATTTTGTGAAAACAAGACAATATTAAAAAAGAAATACTACAACATTAAATAAATAAATAAATTATACACCAAACTGTAGAACATTTGTTTAGTCTTAATATCATAACAAATATGCATATTATAAATATGCACTTCTTTTAATTTGTTGGAAAACGGTCTGGAACTGAAGTAAAGTATATATTTTTTTAATACTGTGCTATTTGAGTATTTAAAATATGGTTATCTTCAAAATTAAAATGCCAGCAACTGTGTGTTAATTTAACGAAGCGCCTAACGCCGCTCGGAACGTTCGCATTTTTAAATCCTAACGGTCTCTGCTCAGCTGAGTGGAATGTTCACGAGCCGGTTGCCTAGCAGCGTCTCCCCCTCCTTCTCTGCCCCGCCCTCTCGCCCTCTCTCGTTGCTCCAGCTAGGAGTTCAAATTTATCTTCATTATATTAGCGCAACTCTTTACTAACCTTTACAAATTAGCTTATTGGAGGCTTCGTGTTTTCAAGATGGTTCTGGTGCAGTCCGGGCAGACTGACTGGAGCATCATTACAGTATAGCACACTGCTCTTTTTAATGCTAAATATGTATCTGGTATTCTAAGTATTATCTACAATTAATAATTCAGCTATATTCATATTCAGAATGTAATACAGTATTAAGACAGGCTCCAGTATTATAAATAAATAAACACGCTTTAAGAGAAACAGCAGTGATGTTTATTGTCCATTCACATACATTCTCTATATGTTTCTACATTGTGGTTGCACAGGGACAAGGGTCTCAGTGATGTTTAAAAAAAATACTAGAGCCTACAATTAACCAATATAGAAAGGAAGGGGGGAGAAATGTATTGCCTGTGTGCAGTACCTTACACTTTTCTCTATTAAATGTCATTTGCCATGTGTCTGTCCAGTTCTGAATGCTGTCTAGATCATTTTGAATGACCTTTGCTGCTGCATCCAGGGCGACTTATAGTCGTAAACCAAAATACATTTCAAGAATCACAGTACAGTATTAATACAATTAAGAGCAAGATAAATACAATGACTTTGGTTCAAGCAAGTACAAGTATGACAAAATACAATTCAATAACGAAGCAGATAACAGTGTCAGTGATAGTTACATCAGGATATAATTAAATACAAAATACTATAGTTTAAATAACACTTGACAGATTAGAGTACTCTCAAGTACAGGATTAGATGTAGTAAAATAGGGGGCAGATAAGAGCAAGTAAAGCACATTTAAGGAAGAGTGATAAGTGTCCAGAGGGAAAAACAGAGGAGTTCTACAGGTGCTGTCTGAAGAGGTGAGTCTTGAGGAGGCACCGGAAGGTGGTCAGGGACTGGGCAGTCCTGACATCTGTAGGAAGGTCATTCCACCACTGCAGGGCGAGGGTGGAGAAGGAGCGAGTTATGGAGGCAGGGGAGTGTAGAGGAGGTAGAGCCAGTCATCTAGTGCAGGAGGAGCGGAGAGGTCGAGTGGAGGTGTAGGGAGAGATGAGGGTCTGGAGGTAGCTGGGTGCAGTCTGGTCAAGGCATCTGTAGGCTAGTACAAGAGTCTTGAACTGGATGCGAGCGGTGATTGGGAGCCACTGGAGTGAGCGGAGCAGTGGGGTTGCGTAGGAGAAGCGAGGCAGAGAGAACACCAGGTGAGCAGCAGAGTTTTGGATGAGCTGGAGCGGACAGGTGGCGGACGCAGGGAGGCCAGCCAGGAGGGAGTTGCAGTAGTCTAGACGGGAGAGTACCAGGGCCTGGACCAGGAGCTGGGTGGCGTAGTTGGTGAGGAAGGGTCGGATTCTTCATATGTTGCTCAGGAAGAATCGGCAAGTGAGTGTCTGTGGCAATGTGCCCTGCCCCTGTGTGCATTTGTGTGTTATATGTTGTATGTTGCATGCGTGTGTTAATGTTGGTGTATAGTCATTGGTACACGAGATATAAACGGGTCTGTGTTTCACGTGTGATTTTAAAAGGTAGATTTGTATTTAGGCACGAGGAGGGCACAAATCACTTCACGTGCTGGTTAAATGTAATATGTGAGCACGGGGTTGCACAGAATTAATTCACGTGCTGGGATTCAAGTGAAAAATTAATTAGTAATTCAATCCCAGCACAACAGTATATATAGAGACACGTACCATTCACTCAGGGTTGGGTGTTCGAGAGTGGAGAACGGGTGAGAGAGAGAAGGAGAAATAACTTTAAAATATCAATTGCTATTACGTGCTGGTAGGACCAGCACAATACTTGTTTATTTAAAACTCACCGTGTTTGTTTGTGTGTCTGTCCGTGCACTGTATAGTCCGTTTTGTTTGTCTCTTTATTTTGGCGTGAAGTGCCTTGTCCTGTTTTGTGTTCAAACCTTTTATTACTTGGTAAGTGCAGTTGGAGAGTTAGGGGAGAACCAGGCCAGAACAGTGCCAGAGATTCCCAGGTCAGCGAGAGAGGATAGTAGAATTGAGTGATCGACAGTGTCAAAGGCAGCAGAGAGGTCGAGGAGAATTAGGACAGAAGACAGAGAGGCAGCTAAGGCAGAGTTTAGTGAGTTGGTGACAGACAGGAGGGCGGTTTCAGTGGAGTGAGCAGAGCGGAAGCCAGATTGGAGAGGGTTGAGCAGAGAGTGGCTGGACAGGAAAGCAGAGAGCTGGCGGTGTACAGCCCGCTCGAGGGTTTTGGAGAGGAAGGGTAGGAGTGAGACAGGATGGTAGCTCTGGAGGGAGGTGGGGTCGAGGGTGTTTTTTAAGGAGGGGAGTGATAGGGGGTTGTTTGAAGGCAAGTGAGGAGAGGTTGGAGTGGACCGAAAAGAGTAAGGAGGGTGAGAGGAGAATACCAGTCCCACCTCCCTGTCCAGGGAGACGCGGGGTATGGGACAGGACGTAGAGAGAGGACAGGGCAGCAGGAGTTACAGTGTTATCAGGGGACAGCCAGGTTTCAGTGAGAGCAAGGAAATCGAGAGAGAGGTGGGAGGCAAAGGCAGAGATGAAATCAGCTTTGTTAGCAGAAGAGTGACAGTTCCAGAGTGCACCAGAGAGTGTGCGGGAGGGGGGAGAGGCAGCGGGATGAGGTTAGAGGGGTTGGAGGAGCAGCAGTGGAGAGAGGGCAGAGGACGAGGACGAGAGGACAGAACAGGGAATTGAGAGACAGTCATAGCAGGACAGGTAAGACAAATAGGCACAGTGGGAGCGGTGCGGTGGAGGGTACAGACCTGACTAGTAGATGGCATCATCCAGAGCGCTGTTAGGTTCGGATCTATTCGAACAGCGTCTCGAGGCAGGCCTCCCCTCGCTGGACTCCCACAGCTAGACTCCCGGCTCTTTTGTTGAGGCTCTTCTGTTTGCTGGCGCTTCGTGCTGGCCGCGGAAATAGCCTTCCTGATTAATATAACAGCTGGGTGGGAAAAGAACAGCTAAACAGTGTGGAAACCAAACAAATAGCAAATCAACTTCTAAAATGGTATTGAGTGCTGACAAGAGTTTGGTATCAGCTGTTGATTTCCTTGAAACAATCTTTTATAGTAAAATAAACACATTTATTCATTTTAAAAATAAGTAAAAATCAAACTGTCAGAAGTGGGATTTAAACCCACATCTCCATTTGGATATCAGAACACACAATTCTTTGGAAACACAGAGTTCTTTAGTCTGACGCCTTAGACAACTCGGCCATTACAGTAAAAATCTGCATTATTTATTTCAGCACAGACTAGGGTTGTCTATTGTATCAAGGCCCGATTGGGTTTATTACGCACATACCAACTGTTGCTCCATGAAAGATGTAATGACAATTGTAAAAAAAGAAACGGATTGAAGCCAACCCAAAAAAGTAAGATTATTTATTTCAGTATCGTTATAGCTATAAACGATGCATGCATTTTACAATAGCAATTGCTATTTGACAATGACCAATAAGTAATTTTGTTGCAATACTGTATACAATGTGAACAGAATCAGACATTGCTCCGTTGCCTCGAAGAAACATCTTCAATTTGTATTTAAAAAGGATGCCCACCATGGAGCTCGAACCCACGACCCTGAGATTAAGAGTCTCATGCTTTACCGACTGAGCTAGCGGGGCTGACTTTCACTGTAACAAACTGAGCTATTAATTTGTCATCTTATTTGAGAAAATAACGACAGAACCAAAGATTCCAAATATAATCCACTGGACTTCACCAGAAACAGCTTTGATGAGACAAAGTCGTATGACACGAACCCTAAGAATGTTATTCCAGATTCATTGTCGCTTAGAAACAAGAGGATTTAAAATGTGAGTGTATGTGAATAGTCAAATACATTTGCATCATTCTGTATATATATATATATATATATATATATATATATATATATATTTCAAGTAACTGTAGATTTATTATCATAATGAAAACACATTACACACATTAGTTCTGTAACAAAATGACAATAACAAAGATGTTCCCTTACCGGGAGTCGATACCGGGCCGCCTGGGTGTTAACCAGGAATCCTAACCACTAGACCATATAGGAAGCTATGTAGCAAAATCATGGACATAGAACAATAGTTAGTATTCAGTACAATGATTGGTAAAAGGGAACCACAAAAACATATTTAATTACAAACACGTTACAAATGAAAGCAAACTTCAAACCATTTATATTTATTATCAATTAACACAAACACTTCAATTGCTAAAAAAAAATCTCCCTTTGTGCTTCTCGGAAGGCATACGATGGAGGGCGCACTGCAGTTTTCAGTCGGGGGAATATTACAAATTAGGAGACTGTGCTTTAAAATACACATGTAGGGCGGGCGACTCTGTTACAAAGAATTGTTACACTTTGTATTTATCTCCATAATGTGTTGGGACTAAATACGCAGATACATTAAAACTATTTGGAGAATGCGGGCATCGATCCCGCTACTTCTCGCTAAGCGAGCGCTCTATCATTTGAGCTAATTTCCCTTGAATGGGGCCACTGATTCTCATAGGCTACATCACAGATTGATATGAATTCAGATTGTCCTATAGATTTTTTTTTTATTATTGGCAATGCAAAAATGCCAAAACATGCTTTTGTATCTCATGACAAACTTAAGGTATGCTTTAACGACTTGGCTGTCTCAAGTTAGTTTGTATTGTTAATGGAACACCTCGTTGTTGCCCAGTCATTGTATCATATGAAGTAGAGCTTGCCAGTTGGGGGCGACGGTCTGCTAATAAAAGTTAAGACTATATTTGCAAGGATCATTTCTAGAGTGAAACATGTTTTGAAGGGATTGGTCTCGGTATCCACCAGGAGGAGTGGGAGTGTTTTCTTCTCAGCACCGAGCTGACAATGAGTGTTGTTTTTGGGCACCTGCTCGCTGCTAGTGATGACACTTCAATCTTCAATCGGGGGTTGTTGAAGGAAGGGGACACATTTTGAGTGTGTATCTCATACTGGTAGAAACGCAGAAAATCAGAAACCATCAAGCCTACAATTGTTCAGTTGTTTAAATAAATAAGCAAATTTCAAATTGATCAATGCTAATGTTAAAACAATTTAAGATCACTTTAAATAGGCCTTGACTGATATAAAAATATAGTAATGTGATTTGCACTACGCAGGACTAGATGAGCTTAAATAAAGACATTACATTTGAAAATAACCTGTGCTTATCCCCACTTACAAGGAGGAGTGGCATCTGTTTCTTTATTAATGAACCAAAGATAAAGACGTTACAAATGAGAGAAGAGTGCCATCTAGTGGAGAAAGAAAAAGCACAATGGCAATAGACACGTTCTGCAGTATAGCCTATGGGAGTTCTGTTACAGGCGAATCTCTCCATCTCCATATTGATCCAGGTCCATTTCGTTGTTCGAGGTGATCTTGGTGCAAACAGAACGAAGATCACGTGTCGTGTCATTGAGATCTCTCTATCTCACTTAAACAGACGGCTGCGTTTCTCAAGATGCTCCAGCAAGCGCTGCTGCTTGCAAATGGAGAGCATGTAAACAAACTGGACAACTAAACTTAAAAGTAACAATTGTAAGTCGCCCTGGATAAGGGCGTCTGCTAAGAAATAAATAATAATAAATAATAATAATAATAATAATAATAATAATAATAATAATAATAACTAACATTATCAATCAGTTATTTTTTTATTTTTTTTAAATCAAGGTTTATGAATACACTGAGAGTTGGGCAGTGTATTTCACTGGGTTAATAAAAAACAAACATAATATATGAATGTAAACAATGAAATTTAAACCTGCCTCGGTTCTACTCTCAATTTAGAACAATGCACAACCAAACCTTTGAATTGCAAAGTACAACAGAATGCATGCCAGTGGAGGCAGCGATATACATGAAATAAATGAGATACCAACAAAAACATATTGTTCAATAATTAAGAACGCTTATTATAACTCAAATGTAATGTTTCTTGTAATATTCGCAGTTTTGTCGCCATATTCAATTTTTCCCGCCGAAATTAAACAGATTCGAATCGATTTTTACAAGAAAAATAAAATTCATAAAACCCGATAAACATTTAAATTTATGAAACTAAAACTAAATGTATTCCCAAATAAATACGCAAGTCTCCTTACCGTAAACATTTCCATTTTAAAATGTGCAGAGAACTGAAATGAGAATTGTACTCTTTTTGCGGTATTTGGGTGGCTCTCAGAAGAGCCTTTGTGTTGTAAAGACGGAGCAGGGGCGGTCTCGGTTTACTTGGAGCTGGTGTACTTGGTGACGGCCTTGGTGCCCTCAGACACGGCGTGCTTGGCCAGCTCTCCGGGCAGCAGGAGGCGCACGGCTGTCTGGATCTCCCGGGAAGTGATGGTGGAGCGCTTGTTGTAGTGAGCCAGGCGGCACGACTCGCCGGCGATGCGCTCGAAAATGTCGTTGACGAACGAGTTCATGATGCCCATCGCCTTGGAAGAGATGCCGGTGTCGGGGTGGACCTGCTTTAGCACTTTGTACACGTAGATCGCGTAGCTCTCCTTCCTGGTCTTTCTGCGCTTCTTCCCTCCCTTAGGCTGGGTCTTGGCAACAGCCTTCTTGGAGCCTTTCTTCGGCGCGGGTGCAGCTTTCGGTTCTGGCATTTTCCTTCTCTGATGCTTTTTGAAAGATGAATGAGTAACCAGCCCCCAGAGCCCCAGTATTTATACAGCCTGTATGCAAATTATTACTAAACAACCCTTTAGAGTGAGAAATTTGACCTGGTAACCTAGCAACGCTCCCGGGTGACGGAGTACTTCGATGTGATTGGTTGTTCACTGGAAACGCAACAGAGGGGGTGGTGACTTTGCTGCGAGCTGAGATCTTTTTTTTTTTCTCTCTCGAGTTCAGGTTTGAATTCGGCGCCTTTTTTCTTGATCGGTTAGTTTAGGTCTTTTGTTTTTCATTTATTAAATACATGAAGAACTCAGTATACAGCAATACTGAAATCCACACCCGATGCGTCTTAAATACAGAAATATAAATAATCAAACCCACGTCACTTTTTCACTTTTTGTGCTCATTAAACACGTTAAATGTAGAAACACACGATCAATGCTGATGCTTTTCGATTTCTTCCTCATCCCAGAGTCTCGATTGTTTCACAGCAGCTTGAATGGCGAAACTTCAACTCAAATACAGAAAAGACGACATCGTGGAGCTCAAAGCTGAATCAGGATCTGCTGCTTTTAATTTATTATACTGATTACAAAATGTACTGAAAATAAAATTAGATAAGACTTTTTTTTTTTTTTTTTTAAGTGTTTTATTTCTTATCTGACTTTAATTCTGCACGGAATCGGATAAAACCGAGCTCGTATTTTCTCATTATTACTGAAAATGTTCACTTTTTAAAATACAATTCCATTCAATTAATTGATTTTATTGATTTATTAACTGAAATGCTTATTTTAATGTTATTTTTTTCTGGATTTGTGTCAAGAGTTAAAAATCAAACACTTAAGTTTAAGCCTAAAATACTCTCGTTACACAGCGTGAAATAGGTCTATATAGCCATTTTAGAACAACAAAGAAAACACTGGGGAGATACAGTATAAAACATTTTGAAAAATGTGATTTTATTCTTTTGAAGATTTTAGTGGTGTACTAAAATTTAGCTTGTTTCAGAATTGAAAACTCTTTAAATGAAAAGGTGGGCGGCTCTTAAAAGAGCCTTTGTGTTCGTGTCCTTGTGTCCAGATCTTTAACCCCCGAATCCGTACAGAGTGCGACCCTGGCGCTTCAGAGCGTACACCACATCCATAGCGGTGACGGTCTTTCTCTTGGCGTGCTCAGTGTAGGTGACGGCATCCCGGATCACATTCTCCAGGAAAACCTTCAGCACCCCGCGGGTCTCTTCATAGATCAGCCCGGAAATTCGCTTCACTCCTCCGCGGCGAGCCAGGCGGCGGATAGCGGGCTTGGTGATGCCCTGGATGTTATCACGGAGCACTTTGCGATGCCGCTTGGCGCCTCCTTTGCCGAGTCCTTTACCACCTTTGCCTCTTCCAGACATGCTGTAGATCCGTATTATGAAAATAATACAATACTTGAAACGAGGGCTGAGGTTGTATTACATACACGCAGACCGGACCTGATTGAAAAAGAAGCCAGCAAAGAAGAGCGCGGAAACATTAGACCCGCCCACCACTGAGCCGTGTCTGTGAGCGCGTGTTAACCACCAAACTGCTGACTCGCATTCCCTGCATAGTGTTGCTGATTAACAACGCGAATGTGAATGAATTTATAGAAATGTCCTTTAACCTGATTCCAAATAAGTTTTTACACATTGTTTTCCAACATAATGGTTATGTATTTCTGCAGGCAAACACACAGTGGAAAAATAACCTTTTTTCCTCACCAGGAGGCAGAGGTGGCATTGCCTATGAAATACACTACTAATGAAATATTTAAACTACTCAGAGAATGCTGTGCTGATGCCAGGGTACTTACATTGTTGCAACAAGTGTGGGTCAGGGGTGAAGAGAAATACAATTCAACAAAGTAATTCTCCCAATCGATTACAAGGGGATGATCCTGCAGACCGTGCTGCAGTGTGTTAACCGCACCGCACATAAAGGTGATTAAATGTCCAGTTTTACAAACTTCACGCTTCAAACTTAAGTTGTGTTTGCCTAGCTTTCTCGTTTGTGAAACCAATCATACAGTTACTTTAAATAATACAATTGTCATCTTATATTCAAAAAAATCTAGCGAAGTACAGAGCGAGCAGTTTGGTTTCGCTGGAGGATAGTGCAGTTTTGGTCACCTCAATTAAACATGCAGTAAAGGTCCTGGTTAAAGAATACGTTATATTGTAAACACAACCCTTCTGTTTTGATACCCCCGGTTGTTTGTGTACATTTGTTCCAATTTCACTGTCAAATTGTATATTTTGTGCTGCGTGGAAACACAAGACAGGACGTTTTCATAATGAATCTGTTGCCTGCGGGTCAGTTGAGTCTACACGGTTCTCATCGTGTGGATAAGTTCCGCTCTCCGCCTTTCTGCTCGCATTCTGTGACTCGCAGAACAGTTCAGCATTACGTGTGAGTTTTCTCCGTGTTGAAATATTAGAAATGGCAGAAACTGCTCCAGCACCAGCCGCTCCTGCTCCGGCTAAAGCTCCCAAGAAGAAAAGCGCAGCAAAGCCCAAGAAATCGGGTCCCAGCGTGTCGGAGCTCATCGTCAAGGCTGTGTCTGCCTCCAAGGAGCGCAGCGGGCTGTCTGTGGCGGCGCTCAAGAAGATCCTGCAGGCCGGCGGCTATGATGTGGAGAAGAACAACTCCCTCGTCAATAGAGCCCTCAAGAGCATGGTGACCAAGGAGACCCTGCTACAGACCAAGGGCACCGGCGCCTCGGGCTCCTTCAAGCTCAACAAAAAAGCAGCTGAAGCCAAGGAGAAGGCGGCCAAGAAGAAGGCAGCTCCAAAGAAACCAGCGGCAAAGAAAGCGGTTGTCAAGAAAACAACGAAAAATGTTTCGGCAAAGAAAGCAGCGACACCCAAGAAGACTCCTACAAAAGCGAAGAAACCGAAAGCTGTAAAGAAAGCGCCCAAGAGCCCGAAGAAAGCGGCTGCCAAGCCTAAAAAGGTCGTGAAGAAGAGCCCGAAGAAAGCGAAGGCAGCGCCTAAACCTAAAAAGGTGACCAAGGCAGCTAAACCCGCAGCGAAGAAGGCGGCTCCTAAAAAGAAGTGATCAGTTAAAGCGACCATGCGACAGTGAACCCAAAGGCTCTTTTCAGAGCCAAAACATCTTTCTAAAAGAGCAGATTGTCCTTGTAAACACAGGGCGATGTGTGGAATGTGCTGCCGTGGAACGTGTTCCGCTTTCTCGGTGAAACAGCCCGCTCTCCTCGGCGAGCAGTCCAAGACGGCGAAACATGGAGCCGCCCCGCAGGTACAGCTGTGGACAAAGGTGTTGCATTATCTCGAATTCTATGATTGAAACACCTTTAAAATAATTAATAACCTCATTTAGATCTTTTATTTCACATGTAATCAAATAAACTACGAAATGATATCGAAAAAGTATCAAAAGCCATAATGCAGTTGTACAGTATTTCGTGTTAGATTTGGAAACGTCACTGTTCAATACTTTTGTTATTATTTTTATTATTATTTCTTAGCAGACGCCCTTAACCAGGGCGACTTACAATTAAAATTATCACATTGTGCACATTATACATTAGATCAATGACAACTGTATCTGCAATACTGGAAAACTACAATAAACAGACTCGATTTACGATGGTCTGTACTGTACAGCGAGATTGTTTTTATGTATTTGACTCAATTTTATTAATGTTGCTATTTTACATATTATATAAATACTGGTTTGAACTTGTCGACTGAAAAAAAACATCACCAAGCACAAACCCCATCATCCCCACATCGCTGTCAGCCAAGATGCTAGAACAGAAACAGAACAAACTGATTCTGAGAAAAGACTCGAAGCTGTTCCTGTTACACAGCGAACAAGCTGAGCGAGTCCGAGCCGGTTCACCTCCCGAAATTCCGCCGATAATAAACGAGGCATTTTTTTATATCCGATATCAGATTTTTATTTTGGCCTAAAATGTAGCCTCTCTTTCCATCTATAGATTTGATGGTTTAAAAGAAACACAACGTTGGGAAGGAAAAGCGAAAAGCGCTCATAATATAATGTTAACATGTTCCAATTGCGAAACTTACACATAGAACACTTACCGTGTAAACTACAGCTGTTTATTTAAAATTGGAATATAACACTTTCAGAGAAGTGGGTGGCTCTTAGAAGAGCCTTTGAGTTTCGCTGTATTTTAAGGGTTATGCAGTTTAAGCGCGTTCTCCTCGGATTCGGCGGGCCAGCTGGATGTCTTTGGGCATGATGGTGACTCTCTTGGCGTGAATGGCACACAGGTTGGTGTCCTCAAAGAGCCCGACCAGGTAAGCCTCGCTAGCCTCCTGCAGCGCCATCACAGCGGAGCTCTGGAAGCGCAGGTCGGTCTTGAAATCCTGAGCGATTTCTCGGACGAGCCGCTGGAAGGGCAGTTTGCGGATCAACAACTCGGTGGATTTCTGATAGCGGCGGATTTCCCTCAGAGCCACAGTGCCAGGTCTGTAACGGTGAGGTTTCTTCACGCCGCCGGTAGCGGGGGCGCTCTTTCGAGCAGCCTTGGTAGCAAGCTGTTTCCTGGGCGCCTTTCCACCGGTGGACTTACGCGCAGTCTGCTTAGTTCTTGCCATTTTCAAACTCTACTACACAGTATTAAAAAAAACTGTAAATGGAACAAGCAGCCGATACCAGAGACTATATAGGAACTGAGCTACTCTGATAGGCTATGAGATCTGAAGGGCGGGTCTCTGTTCCTCATTGGCTATATTCCAGACTCTCAATGATTGATTGGAAAATTTGAATTCTGCGCGCGCGCATTCTGTTAAGCAGTTATTGTTTCGGAGCTGTTGGCGCCTTTTTTAAATAAATACAGTATAGTCAGTCATTCAGGACAACATTGCTTATCCCCAGTATAAGAAATGCATTCCATTCAGATTAAGCAGTCTGGGTTCAAAATTGTAACGGAGAAACGCTCAACAATAGGCAAGCAATAGTTATTTATGGCGAGAGAAAATACATAAACCAAGCATGTACCCTTAACACTAAAGAAAATAGCCCAATTCAAAAACTATAATCAGACTGAAAACAAACAAACAAAAAACAAAACACGGAAAATACATATCCCCGCAATAAAACACAAACACGGGAGGGGGTGGATTTCCAGCTGGAAGCATGTTTCAAGGTAGCTCGATCGAAAACAAAGTAAAGCAGTCAATTGATATTGTATCAGATTGTCTCTTTGTAAAGAACGTGGCATTAATGTGGGAACGTGAGCTACACGCGCTGAGGCGAGGCGTGGGTTTGATATCGCTCCAAACAGACATGGCAGCGCTGCACTGCCACACACAAATACAAACTAACTATTTATTGCTTCAATTCTCACCAGTCGGTATTTTTCAGACAATAAAAATAAACCGATTCGATGCGCTTTTATAGAAAAGTGGGTGGCTCTTAAAAGAGCCTTTGGGGGTTTATAAGATGTAAAAGCGGCGTCCGAGTGATTTATTTCTTGGCTGGCTTCTCGGTTTTCTTGGGCAGCAGCACGGCCTGGATGTTGGGCAGCACTCCGCCCTGAGCGATGGTGACGCCTCCCATCAGCTTGTTGAGCTCCTCGTCGTTGCGGACAGCGAGCTGCAGGTGACGCGGGATGATTCTGGTTTTCTTGTTGTCCCGGGCGGCGTTCCCGGCCAGCTCCAGGATTTCAGCAGTCAGGTACTCGAGCACAGCGGCCAGATAGACCGGGGCTCCAGCGCCCACACGCTGGGCATAGTTTCCCTTCCGCAGTAGCCTGTGGACACGGCCGACTGGGAACTGCAGTCCTGCCCTGGAGGAGCGAGTCTTTGCTTTAGCACGGGCTTTACCGCCAGTCTTTCCTCTTCCAGACATCTTCACTGTAGTTCAGAATATCACAACAATAAATGCGCGGCCGCTCTCCTGCTATTATACACACCGGCTCATTCGTGATTGGACAGAACGGTGCAATACTAGTTAGAATGTTAAAAGACGTCATAGTGGAGGAGGGCGTGCAGAATCTTACTGCATGCCTCTGTTTGGTTGTATCATTCCCTGCCCGCTGTTTCTGGTTTGGCGCTGTTCTGCTGCGGTTTGTCTTGTTTCCTCTTGGCGCACATTTTTAAATTGGAAGACAGCTGTAACAAAATGTAACCGTTTAGAAGTGTTTAAAACCACACTGCCCTACAGTCGTGTTCGAGTTGTTATAATTCCTAGGTTTTAGTTTACAGTTTAGAGTTCTGGGCACTTCAGTTAACTAGAAAGTCGATATTGTCGACTGTCCAGTTTGTTTACATTGTGTAAAGGTAGTTATATCTGCAATGATACCAATTTAAATTATATGTTCCAATAATTTATTTACATTATAAAACAGTTTGATTAAAACATTCCCCCCCAAAGTACAAATAACCGAAATATCGCTGAAGATTTTTAGACCACCGTGCCTGTTTTAACTCGAGTATCCTCGGGATGAGGTTCAGTAACACAGGCTCAGATTTTTGCCCACATGAAAACATTCATAGACATCCTATCTATGGTTTCATTGAGAATATACAATGGCACGGAATACAAACTGGATATTTACACGTTGTCTGCAGGATTGGAACCTGCGCGGTGAGACTCCAATGGATTCCCAGTCCATCGTCTAACCCACTCGGCCTCGACCCCCGCTGTATAATCCCGCGCATCTGAGCAGCGCATTCCCCCGGTGACAGGCAGCCTCCTGTTAGGAGAGCTGGAAGGGGTTTCCAGTGAACACACCGCTAGTTCTGCGGTATCAGCAGTTTGTTAATATTAAAGTGAAGCAGCGGTGTTTTTGCTTAAGATTGTTCAAGTTTAGAACAATACCTCTTTCCCTAGTTTACATCAACATACTACCTTAATTAAATTAGCTCGTTAATACATTATCCGTACTTTATTAATGCAGACTTTCTTAAAACAAAATAACTCCCAAAACGCATATTAAACATACACACATCATTGGAATTCAGAGTTTACGCAGATACATATATAAACAACATACATAAATATATAACTAACACCCGAACCCAAAGAGCATCTCCTGAGGTTGTAGAAAGTGAATGATTAGTAAACGGATTTAAACTCGTGCTTGATATTGTGAGTGGCTCTGAAAAGAGCCTTTGTGTTCAAATGCAGCCGATGAATATCCTTAACCTCCGAATCCGTACAGAGTGCGACCCTGGCGCTTCAGAGCGTACACCACATCCATAGCGGTGACGGTCTTTCTCTTGGCGTGCTCAGTGTAGGTGACGGCATCCCGGATCACATTCTCCAGGAAAACCTTCAACACCCCACGGGTCTCTTCATAGATCAACCCGGAGATTCGCTTCACTCCTCCGCGGCGAGCCAGGCGGCGGATAGCGGGCTTGGTGATGCCCTGGATGTTATCACGGAGCACTTTGCGATGCCGCTTGGCGCCTCCTTTGCCGAGTCCTTTACCACCTTTGCCTCTTCCAGACATGCTGTAGATCCGTATTATGAAAATAATACAATACTTGAAACGAGGGCTGAGGCTCTAATACATACACGCAGACCGGACCTGATTGAAAAAGAAGCCAGCAAAGAAGAGCGCGGAAACATTAGACCCGCCCACCACTGAGCCGTGTCTGTGAGCGCGTGTTAACCACCAAACTGCTGACTCGCATTCCCTGCACAGTGTTGCTGACTAAAGAACATTTCAATAAATGCATCTACATTCGCGTTGTTAACCTAATTCCAAATAAGTTGTTTCACATTGTTTTCTTAGATAATGGTTATGCATTTCCCTGCGTATTGCAGTTGTACTTCTGCATTTCTGCAGAGGCAAACACATGTTTACACACACACACTCATGGGTTTCTTTTACACCCGTGTTGTTGGAGTCGATGCGCTGTAAGTATTATTTATTTATTTATTTATTTATTTATTTATTTATTTATTTATTTATTTCTTAGCAGACGCCCTTATCCAGGGCGACTTACAGTCATAAACAAAATACAGTCACTCTAATAAGCACATGTACTGCCCTAAGTCACGAGTAAATCCTTTACCAGCTTTGGAAAAACGAAACTGTGCGTTCACATCTGTCCATGCAGAATGTTTATGCTGTTCTATGTTGTTAAAGTAAATAAATGCTGTTGTATACAAGAGTATACAAACAACACGAAACTACAATCACGTGAAACACTTGCAGAAATTCAATGATAAGCAATGTGATGACGTGCAGTTGCGTATCATGACCACAAGGTGTCAGTAATAGATTTTACAGTAACCCCGCGAACACAATGATGTTTCAGAACGTTATGAGAATGTTATTCGAAAGTCAGGATAACATTAAGTCATGTTTGGGCCATCTGCGGTCCACATAATTCATGTTTTTATTTTAAGTGTGGGAGCCCTCACTCCCTAAGTTGTATTTTATTCTATTATGTATTGATGTATTCATGTATTTGTTTTATCTCATCTTATGTTAACCCCCTATGTACTGGACCACATTTTGCATGCATTATTGTGTGTATTTTGTTTGTTATCATTAAAACCTAATAAAAATGTGATAAAAAAATAAATAACTATCTATTTTTTTTACAGACGAAGAAGGCAGTGTATCAATTAAATATGTTAATATGCAACACGAAGAAGGCATTGTGATCCACAATAAACCAGCTTCATTGAAATATAGTCCATTTGGGTTACACTTGGACAAACATGTGCCTGGAAGTCACCCTGCCATGACGATTCCTAAAATCGGAGGTTTTATAGAAATGGAAGCTGAATCTACCAAGGTAGAATTCCGTGAGATTCAATTAGAAGCCAAGGGCAGCAGTGCAGCAGCACGTGCTGAAGTCAGTGCTTTGGGAGCTTCTGCAATGGTCCGAGGCGAGCTGGCAAGTGCCTCTGCATCAATAGGCCCTGTAGGTGTGAAGGTTCGGCTGGGAATTGACACAGGGGCTTCTATAGGAGTGGAGGGAATTGAGGCAAAGGTCTTGGGAACTGGGTTCTCGATTGGTCCAAAAACGAGCATAAGTGTGCTTGGAAGTGAAGCGTCTTGCTCAGCCATGTAACCAGTAGAAATGAAAAGCACCCTCATTATGACAGTGAACCTTTAGACAGGTGTCCTCCTTGCACTGACTGGTGTTAGTCAGTGTGTGATTGTTTGTTGCCAGAATGGATTATTAGTTTAGTTTAGTTATCTACAAGCTTCTATTTGTTTTTCAATATATCTTTATGTTGGAGTGAAACATTGACAATGGCAGTGCTGAATAAATAAGCACTTCATACAAATTGTTATTTGCCTGGCTTCTATTATCTTGCTGTATACATTTGAAAGTATTTAACTACAAAATATAGAAAAAAGCATATACTGAATATATTTTATACTATTAACACTGATATTTTTTTTCTCTGAGTTTGTATGGTGTAGCACTTTTTTCTATATCATAGCAAACTGTATTACAAGTATATACTGTATACAGTATATATTGTATTTGAGTTTATTTTTATTGTATAGTCTATTTTACTGTATATTTATGATGCAGGTATTCCCTCTCAGGGTAATTTATCCTGGAGTGTGGTCGCTTTAATACTGAAGTTCCTGACAGGTGGATTCTGTCCATTACCATTCTCAACAGAATACCCTGGACAGCCATGTTGACACCCCACTGTCCAGCTCCATTTCGGCACTCGTGGGACGTGCTGCAGCTTTCCTGCAGCTCCCATGGACGCCAGCATCAGAACCACGCTGGTCCGTTTTCCGGACGCAGGCACTGGCTCCCCGCCCCCAGAGGTTCCCGGCCTTCCCAGATTTTTTGGAGTCGGTACGCTCCTCCTGGGACCACCCGGCCTCGGGACTCAGTGTGCTGAAGCAGGCCACATTGCTCGCCTCCTGGTAGACTCCACCATTGTAGCCCTGGTTAAGACCCCGCCGGTGGGCGGTCTTATTAAAGACCCGGCGTGCCCAAACCCCCAATGCAGGGTGACGGAGACACATTTGAAGCAGCCTACGCAGCAGAAGCGCAGGCAACTCGCTTGGCTAATACAGCTAGTGTGCTGACCACGTATTTAGATGGTGTATTGCGTGAAGCCCCACTCCCCGGGCCTGTGGCCCCGGAGCTGCGCCTCCTGTCCAGCACACTGCTGCAAGTCTCTGGTCTCCAAGGGCAAGCCCTTGGCTGGAGCCTAGCTTAGTGGTGGCTCGTAGACAGCTATGGCTTTCTCAAGCCAGGGTCCCTTATGCGGATAAGGCTGCGCTGCTTGAAGCGCCCATATCCCCAGGTCATACGTTTGGGCGAGCAGTGGAGGAGATTTTGCAAAGATCCCACCAGGAACGCGAGGCATCCAGTCAGGTGGCCGCATTGCTCCCTCCCTGTGGCTCTGCATGGGGTAGGTCGAGCCACTGATGAGCTCCACAGACTCGGACTGTCACACGAACTGTCCCAGTCTCCACAGCTCCACTGGGTGATCTAAGGCATCGCCCTCAGGGCACACCAGCAGGTAACCAAGCCCGACCGGCAGGCAGAGGGAACGCAGGTCGTGGTCAGTCCACAAACCAGCGTCATAGAAGGTTTAGGCCAGCGCCCTAAATACTCACTCAAAATTGCCAAGCCGCGTGGGGCAAATTCTATTTCCTCTCGGCCATGAAGGTCCTTGTCCTTCCCAAACCCAACGTGACACCCTACCCGTGACACATACATGTAAACTACACCATGGTGAGCAGCTCCTTCCTCCAGACACAGACCACACTGGAGTGTTTAGATGACTGGGTGTGAGGAGCCTTGTGTTAACAATGGAAGAACTGGGCTGACTGGGGAGCTCACTGCTGCTGCCTATTTCAATTGTTTTATTACTGTGTTACAGTATGGGGCAGCAGTAGTGCTCTGGCTCCCTCTTGTGGTCAGTGTGAGTGATGGCCATGTGTACAGCTTGGCAGGGCACTGATGCCTGTTTCCAGAGAGGGATTCAATCAAACACTAAGTTCACAGTTTAATAGAAGAGTGGATTAGTTCTATTTGTATATGTGTTCTAAGCGCTGCACTTCTGTTTCAATAAGTGTCACAGACAGTTCTATGAGATCAGAGCTGTGAACACAGGTGGGACTTGATAGGGTTGGGTGACTCACAGTACAGTTAGATTATCCTTCCTGTAGTTTTATGTTTAGCCTTTCAGTGCTTTCCTGCTCTCTAGGAGGGGCATTAGAAATCTGCCTGTTCAGAATGAACTGGCCCATAAGTGTTGAGACATGTGTGCCAGGGAGCTGCTGCACACATAAGGAATGAAGGAGACCAGGTGGGTAACAAGGATGACACAGGAGGCAAGACAATGAAGAATAAACTGACTTTAATAACGCTGATGTGCTGATCCTGAATAAAAAATAAAAATTCATTCAGGGACTTCTGAGTTCCTCATTTAAAAATGTGTCTGAAATTGAGATAACATCATTTTTATTATTATAAGTTATAATCCAAGTTAGAAAAAGAAGACTAAAGCACCCAATCTTCCATCTATTTGAGGTGCACACCATGTTAATATATGGGGCATTCAATACCAACTCAACCAGTGCAGATTTTACTAGAAAAAATCACCTGGGGTTTTTATGACATGCTGAGTGCAGAAACTATGGTTGTTATTTTTTTTTTAATTTCTCCTTCGACCTATGACCTTGCAAGGGTCAACAAAAAATGAGAAATTATGTTGTAATCAAACTGCCATGTTTCTTCAATTTTGCATTGTCCGGAGTTAGACCTAGAGAAACAAGTGGCAGGGTTTGCTTCCAGTGGCACTAGCTTGGAGCTGAGGAGTTATCAACTTGCTTATGGGACTTGGAGTTTTTTGTTATCATGACATATTTGAGTGAATACTGCTCAGTTCTCCCGAGTAATCCAGGCTGATTCAAATTCAGGATGCTCTCTAATTAAGTATGACCCAATTTTTGGGTGGTTTTGCCTGTGGGCTTCTCGGCTTGGATTGTAAGTCAAGGTGTTTCTTCACCTCTTTAAATGCTGGTGATGCCCATCGCCTGGGCCTAACTACTGTTCTCAGCTGTTGACAGGACTTGGAGACGACGTTGTAGTTTCTGGAGAAATTAGCAATAAACAAATTTCATTTTGACATTTTCTTTTACAAAGCATTTCAACTATTGAATGACACCTCTCCATGCGTCTGACATTTTCATATTGCTTAATCCTGTCCAATACAATGTGGAATTTTTGAAGTAGTGTCCGATACATTCAGCAAAACTTTTAAGGTTCCAAGTCAGGTCTACATCAACAATTATACAATTCTTAAGACAATTTGTTAATTCGTAATATTTTACCTCATGGTTTGACTTTTATCTTTCAAAATTTGAGTTAAGAAAAAGTTAACAATAACAAAGACCATTTCAATGTGTTAAAATATTTGTCCTTAATTGCAACCGTATAGTAAAACCACTTACATTTCTTATTGACTTTCTTCTTCTCTCCTCAAGATGCCGTCTGTTCCAAATGTTGGATTTGTTGCTTTTTCTTTTTAAGGAACACCAGTAAGTTTTCATGGCAGCTAGAAAATAGAAAAGCATATTTAAATATGCATGTACCATTTTACTGTACATATATAGGCTGATATATTGATAATACATTAAATCTCAATGTCTTTGAAATCACGTAATTCCACAACAATATCTATTTATCAAACTGAAAAATTATGTAATTTTTTATGTTTTAACAAACTCGAACACACACATGGGAAAAGGGCAGGATGGATTGAGTTCATATCATTTACTTATTTTAATGTTTCATGTTAAATGTTAAAATAAAATGTAATTTTTTTTCTAGTTGGAGCAAGTGTGAGAATATTATTCGAAATATGTGGGGAAATAGCGCCCCCTTTCAAGCTGTAGGTAGAAAAGCTTACAGCACCTGGTATTCCCAGGCGGTCTCCCATCCAAGTACTAACCAGGCCCGACCTTGCTTAGCTTCCGAGATCAGACGAGATCGGGCGTTCTCAAGGTGGTATGGCCGTAAGCGGAAAGCTGTGGTGGTTTAGTATGTTTCATAGTAACTAATACCGGAATACTGCTACACGAAAAAAAAGCATTGCTTAAAATGAATGAATGAATTCATAAATATCGACATAAATGTATTTATTCCCATACGTATTTATTTATTCATTCCAATATTTACATATTACTTTATTTATTTCGATAATTGCAGGTGGTCGGACAAACTTCAAACAAGATTTTCGTCTGTATTGTTCTTTCAGTAGCCTAAATACCAAATTTAAACGACACCAAAACTGACCACGGGGTAAGAACAAATAAAAAATAAGAAACGCATATGCACGGCCATAAAACGACACACACACACACACACACACACACACACACACACACACACACACACACACACACACACACACACACACACACACACACACACACACACACACACACACACACACACACACAACCTGAAAAGCAAACATTATACTGAAGGGAAAACAAACACTAAAGAAGCAGAAATGAAATCCACACACCGTTATTAAAACAGCCGATCTCAGTTGTATTGTGTAATGAATGATAAAGGGCTAGATGTGTCATTGGACTCCGCTGACGAGGGGCAGCAGTAGGTTTAGTGGTTATTTGTTTATGCTCGACAGATGATTCGGTCAGGATGGACACAGACCTGCACTTGCTCAAGGCAGACATATTTTAAACTCAAGTCTCATTCTGTATCACCAACACTACATTGCCATGAAAAACTTGAATAAACCATCTTTGGAAACACTGGTATTAAAATATTGTATATGTACGAATCTTGCAAAATTAAAAAAAAAAAATATATATATATATATATCGGTAGTTTGATACAGCCTCTGTTCTTCTATACAATATTTTATATAATTCTATGCATTTCAGTGGGTAGTTCTAACCGCAAAGTCAGACACACCTAAATTTTTCCCAGTCTTTCCCCACCAGCGTTTTGTCACATAATCTGGCCAATCAAATGTTCCATTAAACATTTTAGACTCGCAAGTAACCAATCAGAAGCAAAGCATTCGTTCTGCCCCCAGAACAAGCTTGGTTTCCAAAAACTCAACTGAACCGGACGCATCATTTTAAAGCGCAAGATTTGCGGCGGGTTTGAGTTTTGAAGATTAGTAGCGGGTGAGTTGTTAACAATTTCATAAAATCCTGGATTTATATTGGTCAGTGATATAAGAACAAGCAATTAAAGTAATTGTGTGCTTTCGTAATATTACTAACCTGCAACTAAGCAAATGTAACAGTCTGGTGATTCAATGAATTGTAGCGCTTACTCGGTGGGAACCTTTGTTACAGGGAGATGGGGTCTGGTAGGAAGATGTTGGAGAGCGGGATTCTGGGAAGAGCGGAGTTCGTTGTACCGGATGTGTGATTTTCAATAAAGTGTGTTCATTTAGAAGTAATACACAGTGTGAGTCTAATCGTTTGTGGAAACCCCATAATTTATAACACTGCTTGTACGAGAGCAGCCTGTTTCCTGTTTGTGTGTGAATACATCATGTAGTCAAATGTTTCCGCATTTTCTGAAACATTATCACGTTAGTATAAACTACACATTGACAATGTAATCCATGTTTAATATATATATGTGTGTGTGTGTGTGTGTGTGTGTGTGTGTGTGTGTGTGTGTGTGTGTGTGTGTGTGTGTGTGTGTGTGTTTGTGTGTGTGTGTGTGTGTGTCAATGGTTAACACGATTTCTGCTTCAGGGTTAAACCGAAAAATCGCCGAATTTGCAGGAGTGTTTTTGAATAGACGCACGCGCAATCAGTAATTTAAATTAAACATCTTCATGTTTTGTGGCGATTTAAAAGTGAAATCCACCTTAAGAGTCAGATCAGAATAATTCTGGTATTTTTAAGTTTCTGGTGTCTGAAAGTGAAATACAAATCCACTGCACTCGGGCGAGCGCTTTTACTGGGTGTGCCTGTCAGGAGCCCCTACTTAAACCTCTTTGACAGGATTTATAATCTTTCTTTTTTTTACTTTTGGCAGCTACCGAGCAGAACCCCATTTGATACTGTGGACAGTTTAAAGATGGAATCAGTCCCGATTAAAGAGGAGCCCCCTAAACTTGAACTGGTCCCCATTAGACTGGAGTTCACTGGACTGGCTGCCCTCCCCATTAAACAGGAGCTCTGTGAGACGCCCTGTGACAGCATCAAGCCAGTGGTGTTTGGAATTAAAGCTGAGCGCAACGAACTGGAGATCTCCCAGACAGAAGAACCAGTTCCTATGAAAGAAGAGGTGCTGGAAATGGTGCGTATTAAACTGGAGCCCCTGAAAGAGGAGGTACTCTTGAAACCAGGGAAGGAAGAATCCGAAGACTTGAAAGCAGCCCCCACTGAGCTGGGTCCGGTACACCTGCGGGAGTGTAGCGTGGTGCTGGAGAGAATCTATGCGAGAAAGCAAGGCTCTGGAGAGGAAGGCTCTCCCAACAGCACGCAAGGAGGTGGACAGGACGACGAGAGCTCACATTCAGAGTGCAGTCCAGCAGGTGAGTGAGTGACTAGCTGTGACATTGTCATTCTACACTGAGTGATGGCCACAGTGTGACTGAGAGGCTGAGAACAGATAGCAGGGCTCCACATTAGCATCCAGGTTCATTTCACATACTTGTCTACACTGAAGCAAATCACTGTGTCTGTGGCGGCACTGATGCGGAATCACTTTCAGTGTCAATGGGAAATGCTGGGAAATGCAGCGACACTCTCAAGGTGGTTCAGTGGAGGCACAGTGCCGGTGTGAAGCAGATTTTTCTCAGTGTGAACAGACACCACATTTTATATAGGACAGTATGTAACACCCTATAATGTGTGTAATAGATGTTACTGGTACAGTCCTAAAACTCCCCTTATTTTTTCGTGTTCTGAAATCTGGTCCTGCCCACATCTGCAGCTGATGACACGGGGCTGAAGTTCGAAACCAACTGTCTGACCAGCGTAGGCTACAATATTGTATATTTTATGTCACAGGTTGGGTAATAAATAGCTTAAATATTTAATTTCACCTCAGAATATAAATGATAAAAACGCAAATACTGTTAAAAATACCATATGTTAACAGCATTTCTGCTTTATATTATAAAACAAAGTTTAATTTATTAGAATAAGTTAGAGTTCTGGCTAAAATGGTTTATTCTTTAATTAAAATACTGTAGCCTACTGTTTTATGTGTATGATTACTTGGCACAAAAAGTTTGAAACAAACTGTCAGTTTAACTTGTCTAAGCAACATACTGAAATGTGAGTTACCGGTAGACTTTATGTTTTGTGCTCTTGCAGATTTGAAGAACAGAATGTTTTTGTTTTTTAAAAAACGAATCCCTATTTAATGTGTGCAGCATACAGTATATTCTTTTGAAGTGTGACACACCGGCAGCATGTTTTAACACTGCATGATCTGCCTTCTATGTAAATGGAGGTATGCTGCCAAATTGCAGCTGAGCCTGTAATATCGCTGTGTGAATGCTGTAGTGAAGGGTCCTTTTTGTAGGTTTACTTTTTTGCTTGAGTTTTTTTTTTTTTTTTAAGTATTTTTTTTTACTAATTAATAAAAGCATGTCATGATCAGGACCCATCCTTCAATAAAAGGGCCGTTATGGCGTTATGGCAGAACAAGTACACACATGAGGAAATACATCCACTTTGTCAGTCTGTGCATACAGTAAATTGGTCAGCAGAAATCAATATATTTTGGAGGTGATTATTGTGAAGAGTCTGAATCGGGATTCATTTCAAGACGTCATATACACAATTTGGGGGTGGGGCCCTCCTAGGCGGTCACCTTGCTTGCCTTGCCCTAAGGCCGGCTCTGAGAGACAGTGCTAATCTCTGTAGCCGGACATGTACAAAAGTATTTAACAGCAGTTAAATGGACATTAACACATACCGTGAAACTTCTATTAAACGGCCAGGCATTTATTTACAAAACTCACAAGCAGACCAGCGCCTATTGGAGACTGCCAATTTATTTGAGACCTGGCGATTATATAGACGAGGAAACTTTGGAAAATGAACAAGCAGAAATAAAAATGTGTATTGTTAATATACTGTAATATTGTAAGGGTTTAAAAAGATTAGACAGCCAGGCATGGGTTATATAAATGCGAACAGGCCACTTGAATCAAGCATGGAGGGTTTATTACAGTGAAAAGGGATACAAAACAACCGTGCCAAACTCAATCTTTCTCTTCTCATCTGGACTCCCCTGAACTGACGGTACAGTAAAAACAAGCTCTATATACAAATAAGTAAATTAAAGATATAAACTACTAGCACTTTTGTTTATAAATATAGATCAATGTTGTCTATTAATAAAGATAAGTAATGAAATAATAATAGGTCTAATACTGGTAATAATAAGTTCAATCCATCCCAGATATAGAATGCAGGTAGGTTAGGCTTACAGCGCAATAATAATAATAGTTTGTTTTTTCTTATGGCCCCTGGTGGTGATGTCTCCGTTCAGTATATCCAAGTAACCATTTCCATAACCGCTTAATCCTTTACAGGGTCATGGGGAGTAACCATTATGTATTGTGATAACAGCATCTTCCAGATATCATTTCAATTTCCATTTAAATCATGATCTTATGTACACTTTGTATTACTAAACTTTGTACTTCTGCCCTCATATAATGCGTCTTTATTTTACACATTGCAATTGAAGGTAACCTGGCTTCAAAACGATACAATTAAATACTGGTCTTTTTTATTCTTAATAAAATTACCCTTTTTATTTGTTATAAATGCAATAAATTCAACACAAAGCAACGCGATATACTGTTCAAAGCAAGAATTATTAAACTTAAACCAGAATGTATATGTTTGATGCCCTCAACACACACACTTCAAGTGGTGCTCCGCAGCCCTTGTGTGCTCACAAAGTCTCCTCGCAATTACCCCAGACCGCTCGTGAACCCACAATGCTATTCATGAGCTACTTGACTAACGACGGTGTTTGGGAAACACATCAGATTTGACACATTGCTGTTACGATGGTCGAGTTACTTTTGGGAAACGGCACCCTGGATAACTTTCGAGTTAGACCTAATGTCGTTTAAACAATACATTTCTAGCATATTATTCCAACTATCAACATTAATAAGCACAGTCAACATTGATTATTTGAACATTTTCAACAGTAGTCTTTTTGAAACGAGTAAACACAAGTCTGTTTGCGGATCCTGGAGTAGCCTGTGGACTATGTGGTATCAGTGGTTTTGGTCATGGTCGTGGCAATAATAATGGGTTTTTGTTTCAGAAATGAAAGCTGAAACACATTGAGAGTGGTCCAAGTTTATTGTGTGGTATATTGCAACCAGTAAGTTCCAGTGTGTTTTGCATTGAAGGGATGAATTCGCAACTCCTTAAAGGGAATGTCCGATCCCCCCCCCCCCCCCATTAGGAATTTTTCAACAACAATGGATATTGAATGAAGTCATTACCCAGCCTCCATGTTCGTCTTTCTTTAGGGATTTGACATCTCCAATCTTTGAATGAAGTCGTTATCCAGCCTCCATGTTCCTCTTTCTTTAGGGATTTGACATCTCCAATCTTTGAATGAAGTCATTACCCAGCCTCCATGTTCCTCTTTCTTTAGGGATTTGACATCTCCAATCTTTGAGTGAAGTCATTATCCAGCCTCCATGTTCCTCTTTCTTTAGGGATTTGACATCTCCAATCTTTGAATGAAGTCATTACCCAGCCTCCATGTTCCTCTTTCTTTAGGGATTTGACATCTCCAATCTTTGAATGAAGTCATTACCCAGCCTCCATGTTCCTCTTTCTTTAGGGATTTGACATCTCCAATCTTTGAATGAAGTCATTACCCAGCCTCCATGTTCGTCTTTCTTTAGGGATTTGACATCTCCAATCTTTGAATGAAGTCATTACCCAGCCTCCATGTTCCTTTTTCTTTAGGGATTTGACATCTCCAATCTTTGAATGAAGTCATTACCCAGCCTCCATGTTCCTCTTTCTTTAGGGATTTGACATCTCCAATCTTTGGCAAAGCAGTAGGTTTTATGTGTTTTTGTTCATCAGTATTTTGTTCTGGAGGTACTGCCTGTATCAATTGCGGGTTCTCGCTTCCCCTCTGTTAACATCACTGTGGAGTTCTCCTTGTTTGTTAATCACTGCTTCCACCAGATCTTAGTTCATAGCAAAGCAGTAATCGGCTTGTTTATCTCTCATTGAGGGAACACAGGGATCTGGACTAAAGGGTGCATTTCAGTGACTGCTAGCAGGCTCACCAATGCACACAGAACAGCAGCTTCTGAAATGAAAAATCAAGTGAAGGATTTATTCTTTGTTAATATTTGAAAACCTTAAATATATATTGCATGACTTTTGCCCCAACCTCCCCATTGAAATATAGGTCTAAGACTTTAATTTAGAATGTAGTCTAGACAATATCAGCCTTTAAACAATTTGCACTAATCCACATGAAACCATTTATATGTCGGCTGTTTCCTTGTTTTTACAAACCATCATATTCCCCTCGCCACATGTGTCTATAATTTCACGTGGTCCCGTCCAATTTGCTGCCCAAGGCCACTTTTGTAAAAAGTTTTTAATCATTAGCTTTTCCATAATCTCAGTCTACAAGCCATTAATTAGTTAATGGCTAAAGTAAAACTTGTTTTCTTATTACAATGTCAATGTGTCTTACTTTTAAAATGTTCAGATTACTTTTAATTTTTGTAATATGAATTGCATTTATTCTCATGGATCTTTCTCAATGGAACTGGTAGATAAACATCGTAATGGATCTGCTCCTAAAGACCATCCACAGTAATTTATCAAATTTGGCTAATTGGGTAAAACTTCAATGTAATTTAATGAACATGTCCATAACTACCAGATTGAGTTAACAGCCAAGGTCTTTCAGTGTTTATCAAAAGTAAGAAATAAACAATTTAAATGATTCTTACAACAAAATGCTTTATGTGTTAATTAATTCTATGCAAAATCAATCACCAAATTCATGTTATTTTCTTCCTAATCACTTCTAAGTATTCAAAGTATATTATTTAAAAAGTGGGCATTGAAATGAGTGTGTGTGTGTGTGTGTCTGTGTGGTGAGAGCCTGTAGTCCCAGAATGCAGCTGGACATCTTTCTCTCCATTCTCACACAGTCCGTACAACACAGCTTGAGATCCCAAACACAGTTCAATTTATTGTATTTATTTGTTTGTCGAAACCAAATTGTACCCAATTATGTAGGTAAAAATCGATGAAACAGTTAAGAGATTTGATTAACATTCCCAGTCCTCTAATTCACTCTCCCTCTAGAAGCTATAGTGTGTGCAATATGAAACTTAATGTTATGTTCTTCTTTAAAAGAGACGGCTATCTCTTACAGCGACCTTTTTGAATAGTCAGAGTTTTCTGGTACTTTTTTTTTTTTTTCAAAAACAATTCACATACATTTTGAACTTTTATATGTTTCCCATAACATCACTCAAGCATTTTGACACTTGACTTTGAAGACTATGACTTTGGCACTGACTGGCACTCGGTTCTCTTTTAAAAGCCCAATCATTTGACAACAGCCTGATCATATTCCTCCCACTTTCACAAAAGCCATTCCGACAGAAAAGGCTACCTTCCTTCCCTCCTAATAACGTTTAACCTCTGGGCGGGAGGGTGGGAAAGTTAGAGTCCAGCCAACCCTGACCCTGACACCTGTCAAATACCAGACGGACATGGCTGCCTTTTCTAACCTGGATGCCCTGCCGTCTGCTAACCGCTGTCTCTAATTTTATCCTATTGTTGCCCCCTGGGCTTCTGTTAGAAGGCGCACGTTTAACCACCACATTTTCCCTTAAGCCCCATGTCCCCATGTAGCAGCACTAACCCATCTGGCTGCAGTGCAGGGCATAGGGTAAGCAACGCCCGCTCTGGCGGTGGTGGTGGTGGCAGTGGCCACACTGCTGCTAGTGGTGACAACAGCCACTCCTCTGCTGCTGCTGGGGCAAACGGCCTCTCAGGCACGGGTGCTGTCGGCTCCAGACGCTCCGACAGGCTCACTTTCTCTCCCCGTGGGAACCATAGCTCCGCCCCCTCTGGTTGACATGACTGCCATTCCCCCTTCCTGGGCTGGCGGTAGCTCCTCCCCCTGAGAATGCTGGGCTGAGAGCTCCGCCTCCTTCTCTGGTAACTTGGCTGGCGGTAGCTCCTCCCCTTTAGACTGCTAGGCTGAGAGCTCCTTCTTTCCTGACCAACAGGATGGCAGCTGCCTTCTTCTGCCCCGCCTTCTTTTCCGCCTCTTCTCATTTTACTGGCTAATGGAACAGAAGCCCCTCCTTCCTTCTCGTCTCCTTTCTTTTCAGTGGCGGACGCGACCCGGAAGCCCTTTCGTCTTACCCATCTCTTCACTCTGCTGTCTGCTTTGCACAAACTGTCAAGGCTGGTGTTGTTTCAAAGAATAATTTGTCCTGTTAGAATTAATAAAACCTGTAATTATACATTTTACTTGTTTTTTTTTAGTTATGTTTATTTGAATCAAACTTAGGTGGAATCGCCACTGTTGGTCAAAATTCTCAGGAATCTACAGGAGGGTTCTGTATTTAATCTGGGGTCTACAGGGTTAATATGACATCTATTGGGGAATATGACTTTATTCCGAATCGGCAGGCTTACCCCCCCCCGCCAATATACTAGACTTAATATTCAATCACTCTTATTCATTTATTTCTAATACACAGATTTAAAATGATCTTTATTGCTAATCGGCGGGTTTGTCCTCCGATATATTGGAGTTAATATTCAATCACTCTTATTCATTTATTCTATTTTTATACAGCAGATTTGTGAATCAACATATAATCAATGAGTTTATTTCCAATTACTCTCTCATTTACAATCAACAAACAAGGTTATCGTACACACAATTACTCCCAGAAAACTCCTGTAACCTTGACAAGCTTATTGTGCATTCAACTGCTCTCTGGTTTCTCCTGCAACCCAATCTAACAAATGACTCTCTGGGTTCTCTTGCAACCTAGGCTAGCCTTTCCCATTTGCATGTTCAATTACTCTCAACATAAGCAAGCTTTTTTTATTTATTTTTTATAAACTTAGTCGTTGCCAGTAATTTATTATTTTCTCCCAATTTGGAATGGCCAATTATTTTATTACGCTTGGCTCACCGCTACCACCCCTGCGCTGACTCGGGAGGTTGAAGATGAACACACGCTGTCCTCCGAAGCGTGTGCCGTCAAGCCGACCGCTTTTTTTCACACTGCAGACTCACCATGCAGCCACCCAAGAGCTACAGCGTCGGAGGACAACGCAGCTCTCGGTCAGCTTACAGGCAAGCCCGCAGGCGCCCGGCCAGAATACAGGGGTCACTGGTGCGCGGTGAGCCGAGACACCCTGACCGACCTAAGCCCTCCCTCCCCCCGGGCGACGCTCGGCCAATTGTGCGCCGCCCCTTGGAAGCTCCCGTCCTCGATCGGCAAAGGAATAGCCTAGATTCAAACTCGTGACTTGCAGACTATAGAGCGCATCCTGCACTCACGTGGAGCGCCTTTACTGGATGCGCCACTCGGGAACCCCCCAGCATAGGCAAGCTTAACTGTATGTACAGTCCCTCTCAGGAAATTAGCAATAACAACTTGACTCCCTGGTCTTCGCAACCAGAATGGGATCAGGACCATTATACTCTGTATAGTACAGGGTTGCCAGATTTCTACAGTGTTTATAGCCCAAAGTCACTTCAAAACTAGCCTCATTTGTTTTTTTTTACTGAAACCAAGCTTATTACCATTAACATATAGCCCTATCCTTCAATGCTGCTACTGTTTCCCAAAGAAGAAAACAGTTCAATCTTTTAAAGTTATGCCACCAATCTAATTAGATGATCACATCATTTAAATCAATTAAACATCCACATCAATTAAATACACCTAACAAATTAAAAAAGGCAAGTTGTTGGCTCTTTTTTGCAAACACAAAAGTTAATTGAAAGTATGCCTCATGCATTGAAATAACACATAAAAAAACATTTTTAACCTCTTACCTTCACACTCCTCGTGTAAGGGCCAGCTGTTATCATCACGCAGGTGTATCTCAAGTCAATTTTAAATGTACAAAGAAAAAAGTATGTACTAAATAAAACATTTTTACTTTTGATCTTTTATATATATTAGTTTCAAAAAAACTCCTCTGAGTCTGCACCATCTTCTGCGTTATTTGCTTCATATATGTCGCCTGTAAACAGTGACAGCATTGCTTTGGATGGCTGAAATTGGTTGCAGCAACACTTATTACGCTGCATATATGCTCTGACCCTAAGAATGTTTTCCAACAATTTCTCTTGCATGCGGGTCCTTAGTTTGGTTTTGAAAAAGCACGTTCCACTGATGCATTGCTAAATGGTAGGGCTAAAAGAGATAAGGCAAAAAGACCAAGTTCAGTGAAATCTTTATCACCAGCTGCATCGGAGTGTTTAGCCACTTCAACCCAGAACTCTTTAATTTGGCTGTCTTCAGTGTGCTCCCAGTGTACATTGTTCAAAGCTCGCCATTGCTGTTCGAGTTTGCCAAGATCTCCATTGTAAAGTGGCAAAAATGATAAATTTGCCAGCTGTGGCTTTTTGGAACTGAGTACAACAGTTGGGCTGAGAACGGTAAGTGACTCAAGTTGCTGGATATTAGGAGGCAATCTTTGTTTGATCTCTTTCAGAAACTCGAACATGTAATCTCTGCATCTGCATTTGATATCCTCTGCTTTCTGAGGTTCAATCTTTGATTCTGACAGTTCTAACTGGAACTTGATCCCGAAGTCCACTGCTGAAAGTGGCAAGCTGTTTCTGTCAGACGTTATGTCAAAATCCATTACAGATGACCGTGTTGGAAAATCGTGAGGTTTCATGATTCATTGGATCAAACTGCGGTAAAATGTCATTAAATCAGCAAGAGGTTTCGCTGGATTGGCACTGTCAAGCTGAAACAGCTTGTTTATTCTGTTGACCTCAGTGACGAGGGGCTGAAAAAAAACCAGATACATTCTGTTTACGCGGTCTGAATGCATCTGGTACAGCAGTTCAGCATTGTAATTCCTTTCAGTGTCCTTTGTAAGCTGAAAGTGCAACTTTAGCTCTTCATACTGAGAAAGCACTCGATCAACACACTGGCTAATTGCAAGCCATCTTGTGTCAGAAAGCTGCAAAATCTTCAGCGGGGCTTCTCCAACATTAATGGTGGCATAGAGATCGCGGTACTTCTTTTGACGCTGAGTGCTGTGGGAAAACCACGAGTACGTCTGTGATACCATGTACTCGATGTTTCAAGGAAGTACGTCCATTGCTTTTGATGCACAGAGCTGCAGTGAATGACAAACACACTTGATGTACACAATTTTTGGATTCACCTCCCTTAACTTTGTTAGTACCGAATTATTTTTCCCACACATTGTATTGCAACCGTCTGTTGCCAGACCAATGCATCTTTCCACTTCGTTTGTTTTCCTTTAAGAATTTGAACAAGGCTGTTGCAATGCTGTGAGAATCACCGGCTGGCAAGCTAACAATCCCGGCAAATTATGTCACGATACGTTCAAGTTTTCTGCTGAAGTACCTGAACACCACACAGAGTTGCTTGTTTGCACTGATGTCTGTGCTTTCGTCCACAATTAGAGAGTGTGGCTCTTTGGCGATGTCTTCAAGCATCTCCTGATGAACAATGGGCCCGATGACACATTTTATAAGTGCTGAGCATTTTGTTCTATGAAGACTAATATCCTTCTGTACAACTTCCCTGACTATGCATCCCAAATGATCTACGGTGTGGATGCTGGAAAGGCAAGCAATATGGGCTGCCAGATTCAACTCACATATTTTAATGGCATTGTCAACTTGTTTCTTAAATCCTGTGTCAAATAAGCTTCTTGTATTTGAATAGGGAGCTGCATTTCTAATATGTTTCTCTGTCTTACTGTGAGCTAACAGATCGCTGTGATGCGCTCGCACTTCACATTTACAGTACCTACACGCTGCTTTTGAGTCATCGCCAGGTACACGGCTAATCCATGCTTGTAACCCTTTTTCTTTCTCAGTCTTTGCAGTATTTTTTCAGTATTTAGATTACTTCTTTATTTTTCCTGCTTTTTAGCGGTTTCGATGTTTCTACCCTGTTTCTTAAAATGGCTGCTTTTCACTGTCAATTAACACAATCATTCGTCTCTCACTCCTGTTCACTCGCATGGTCATGCGCAGTGGTGGTTGTGGTCATGCGCAATATGTTATTTTATTGGGAAACAAAGTTTTACATAGTTTGTGTGCACTGCGGCGGGTAGGCTGCAAAAGTTTATACATTTTTAATAAAGTTATTCTTTTTTATATGTATAAAGTAAACTAGCCCAAAAAACCACGAGACCTCTTGAAAGTAGCCCAAAAAGTAGCAACCAGCGACTCCTAAATATTTCCTGCGGCTGTCTTTTTAAAGGAAAACCGCGGACCTGGCAACTCTGGTATAGTATTTCAAATACCCAATCTCTGTCTACTTTACACCACCCCTTAAATCTGTTTTTCGAAAAAGACTAAAAGTTCTAGGCTGACTCTCCTGATCAAACCTTCCGAGATCGGCACAGGGCCCCAGAATCAGAGTGCACAGATTCCTCGTAGAAATGTACAGCTCTGTTACCTCCTACAATCTCCCTATCCTAATCTAGCTGATCGGGCTAGTATTAATAACAGATAGGTACCCATTGCAACCCTTTTTGACAAATAATAAACAATAATCAACAACACCAGAAAAAACAGTATAGTAGGTTACTATTCCTGTGATGAATAAATTAAACTCATCCTTAGTATTCCTCTAAAGTTCAGTTAAAGAGAGGTTAGAAGGTTCCTTCATGCGTTCAGATGGATGAAATCAAATCAGTTTTGCAGCCTCCCTGGTGCGGACTACACTACAGTTACCTACACTACCTAACCCAGAAAAGGCCATGAAACGACATAATGAGGAAGGAACATTTGCTGCATTTCTTACTTAAAACCGTCTCTGATTTTTCTCTCCTGTTTGTTTTTTCCAGTCCAGCAGTTAAAGCAAGGACCCAGTTAAGGAATTTAAAAATACTGAGGGGAGAGAAATTAAAAAAATACCAGAGGAGAGAAACCGTATCACTGCTCTGACTGTGGAAAGAGTTTCAGGCACTCAGGAGACCTTGTGATACACTAGCGAATTCACACAGGAGAGAAACCCTATCGCTGCTCTGACTGTGGAAAGAGGTTCAAGTCATCAGGACACCGTACAGCACACCAGCGAATTCACACAGGAGAGAAACCGCATTGCTGCTCTGACTGTGGAAAGAGTTTCAGGAACTCAGGAGACCTTTCAAAACACCAACGAATTCACACAGGAGAGAAACCTTATCGCTGTTCTCACTGTGGGAAGCGTTTCAGTCGGTCTGGAAATTTTGAATTGCATAAGCGAACTCACAAAGGAGAGAAACCATATCACTGTTCTGACTGTGGGAAGAGTTTCAGTCGGTCAGAACACCTATTAATACATCAGCGAATACACACTGGAGAGAGACCGTATCACTGCACTGACTGTGGGAAGAGTTTCAGTCGATCAGGACAACTTGTAACACACCAGCGAATTCACACAGGAGAGAAACCATATTACTGCTCTGACTGTGGGAAGAGTTTCAGGGATTCAACAGACCTTGTAAAACACCAGAGAACTCACACAGGAGTAAAGCCATATCACTGCTCCGACTGTGGTAAAAGTTTCAGTCAGTCAGGACAACTTGGAAAACCATCAGCGGATTCACACAGGAGAAAAAACGTTTCATTGCTCTGACTGTGGGAAGAGTTTCAGTTCGTTAGCAAACCTTGTTTCACACCAGCGAATTCACTCAGGAGAGAAACCGTATCACTGCTCTAACTGTGGGAAAAGTTTCCGTCACTCAGCATCCTTTGCTGTACACCGGCGCATTCACACAGGAGAGAAACCGTATCACTGCTCTCACTGTGGGAAGAGTTTCGGTCACTTGGCATCCTTTGCTGCACACCAGCGTATTCACACAGGAGAGAAACCGTACCGCTGCTCTGACTGTGGAAAGACTTTCAGACGGTCGGGACACCTTGTTTCACACCGGCGCGTTCACACAGGAGAGAAACCGTACCGCTGCTCTGATTGTGGGAAGAGTTTCAGTCAGTCAAGATCCCTTGTTACACACCAGCAAATTCACACAGGAGAGAAAAAAAAAAGAAAATGTAAATAATGTTCCTGCATAAAAATAACTTTTATCCATTTTGCTTCCTGGCATTTCAGCACAGCAGTGTGCTGCTGAATAGTGTGGCTGCCCAAGCCGAGGAGACAGTAAGAAAAAATCCTTAAATGGAATTTACTAGTGTAACGACCTCGCCCTTAGCACAAAGCCAACCACTATGGAGTGATTACCTCCCTATATTAAATATATCCCATGACAAAAACAAATTCGACAAACAGCTGTTTAAAGGGGTGATCTCAAATGCAAAAATCCAAGTTAGGAGAAGCAATTAGGCCAATCTTGTCAAGCAAATAGGCACAATTGGAAAGGTGCTGGGGCCCAAGATTCACACAATTCTTGCTTCTAACTTGGCGCCTTTTTTTTGATCGCTTCGCTCCACTTCATCGCTCCTCTTGAAATGCTCTTTGTATGATTGAAGTGACTGAGACACACACTCACATTGTAATACGAAAGACATAATTTCGGATTGGATCAGAATCTGAGTGCTCATGTTCAACACTGTGTTGTTGTTGTTTTTTTTTTGTTTTTTTTTTGTTTGTTTTTTAATAAATAGAGCTATTAAAAATGATATGTCCAAACTACAAAGTAAAATGCGCAATGCAAATTTAGGACACAGTGTAAATGCTCTTATTGGAAGTCCAGGAATGCTGAATTCAGCTCCATCGATTGCTATGAGCTACAGCTGTATCACAGAGCAGCTCTCCTGGTAAACCCTTTGAAGGAGGAAACAAACTACTATTGTTAATTATTTTGCATAGAATGGCACAAGGCAGCTGTAATAGAGTAAATGTAGATGCGCTTTTAGACTGTGTGTTGCTGCTAGCCCCACCCTGTGCAAATTCAAAGTGTAAAACCAGATAACACAACAAGCAGGGCACAAGCTAAGCGATGAGCTGTATTTGATTAGGGAAATAAAAGCTGTTTACTTTGACTATCTGCGTCAGTCTGGATTCTTATAGAAATCAAATGTAAGACAACAAATATACTAGAAGTGTCAGGGGTGGAAGTTGCAGGTTGAGATTTTAGAGTCAGTGTTTCCCTGCATGCATCACTGTGAGCAGCTCCTTCCTCCAGACACAGACCCACACTGGAATGTTTAGATGACTGGGTGTGAGGAGCCTTGTGTTAACAATGGGAGAACTGGGCTGACTGGGGAGGTAACTGCTACTGCCTATTTCAATAGTCTTATTACTGTGTTGTTACATTATGGACAGCAGTGGTGCTCTGGCTCCCTCTTGTGGTCACTATTAATATCTGCTGTGTGTCTCTCGGAGGTCAAATTAATTGCTCTTTGTCATTAAAATGCTGTTTTTATCATCAAACTCTTTGGACTACTTTTCTGAGTATGAACACATCTCTTCTGTATGCAGGTTTTTAAATGATGAAAACAAGAAAAAGAATGAAGTAAAGCAAATAGATTATTGTTTACTTCCTCACATTGTTAAGTAATAGCAGCACTAATGTCCCCCACGGTGGGCTCTAAGACTAGATCATTGACCTGGTCTTTCTTTAAATGATCTTTCACGTTGGACACATTCAAATGTCATCACTGTCATTAAACAACATTTTACATTCATACTGAAATTATTTTATTAATATTGCTTACTTAATAAAATAAAAACAAATCTTCTAAAAATTATAAAATTCAGGGGCTCCTGAGTGGAGCATTCAGCAAAGGCACTGTGCCGGAGTGCAGGATGTGCCCTATAGCCCGGAGAGCGCTGGTTTGAATCCATGCTATACCACTGACACAGCCTAATCAAACCCAGCTCTGTGCAGTCCGACTGTAGCAGCTCTGCAGCTGCTCTCAGCCTCAGCCCCTGTGGTTACTGTCTATGAGCCAGAGCAGTTCCTGCAGAGCTGAGGGAGGTTTTTGTACGGACGTGTATCACTGTGTGAATGTGTAGCTATTGCCCTGCTGACAGTAATAATCTCCTGCATCTTCAGGCTGCACTCCACTGATGCTCAGTGTAAACTGTGTCCCTGATCCACTGCCACTGAATGAAGCTGGAGTCCCAGAGTGACGGTTAGAAGTAGAATAAATCAGGAGTCAGGTTTCTGCAGGTACCAGTGGATGGAGCTGGTACTAACAAAGCTGTTGGCTGTACAGCGGATAGAGACCGTGTGTCCTGGAGAACAGACTGAGCTGTTGGAGACGGAGTCAGAACAACGTCTGCACTGGACTCTGGAGAAAAAATACAACAAAAAATGATTATAAAATAATAATGCAAGAGTCAAATTAAATAGTGTTGTGTTAGAATACAAACAAAATGTAAAGAAGCGGCTAGACAGATTTACTTCAATGAAAAGTTCTGTTTAAAATGAACTCCAGTCAAGCTTTCAGATTTATAAATAACTATTTAATTATCACCTTGAGCAAAGAGCCCCCGTGTCCCCAGCAGTAGAAGCAATGGCATCATTGTACTGTGTGTTTCAGTGACTCTGAAAGGGCTGAGCAGTGACTCATCAATACTGTGTGTCTCAAAGTGTTTGGAGCAGTGAGGCAGGCACCGGTATACAAAGCAGCTTCCTTTCTACAAATCCTGCTGCTGCTGCTGCTGTCACAGATAGAGGAGATCTGAGCCGTGAGTGAGCACCAGTGCAATTGATAGGGTCGGGTTCACTTTGACTGTTTTCTTCTATTTTTCCCCCAGTCAAAGCTCTCAGTATATCACTGCTGTCTAATATAACTGATCTGTTTGTCTAAACTGACAGTAATATTTCTGTTTCTGTCATCATTTCAATGCTATTGTGTATTAAAGGGTATGTAGTGCCCTACCCCTAGTGGTATACCTTCCCACGTGCTGCTGCTGCTGCTGTAGAAGTAATGGACCTGTCATTTTTCTTTTCATTGGTCACATTTTGACTGCTTCTTACTGTTATAAATTGGACATCTACTTCACTGTCTTTCACAGGCCTTTTCAAGATGTACCTTGAGCAAGCTGCTAGGAGTGCGTTTTCATTATGTCAATCAGAATGATATTTAACAAGCCAGGGGAAAAGGTATCAAACTCCTTGTGGCAAAGTGGTTGCTGATTATGAACAGGTGCAGAGCTGATGCAGTGCAGGAATAAACGGACGAGATTTGTAATCCGGTATGGAAAAATATACGTTTTATTTTTAGTTATAATCCAGGTCTGGTGACCAAATAATAAGCGATGCGTAAAACACGGAGTACAGTAACAGGGATTGCAGCCCTAAACAATAAACACAGCATCTCTCCCACAATATACAACCACGGTCACCAGTCCTGGGTGCATGCTGTAGTGCTCGTGGTGGGTGATACAGGTTAAAGAGTGACAAAGAGTGCAGTGCTGTTCCGGGTTCAGTGCTGGCTCTTACTAACAGCTCCAGAACGTGTTAGCTGTCTATAAACACACAAATAGCAATTATAGACAAGACAAACAAAACAAAAACTCACAATATTCTTAATACACAGTGCACGGGTCCTTCTGGGTCTATTTCAAAACCAAAAACGAAGGAAAAGATTCTCCAGCCCCTTTTATGCGGTTATGCATGACCCCTTGGTAAACGATTGCAGCTGATTCTATTGCCTGCAGCTGCTACCTCGTTTACCTTCCAGGTCAATACATTCCCGCACTGGAGTCTCGTCTTTTTCCAGGCTGATTGACTTCCCGACCCAGGGAATGAACTGTCAGGCCAACCCGTCCAAAGCCTTTCCCTTTCGCTACTTTGTATCCTCACAGGTCAAGAGGGAGATTTCCAACCAGAACTCATTATATTTCCATCACACTCGTGTATTGATTTCTTTATTGATTGATTTTGTTTGATGTTTGTGAAAGGGCGCACACAGTGACTGATCACACTCCATTGCCATGGCGATTCCAGCTCACTGAGAAACACATGGCTCTTGTATTGATATGTTGTTTTGAGAAAGTTGGAAAAACCAGCTTTCTTTCATTTGGAATGAGACTAAATTAGTGGGGGGTCTGTAAAAATAAAGTACATCAGTGAATTAACTAATGAAAACCCATTTAAATGAAAGCCTTTTCTATTGAAGTTTAATTTATTTTCCATTAGTTTGCCCCTGTTTTACACTTATATATTAAGAATAGCCCCACAAATTGATGAAAGTGTTTTTCTAAATGATTCTTACCCTGAGTGCAGATGACAAGTGCCCAGATGAAGATGCTGATAAAAGTCATTGTTGTTGTGGATTCTGTTGCCATGAAGGGCAGCTCTCAAACATTAAATTATTATTATTTAATGTCAACAAATGGAGGGGGACTAGACATGGTCACAAAGTTGGTCCTGTTTCAACCATTTTTTCAGTTCTATTAAAAAAAAAACTCTTGTAGTCTGATATACTTTTCATAAAGTCTGGTAGCGTATTCCAGAACATGGCACCCTTAATTGAGCAAGCTGTTTGTGCAAACGTAGTGTGATGTCAAGACACTACAGTCTCCTCTTGTGGTTGATCTTCTGGACAGACCAAAGGTAGATCATTAATGTAGAGACTAAATAACAAAGGCCCAAATATAGATCCCTGTGAGACCCCCATAGTACAGATCCTAAACGCTGATTCACTATTGCTTATTTTAACACTTTGTTTTCTATCTAACAAGTCAGACTCCATCCATTTCAGAGCCTGACCAGACAGGTTAAATTCAGACAACTTGTTAAACTCACAGGGCTATAAACACTCCCAGAGCACTGAAGCATGTGCTGCCAATGCAAAGTGTCTTTTCTTTGCAAATTGTCTTCCTTGGCACAGCAGCCACTTCTAGTCAAGCAGTGCTCTTAAGTGTAAACTCATTTTCAGATGATGCAGTTTGTTTGCAATTCAGAAAAAAACTGAAAAAAGTTGATCTTGCAAGCAAAACGAAAAAATAGAATATAGTTTTCTTTGTGTTGAGTTTGTACAAACACAGCTATTTCTCTCTCTTCTCCCTTCTCTCAAACCATTCATCTTAGCCACGGCTGTGATTATGTAGCTTTGTTACACAGTATAAATAATTATTAATTGTAAAATATTAAAATCAGAGCTGCAGGTTAACAGATCCATCATAAACTTTGTGAAATCAAATCAATTCAAGAAGCAAACATTTTGATTTTGCACATTACTAATGTTGAGTGAAAAGTTTCAAGTTTTTTTCCTGTGGACCTCCTGGACTGTCTCTGAGGACCCCAGGTTAAGAACCACTGCTCTGGATTAAAGAGCATCATTTTATTACGCTCTCTCTCCCTCTTGTGGTCACAGAGTGTAGTGCAGTTTGTGCTGTTTGGTGTTTTGACGAAACATTGACGAGAGTCCCTGCAATGGAGGAACTGTATGGGTGGTTTCATGGTGTAATGGCTAGCACTCTGAATCTAGCGAGCTGAGTTCAAATCTCGGTGCATTTGTGTTTTATTTGTCTTACAAAAACACTTTATACACTGGTTTTGGTTTAAATAACGAATGCTTTAAACTGGTTTAGTGTCTTTCAAAGTAACTATTATTATTATTATTATTATTATTATTATTATTATTATTATTATTATTTATTTCTTAGCAGACGCCCTTATCCAGGGCAACTTACAATCGTAAGCAAATACATTTCAAGTGTTGCAATACAAGTAATACAATAAGAGCAAGAAATACAATAACTTTTGTTCAAGTGTGACAAACCATAATTCTATAATACAGAAGATAATAGTGATAGTTACATCAGGATATGATTAAATAGTGATAGTTACATCAGGATATGATTAAATACAAAATACTACAGGTTAAACACTTGACAGATTACAGTATTCTGAAGTACAGGATTAAATGCAGATAAGAGCAAAATAAAGCACATTTAAATGAAGGGTGATAGTGTCCCAGGATACAAACAGAGGAGTTCTACAGGTGCTGTTTGAAGAGGTGAGTCTTAAGGAGGCGCCGGAATGTGGTCAGGGACTGGGCAGTCCTGACATCTGTAGGATACACTACTGATACTGCAGATTCCACCCTCGCCCCGCAGTGGAGGAGCGACCTTCCTATAGATGTCAGGACTGCCCAGTCCCTGACCACCTTCTGGCACCTCCTCAAGACACACCTCTTCAGACAGGACCTGTAAAACTCAGCTCTCCCCTTCTGGACAATATAGCACTCTGCCCTTAATGCACTTTAACTTGCACTTATCTGCTCCCGATTTTACTGTATTTAAACCTGTAGTATCGTATCTTATTTTTTTAAAAAATTAGAGAGTGTGTGTGTGTGAGAGAGAGAGAGAGAGAGAGAGAGAGAGAGAGAGAGAGAGAGAGAGAGAGGCAGAGAGAGAGAGGCGGAGAGAGAGAGGCGACCTGGGAAATGTATGAGCTGATATATATATATATATATTTTTTTTTTTTTTAGCAACCCAGCTAGCTAGCTAGCACAGGACGGCTAGTCGATTTGCTAGCGGAGCTTAGCATAGTTATAGCTGACTAGATCTCAAAAAGTGACTAACGTTACAAATATTGGTGTAGCCGTTTTATAAAAGCAATAAGTCACAGCCAAGGCGTTATTTCAAGCCTTTATAATTATTCCCAAATAACACAAACTCTTCCATTGTTAAAAAAAAATATATAAAAAATCTCCCTTTGTGCTTCTCGGAAGGCATACGATGGAGGGCGCAATGCAGTTTTTCAGCCTGGGGAATATTACAAATTAGGAGACTGTGCTTTAAAATACACATGTAGGGCGGGCGTCTCTGTTACAAAGAATTGTCACACTTTGTATTTATCTCCATAATGCGTTGGGACTAAATACGCAGATACATTAAAACTATTTGGAGAATGCGGGCATCGATCCCGCTACTTCTCGCATGCTAAGCGAGCGCTCTACCATTAGAGCTAATTCCCCTTGAGCTATGCCAGCGATTCTCATAGGCTACAACGCAACTTGATATGAGCAATTCAGATTGTCGGCAATGTAGTCTGCCAATTGCAAATTCAAAAAATAAATAAATTAACTAAATAGCAAATATTTTGACGAGAGGTATGTTTTCAATTTCTTCAAAAAGTAGTCTCAGCTCGTTGATTCAGTCGCTTTAAAATCCACCTCTGTGTCCCGATGCAGCAGCGCTGTATGCTGTGGCTCGAGCTTGTTTGACGAGGCAGACAATGCAAAAATGCCAATACTTGTTATTGCATCACATGGCAGAATTAAGGTATGCTTTAACGGCTTGGCTGTCTCAAGTTAGTTTGTATTGTTCAACAGACAGTCAGTATCTTAAAAACAAATAAGCGAAATACTCCGTGTCTGTCTGTACAAGTTTGAAATTTAAATGCGCCGCCCCTGCATGCTCTGCGACGCTCAGCCAATAGGCAGGGACGGGACGTTGAAAATAATTGTGGGAAATTTTGGATCAGGTATAGAAGCAAAGGTATATTTCAAGGTCTTAAAACGACATTTCCCACAATTCCTTCAACAAGTAGTGACTTCAACAAGTAGTCTGTTTACAACAAAAATACAATCTGTGTTAGGAACGCTATTTTAGTCCGATTTAAAAAAGAAATTAAAATGGTATTGAGTGCTGACAAGAGTTTGGTATCAGCTGTTGATTTCATTGAAACAATCTTTAAACGAGACGAGAGCATTAAACGAGAGCATTTATCATGTAAGCTACTTCCAGTCATAGAGCGTTTATACTGTTCTCAATGGTCCGTATCCCAGCCTGAGACCACGATCCAGTGGCCAACGGAGATGTTTTTCAAAGTAATATGTTATTTGGAATATTAAAACAATCAAGTTAATTACATGTTTGGACACACAGTATTTTCCAGTGACTTCAACAAGTAGTCTGTTTACAACAAAAATACAATCTGTGTTAGGAACGCTATTTTAGTCCGATTTAAAAATAAATTAAAATGGTATTGAGTGCTGACAAGAGTTTGGTATCAGCTGTTGATTTCATTGAAACAATCTTTATAGTAAAATGAACACATTTATTCCTCTGGTCGTGTATTGTCTCGCTGACTGCTATCCACCTGAAAGTCACCTAAAGGATAAGGCAATGGCCTCCTAAACTAGGGATTATGGTTTCGTCAGTTTTATTTAAAACAGTGTGTGTGTATTTGTTCTTGGTCTGTGATATATGTGGTCTGTGTTTATAGATCTTGGCACGTTGCACCAAGTAGTCGTGGCCAAGTGGTTAAGGTGATGGGCTTGAACTCTGTTGGCGTTGTGTCCCTTTTTATGTCTTCGTTGTTAATTCTTAAATGACTGTTCAGCTTAAAGGTATCAATTATTACTTGCTGTACATTAAATTCGTCCAAACTAGTATTTGCAAACACATTACAAAATTAAATAGTGTGGAATAGAAACAATGAAGGCTTTGACCTCGACGTGATTTGAACACGCAACCTTCTGATCTGGAGTCAGACGCGCTACCGTTGCGCCACGAATTCCTGCCATAGTGCATGCTTGTTATGCAATGCTAGAGTGCACAGCAAGCATGCCAAAGGCATGCTAAGTCCGATGCTGATACTTGGAAAACACTCAGTATCACCAGGGTCATGGGAAACAGACGACTCAATATTTGTTCGTAGTCAGCAGGGCTATGAAGTTGTCGGAAGTGTGTTTGATTCTCAGCTTAAAAGTAAAGAAAACATAAAACAAAGCGATTTGCTTTTATAATGTTTATTATTTGAAACGTGGGCATAAACACAGTTGTACTGGCTGGGAATCGTCTCGGGTCAATTACTTGGAAAGCAGCTATGCTGACCAATATATCACCAACGAGGGAAAGCTGGCAGTACTGAGTGATACAGATGACGGATTTTCTCAGCGCGTCTCCTCTGAATGCGCACTGGCACAAAGGGGCTTTGCTCATCTAATGACGTGACAGAATGCAATAATGTATTGGGTTAATTTACCAACAAAAGAAACATAAATAAAAGTGTATGTATTTTTTGTGAATAAACTATCTTGCTTCTACGATGGGACCAGATACCTTACATCCGCAATCTAATGATCGGCCAAACCCAGAACTACCTTGTCTTGACCAGGGAGTCATATTGTAAAAACAAATTGAAGTGGTTCCACTGGGGATCGAACCCAGGACCTTCTGCGTATAAAGCAGACGTGATAACCACTAAACTATGGAACCTGGTCAGAAAGTGAGTTTTGTGTTTGAAACGCATTGGCAATTATTAACATTACTATGAACAAGTAATATTCTAGAAAGGAAACCGAATCAGACACCATCATGCCGGGAGTAGGGAAGTTGTTTTACCCACATATTTGTTAAGATTTTACTTTCAGGGATCATTTCTATAGTTTGTTTCTAGTGAAATGCGTTTCTAGTGTCTGGTCTCGCTAACCATAACGAGGAGTTACAGTGTTTTCTTCTGAGCGCGTAGCGGGACTTGAATGCTACTTCACTGTAGCTGTTCTTGATCATTGATGAACATTCCGCTCTCTTTTGGGATCGAGCCCCACGTTGGATGTCCTTTTTAAATACAAAATGTAGATGTTTCTTCGAGGCAACAGAGCAATATCTGATTCTGTTCACACTGTATACAGTATTGCAACAAAATTACTTTTTGGTCGTTGTCATATAGCAATTGCTATTGTAAAATGCGTGCATCGTTTATAGTTATAACGATATTGAAATAAATAGTCTTACTTTTGTGGGTTGGCTTCAAACCGTTTCTGTTTTAACACTTGTCATTACATCATTCATGGAGCAACAGTTGGTATGTGCGTAATAAACCCGATCGGGCCTTGATATGACAACCCTAGGCTGTGCTGAAATAAATAATGCGGTTTTCTGCTGTAATGAACGCAGTTTGTCAGGATGGTCGAGTGGTCTAAGGCGCTAGACTTAAGGACTCTGTCTTTCCAAAGAATTCTGTGTTCTGGTCTCCAAGTGGAGGTGTCTGATCAAATCCTCCTCTGACAGCTCAATTTTATTTATTCTTAAAAGGAATAAATGTGTTCATTTTACTATAAAAGATTGTTTCAAGGAAATCAACAGCTGATACCAACTCTTGTCAGAACGCAATACCATTTTAATTTCCATTTTAATTCAGACTAAAATAGCGTTCCTAACACAGATTGCATTTGGTTGTAAACAGACTACTCGTTGAAGTCAATGAAAAATATTTTGTCCAAACATGTATTTAACTTGTTTTAATATTAAAAATAATGTATTAAATTGAATAACATCTCCGTCGGCCACTGGATCGTGGTCTCAGGCTGGGATGCGGACATTTGAGAACAGTATAAACGATCTATTAGTGGAAGTAGCTTACATCAGAAATGCCCTCGTTTAACATGCTAGGATGATCGACATCGGTATTCTCCAATTGCTGTGTACATGTTATAACACGTTATGAGTACGAATACAAAGTTGGACACTTTCCTTGTAAGTGGGGGTAAGCACAATTTATTTTCAGATGTAATGTCTTTATTTAAGCTCAATCTAGTCCTGCGTAATGCAAATCACATTACTATATTTTTATATTAGTCAAGGCCTATGTAAAGTGTTCTTAAATTGTTTTAACATTAGCATTGATCAATTTGATGATCCGTTTTCTTTTCTCCCAATACGGTATGCAAATTATGCAACTTTTCTGCCCACTTTGATCATAGGCAGTTTTATCCCCCCGTTTCGGCTGAAAACCGCATCTGGGAGAAAACTTAAGTGTTTCGAAACGCATTTGTAAAGGCATCGGATTCTATTGTGTTGCCGAGCTGTTGACGTTTCTCATAATACACAGCTTTACTGGGGTGACAAAAAACGCAAGTCTTGTCAAGCCGAAATAGCTCAGTTGGGAGAGCGTTAGACTGAAGATCTAAAGGTCCCTGGTTCGATCCCGGGTTTCGGCAAGTAGCAAGACTATTTTTGTTTTGTATTATTTTGAACAGAAAAAAAGAGCGTTTTTTTTGTTCTGTGTAATTGGAAGAAATAACAACGTATCAGAGTGCCATTTTCTAATGTGATTAAGAAATGCAAAAACTTAAGGTATACTTCAACGTCTTGGCTGTCTCAAGTTAGTTGGTATTGTTAATGTAACACCTCGTTGTTGCCCAGTCATTGTATCATATTAATGAAGTAGAGCTTGCCACTTCTCAGCACCGAGCTGACAATGAGTGTTGTTTTCGGGCACCTGCTGGCTGCTAGTGATGACCACTCCAATCTTCAGTCGGGTGGTTGTTGAAGGAAGGGGACACATTTTGAGTGTGCATCTCATACTGGTTTAAATCAATAAGCAAATTTCAAATTGATCATTGATAATGTAGAAACTATTTAAGAACTCTTTCAATAGGACTTGACTAATATAAAAAATATAGTAATGTGATTTACACTACGCAGGACTTGATTGAGCTTAAATAAAGACATTACATCTGAAAATAACTTGTGCTTACCCCCACTTACAAGGAAAGGGTCAAACTTTGTATTCGTTCTCATAACGTGTTAGAAAATGTAAACAGCAGTTGGAGAATGCTGAAGTCGATCATCCTAGCATGTTAAACGAGAGCATTTATCATGTAAGCTACTTCCAGTCATAGAGCGTTTATACTGTTCTCAATGGTCCGTATCCCAGCCTGAGACCACGATCCAGTGGCCAACGGAGATGTTTTTCAAAGTAATATGTTATTTGGAATATTAAAACAATCAAGTTAATTACATGTTTGGACACACAGTATTTTCCAGTGACTTCAACAAGTAGTCTGTTTACAACAAAAATACAATCTGTGTTAGGAACGCTATTTTAGTCCGATTTAAAAATAAATTAAAATGGTATTGAGTGCTGACAAGAGTTTGGTATCAGCTGTTGATTTCATTGAAACAATCTTTATAGTAAAATGAACACATTTATTCCTCTGGTCGTGTATTGTCTCGCTGACTGCTATCCACCTGGAAGTCACCTAAAGGATAAGGCACTGGCCTCCTAAACCAGGGATTATGGTTTCGTCAGTTTTATTTAAAACAGTGTGTGTGTATTTGTTCTTGGTTGGTGATATATGTGGTCTGTGTTTATAGATTTTGGCACGTTGCACCAAGTAGTCGTGGCCAAGTGGTTAAGGTGATGGGCTTGAACTCTGTTGGCGTTGTGTCCCTTTTTATGTCTTCGTTGTTAATTCTTAAATGCCTGTTCAGCTTAAAGGTATCAATTATTTCTTGCTGTACATTAAATTCGTCCAAACTAGTATTTGCAAACACATTACAAAATTAAATAGTGTGGAATAGAAACAAAGAAGGCTTTGACCTCGACGTAATTTGAACACGCAACCTTCTGATCTGGAATCAGACGCGCTACCGTTGCGCCACGAATTCCGGTCGTGGTGCATGCTTGTTATGCAATGCTAGAGTGCACAGCAAGCATGCCAAAGGCATGCTAAGTCCGATGCTGATACTTGGAAAACACTCAGTATCACCAGGGTCATGGGAAACAGACGACTCAATATTTGTTCTTAGTCAGCAGGGCTATGAAGTTGTCGGAAGTGTGTTTGATTCTCAGCTTAAAAGTAAAGAAAACATAAAACAAAGCGATTTGCTTTTATAATGTTTATTATTTGAAACGTGGGCATAAACACAGTTGTACTGGCTGGGAATCGTCTCGGGTCAATTACTTGGAAAGCAGCTATGCTGACCAATATATCACCAACGAGGGAAAGCTGGCAGTACTGAGTGACACAGATGACGGATTTTCTCAGCGCGTCTCCTCTGAATGCGCACTGGCACAAAGGGGCTTTGATCATCTAATGACGTGACAGAATGCAATAATGTATTGGTTTAATTTACCAACAAAAGAAACATAAATAAAAGTGTATGTATTTTTTTGTGAATAAACTATCTTGCTTTTACGATGGGACCAGAGACCTTACATCCGCAATCTAATGATCGGCCAAACCCAGAACTACCTTGTCTTGACCAGGGAGTCATATTGTAAAAACAAACTGAAGTGGGGATCGAACCCAGGACCTTCTGCGTGTAAAGCAGACGTGATAACCACTACACTATGGAACCTTGTCAGAAAGTGAGTTTTGTGTTTGAAACGCATTGGCAATTATTAACATTACTATGAACAAGTAATATTCTAGAAAGGAAACCGAATCAGACACCATCATGCCCGGAGTAGGGAAGTTGTTTTACCCACATATTTGTTAAGACTATACTTTCAGGGATCATTTCTATAGTTTGTTTCTAGTGAAATGCGTTTCTAGTGTCTGGTCTCGCTAACCATAACGAGGAGTTACAGTGTTTTCTTTTGAGCGCGAAGCGGGACTTGAATGCTATTTCACTGTAGCTGTTCTTGATCATTGATGAACATTCCGCTCTCTTTTGGGATCGAGCCCCAAGTTGGACGTCCTTTTTAAATACAAAATGTAGATGTTTCTTCGAGGCAACAGAGCAATATCTGATTCTGTTCACACTGTATACAGTATTGCAACAAAATTACTTTTTGGTCGTTGTCATATAGCAATTGCTATTGTAAAATGCGTGCATCGTTTATAGTTATAACGATATTGAAATAAATAGTCTTACTTTTGTGGGTTGGCTTCAAACCGTTTCTGTTTTAACACATGTCATTACATCATTCATGGAGCAACAGTTGGTATGTGCGTAATAAACCCGATCGGGCTTTGATATGACAACCCTAGGCTGTGCTGAAATAAATAATGCGGTTTTCTGCTGTAATGAACGCAGTTTGTCAGGATGGTCGAGTGGTCTAAGGCGCTAGACTTAAGGACTCTGTCTTTCCAAAGAATTCTGTGTTCGGGCTCCAAGTGGATGTGTCGGTTCAAATCCTCCTCTGACAGTTCAATTTTATTTATTCTTAAAAGGAATAAATGTGTTCATTTTACTATAAAAGATTGTTTCAAGGAAATCAACAGCTGATACCAAACTCTTGTCAGAACGCAATACCATTTTAATTTCCATTTTAATTCAGACTAAAATAGCGTTCCTAACACAGATTGCATTTGGTTGTAAACAGACTACTCGTTGAAGTCAATGAAAAATATTTTGTCCAAACATGTATTTAACTTGTTTTAATATTAAAAATAATATATTAAATTGAATAACATCTCCGTCGGCCACTGGATCGAGGTCTCAGGCTGGGATGCGGACCTTTGAGAACAGTATAAACGATCTATTAGTGGAAGTAGCTTACATCAGAAATGCCCTCGTTTAACATGCTAGGATGATCGACCTCGGCATTCTCCAATTGCTGTTTACATGTTATAACACGTTATGAGTACGAATACAAAGTTGGACACTTTCCTTGTAAGTGGGGGTAAGCACAATTTATTTTCAGATGTAATGTCTTTATTTAAGCTCAATCTAGTCCTGCGTAATGCAAATCACATTACTATATTTTTTATATTAGTCAAGGCCTATGTAAAGTGTTCTTAAATTGTTTTAACATTAGCATTGATCAATTTGATGATCCGCTTTCTTTTCTCCCAATACGGTATGCAAAGTATGCAACTTTTCTGCCCACTTTGATCATAGGCAGTTTTATCCCCCCGTTTCGGCTGAAAACCGCATCTGGGTGAAAACTTAAGTGTTTCGAAACGCATTTGTAAAGGCATCGGATTCTATTGTGTTGCCGAGCTGTTGATCGTTTCTCATAATACACAGGTTTACTGGGGTGACAAAAAACGCAAGTCTTGTCAAGCCGAAATAGCTCAGTTGGGAGAGCGTTAGACTGAAGATCTAAAGGTCCCTGGTTCGATCCCGGGTTTCGGCAAATAGTAAGTCTATTTTTGTTTTGTATTATTTTGAACTGAAAAATAGAGCGGTTTTTTTTTGTTCTGTTTAATTGGAAGAAATAACAACGTATCAGAGTGCCATTTTCTAATGTGATTAAGAAATGCAAAAACATCGTCCCTGGGTGGGCTTGAACCACCAACCTTTCGGTTAACAGCCGAACGCGCTAACCAATTGCGCCACAGAGACAAATCGGCTCAACCGAACCTGAGACCACATCTAAGAAGAAAGCAACACAGCAGAAAAGTCTGTAATCACAATTAAATGTATGCAACCCAATGCAAGCAAACTTCAAGCCTTTTATATTTATTCCCATGTATGTAGTCTGCCATTTGCAAATTCAATAAATAAATAAATTAACTAAATAGCACATTTTTCGACGAGAGGTATGTTTTCAGTTTCTTCAAAAAGTAGTCTCAGCTCGTTGATTCAGTCGCTTTAAAATCCACCTCTGTTCCGATGCATCAGCGCTGTGTGCTGTGGCTTGAGCTTGTTTGACGAAGCAGGAAATGCAAAAATGCTAAAACCTGTTATTGCATCACATGACAGACTTAAGGTATACTTCAACGTCTTGGCTGTCTCAAGTTAGTTGGTATTGTTAATGTAAGACCTCGTTGTTGCCCAGTCATTGTATCATATTAATGAAGTAGAGCTTGCCACTTCTCAGCACCGAGCTGACAATGAGTGTTGTTTTCGGGCACCTGCTGGCTGCTAGTGATGACCACTCCAATCTTCAGTCAGGGGGTTGTTGAAGGAAGGGGACACATTTTGAGTGTGCATCTCATACTGGTTTAAATCAATAAGCAAATTTCAAATTGATCATTGATAATGTTGAAACTATTTAAGAACTCTTTCAATAGGACTTGACTAATATAAAAAAATATAGTAATGTGATTTGCACTACGCAGGACTTGATTGTGCTTAAATAAAGACATAACATCTGAAAATAACTTGTGCTTACCCCCACTTACAAGGAAAGGGTCAAACTTTGTATTCGTTCTCATAACGTGTTAGAAAATGTAAACAGCAGTTGGAGAATGCCGAAGTCGATCATCCTAGCATGTTTAACGAGAGCATTTCTCATGTAAGCTACTTCCAGTCATAGATCGTTTATACTGTTCTCAATGATCCGTATCCCAGCCTGAGACCACGATCCAGTGGCCGACGGAGATGATTTTCAAAGTAATATGTTATTTGGAATATTAAAACAATCAAGTTAATTACATGTTTGTACACACAGTATTTTCCAGTGACTTCAACAAGTAGTCTGTTTACAACAAAAATACAATCTGTGTTAGGAACGCTATTTTAGTCCGATTTAAAAAAGAAATTAAAATGGTATTGAGTGCTGACAAGAGTTTGGTATCAGCTGTTGATTTCATTGAAACAATCTTTATAGTAAAATGAACACATTTATTCCTCTGGTCGTGTATTGTCTCGCTGACTGCTATCCACCTGGAAGTCACCTAAAGGATAAGGCACTGGCCTCCTAAACCAGGGATTATGGTTTCGTCAGTTTTATTTAAAACAGTGTGTGTGTATTTGTTCTTGGTCTGTGATATATGTGGTCTGTGTTTATAGATCTTGGCACGTTGCACCAAGTAGTCGTGGCCAAGTGGTTAAGGTGATGGGCTTGAACTCTGTTGGCGTTGTGTCCCTTTTTATGTCTTTGTTGTTAATTCTTAAATGCCTGTTCAACTTAAAGGTATCAATTATTACTTGCTGTACATTAAATTCTTCCAAACTAGTATTTGCAAAGACATTACAAAATTAAATGGTGTGGAATAGAAACAAAGAAGGCTTTGACCTCGACGTGATTTGAACACGCAACCTTCTGATCTGGAGTCAGACGCGCTACCGTTGCGCCACGAATTCCTGCCGTAGTGCATGCTTGTTATGCAATGCTAGAGTGCACAGCAAGCATGCCAAAGGCATGCTAAGTCCGATGCTGATACTTGGGAAAACACTCGGTATCACCAGGGTCATGGGAAACAGCCGACTCAATATTTGTTCGTAGTCAGCAGGGCTATGAAGTTGTCGGAAGTGTGTTTGATTCTCAGCTTAAAAGTAAAGAAAACATAAAACAAAGCGATTTGCTTTTATAATGTTTATTATTTGAAACGTGGGCATAAACACAGTTGTACTGGCTGGGAATCGTCTCGGGTCAATTACTTGGAAAGCAGCTATGCTGACCAATATATCACCAACGAGGGAAAGCTGGCAGTACTGAGTGACACAGATGACGGATTTTCTCAGCGCGTCTCCTCTGAATGCGCACTGGCACAAAGGGGCTTTGATCATCTAATGACGTGACAGAATGCAATAATGTATTGGGTTAATTTACCAACAAAAGAAACATAAATAAAAGTGTATGTATTTTTTGTGAATAAACTATCTTGCTTCTACGATGGGACCAGAGACCTTACATCCGCAATCTAATGATCGGCCAAACCCAGAACTACCTTGTCTTGACCAGGGAGTCATATTGTAAAAACAAACTGAAGTGGTTCCACTGGGGATCGAACCCAGGACCTTCTGCGTGTAAAGCAGACGTGATAACCACTACACTATGGAACCTTGTCAGAAAGTGAGTTTTGTGTTTGAAACGCATTGGCAATTATTAACATTACTATGAACAAGTAATATTCTAGAAAGGAAACCGAATCAGACACCATCATGCCGGAAGTAGGGAAGTTGTTTTACCCACATATTTGTTAAGACTATACTTTCAGGGATCATTTCTATAGTTTGTTTCTAGTGAAATGCGTTTCTAGTGTCTGGTCTCGCTAACCATAACGAGGAGTTACAGTGTTTTCTTTTGAGCGCGAAGCGGGACTTGAATGCTATTTCACTGTAGCTGTTCTTGATCATTGATGAACATTCCGCTCTCTTTTGGGATCGAGCCCCAAGTTGGACGTCCTTTTTAAATACAAAATGTAGATGTTTCTTCGAGGCAACAGAGCAATATCTGATTCTGTTCACACTGTATACAGTATTGCAACAAAATTACTTTTTGGTCGTTGTCATATAGCAATTGCTATTGTAAAATGCGTGCATCGTTTATAGTTATAACGATATTGAAATAAATAGTCTTACTTTTGTGGGTTGGCTTCAAACCGTTTCTGTTTTAACACTTGTCATTACATCATTCATGGAGCAACAGTTGGTATGTGCGTAATAAACCCGATCGGGCCTTGATATGACAACCCTAGGCTGTGCTGAAATAAATAATGCGGTTTTCTGCTGTAATGAACGCAGTTTGTCAGGATGGTCGAGTGGTCTAAGGCGCTAGACTTAAGGACTCTGTCTTTCCAAAGAATTCTGTGTTCTGGTCTCCAAGTGGAGGTGTCGGTTCAAATCCTCCTCTGACAGTTCAATTTTATTTATTCTTAAAAGGAATAAATGTGTTCATTTTACTATAAAAGATTGTTTCAAGGAAATCAACAGCTGATACCAAACTCTTGTCAGAACGCAATACCATTTTAATTTCCATTTTAATTCAGACTAAAATAGCGTTCCTAACACAGATTGCATTTGGTTGTAAACAGACTACTCGTTGAAGTCAATGAAAAATATTTTGTCCAAACATGTATTTAACTTGTTTTAATATTAAAAATAATATATTAAATTGAATAACATCTCCGTCGGCCACTGGATCGAGGTCTCAGGCTGGGATGCGGACCTTTGAGAACAGTATAAACGATCTATTAGTGGAAGAAGCTTACATCAGAAATGCCCTCGTTTAACATGCTAGGATGATCGACCTCGGCATTCTCCAATTGCTGTTTACATGTTATAACACGTTATGAGTACGAATACAAAGTTGGACACTTTCCTTGTAAGTGGGGGTAAGCACAATTTATTTTCAGATGTAATGTCTTTATTTAAGCTCAATCTAGTCCTGCGTAATGCAAATCACACTACTATATTTTTTATATTAGTCAAGGCCTATGTAAAGTGTTCTTAAATTGTTTTAACATTAGCATTGATCAATTTGATGATCCGCTTTCTTTTCTCCCAATACGGTATGCAAAGTATGCAACTTTTCTGCCCACTTTGATCATAGGCAGTTTTATCCCCCCGTTTCGGCTGAAAACCGCATCTGGGTGAAAACTTAAGTGTTTCGAAACGCATTTGTAAAGGCATCGGATTCTATTGTGTTGCCGAGCTGTTGATCGTTTCTCATAATACACAGGTTTACTGGGGTGACAAAAAACGCAAGTCTTGTCAAGCCGAAATAGCTCAGTTGGGAGAGCGTTAGACTGAAGATCTAAAGGTCCCTGGTTCGATCCCGGGTTTCGGCAAATAGTAAGTCTATTTTTGTTTTGTATTATTTTGAACTGAAAAATAGAGCGGTTTTTTTTGTTCTGTTTAATTGGAAGAAATAAAAACGTATCAGAGTGCCATTTTCTAATGTGATTAAGAAATGCAAAAACATCGTCCCTGGGTGGGCTTGAACCACCAACCTTTCGGTTAACAGCCGAACGCGCTAACCAATTGCGCCACAGAGACAAATCGGCTCAACCGAACCTGAGACCACATCTAAGAAGAAAGCAACACGGCAGAAAAGTCTGTAATCACAATTAAATGTATGCAACCCAATGCAAGCAAACTTCAAGCCTTTTATATTTATTCCCATGTATGTAGTCTGCCATTTGCAAATTCAATAAATAAATAAATTAACTAAATAGCACATTTTTCGACGAGAGGTATGTTTTCAGTTTCTTCAAAAAGTAGTCTCAGCTCGTTGATTCAGTCGCTTTAAAATCCACCTCTGTTCCGATGCATCAGCGCTGTGTGCTGTGGCTTGAGCTTGTTTGACGAAGCAGGAAATGCAAAAATGCTAAAACCTGTTATTGCATCACATGACAGACTTAAGGTATACTTCAACGTCTTGGCTGTCTCAAGTTAGTTGGTATTGTTAATGTAACACCTCGTTGTTGCCCAGTCATTGTATCATATTAATGAAGTAGAGCTTGCCACTTCTCAGCACCGAGCTGACAATGAGTGTTGTTTTCGGGCACCTGCTGGCTGCTAGTGATGACCACTCCAATCTTCAGTCAGGGGGTTGTTGAAGGAAGGGGACACATTTTGAGTGTGCATCTCATACTGGTTTAAAAAGTAGGAGCCAGTTGCCTCATTTCAATTGTCTGCCTTCCTCCTTTGCACTGTGAAGTCTATCAAATTTGTGCTTAAAATCTGAATACGATTCCCATTTGAATCGTGTATATTTGGTTTCCATTTTAGCAATATGCATACACACTGTTCTGTTGAGCTCCCAGGGTGTTATCTAATAAAACACCATAATCGGTTAGCACGATCGGCTGTTAATCGAAATTTTGGTGTTTCAAGCCCACGCAGAGATGATGCTTTTTGCATTTCTTTATCGCATTAGAAAATGGCACTATAATACGTTTTTATTTCCTCCAATTACACTAAAGAAAAAATGTGCTGTTTTTTTAATTCAAAAAATTAATTAAGAACAAATAACCCTAGTCGTTCTGTATACAAAAATTCGGTATCGAAGCAGGGACCGTTACAGTCTAACGCTCTCCCAACTGAGCTATTTCAGCTTGACGCGATGTTGCTATCGAGACAGCATTCTTTTCGTCACTCGCCTTTTTGTCAAGCCAGTAAACCTGCATGTAATGAGAAACGTTCAACAGTTCGGAAACACCACAATAGAATCCAATGCCTTTGCAAATGTGTTTCCAAACTGTTAGTTTTTCTCCCAAATGCGGTTTCTCAAAAAATGGTTTTGCCTACTTTTTATTATTATTATTACTTTTTCCAGAGTAAGACCAAAAGGCAAACATCCAGGAAATAGTTAAACACTGCTACAGCGCTTGAACTGTCTCAGCAAACGTTTAGCTCTAAAACGTGTACATTAAAAGTCTATTAACATCTTTAACACAATCATCTGTGTTCCAATAGCGGTTAATCCACATGGTGATCAATAAAGTGAATGCTGGCTTTGTTCACATATTCGCAAGACGTTTTCACGATTCACGCATATTCTGAACAAGCACACTAGAATATGGTAATGAAAGGAAAGGAAAATAACTGCTTTATTGGCTCTGGTCTTGTATCGTCACCTTGATTACTGTCCGTAAGAAAGTGGCATTAATCAAAAACCTAATTATGTAAGGTTCCCAATGCGCAAATACGCAGCATACTTAAACTTCTTCACAATTTTAAATCTTCCCACATGAATGTCAAATACGTACTGACAAGTACGGCCCTTTCCCAGTGTAACACTCTGCTGTGTTTGAACAGCAACGATGGCTTGGATATGATGTATTAAACCACGATACTATTGTTCCCACTTTCTTCTTTTGTTTGTTACACTCTGGCTTCTCTTCAGTTCGAATAAATCTTTCTAAGACTAAGGCTTAGAGGGTAGTGGCATTGCCCGCTCCCTCCGAGGGTCTGTGAGAGGTTTGTTCGGGTGAGGAGGAACAGAATTTTTTTTTTATTTTTGACTGGCTTTCTTCAGCTCGGCAACTTTTTGGAAGACTAATGCTCAGTCTGGTTTTGGCTTGCCCAATCCAGGCCGAGGGTCTTTCAAGATTTTGTTGACTGTTGAGAGCAGTTTTTTCTTTTTCAGGCGGTTCCAGTTTTTTTCTTTTTCAGGCTTTTCCAGACGTTCCTGGAGTTAGAGAGAAGGAGGACCTACCATCCAGACGACCTTTGAGGACCCTTTGATGACCTAGACGACCTCATCCCCAGCCCTTGATTGCAATCGAGATCCAGACCGAGAGAGCAGCAGGCGCCCAGCAGAGGGCGCCATCTGGGAGGAGCAGAGGGCGGCCCCGGACCCCGAGGAGGCGTCACAGCCACGATTCTTCCTACGTGGTCTCGGTGCCAAGCAGCGCCCCCTACTCCGCCAGGGAAGGACACCGTTCACCTGGGGAGGGGGTCCCTCTTGCGAGGCGACCATCTCCTCAGGGACTAAAGTAATAGTTCCTTCAACTGCCCAGATTTGCTGCTTACGTTGTTTCTTTTCCGTAGAGAGAGACAACCCGGACGTCCAGAGGCTTCTCCCACCCCAATCGGAGGAGCCAGCTGAAGGATGGCGTTCCGGCCAACCCAGGAGACTAGGAGGCACAATGCGGTGCGCTTCACAAGGACCCAGCAAGAGGAAACGGAACCAGGACTGACGAGACTGGAGTTCAGCCGGACCATTCTTCAGAGGGGTATGGGTTTTTCCCCTTCTGACTTGAATTGTTTGGTGAAATTGCCAGGGCTTAAGGAAGTGTTTGAGGTCAGTTTTAGGAACCCCCAAAAGTTACAAGAAATGTGGTCCTTTTGGGGGGAGAATAAATATCTCGCTCCATACAAAGAATTTTGTGTGGATGCACTGACAGACAGAGAAATGAAAGTTGTTACTGTCCAATTTTTCAATGAGGCTGTTAGCGACTATGATATTACAACATGGCTTAACCGCTATGGGAGGGTGTCATCAGAAGGGAGGAAAATTACAGATGAAGATGGGGTTTGGACAGGAGCCAGAAAGTGGCTGGTACGCCTTAATGTTGATCCATCGGGCATTGGAGGCGTCCGCCACATTCCAAACTCCATAGTGTTAGGGCCCAACAGAGGGCTGGTATTCTATAATGGGATGCCAAAACTCTGCAGGAAATGTGGGGAATTAGGACACCTGGCGGCCGCATGTACTGTAGTCAAGTGCAGGAACTGCGGCGCCCCCCACGAGACCAGCCACTGCAGAGAAGAGAGGCAGTGCAATTTGTGTGGAAAGAAGGGGCACCTGTTTAAGGACTGCCCCTCTTCCTATGCCAACATGGCCAGAGCCAGCAAGGCAAATACCAACAAGCCTAGGCCTGAGCAGGAAGAGGGAGCAAGTAACAAAGATCAGTCCACATCACCACCAACAGTATCCAAGACCCAGACTCCAGCACCACCATCATCACCAGCACCCCCCTCACCCCCCCGCCCCCGAGACATGTCCCGTTTTACGAGGACCCCTTCCCCCAGCCCAGAGAGAGAGTACAACAGCTACTCCACTAGCTCCTCCAGTAGCTCCTCTGAAGCAGAACACGAGGCAGGGAGGGAGCCCGGACCCAGCAGCAGCCCCCCCCTGAGTAGGGCCCTCTCAGCGCCAGCACTCCCCCTCGGCTCTCGTTATGACGCCATAAGGATTGAGTCCGTGGGGGAGGAAAGCGAAAGCGACAGTGAAAGTGAGAGTGAGAAGGAGGGGAAGGGAGTGAAGAACCAGCAGAGGGTGGGGAAAAGAAAGGGTAGAGACGAGGGGGGGAAAAGAAAGAAGATCAGGATCAAAGACAGCAAGTTGCAGGTGCCCCCCATAGATCCAAAACCAGCTAATGTCCACACAAAGTCCCCAGTCTTGCCCTCGCAGGCAGAGACGGAGGCGAGTGGGACGGCTACACTGCCGCCTAGTGGGCAGGTAGCAGCCAGCCAGGGCATCCCCAGCCAGCCTTCCCAGTCGTTGGCACAAACCCTAGCACACCTCGCAGAAGAGGTGTTCACTAATGCACCGAGGGAGAGGTCGGGGTCAACACCTTCCCTGACCAGCAGTACCTCGGTAGCAATGACCCTCTTCAAGCGAAGGGCCTCCCTTCAAAGCATCCTTGACCCCCTCCCTTGTATGGGCAAAACCAGGGGCCCCCTAGAGGTCCTCCTAGATACAGCACTGGAGGACATGGGAATACCCCTGGACGCGGTAAGCCAGAAGTCTGCTAACAGCTCCAATTCAACAGACGGTAACAGCCAAAGAATGCTGTCTGTCATAACCCCCCCCCAGGACAAAGCTGACCCACACGTTCCGAGGGGCCCTGAGCAAGTTCCACCAGACTTACCTTGTGGGGAGTTGAATAGCCCCAACAACTCCAAGTACTGTGCATATAAAGACGGTGCCTTCTTGGACGAGGCAGCAGTGAGTACCTTCTCAGGGGTGATGGGAGTTGCAAATAAGCCCAAGCCCCCTCGAAGCAAGCGTAGAGCTAAGAGTAGGAAGAGTGTCCAGACCTCCCAATCATAGTCGCTATGGGGTGGACGCAACGACTCCTTTTCTTGTTAGCTACCCTGATGGCCCTGATATGTGTGTCTGTTAATGTCAGGAGCATCAGGGAGACACAAAAAAGATTTGATGTACTAAACTATCTAGCTAACTTGAAAGCAGATCTCATCTTTCTGCAGGAGTGTGGTATTTCGTCGAGCCCTGATTATAGGGACCTGAAGGAGAGTTGGACCCTGGGGGACTCCTTCTGGTCGGGCTCCAACATAGCCAGAGCCGACGGAGTAGGTATCCTGTTTAAAAACCCATTTATTACCTCCCGCAGCAGCAGGGAGGTAGAACCTGGTAGAATTCTGAGCGTGGATGTGACATACAACAACACTCCCCTCAGACTGGTCAATGTCTACGCACCCACTAACCAAAACGAAAGAGTTCAATTTTTTCCACAGCTGCGTCCACTCCTGCTGGGGAACGTACCCGTCATCGTGTCAGGTGACTTCAATTGTGCTCTGAGGGACGTAGACCGGAGCAGGCCACGCAACGACCGCTCTAGTAGAGTTTTGTCCTCCGTAATATCTGATTTCTCCCTGTGTGATGCAGGTAAGGACCTGGTGCCTCCCTTTACCTGGGTGAGCTCATCTGGGACCTCCTTCTCCCGTATAGATCTCGTCCTGCATACCAGCTCCCTTACGAAGACGGCAGTAGACACCCAGGCCGTCTTCTTCTCTGACCATAGGCTCCTGCAGGTAACATTGCAGGTCCCTCAGACCTCCCAGATGGGGTCAGGGGTCTGGAAATTAAACACCTCCTTACTCGATGACCCCTCCATAGCTGCAGCCTATAAGAGCAGGCTTGTTGAGTGGACCACTTTGCGTGACCTATTCAACTCCCCTATAGAGTGGTGGGAGATGGTCAAAATGAGAACTAAGGGTTATTTCATAGCAGCAGGCAAGAGGAAAGCAAAAGAAAGGAGGGCCAAATATAAATACCTGAATGCTGCCCTCCAGCGTCTGAGCCTGCTTCAGCTTCGGGGGTTCCCTGTAAGCGACGAGATAGCCCAGACCAAGCTAGATCTTTCAGTGCTTTGTAGGGAGGAACAACGAAAGGTCATGCACAATGCAAAAGTGCAAAAAATGGAGGAAGACGAAAAGTGTACTCGCTTCTTCTTCCAGAAAACGAGGGAGAAGCGGCACTTGATGTCCTCCATGCTCGACAGCAGGGGGAGGATAGTAGAGGATAGTGAGGGAGTGAAAAAAGTGGTAGAGAACTTCTATAGGGACCTGTATAACATCAAAGCTACAGATGACACCCTGATAGAGTGGTTCCTGAGCCAGTTGGAGCCTGACTCAGTGCGGGACGACGAGGAGGAGGAGAAGGACCCAGAACTCACGCTGGAGGAGCTCACCCAGGCGGTTAAGACCATGAACACCGGTAAGACGCCAGGTCCAGATGGCATCCCGGGTGAGTATTACCATCTTTTTTGGGACACGCTAAAAGTCCATTTAGCGGAGGTCTACAGAGCGGTCTACAGGGAGAAGCGGTTGGGCCCTTCTATGCGGGAGAGTGTAATTACTCTCCTTCATAAGAAAGGGGAAGTTAAAGATCTACGGAATTGGCGCCCAATCACCCTCCTTTGCGTGGATTACAAGATACTAGCCAAAGCTCTGATGCTCCGGCTACAAGTACACCTCCCTTTGGTCATTGGCCCTGACCAGGCTTGTGGCGTCCCAGGGAGGTCCATCACGGATATTTTAATGGTAACAAGGGACATTCTGGCTTATTCTAGAGAACGGAACCATCCCCTCTGCCTGTTCAACCTTGACCAGGAGAAGGCGTTCGATAGGGTAAGCCATGAATATGTGTACAAAGTGATGGACCAGATGAAATTCGCTCCTGGACTTAGGGAGTGGGTTAAAACCATATATACAAACATTAGTACCCGAGTCTTGGGGAACAGGCACCTGACTGGTAAAATATCTATCCAGTCAGGGGTCAGACAGGGTTGCCCACTATCCCCACTGCTATATGTCGTGTGCATTGAACCCCTCCTGCAGGCAATTCGTAGGGATACCAATATAACTGGTTTCCAGCTGCCTGGATCCAACGGGGTCCAGGTCAAAACAACAGCATATATGGACGATGTGTCACTCATTTGCACCAACACATCGTCGGTACCTCGGATTAGTAATATCCTTGAGAAGTACTGCACGGCGACCGGGGCAGTGATTAATAAGTCCAAGAGCGAAATTCTACGTGTCTAAAAATTGGCAGGTAGATAGGGAACTGTCGGACATGTACCCTGTCAAAAAGGACAAAATCAAGATTCTGGGCCTCATTTTCGAGAACAATAGCTCGGGGGCCCAGAGCTGGACGGCGGCCATTAACCAGGTCCGTAAAAAGATTGGCGGATGGAGCACAAGATCCTTAACAATGACGGGTAGAGTATTAATAACCAAGTCTATACTGTTCCCCATCCTCTCTTATGTAGGAAAAACCTTTCCCCCAGACAGGACCACCAAAAAAGTGGTGGACCGCATTATCCACCGCTTTATCTGGGGCAGCAAGATGGAGAGGGTAAAGCGAGCCACTCTGAGTAAAGCCGACAAGAAGGGAGGTAAGGGGGTCCCGGACGTTGTGCAGCTCACCCGAGTGCAGGGGCTCACGCAAACTATCAAGAACATCCAGGCCCTGGACAGGAAGGTATGTTACATGAATCGTTTCTATTTTGCCACCTGTCTCAGGGCCTTGGGCCTCTGCACTATTGATAACACCGTGCCGTACTCCTGGGACCCCCCATTGTATTATAGAACCTTAAGGGACACTATATATAAATTGGGCTTAGATAAAGCAAAATTGGCCTCCTGGGAATACAAGGCTGTAACTAAATATCTTGCCGGTTCCCAGGAAATTGAAAAAGTAGCTACTTTCTCCCTCACCCAAAGCCAAAAAATCTGGGAGAATGTGTCTCACAGCTGCCTCAGTAATGTCCAGAAGGATATAGCATGGAACACCGTCCACAGTGCACTCCCCACTCGAGCGTTCATGTTCAGGAGGGGACTAGCCCAAGTAGAAACATGCCCCTATGCAAAGTGCCGCAAGAGAGAAACACCAGCCCATATCTTCTGGGAGTGTGATGTGGCTGGCAGTGTCTGGCTCTCTGTCTCTGTCTTCCTAAACAGGTTTGCTGACACGGCCAAGATGACCGCTGAGACTGTGCTCTATGGGCCTGCGGGAGGAATCGATACCAGCACAGCTAAGTGCGTTTGGCGTGTCATCAATGTTGTCAAGCAGATCCTGTGGGAAGGCCGTAACGTCTGTGTCTATCACAAGCAGGAGCTAGACACTATCACCACGACCAGAAGGGCACAAACTCTTATCAAGGACTTTGTAATTCTGGACATCTGGACCCTCGGGAAGGACAAGGCCTGCGCGGAGTGGAGGATCGCCGGACTTCAGGACGTGAAGATGGAATAAAGGAAAAAACTGGAACCGCTAGCTCCTAGGAGCGGGACTACGGGGCACCGCTAAGCCTTTTATTTATTTTGTCATGCCAGCATTCCGCCCTTTTTAGCTGGCATGACCGTTTTTGAACGGTGCCCTGGTTTTATGTAGTCTTTTTGTTTCAGTTTTATGGACTTTTATTTGATTTATGTTGAATGTTTTATTTGATTTTGTTTTGTTTTGTTTTATGTATCTTTAAGATTTTTAATGTAAACTATTAAAAGTTACATTTTAAGTGTTTTAAAATTTTAGAATTTTAACTCACTGTTCCACACACTGTCCCTTTTCCCCTGTCCCTGTTTTAGTAATATAGTTTTATGTTCACTTTTGAACTTTTAGAGAGCACTCCCCGGCCCTCACAAGCACTGGTTTTTTATAGATGGTTCTTTTTTTCCAGTCACTTTTAAAACAGCACAGGTTTTTTTCATGTTGATTTTAATCTGTGTCTGTTTTAACCATGTACAAAGCACAATTGTCTTGGTGTTTTTAAATGTGTTTTAAATGCTTTTAAAACAAAATGTATGTCTGTATGCATGAATGTCATCTTTAAAAGAAATGTAAAATGAATGAAAAAACGAATGGGTGTAAATGTAAAAAAATGTAAAATCTCAATAAAAGAGTATTTCTTTATTACTACCAAATGTGCTTTTCGCGTCAGCCCTTGTGGCCTAATGGATAAGGCACTGGCTTTCTAAGCCATGGATTGTGGTTTCGAGTCCCATCTGGGGTGTGATTTTGTTATAGGACGCTGTGTGGTCCAGTGGTTAAAGATAAAGGGCTTTTAACCAGGAGGTCCCCCGGTACAAATCCCACCTCAGCCACTGACTCATTGTGTGACCCTGAGCAAGTCACTTAACCTCCTTGTGCTCCGTTTTTCGGGTGAGATGTAAATGTAAGTGACTCTACAGCTGATGCATAGTTCACACACCCTAGTCTCTGTAAGTTGCCATGTGTATAATAAAAACGAACATAATTATGGTATGTTTTATTAGCATGAAATACTTTGTAGATCTTGTTATCTGCTAAGTCCGCTCACGCTAGCCAGAACGTGCTCGAGTGCTCTGGCAACAGCCATGAAGCAAGTCAATTTTTCAGTTCAATTAAATAACTACTTTGTTTTTGTGGATGGGGGTGTTTCTTGAAAAGATCAGTTAAATAGCTACGTATTTTGAAATAAAGATGTATTCATTATTATGAACGTTAACAAAAATTATATTTTATTTACATTTCCCACGTGTGCTTGCATTGTACAAATCTGACAGTTTCAACAAAGACATTTGACTTCGGTTCATTAGTTAGCCTATACTGCCATCTACAGCATTACTACGGGTTTCTTACTTCTTTTGGATATTTCACAAATAATTGTGCGAGCATGTAGTCGTGGCCGAGTGGTTAAGGCAATGGACTAGAAATCCATTGGGGTTTCCCCGCGCAGGTTCGAATCCTGCCGACTACGTAAGCTTTGTTTTTAATTGATTGTATGTGCTCATTGTTAATACATGTTTAAAGCTCAGGAAGTCTGAAATATTACTGGTTGTACTTCATATCGCTTCGGTTCATTTTGTTAAAGAATGTTCATTTTGGCACCATTAGAAATGCTGTGGTTTCTTTAAAGAAGAAAAGCCGTGGCCCGTACGGGGATCGAACCCGCGACCTTGGCGTTATTAGCACCACGCTCTAACCAACTGAGCTAACCGGCCACACACTCAAAACTTGATACTAGAACCCGAGGAAAATAAGTCCTGCGGACATTATGATTGTTCTACCAAGATGTTCTCATGTTAAACTGAACAATAACACATTCAAAGTATTGGAAAGGCATAATTAGAGGCCTCGTCATAATGAGGCAGTTTAACAGTGTGAAGGATGTGGTGAGGTGCAGGCTTGCGGTGACTTTCTCTCATTTAACGACCTTGTGATTTGAATACTAACAAGAAAAACAAATCAAATTACCAAGCATTCGGTGGACGTTTTAAGAAATAAATAAACAAACAGATTTGTCAGAAGTGGGATTCGAACCCACGCCTCCAGAGAGACTGCGACCTGAACGCAGCGCCTTAGACCGCTCGGCCATCCTGACTTACACTGACGACTTTGCACAACACTGCAGTACACTGCTGAACCTCCAATGTCTGACGCTACAGTAAATCACCTGGGGGGGGTGTGAACTTATTCTTTATCTGTTTATATTAAGGAGGGTGACCTGTTTCGTCGCATTCTATATGGGATCACAAGGACACTCCTCTTACAGACAGAAAATATACGGCAAACAGAGCGATCGCTTCACGGTTAGAAACAAATCAGAACAGTCTGTTAGCAAATTAACTTCATGAAAAAAAACACACAGGCATTACATAAATGTTACAGATATGTTTCGTAGACACAAAAGTTGTAACATAATTGAGTACATTTGTAAACTATCCGCCAGTAACAGACATTATCTCACATTATCTCTAGTTTCAAACGCATTATCACAGGCGGCACAATTACGACATGGAAAAAATCCAGTATATTTGTCTAGTACACCTAGATCTCTCGAATATTAAAATGAGTCAGCCCTTAAAAAAACACTGTCCGTGTTCATTTCTATGTATATGACATTGCCTATACACAATACCTGTCATGTAAGCCTATTGGTATAAAACCGATCACAATTAACGTGATCCGTGTTTTCAGTCAGATTGATAGTTTTAATCAATCATCGAAAAAGCAGCAGTGCTTTGCAACTGTAGTTCGTCTTGCGTACCTTTTGGTAAGATACCCACTCAGAACGTGTCCGCTTCCTCCAGCCCCCTAAGGAACACTGGAGCGGTCATCAATAACAGGGAGCAGTTGGCCAAAAAAAAACAAACACTCGCTGTCTCCTTCACGCTAAAAAACGAACACTCTCACTCTTCCTCGTGGATAGCGAGTCCAAACACTTTAAAAACACATTTCGCTAGCATTATATATAAAGTTTATTAAAAAAAAGTCTGAAATATTACTGGTTGTACTTCATATTGCTTCAGTTCATTTTGTTAAAGAATGTTCATTTTGGCACCATTACAAATGCTGTGGTTTCTTTAAAGAAGAAAAGCCGTGGCCCGTACGGGGATCGAACCCGCGACCTTGGCGTTATTAGCCAAGGAAACCAGAGGAAAATAAGTCCTGCGGACATTATGATTGTTCTACCAAGTTGTTCTCATGTTAAACTGAACAATAACACATTCAAAGTATTGGAAAGGCATAATTAGAGGCCTGGTCATAATGAGGCAGTTTAACAGTGTGAAGGATGTGGTGAGGTGCAGGCTTGCGGTGACTTTCATGTATTTCATGTCATTAGATGATCAAAGCCCCTTTGTGCCAGTGCGCATTCAGAGGAGACGCGCTGAGAAAATCCGTCATCTGTGTCATTCAGTACTGCCAGCTTTCCCTCGTTGGTGATATATTGGTCAGCATAGCTGCTTTCCAAGTAATTGACCCGAGACGATTCCCAGCCAGTACAACTGTGTTTATGCCCACGTTTCAAATAATAAACATCATAAAAGCAAATTGCATTGTTTTATGTTTTCTTTACTTTTAAGCTGAGAATCAAACACACTTCTGACAACTTCATAGCCCTGCTGACTACGAACAAATATTGAGTCGGCTGTTTCCCTTGACCCTGGTGATACCGAGTGTTTTCCTAGTATCAGCATCGGAATTAGCATGCGTTTGGCATGCTTGCTGTGCACTCTAGCATTGCATAACAAGCATACACTACGGCAGGAATTCGTGGCGCAACGGTAGCGCGTCTGACTCCAGATCAGAAGGTTGCGTGTTCCAATCACGTCGACGTCAAAGCTTTTGTTTCTATTCCACACCATTTAATTTTGTGATGTGTTTGCAAATACTAGTTTGGAAGAATTTAATGTACAGCAAGTAATAATTGATACCTTTAAGATGAACAGGCATTTAAGAATTAACAACGAAGACATAAAAAGGGACAGAACACCAACAGAGTTCAAGCCCATCACCTTAACCACTTGGCCACGACTACTTGGTGCAACGTGCCAAGATCTATAAACACAGACCACATATATCACAGACCAAGAACAAATACACACACACTGTTTTAAATAAAACTGACGAAACCATAATCCCTGGTTAAGGAGGCCAGTGCCTTATCCTTTAGGTGACTTCCAGATGGATAGCAGTCAGCGAGACAATACACGACCAGAGGAATAAATTTGTTGATTTTACTATAAAGATTGTTTCAATGAAATCAACAGCTGATACCAAACTCTTGTCAGCACTCAATACCATTTTAATTTCTTTTTTAAATCGGACTAAAATAGCGTTCCTAACACGATTGTATTTTCTGTTGTAAACAGACTACTTGTTGAAGTCACTGAAAAATACTGTGTGTCCAAACATGTATTTAACTTGATTGTTTTAATATTCCAAATAACATATTACTTTGAAAAACATCTCCGTCGGCCACTGGATCGAGGTCTCAGGCTGGGATGCGGACCTTTGAGAACAGTATAAACGATCTATTAGTGGAAGAAGCTTACATCAGAAATGCCCTCGTTTAACATGCTAGGATGATCGACTTCGGCATTCTCCAACTGCTGTTTACATTTTCTAACAAGTTATGTGAACGAATACAAAGTTTGACCCTTTCCTTGTAAGTGGGGGTAAGCACAAGTTATTTTCAGATGTAATGTCTTTATTTAAGCACAATCAAGTCCTGCGTAGTGCAAATCACATTACTATATTTTTTATATTAGTCAAGTCCTATTGAAAGAGTTCTTAAATAGTTTCAACATTATCAATGATCAATTTGAAATTTGCTTATTGATTTAAACCAGTATGAGATGCACACTCAAAATGTGTCCCCTTCCTTCAACAACCCCCTGACTGAAGATTGGAGTGGTCATCACTAGCAGCCAGCAGGTGCCCGAAAACAACACTCATTGTCAGCTCGGTGCTGAGAAGTGGCAAGCTCTACTTCATTAATATGATACAATGACTGGGCAACAACGAGGTGTTACTTTAACAATACCAACTAACTTGAGACAGCCAAGACGTTGAAGTATACCTTAAGTCTGTCATGTGATGCAATAACAGGTTTTAGCATTTTTGCATTTTCTGCTTGGTCAAACAAGCTCAAGCCACAGCACACAGCGCTGATGCATCGGAACAGAGGTGGATTTTAAAGCGACTGAATCAACGAGCTGAGACTACTTTTTGAAGAAACTGAAAACATACCTCTCGTCGAAAAATGTGCTATTTAGTTAATTTATTTATTTATTGAATTTGCAAATGGCAGACTACATACATGGGAATAAATATAAAAGGCTTGAAGTTTGCTTGCATTGCATACATTTAATTGTGATTACAGACTTTTCTGCCGTGTTGCTTTCTTCTTAGATGTGGTCTCAGGTTCGGTTGAGCCGATTTGTCTCTGTGGCGCAATTGGTTAGCGCGTTCGGCTGTTAACCGAAAGGTTGGTGGTTCAAGCCCACCCAGGGACGATGTTTGTGCATTTCTTAATCACATTAGAAAATGGCACTCTGATACGTTGTTATTTCTTCCAATTAAACAGAACAAAAAAAACCGCTCTATTTTTCAGTTCAAAATAATACAAAACAAAAATAGTCTTGCTATTTGCCGAAACCCGGGATCGAACCAGGGACCTTTAGATCTTCAGTCTAACGCTCTCCCAACTGAGCTATTTCGGCTTGACAAGACTTGCGTTTTTTGTCACCCCAGTAAACCTGTGTATTATGAGAAACGATCAACAGCTCGGCAACACAATAGAATCCGATGCCTTTACAAATGCGTTTCGAAACACTTAAGTTTTCACCCAGATGCGGTTTTCAGCCGAAACGGGGGGATAAAACTGCCTATGATCAAAGTGGGCAGAAAAGTTGCATACTTTGCATACCGTATTGGGAGAAAAGAAAGCGGATCATCAAATTGATCAATGCTAATGTTAAAACAATTTAAGAACACTTTACATAGGCCTTGACTAATATAAAAATATAGTAATGTGATTTGCATTACGCAGGACTAGATTGAGCTTAAATAAAGACATTACATCTGAAAATAAACTGTGCCTACCCCCACTTACAAGGAAAGTGTCCAACTTTGTATTCGTACTCATAACGTGTTATAACATGTAAACAGCAATTGGAGAATGCCGATGTCGATCATCCTAGCATGTTAAACGAGGGCATTTCTGATGTAAGCTTCTTCCACTAATAGATCGTTTATACTGTTCTCAAAGGTCCGCATCCCAGCCTGAGACCTCGATCCAGTGGCCGACGGAGATGTTATTCAATTTAATATATTATTTTTAATATTAAAACAAGTTAAATACATGTTTGGACAAAATATTTTTCATTGACTTCAACGAGTAGTCTGTTTACAACCAAATGCAATCTGTGTTAGGAACGCTATTTTAGTCTGAATTAAAATGGAAATTAAAATGGTATTGCGTTCTGACAAGAGTTTGGTATCAGCTGTTGATTTCCTTGAAACAATCTTTTATAGTAAAATGAACACATTTATTCCTTTTAAGAATAAATAAAATTGAACTGTCAGAGGAGGATTTGAACCGACACCTCCACTTGGAGACCAGAACACAGAATTCTTTGGAAAGACAGAGTCCTTAAGTCTAGCGCTGTAGACCACTCGACCATCCTGACAAACTGCGTTCATTACAGCAGAAAACCGCATTATTTATTTCAGCACAGCCTAGGGTTGTCATATCAAGGCCCGATCGGGTTTTTTACGCACATACCAACTGTTGCTCCATGAATGATGTAATGACAAGTGTTAAAACAGAAACGGTTTGAAGCCAACCCACAAAAGTAAGACTATTTATTTCAATATCGTTATAACTATAAACGATGCACGCATTTTACAATAGCAATTGCTATATGACAACGACCAAAAAGTAATTTTGTTGCAATACTGTATACAGTGTGAACAGAATCAGATATTGCTCTGTTGCATCGAAGAAACATCTACATTTTGTATTTAAAAAGGACGTCCAACGTGGGGCTCGATCCCAAAAGAGAGCGGAATGTTCATCAATGATCAAGAACAGCTAAAGTGAAATAGCATTCAAGTCCCGCTTCGCGCTCAGAAGAAAACACTGTAACTCCTCGTTATGGTTAGCGAGACCAGACACTAAAAACGCATTTCACTAGAAACAAACTATAGAAATGATCCCTGAAAGTATAGTCTTAACAAATATGTGGGTAAAACAACTTCCCTACTCCCGGCATGATGGTGTCTGATTCGGTTTCCTTTCTAGAATATTTTGTTCATAGTAATGTTAATAATTGCCAATGCGTTTCAAACACAAAACTCACGTTCTGACAAGGTTCCATAGTGTAGTGGTTATCCCGTCTGCTTTACACGCAGAAGGTCCTGGGTTCGATCCCCAGTGGAACCACTTCAGTTTGTTTTTACAATATGACTCCCTGGTCAAGACAAGGTAGTTCTGGGTTTGGCCGATCATTAGATTGCGGATGTAAGGTCTCCGGTCCCATCGTAGAAGCAAGATAGTTTATTCACAAAAAATACATACACTTTTATTTATGTTTCTTTTGTTGGTAAATTAACCCAATACATTATTGCATTCTGTCACGTCATTAGATGATCAAAGCCCCTTTGTGCCAGTGCGCATTCAGAGGAGACGCGCTGAGAAAATCCGTCATCTGTGTCACTCAGTACTGCCAGCTTTCCCTCGTTGGTGATATATTGGTCAGCATAGCTGCTTTCCAAGTAATTGACCCGAGACGATTCCCAGCCAGTACAACTGTGTTTATGCCCACGTTTCAAATAATAAACATTATAAAAACAAATCGCTTTGTTTTATGTTTTCTTTACTTTTAAGCTGAGAATCAAACACACTTCCGACAACTTCATAGCCCTGCAGACTACGAACAAATATTGAGTCGGCTGTTTCCCATGACCCTGGTGATACCGAGTGTTTTCCAAGTATCAGCATCGGACTTAGCATGCCTTTGGCATGCTTGCTGTGCACTCTAGCATTGCATAACAAGCATGCACTACGGCAGGAATTCGTGGCGCAACGGTAGCGCGTCTGACTCCAGATCAGAAGGTTGCGTGTTCAAATCACGTCGAGGTCAAAGCCTTCTTTGTTTCTATTCCACACCATTTAATTTTGTAATGTGTTTGCAAATACTAGTTTGGAAGAATTTAATGTACAGCAAGTAATAATTGATACCTTTAAGCTGAACAGGCATTTAAGAATTAACAACGAAGACATAAAAAGGGACACAACGCCAACAGAGTTCAAGCCCATCACCTTAACCACTTGGCCACGACTACTTGGTGCAACGTGCCAAGATCTATAAACACAGACCACATATATCACAGACCAAGAACAAATACACACACACTGTTTTAAATAAAACTGACGAAACCATAATCCCTGGTTTAGGAGGCCAGTGCCTTATCCTTTAGGTGACTTCCAGGTGGATAGCAGTCAGCGAGACAATACACGACCAGAGGAATAAATGTGTTCATTTTACTATAAAGATTGTTTCAATGAAATCAACAGCTGATACCAAACTCTTGTCAGCACTCAATACCATTTTAATTTCTTTTTTAAATCGGACTAAAATAGCGTTCCTAACACAGATTGTATTTTTGTTGTAAACAGACTACTTGTTGAAGTCACTGGAAAATACTGTGTGTACAAACATGTAATTAACTTGATTGTTTTAATATTCCAAATAACATATTACTTTGAAAATCATCTCCGTCGGCCACTGGATCGTGGTCTCAGGCTGGGATACGGACCATTGAGAACAGTATAAACGATCTATGACTGGAAGTAGCTTACATGAGAAATGCTCTCGTTAAACATGCTAGGATGATCGACTACGGCATTCTCCAACTGCTGTTTACATTTTCTAACACGTTATGAGAACGAATACAAAGTTTGACCCTTTCCTTGTAAGTGGGGGTAAGCACAAGTTATTTTCAGATGTTATGTCTTTATTTAAGCACAATCAAGTCCTGCGTAGTGCAAATCACATTACTATATTTGTTATATTAGTCAAGTCCTATTGAAAGAGTTCTTAAATAGTTTCAACATTATCAATGATCAATTTGAAATTTGCTTATTGATTTAAACCAGTATGAGATGCACACTCAAAATGTGTCCCCTTCCTTCAACAACCCCCTGACTGAAGATTGGAGTGGTCATCACTAGCAGCCAGCAGGTGCCCGAAAACAACACTCATTGTCAGCTCGGTGCTGAGAAGTGGCAAGCTCTACTTCATTAATATGATACAATGACTGGGCAACAACGAGGTGTTACTTTAACAATACCAACTAACTTGAGACAGCCAAGACGTTGAAGTATACCTTAAGTCTGTCATGTGATGCAATAACAGGTTTTAGCATTTTTGCATTTTCTGCTTGGTCAAACAAGCTCAAGCCACAGCACACAGCGCTGATGCATCGGAACAGAGGTGGATTTTAAAGCGACTGAATCAACGAGCTGAGACTACTTTTTGAAGAAACTGAAAACATACCTCTCGTCGAAAAATGTGCTATTTAGTTAATTTATTTATTTATTGAATTTGCAAATGGCAGACTACATACATGGGAATAAATATAAAAGGCTTGAAGTTTGCTTGCATTGCATACATTTAATTGTGATTACAGACTTTTCTGCCGTGTTGCTTTCTTCTTAGATGTGGTCTCAGGTTCGGTTGAGCCGATTTGTCTCTGTGGCGCAATTGGTTAGCGCGTTCGGCTGTTAACCGAAAGGTTGGTGGTTCAAGCCCACCCAGGGACGATGATTGTGCATTTCTTAATCACATTAGAAAATGGCACTCTGATACGTTGTTATTTCTTCCAATTAAACAGAACAAAAAAAACCGCTCTATTTTTCAGTTCAAAATAATACAAAACAAAAATAGTCTTGCTATTTGCCGAAACCCGGGATCGAACCAGGGACCTTTAGATCTTCAGTCTAACGCTCTCCCAACTGAGCTATTTCGGCTTGACAAGACTTGCGTTTTTTGTCACCCCAGTAAACCTGTGTATTATGAGAAACGATCAACAGCTCGGCAACACAATAGAATCCGATGCCTTTACAAATGCGTTTCGAAACACTTAAGTTTTCACCCAGATGCGGTTTTCAGCCGAAACGGGGGGATAAAACTGCCTATGATCAAAGTGGGCAGAAAAGTTGTATACTTTGCATACCGTATTGGGAGAAAAGAAAGCGGATCATCAAATTGATCAATGCTAATGTTAAAACAATTTAAGAACACTTTACATAGGCCTTGACTAATATAAAAATATAGTAATGTGATTTGCATTACGCAGGACTAGATTGAGCTTAAATAAAGACATTACATCTGAAAATAAACTGTGCCTACCCCCACTTACAAGGAAAGTGTCCAACTTTGTATTCGTACTCATAACGTGTTATAACATGTAAACAGCAATTGGAGAATGCCGATGTCGATCATCCTAGCATGTTAAACGAGGGCATTTCTGATGTAAGCTTCTTCCACTAATAGATCGTTTATACTGTTCTCAAAGGTCCGCATCCCAGCCTGAGACCTCGATCCAGTGGCCGACGGAGATGTTATTCAATTTAATATATTATTTTTAATATTAAAACAAGTTAAATACATGTTTGGACAAAATATTTTTCATTGACTTCAACGAGTAGTCTGTTTACAACCAAATGCAATCTGTGTTAGGAACGCTATTTTAGTCTGAATTAAAATGGAAATTAAAATGGTATTGCGTTCTGACAAGAGTTTGGTATCAGCTGTTGATTTCCTTGAAACAATCTTTTATAGTAAAATGAACACATTTATTCCTTTTAAGAATAAATAAAATTGAACTGTCAGAGGAGGATTTGAACCGACACCTCCACTTGGAGACCAGAACACAGAATTCTTTGGAAAGACAGAGTCCTTAAGTCTAGCGCTGTAGACCACTCGACCATCCTGACAAACTGCGTTCATTACAGCAGAAAACCGCATTATTTATTTCAGCACAGCCTAGGGTTGTCATATCAAGGCCCGATCGGGTTTTTTACGCACATACCAACTGTTGCTCCATGAATGATGTAATGACAAGTGTTAAAACAGAAACGGTTTGAAGCCAACCCACAAAAGTAAGACTATTTATTTCAATATCGTTATAACTATAAACGATGCACGCATTTTACAATAGCAATTGCTATATGACAACGACCAAAAAGTAATTTTGTTGCAATACTGTATACAGTGTGAACAGAATCAGATATTGCTCTGTTGCATCGAAGAAACATCTACATTTTGTATTTAAAAAGGACGTCCAACGTGGGGCTCGATCCCAAAAGAGAGCGGAATGTTCATCAATGATCAAGAACAGCTAAAGTGAAATAGCATTCAAGTCCCGCTTCGCGCTCAGAAGAAAACACTGTAACTCCTCGTTATGGTTAGCGAGACCAGACACTAAAAACGCATTTCACTAGAAACAAACTATAGAAATGATCCCTGAAAGTATAGTCTTAACAAATATGTGGGTAAAACAACTTCCCTACTCCCGGCATGATGGTGTCTGATTCGGTTTCCTTTCTAGAATATTTTGTTCATAGTAATGTTAATAATTGCCAATGCGTTTCAAACACAAAACTCACGTTCTGACAAGGTTCCATAGTGTAGTGGTTATCCCGTCTGCTTTACACGCAGAAGGTCCTGGGTTCGATCCCCAGTGGAACCACTTCAGTTTGTTTTTACAATATGACTCCCTGGTCAAGACAAGGTAGTTCTGGGTTTGGCCGATCATTAGATTGCGGATGTAAGGTCTCCGGTCCCATCGTAGAAGCAAGATAGTTTATTCACAAAAAATACATACACTTTTATTTATGTTTCTTTTGTTGGTAAATTAACCCAATACATTATTGCATTCTGTCACGTCATTAGATGATCAAAGCCCCTTTGTGCCAGTGCGCATTCAGAGGAGACGCGCTGAGAAAATCCGTCATCTGTGTCACTCAGTACTGCCAGCTTTCCCTCGTTGGTGATATATTGGTCAGCATAGCTGCTTTCCAAGTAATTGACCCGAGACGATTCCCAGCCAGTACAACTGTGTTTATGCCCACGTTTCAAATAATAAACATTATAAAAACAAATCGCTTTGTTTTATGTTTTCTTTACTTTTAAGCTGAGAATCAAACACACTTCCGACAACTTCATAGCCCTGCAGACTACGAACAAATATTGAGTCGGCTGTTTCCCATGACCCTGGTGATACCGAGTGTTTTCCAAGTATCAGCATCGGACTTAGCATGCCTTTGGCATGCTTGCTGTGCACTCTAGCATTGCATAACAAGCATGCACTACGGCAGGAATTCGTGGCGCAACGGTAGCGCGTCTGACTCCAGATCAGAAGGTTGCGTGTTCAAATCACGTCGAGGTCAAAGCCTTCTTTGTTTCTATTCCACACCATTTAATTTTGTAATGTGTTTGCAAATACTAGTTTGGAAGAATTTAATGTACAGCAAGTAATAATTGATACCTTTAAGCTGAACAGGCATTTAAGAATTAACAACGAAGACATAAAAAGGGACACAACGCCAACAGAGTTCAAGCCCATCACCTTAACCACTTGGCCACGACTACTTGGTGCAACGTGCCAAGATCTATAAACACAGACCACATATATCACAGACCAAGAACAAATACACACACACTGTTTTAAATAAAACTGACGAAACCATAATCCCTGGTTTAGGAGGCCAGTGCCTTATCCTTTAGGTGACTTCCAGGTGGATAGCAGTCAGCGAGACAATACACGACCAGAGGAATAAATGTGTTCATTTTACTATAAAGATTGTTTCAATGAAATCAACAGCTGATACCAAACTCTTGTCAGCACTCAATACCATTTTAATTTCTTTTTTAAATCGGACTAAAATAGCGTTCCTAACACAGATTGTATTTTTGTTGTAAACAGACTACTTGTTGAAGTCACTGGAAAATACTGTGTGTACAAACATGTAATTAACTTGATTGTTTTAATATTCCAAATAACATATTACTTTGAAAATCATCTCCGTCGGCCACTGGATCGTGGTCTCAGGCTGGGATACGGACCATTGAGAACAGTATAAACGATCTATGACTGGAAGTAGCTTACATGAGAAATGCTCTCGTTAAACATGCTAGGATGATCGACTACGGCATTCTCCAACTGCTGTTTACATTTTCTAACACGTTATGAGAACGAATACAAAGTTTGACCCTTTCCTTGTAAGTGGGGGTAAGCACAAGTTATTTTCAGATGTTATGTCTTTATTTAAGCACAATCAAGTCCTGCGTAGTGCAAATCACATTACTATATTTGTTATATTAGTCAAGTCCTATTGAAAGAGTTCTTAAATAGTTTCAACATTATCAATGATCAATTTGAAATTTGCTTATTGATTTAAACCAGTATGAGATGCACACTCAAAATGTGTCCCCTTCCTTCAACAACCCCCTGACTGAAGATTGGAGTGGTCATCACTAGCAGCCAGCAGGTGCCCGAAAACAACACTCATTGTCAGCTCGGTGCTGAGAAGTGGCAAGCTCTACTTCATTAATATGATACAATGACTGGGCAACAACGAGGTGTTACTTTAACAATACCAACTAACTTGAGACAGCCAAGACGTTGAAGTATACCTTAAGTCTGTCATGTGATGCAATAACAGGTTTTAGCATTTTTGCATTTTCTGCTTGGTCAACAAGCTCAAGCCACAGCACACAGCGCTGATGCATCGGAACAGAGGTGGATTTTAAAGCGACTGAATCAACGAGCTGAGACTACTTTTTGAAGAAACTGAAAACATACCTCTCGTCGAAAAATGTGCTATTTAGTTAATTTATTTATTTATTGAATTTGCAAATGGCAGACTACATACATGGGAATAAATATAAAAGGCTTGAAGTTTGCTTGCATTGCATACATTTAATTGTGATTACAGACTTTTCTGCCGTGTTGCTTTCTTCTTAGATGTGGTCTCAGGTTCGGTTGAGCCGATTTGTCTCTGTGGCGCAATTGGTTAGCGCGTTCGGCTGTTAACCGAAAGGTTGGTGGTTCAAGCCCACCCAGGGACGATGATTGTGCATTTCTTAATCACATTAGAAAATGGCACTCTGATACGTTGTTATTTCTTCCAATTAAACAGAACAAAAAAAACCGCTCTATTTTTCAGTTCAAAATAATACAAAACAAAAATAGTCTTGCTATTTGCCGAAACCCGGGATCGAACCAGGGACCTTTAGATCTTCAGTCTAACGCTCTCCCAACTGAGCTATTTCGGCTTGACAAGACTTGCGTTTTTTGTCACCCCAGTAAACCTGTGTATTATGAGAAACGATCAACAGCTCGGCAACACAATAGAATCCGATGCCTTTACAAATGCGTTTCGAAACACTTAAGTTTTCACCCAGATGCGGTTTTCAGCCGAAACGGGGGGATAAAACTGCCTATGATCAAAGTGGGCAGAAAAGTTGTATACTTTGCATACCGTATTGGGAGAAAAGAAAGCGGATCATCAAATTGATCAATGCTAATGTTAAAACAATTTAAGAACACTTTACATAGGCCTTGACTAATATAAAAATATAGTAATGTGATTTGCATTACGCAGGACTAGATTGAGCTTAAATAAAGACATTACATCTGAAAATAAACTGTGCCTACCCCCACTTACAAGGAAAGTGTCCAACTTTGTATTCGTACTCATAACGTGTTATAACATGTAAACAGCAATTGGAGAATGCCGATGTCGATCATCCTAGCATGTTAAACGAGGGCATTTCTGATGTAAGCTTCTTCCACTAATAGATCGTTTATACTGTTCTCAAAGGTCCGCATCCCAGCCTGAGACCTCGATCCAGTGGCCGACGGAGATGTTATTCAATTTAATATATTATTTTTAATATTAAAACAAGTTAAATACATGTTTGGACAAAATATTTTTCATTGACTTCAACGAGTAGTCTGTTTACAACCAAATGCAATCTGTGTTAGGAACGCTATTTTAGTCTGAATTAAAATGGAAATTAAAATGGTATTGCGTTCTGACAAGAGTTTGGTATCAGCTGTTGATTTCCTTGAAACAATCTTTTATAGTAAAATGAACACATTTATTCCTTTTAAGAATAAATAAAATTGAACTGTCAGAGGAGGATTTGAACCGACACCTCCACTTGGAGACCAGAACACAGAATTCTTTGGAAAGACAGAGTCCTTAAGTCTAGCGCTGTAGACCACTCGACCATCCTGACAAACTGCGTTCATTACAGCAGAAAACCGCATTATTTATTTCAGCACAGCCTAGGGTTGTCATATCAAGGCCCGATCGGGTTTATTACGCACATACCAACTGTTGCTCCATGAATGATGTAATGACAAGTGTTAAAACAGAAACGGTTTGAAGCCAACCCACAAAAGTAAGACTATTTATTTCAATATCGTTATAACTATAAACGATGCACGCATTTTACAATAGCAATTGCTATATGACAACGACCAAAAAGTAATTTTGTTGCAATACTGTATACAGTGTGAACAGAATCAGATATTGCTCTGTTGCATCGAAGAAACATCTACATTTTGTATTTAAAAAGGACGTCCAACGTGGGGCTCGATCCCAAAAGAGAGCGGAATGTTCATCAATGATCAAGAACAGCTAAAGTGAAATAGCATTCAAGTCCCGCTTCGCGCTCAGAAGAAAACACTGTAACTCCTCGTTATGGTTAGCGAGACCAGACACTAAAAACGCATTTCACTAGAAACAAACTATAGAAATGATCCCTGAAAGTATAGTCTTAACAAATATGTGGGTAAAACAACTTCCCTACTCCCGGCATGATGGTGTCTGATTCGGTTTCCTTTCTAGAATATTTTGTTCATAGTAATGTTAATAATTGCCAATGCGTTTCAAACACAAAACTCACGTTCTGACAAGGTTCCATAGTGTAGTGGTTATCCCTTCTGCTTTACACGCAGAAGGTCCTGGGTTCGATCCCCAGTGGAACCACTTCAGTTTGTTTTTACAATATGACTCCCTGGTCAAGACAAGGTAGTTCTGGGTTTGGCCGATCATTAGATTGCGGATGTAAGGTCTCCGGTCCCATCGTAGAAGCAAGATAGTTTATTCACAAAAAATACATACACTTTTATTTATGTTTCTTTTGTTGGTAAATTAACCCAATACATTATTGCATTCTGTCACGTCATTAGATGATCAAAGCCCCTTTGTGCCAGTGCGCATTCAGAGGAGACGCGCTGAGAAAATCCGTCATCTGTGTCACTCAGTACTGCCAGCTTTCCCTCGTTGGTGATATATTGGTCAGCATAGCTGCTTTCCAAGTAATTGACCCGAGACGATTCCCAGCCAGTACAACTGTGTTTATGCCCACGTTTCAAATAATAAACATTATAAAAACAAATCGCTTTGTTTTATGTTTTCTTTACTTTTAAGCTGAGAATCAAACACACTTCCGACAACTTCATAGCCCTGCAGACTACGAACAAATATTGAGTCGGCTGTTTCCCATGACCCTGGTGATACCGAGTGTTTTCCAAGTATCAGCATCGGACTTAGCATGCCTTTGGCATGCTTGCTGTGCACTCTAGCATTGCATAACAAGCATGCACTACGGCAGGAATTCGTGGCGCAACGGTAGCGCGTCTGACTCCAGATCAGAAGGTTGCGTGTTCAAATCACGTCGAGGTCAAAGCCTTCTTTGTTTCTATTCCACACCATTTAATTTTGTAATGTGTTTGCAAATACTAGTTTGGAAGAATTTAATGTACAGCAAGTAATAATTGATACCTTTAAGCTGAACAGGCATTTAAGAATTAACAACGAAGACATAAAAAGGGACACAACGCCAACAGAGTTCAAGCCCATCACCTTAACCACTTGGCCACGACTACTTGGTGCAACGTGCCAAGATCTATAAACACAGACCACATATATCACAGACCAAGAACAAATACACACACACTGTTTTAAATAAAACTGACGAAACCATAATCCCTGGTTTAGGAGGCCAGTGCCTTATCCTTTAGGTGACTTCCAGGTGGATAGCAGTCAGCGAGACAATACACGACCAGAGGAATAAATGTGTTCATTTTACTATAAAGATTGTTTCAATGAAATCAACAGCTGATACCAAACTCTTGTCAGCACTCAATACCATTTTAATTTCTTTTTTAAATCGGACTAAAATAGCGTTCCTAACACAGATTGTATTTTTGTTGTAAACAGACTACTTGTTGAAGTCACTGGAAAATACTGTGTGTACAAACATGTAATTAACTTGATTGTTTTAATATTCCAAATAACATATTACTTTGAAAATCATCTCCATCGGCCACTGGATCGTGGTCTCAGGCTGGGATACGGACCATTGAGAACAGTATAAACGATCTATGACTGGAAGTAGCTTACATGAGAAATGCTCTCGTTAAACATGCTAGGATGATCGACTACGGCATTCTCCAACTGCTGTTTACATTTTCTAACACGTTATGAGAACGAATACAAAGTTTGACCCTTTCCTTGTAAGTGGGGGTAAGCACAAGTTATTTTCAGATGTTATGTCTTTATTTAAGCACAATCAAGTCCTGCGTAGTGCAAATCACATTACTATATTTGTTATATTAGTCAAGTCCTATTGAAAGAGTTCTTAAATAGTTTCAACATTATCAATGATCAATTTGAAATTTGCTTATTGATTTAAACCAGTATGAGATGCACACTCAAAATGTGTCCCCTTCCTTCAACAACCCCCTGACTGAAGATTGGAGTGGTCATCACTAGCAGCCAGCAGGTGCCCGAAAACAACACTCATTGTCAGCTCGGTGCTGAGAAGTGGCAAGCTCTACTTCATTAATATGATACAATGACTGGGCAACAACGAGGTGTTACTTTAACAATACCAACTAACTTGAGACAGCCAAGACGTTGAAGTATACCTTAAGTCTGTCATGTGATGCAATAACAGGTTTTAGCATTTTTGCATTTTCTGCTTGGTCAAACAAGCTCAAGCCACAGCACACAGCGCTGATGCATCGGAACAGAGGTGGATTTTAAAGCGACTGAATCAACGAGCTGAGACTACTTTTTGAAGAAACTGAAAACATACCTCGTCGAAAAATGTGCTATTTAGTTAATTTATTTATTTATTGAATTTGCAAATGGCAGACTACATACATGGGAATAAATATAAAAGGCTTGAAGTTTGCTTGCATTGCATACATTTAATTGTGATTACAGACTTTTCTGCCGTGTTGCTTTCTTCTTAGATGTGGTCTCAGGTTCGGTTGAGCCGATTTGTCTCTGTGGCGCAATTGGTTAGCGCGTTCGGCTGTTAACCGAAAGGTTGGTGGTTCAAGCCCACCCAGGGACGATGATTGTGCATTTCTTAATCACATTAGAAAATGGCACTCTGATACGTTGTTATTTCTTCCAATTAAACAGAACAAAAAAAACCGCTCTATTTTTCAGTTCAAAATAATACAAAACAAAAATAGTCTTGCTATTTGCCGAAACCCGGGATCGAACCAGGGACCTTTAGATCTTCAGTCTAACGCTCTCCCAACTGAGCTATTTCGGCTTGACAAGACTTGCATTTTTTGTCACCACAGTAAACCTGTGTATTATGAGAAACGATCAACAGCTCGGCAACACAATAGAATCCGATGCCTTTACAAATGCGTTTCGAAACACTTAAGTTTTCACCCAGATGCGGTTTTCAGCCGAAACGGGGGGATAAAACTGCCTATGATCAAAGTGGGCAGAAAAGTTGTATACTTTGCATACCGTATTGGGAGAAAAGAAAGCGGATCATCAAATTGATCAATGCTAATGTTAAAACAATTTAAGAACACTTTACATAGGCCTTGACTAATATAAAAATATAGTAATGTGATTTGCATTACGCAGGACTAGATTGAGCTTAAATAAAGACATTACATCTGAAAATAAACTGTGCCTACCCCCACTTACAAGGAAAGTGTCCAACTTTGTATTCGTACTCATAACGTGTTATAACATGTAAACAGCAATTGGAGAATGCCGATGTCGATCATCCTAGCATGTTAAACGAGGGCATTTCTGATGTAAGCTTCTTCCACTAATAGATCGTTTATACTGTTCTCAAAGGTCCGCATCCCAGCCTGAGACCTCGATCCAGTGGCCGACGGAGATGTTATTCAATTTAATATATTATTTTTAATATTAAAACAAGTTAAATACATGTTTGGACAAAATATTTTTCATTGACTTCAACGAGTAGTCTGTTTACAACCAAATGCAATCTGTGTTAGGAACGCTATTTTAGTCTGAATTAAAATGGAAATTAAAATGGTATTGCGTTCTGACAAGAGTTTGGTATCAGCTGTTGATTTCCTTGAAACAATCTTTTATAGTAAAATGAACACATTTATTCCTTTTAAGAATAAATAAAATTGAACTGTCAGAGGAGGATTTGAACCGACACCTCCACTTGGAGACCAGAACACAGAATTCTTTGGAAAGACAGAGTCCTTAAGTCTAGCGCTGTAGACCACTCGACCATCCTGACAAACTGCGTTCATTACAGCAGAAAACCGCAATATTTATTTCAGCACAGCCTAGGGTTGTCATATCAAGGCCCGATCGGGTTTATTACGCACATACCAACTGTTGCTCCATGAATGATGTAATGACAAGTGTTAAAACAGAAACGGTTTGAAGCCAACCCACAAAAGTAAGACTATTTATTTCAATATCGTTATAACTATAAACGATGCACGCATTTTACAATAGCAATTGCTATATGACAACGACCAAAAAGTAATTTTGTTGCAATACTGTATACAGTGTGAACAGAATCAGATATTGCTCTGTTGCATCGAAGAAACATCTACATTTTGTATTTAAAAAGGACGTCCAACGTGGGGCTCGATCCCAAAAGAGAGCGGAATGTTCATCAATGATCAAGAACAGCTAAAGTGAAATAGCATTCAAGTCCCGCTTCGCGCTCAGAAGAAAACACTGTAACTCCTCGTTATGGTTAGCGAGACCAGACACTAAAAACGCATTTCACTAGAAACAAACTATAGAAATGATCCCTGAAAGTATAGTCTTAACAAATATGTGGGTAAAACAACTTCCCTACTCCCGGCATGATGGTGTCTGATTCGGTTTCCTTTCTAGAATATTTTGTTCATAGTAATGTTAATAATTGCCAATGCGTTTCAAACACAAAACTCACGTTGTGACAAGGTTCCATAGTGTAGTGGTTATCCCGTCTGCTTTACACGCAGAAGGTCCTGGGTTCGATCCCCAGTGGAACCACTTCAGTTTGTTTTTACAATATGACTCCCTGGTCAAGACAAGGTAGTTCTGGGTTTGGCCGATCATTAGATTGCGGATGTAAGGTCTCCGGTCCCATCGTAGAAGCAAGATAGTTTATTCACAAAAAATACATACACTTTTATTTATGTTTCTTTTGTTGGTAAATTAACCCAATACATTATTGCATTCTGTCACGTCATTAGATGATCAAAGCCCCTTTGTGCCAGTGCGCATTCAGAGGAGACGCGCTGAGAAAATCCGTCATCTGTGTCACTCAGTACTGCCAGCTTTCCCTCGTTGGTGATATATTGGTCAGCATAGCTGCTTTCCAAGTAATTGACCCGAGACGATTCCCAGCCAGTACAACTGTGTTTATGCCCACGTTTCAAATAATAAACATTATAAAAACAAATCGCTTTGTTTTATGTTTTCTTTACTTTTAAGCTGAGAATCAAACACACTTCCGACAACTTCATAGCCCTGCAGACTACGAACAAATATTGAGTCGGCTGTTTCCCATGACCCTGGTGATACCGAGTGTTTTCCAAGTATCAGCATCGGACTTAGCATGCCTTTGGCATGCTTGCTGTGCACTCTAGCATTGCATAACAAGCATGCACTACGGCAGGAATTCGTGGCGCAACGGTAGCGCGTCTGACTCCAGATCAGAAGGTTGCGTGTTCAAATCACGTCGAGGTCAAAGCCTTCTTTGTTTCTATTCCACACCATTTAATTTTGTAATGTGTTTGCAAATACTAGTTTGGAAGAATTTAATGTACAGCAAGTAATAATTGATACCTTTAAGCTGAACAGGCATTTAAGAATTAACAACGAAGACATAAAAAGGGACACAACGCCAACAGAGTTCAAGCCCATCACCTTAACCACTTGGCCACGACTACTTGGTGCAACGTGCCAAGATCTATAAACACAGACCACATATATCACAGACCAAGAACAAATACACACACACTGTTTTAAATAAAACTGACGAAACCATAATCCCTGGTTTAGGAGGCCAGTGCCTTATCCTTTAGGTGACTTCCAGGTGGATAGCAGTCAGCGAGACAATACACGACCAGAGGAATAAATGTGTTCATTTTACTATAAAGATTGTTTCAATGAAATCAACAGCTGATACCAAACTCTTGTCAGCACTCAATACCATTTTAATTTCTTTTTTAAATCGGACTAAAATAGCGTTCCTAACACAGATTGTATTTTTGTTGTAAACAGACTACTTGTTGAAGTCACTGGAAAATACTGTGTGTACAAACATGTAATTAACTTGATTGTTTTAATATTCCAAATAACATATTACTTTGAAAATCATCTCCGTCGGCCACTGGATCGTGGTCTCAGGCTGGGATACGGACCATTGAGAACAGTATAAACGATCTATGACTGGAAGTAGCTTACATGAGAAATGCTCTCGTTAAACATGCTAGGATGATCGACTACGGCATTCTCCAACTGCTGTTTACATTTTCTAACACGTTATGAGAACGAATACAAAGTTTGACCCTTTCCTTGTAAGTGGGGGTAAGCACAAGTTATTTTCAGATGTTATGTCTTTATTTAAGCACAATCAAGTCCTGCGTAGTGCAAATCACATTACTATATTTGTTATATTAGTCAAGTCCTATTGAAAGAGTTCTTAAATAGTTTCAACATTATCAATGATCAATTTGAAATTTGCTTATTGATTTAAACCAGTATGAGATGCACACTCAAAATGTGTCCCCTTCCTTCAACAACCCCCTGACTGAAGATTGGAGTGGTCATCACTAGCAGCCAGCAGGTGCCCGAAAACAACACTCATTGTCAGCTCGGTGCTGAGAAGTGGCAAGCTCTACTTCATTAATATGATACAATGACTGGGCAACAACGAGGTGTTACTTTAACAATACCAACTAACTTGAGACAGCCAAGACGTTGAAGTATACCTTAAGTCTGTCATGTGATGCAATAACAGGTTTTAGCATTTTTGCATTTTCTGCTTGGTCAAACAAGCTCAAGCCACAGCACACAGCGCTGATGCATCGGAACAGAGGTGGATTTTAAAGCGACTGAATCAACGAGCTGAGACTACTTTTTGAAGAAACTGAAAACATACCTCTCGTCGAAAAATGTGCTATTTAGTTAATTTATTTATTTATTGAATTTGCAAATGGCAGACTACATACATGGGAATAAATATAAAAGGCTTGAAGTTTGCTTGCATTGCATACATTTAATTGTGATTACAGACTTTTCTGCCGTGTTGCTTTCTTCTTAGATGTGGTCTCAGGTTCGGTTGAGCCGATTTGTCTCTGTGGCGCAATTGGTTAGCGCGTTCGGCTGTTAACCGAAAGGTTGGTGGTTCAAGCCCACCCAGGGACGATGATTGTGCATTTCTTAATCACATTAGAAAATGGCACTCTGATACGTTGTTATTTCTTCCAATTAAACAGAACAAAAAAAACCGCTCTATTTTTCAGTTCAAAATAATACAAAACAAAAATAGTCTTGCTATTTGCCGAAACCCGGGATCGAACCAGGGACCTTTAGATCTTCAGTCTAACGCTCTCCCAACTGAGCTATTTCGGCTTGACAAGACTTGCGTTTTTTGTCACCCCAGTAAACCTGTGTATTATGAGAAACGATCAACAGCTCGGCAACACAATAGAATCCGATGCCTTTACAAATGCGTTTCGAAACACTTAAGTTTTCACCCAGATGCGGTTTTCAGCCGAAACGGGGGGATAAAACTGCCTATGATCAAAGTGGGCAGAAAAGTTGTATACTTTGCATACCGTATTGGGAGAAAAGAAAGCGGATCATCAAATTGATCAATGCTAATGTTAAAACAATTTAAGAACACTTTACATAGGCCTTGACTAATATAAAAATATAGTAATGTGATTTGCATTACGCAGGACTAGATTGAGCTTAAATAAAGACATTACATCTGAAAATAAATTGTGCTTACCCCCACTTACAAGGAAAGTGTCCAACTTTGTATTCGTACTCATAACGTGTTATAACATGTAAACAGCAATTGGAGAATGCCGAGGTCGATCATCCTAGCATGTTAAACGAGGGCATTTCTGATGTAAGCTTCTTCCACTAATAGATCGTTTATACTGTTCTCAAAGGTCCGCATCCCAGCCTGAGACCTCGATCCAGTGGCCGTCGGAGATGTTATTCAATTTAATATATTATTTTTAATATTAAAACAAGTTAAATACATGTTTGGACAAAATATTTTTCATTGACTTCAACGAGTAGTCTGTTTACAACCAAATGCAATCTGTGTTAGGAACGCTATTTTAGTCTGAATTAAAATGGAAATTAAAATGGTATTGCGTTCTGACAAGAGTTTGGTATCAGCTGTTGATTTCCTTGAAACAATCTTTTATAGTAAAATGAACACATTTATTCCTTTTAAGAATAAATAAAATTGAACTGTCAGAGGAGGATTTGAACCGACACCTCCACTTGGAGACCAGAACACAGAATTCTTTGGAAAGACAGAGTCCTTAAGTCTAGCGCTGTAGACCACTCGACCATCCTGACAAACTGCGTTCATTACAGCAGAAAACCGCATTATTTATTTCAGCACAGCCTAGGGTTGTCATATCAAGGCCCGATCGGGTTTATTACGCACATACCAACTGTTGCTCCATGAATGATGTAATGACAAGTGTTAAAACAGAAACGGTTTGAAGCCAACCCACAAAAGTAAGACTATTTATTTCAATATCGTTATAACTATAAACGATGCACGCATTTTACAATAGCAATTGCTATATGACAACGACCAAAAAGTAATTTTGTTGCAATACTGTATACAGTGTGAACAGAATCAGATATTGCTCTGTTGCATCGAAGAAACATCTACATTTTGTATTTAAAAAGGACGTCCAACGTGGGGCTCGATCCCAAAAGAGAGCGGAATGTTCATCAATGATCAAGAACAGCTAAAGTGAAATAGCATTCAAGTCCCGCTTCGCGCTCAGAAGAAAACACTGTAACTCCTCGTTATGGTTAGCGAGACCAGACACTAAAAACGCATTTCACTAGAAACAAACTATAGAAATGATCCCTGAAAGTATAGTCTTAACAAATATGTGGGTAAAACAACTTCCCTACTCCCGGCATGATGGTGTCTGATTCGGTTTCCTTTCTAGAATATTTTGTTCATAGTAATGTTAATAATTGCCAATGCGTTTCAAACACAAAACTCACGTTGTGACAAGGTTCCATAGTGTAGTGGTTATCCCGTCTGCTTTACACGCAGAAGGTCCTGGGTTCGATCCCCAGTGGAACCACTTCAGTTTGTTTTTACAATATGACTCCCTGGTCAAGACAAGGTAGTTCTGGGTTTGGCCGATCATTAGATTGCGGATGTAAGGTCTCCGGTCCCATCGTAGAAGCAAGATAGTTTATTCACAAAAAATACATACACTTTTATTTATGTTTCTTTTGTTGGTAAATTAACCCAATACATTATTGCATTCTGTCACGTCATTAGATGAGCAAAGCCCCTTTGTGCCAGTGCGCATTCAGAGGAGACGCGCTGAGAAAATCCGTCATCTGTGTCACTCAGTACTGCCAGCTTTCCCTCGTTGGTGATATATTGGTCAGCATAGCTGCTTTCCAAGTAATTGACCCGAGACGATTCCCAGCCAGTACAACTGTGTTTATGCCCACGTTTCAAATAATAAACATTATAAAAACAAATCGCTTTGTTTTATGTTTTCTTTACTTTTAAGCTGAGAATCAAACACACTTCCGACAACTTCATAGCCCTGCAGACTACGAACAAATATTGAGTCGGCTGTTTCCCATGACCCTGGTGATACCGAGTGTTTTCCAAGTATCAGCATCGGACTTAGCATGCCTTTGGCATGCTTGCTGTGCACTCTAGCATTGCATAACAAGCATGCACTACGGCAGGAATTCGTGGCGCAACGGTAGCGCGTCTGACTCCAGATCAGAAGGTTGCGTGTTCAAATCACGTCGAGGTCAAAGCCTTCTTTGTTTCTATTCCACACCATTTAATTTTGTAATGTGTTTGCAAATACTAGTTTGGAAGAATTTAATGTACAGCAAGTAATAATTGATACCTTTAAGCTGAACAGGCATTTAAGAATTAACAACGAAGACATAAAAAGGGACACAACGCCAACAGAGTTCAAGCCCATCACCTTAACCACTTGGCCACGACTACTTGGTGCAACGTGCCAAGATCTATAAACACAGACCACATATATCACAGACCAAGAACAAATACACACACACTGTTTTAAATAAAACTGACGAAACCATAATCCCTGGTTTAGGAGGCCAGTGCCTTATCCTTTAGGTGACTTCCAGGTGGATAGCAGTCAGCGAGACAATACACGACCAGAGGAATAAATTTGTTGATTTTACTATAAAGATTGTTTCAATGAAATCAACAGCTGATACCAAACTCTTGTCAGCACTCAATACCATTTTAATTTCTTTTTTAAATCGGACTAAAATAGCGTTCCTAACACAGATTGTATTTTTGTTGTAAACAGACTACTTGTTGAAGTCACTGGAAAATACTGTGTGTACAAACATGTAATTAACTTGATTGTTTTAATATTCCAAATAACATATTACTTTGAAAATCATCTCCGTCGGCCACTGGATCGTGGTCTCAGGCTGGGATACGGACCATTGAGAACAGTATAAACGATCTATGACTGGAAGTAGCTTACATGAGAAATGCTCTCGTTAAACATGCTAGGATGATCGACTTCGGCATTCTCCAACTGCTGTTTACATTTTCTAACACGTTATGAGAACGAATACAAAGTTTGACCCTTTCCTTGTAAGTGGGGGTAAGCACAAGTTATTTTCAGATGTTATGTCTTTATTTAAGCACAATCAAGTCCTGCGTAGTGCAAATCACATTACTATATTTGTTATATTAGTCAAGTCCTATTGAAAGAGTTCTTAAATAGTTTCAACATTATCAATGATCAATTTGAAATTTGCTTATTGATTTAAACCAGTATGAGATGCACACTCAAAATGTGTCCCCTTCCTTCAACAACCCCCTGACTGAAGATTGGAGTGGTCATCACTAGCAGCCAGCAGGTGCCCGAAAACAACACTCATTGTCAGCTCGGTGCTGAGAAGTGGCAAGCTCTACTTCATTAATATGATACAATGACTGGGCAACAACGAGGTGTTACATTAACAATACCAACTAACTTGAGACAGCCAAGACGTTGAAGTATACCTTAAGTCTGTCATGTGATGCAATAACAGGTTTTAGCATTTTTGCATTTCCTGCTTCGTCAAACAAGCTCAAGCCACAGCATACAGCGCTGATGCATCGGAACAGAGGTGGATTTTAAAGCGACTGAATCAACGAGCTGAGACTACTTTTTGAAGAAACTGAAAACATACCTCTCGTCGAAAAATGTGCTATTTAGTTAATTTATTTATTTATTGAATTTGCAAATGGCAGACTACATACATGGGAATAAATATAAAAGGCTTGAAGTTTGCTTGCATTGGGTTGCATACATTTAATTGTGATTACAGACTTTTCTGCCGTGTTGCTTTCTTCTTAGATGTGGTCTCAGGTTCGGTTGAGCCGATTTGTCTCTGTGGCGCAATTGGTTAGCGCGTTCGGCTGTTAACCGAAAGGTTGGTGGTTCAAGCCCACCCAGGGACGATGTTTTTGCATTTCTTAATCACATTAGAAAATGGCACTCTGATACGTTTTTATTTCTTCCAATTAAACAGAACAAAAAAAAACGCTCTATTTTTCAGTTCAAAATAATACAAAACAAAAATAGACTTACTATTTGCCGAAACCCGGGATCGAACCAGGGACCTTTAGATCTTCAGTCTAACGCTCTCCCAACTGAGCTATTTCGGCTTGACAAGACTTGCGTTTTTTGTCACCCCAGTAAACCTGTGTATTATGAGAAACGATCAACAGCTCGGCAACACAATAGAATCCGATGCCTTTACAAATGCGTTTCGAAACACTTAAGTTTTCACCCAGATGCGGTTTTCAGCCGAAACGGGGGGATAAAACTGCCTATGATCAAAGTGGGCAGAAAAGTTGCATACTTTGCATACCGTATTGGGAGAAAAGAAAGCGGATCATCAAATTGATCAATCCTAATGTTAAAACAATTTAAGAACACTTTACATAGGCCTTGACTAATATAAAAAATATAGTAATGTGATTTGCATTACGCAGGACTAGATTGAGCTTAAATAAAGACATTACATCTGAAAATAAATTGTGCTTACCCCCACTTACAAGGAAAGTGTCCAACTTTGTATTCGTACTCATAACGTGTTATAACATGTAAACAGCAATTGGAGAATGCCGAGGTCGATCATCCTAGCATGTTAAACGAGGGCATTTCTGATGTAAGCTTCTTCCACTAATAGATCGTTTATACTGTTCTCAAAGGTCCGCATCCCAGCCTGAGACCTCGATCCAGTGGCCGACGGAGATGTTATTCAATTTAATATATTATTTTTAATATTAAAACAAGTTAAATACATGTTTGGACAAAATATTTTTCATTGACTTCAACGAGTAGTCTGTTTACAACCAAATGCAATCTGTGTTAGGAACGCTATTTTAGTCTGAATTAAAATGGAAATTAAAATGGTATTGCGTTCTGACAAGAGTTTGGTATCAGCTGTTGATTTCCTTGAAACAATCTTTTATAGTAAAATGAACACATTTATTCCTTTTAAGAATAAATAAAATTGAACTGTCAGAGGAGGATTTGAACCGACACCTCCACTTGGAGACCAGAACACAGAATTCTTTGGAAAGACAGAGTCCTTAAGTCTAGCGCTGTAGACCACTCGACCATCCTGACAAACTGCGTTCATTACAGCAGAAAACCGCATTATTTATTTCAGCACAGCCTAGGGTTGTCATATCAAGGCCCGATCGGGTTTATTACGCACATACCAACTGTTGCTCCATGAATGATGTAATGACAAGTGTTAAAACAGAAACGGTTTGAAGCCAACCCACAAAAGTAAGACTATTTATTTCAATATCGTTATAACTATAAACGATGCACGCATTTTACAATAGCAATTGCTATATGACAACGACCAAAAAGTAATTTTGTTGCAATACTGTATACAGTGTGAACAGAATCAGATATTGCTCTGTTGCATCGAAGAAACATCTACATTTTGTATTTAAAAAGGACGTCCAACGTGGGGCTCGATCCCAAAAGAGAGCGGAATGTTCATCAATGATCAAGAACAGCTAAAGTGAAATAGCATTCAAGTCCCGCTTCGCGCTCAGAAGAAAACACTGTAACTCCTCGTTATGGTTAGCGAGACCAGACACTAAAAACGCATTTCACTAGAAACAAACTATAGAAATGATCCCTGAAAGTATAGTCTTAACAAATATGTGGGTAAAACAACTTCCCTACTCCCGGCATGATGGTGTCTGATTCGGTTTCCTTTCTAGAATATTTTGTTCATAGTAATGTTAATAATTGCCAATGCGTTTCAAACACAAAACTCACGTTGTGACAAGGTTCCATAGTGTAGTGGTTATCCCGTCTGCTTTACACGCAGAAGGTCCTGGGTTCGATCCCCAGTGGAACCACTTCAGTTTGTTTTTACAATATGACTCCCTGGTCAAGACAAGGTAGTTCTGGGTTTGGCCGATCATTAGATTGCGGATGTAAGGTCTCCGGTCCCATCGTAGAAGCAAGATAGTTTATTCACAAAAAATACATACACTTTTATTTATGTTTCTTTTGTTGGTAAATTAACCCAATACATTATTGCATTCTGTCACGTCATTAGATGATCAAAGCCCCTTTGTGCCAGTGCGCATTCAGAGGAGACGCGCTGAGAAAATCCGTCATCTGTGTCACTCAGTACTGCCAGCTTTCCCTCGTTGGTGATATATTGGTCAGCATAGCTGCTTTCCAAGTAATTGACCCGAGACGATTCCCAGCCAGTACAACTGTGTTTATGCCCACGTTTCAAATAATAAACATTATAAAAACAAATCGCTTTGTTTTATGTTTTCTTTACTTTTAAGCTGAGAATCAAACACACTTCCGACAACTTCATAGCCCTGCAGACTACGAACAAATATTGAGTCGGCTGTTTCCCATGACCCTGGTGATACCGAGTGTTTTCCAAGTATCAGCATCGGACTTAGCATGCCTTTGGCATGCTTGCTGTGCACTCTAGCATTGCATAACAAGCATGCACTACGGCAGGAATTCGTGGCGCAACGGTAGCGCGTCTGACTCCAGATCAGAAGGTTGCGTGTTCAAATCACGTCGAGGTCAAAGCCTTCTTTGTTTCTATTCCACACCATTTAATTTTGTAATGTGTTTGCAAATACTAGTTTGGAAGAATTTAATGTACAGCAAGTAATAATTGATACCTTTAAGCTGAACAGGCATTTAAGAATTAACAACGAAGACATAAAAAGGGACACAACGCCAACAGAGTTCAAGCCCATCACCTTAACCACTTGGCCACGACTACTTGGTGCAACGTGCCAAGATCTATAAACACAGACCACATATATCACAGACCAAGAACAAATACACACACACTGTTTTAAATAAAACTGACGAAACCATAATCCCTGGTTTAGGAGGCCAGTGCCTTATCCTTTAGGTGACTTCCAGGTGGATAGCAGTCAGCGAGACAATACACGACCAGAGGAATAAATGTGTTCATTTTACTATAAAGATTGTTTCAATGAAATCAACAGCTGATACCAAACTCTTGTCAGCACTCAATACCATTTTAATTTCTTTTTTAAATCGGACTAAAATAGCGTTCCTAACACAGATTGTATTTTTGTTGTAAACAGACTACTTGTTGAAGTCACTGGAAAATACTGTGTGTACAAACATGTAATTAACTTGATTGTTTTAATATTCCAAATAACATATTACTTTGAAAATCATCTCCGTCGGCCACTGGATCGTGGTCTCAGGCTGGGATACGGACCATTGAGAACAGTATAAACGATCTATGACTGGAAGTAGCTTACATGAGAAATGCTCTCGTTAAACATGCTAGGATGATCGACTTCGGCATTCTCCAACTGCTGTTTACATTTTCTAACACGTTATGAGAACGAATACAAAGTTTGACCCTTTCCTTGTAAGTGGGGGTAAGCACAAGTTATTTTCAGATGTTATGTCTTTATTTAAGCACAATCAAGTCCTGCGTAGTGCAAATCACATTACTATATTTGTTATATTAGTCAAGTCCTATTGAAAGAGTTCTTAAATAGTTTCAACATTATCAATGATCAATTTGAAATTTGCTTATTGATTTAAATCATACGAGAAACTTGAACCCAATTAAGCTTTTAACCGCCTGCAGTTTGGAATGAGTTTGAAATGTTGTTGTAACACCTCACTGGGCAACAGCAATTGCATTATATGAAAGTCCCTGTTAATTTCTCAGCGGCACAGCTGCCGGTGCCACTCAGAGTTGGAGGGAGACGGTCGGCCACTTGCCCATAAAACAATACTTTCAGAGATCATTTCTATAGCGATTTGCTAGCGAAATGCGTTTTTAAAGTGTTTGGACTCGCTATCCACGAGGAAGAGTGAGAGTGTTCACTTTTGAGCGTGAAGGAGGCAGTGAGTGTTGTTTTTTGGCCAACTGCTCCCTGTTATTGATGACCCCTCCAGTGTTCCTTAGGGGGCTGGAGGAAGCGGACACGTTCTGAGTGGATATCTTTCCTAAAGGTACGCAAGACGAACTACAGTTGCAAAGCACTGCTGCTTTTTCGACGATTGATTAAAACTATCATTCTGACTGAAAACACAGATCACATTAATTGTGATCGGTTTGATACCAATAGGCTTACATGGCAGGTATTGTGTATAGACAATGTCATATACACAGAAATGAACACGGAGTGTGTTTATTAAGGGCTGACTCATTGAAACGTTCGAGAGATCTCGGTGTACTGGACAAATATACTGGATTTTTTCCATGTCGTAATTGTGCCGCCTGTGATAATGCGTTTGAAACTAGAGATAATGTGAGATAATGTCTGTTACTGGCGGATAGTTTACAAATGTACTCAATTATGTTACAACTTTTGTGTCTACGAAAATATCTGTAACATTTATGTAAGTCCTGTGTGTTTTTTTCATGAAGTTAATTTGCTAACAGACTGTTCTGATTTGTTTCTAACCGTGAAGCGATCGCTCTGTTTGCCGTAAATTTTCTGTCTGTAAGAGGAGTGTCCTTGTGATCCCATATAGAATGCGACGAAACAGGTCGCCCTCCTTAATATAAACAGAAAAAGAATAAGTTCACGCACACACCAGGTGATTTACTGTAGCGTCAGACATTGGAGGTTCAACAGTGTACTGCAGTGTTGTGCAAAGTCGTCGGTGTAAGTCAGGATGGCCGAGCGGTCTAAGGCGCTGCGTTCAGGTCGCAGTCTCTCTGGAGGCGTGGGTTCGAATCCCACTTCTGACAAACCTCTTTGTTCATTTATTTCTTAAAACGTCCACCGAATGCTTGGTAATTTGATTTGTTTTTCTTGTTAGTATTCAAATCACAAGGTCGTTAAATGAGAGAAAGTCACCGCAAGCCTGCACCTCACCACATCCTTCACACTGTTAAACTGCCTCATTATGACGAGGCCTCTAATTATGCCTTTCCAATACTTTGAATGTGTTATTGTTCAGTTTAACATGAGAACATCTTGGTAGAACAATCATAATGTCCGCAGGACTTATTTTCCTCGGGTTCTAGTATCAAGTTTTGAGTGTGTGGCCGGTTAGCTCAGTTGGTTAGAGCATGGTGCTAATAACGCCAAGGTTGCGGGTTTGATCCCCAAAATGAACATTCTTTAACAAAATGAACCGAAGCGATATGAAGTACAACCAGTAATATTTCAGACTTCCTGTGCTTTAAACATGTATTAACAATGAACACATACAATCAATTAAAAACAAAGCTTACGTAGTCGGCAGGATTCGAACCTGCGCGGGGAAACCCCAATGGATTTCAAGTCCATCGCCTTAACCACTCGGCCACGACTACATGCTCGCACGGTTAATTGTGAAAATATCCAAAAGAAGTAAACGGCTCCCGCAGTAATGCTGTAGATGGCAGTATAGGCTAACTAATGAACCCAAGTCAAATGCCTTTGTTGAAACTGTCAGATTTGTACAAGGCAAGCACACATGGGAAAAGTAAATACAATATACTTTCTGTTAACGTTCATAATAATGAATACATCTTTATTTCAAAATACGTAGCTATTTAATCCTAACAGAAACAATAGGCTTCCCAGCCATCAGCTTGGAAGCAGAATGGAGATCAAATCGGACGAATAACGAGTGCAAAATGGAATGTGGAAATCAATGTAAAGGCAGTTTAAATAAGAGCAGCTGCAATACATTAAATAGAGTTATATTTAAGAGCAAGCAGTAACTGCAGTAGAGTATTTAATTATGGATGGACCAAACTTGCAGGTCGCCACTGTCACATTTTCCAGGAAATCACGGCTAATACTGAGAAAGAAAACAGATGATAACCTAACAGAAAACTAGTGAAAAACACTGCACTGATTAACTGAACGGGTCAAACGTAGCCTACTGAATTGCTGAATTGTTGGGGGGAGCGTGGCGCATCCAGCTGAGGCGCTTCATCTGAATTGCAAGGTGTGCCTTATAGCCTGGAGATCGCTGGTTCCAATCCAGACTATGCCATCGCCGACAGGAACGCCGAGGGGGCGGCGCACAGTTGGCAGAGTGCCACCCGGGTTGGGAGGGTTTAGGTCAGCTTGGTAATCATTGTCTCAACAAGCTCCAGCAACTCCTGTGGCGACCGGTCTCCTGCGAGTTGTGGGCAGAACTGCGTTTCCTCAAACACCGCTACAGCCAGGTGCGGCTGGCTTTGCTGTTGCAGTGTGACAAGAGGAGGGTGGCTGTCGGCGTTTGTTTCAGAGGATGCGCATGATGAGTCTTCGTTCTCCCGAGTCGATACGGGAAGCTGCAGCAGCGCCATAAAAAAACACAATTGGATATTCCAAATTGGGAGAATTTTTAAAAATATTACAAAAAAATAAATTAAATAGTTAAGCTTCAAAAAATCTATTTTTGACTGAGCGAGTTAAGTGTGTACGGTATCCTGACAACACAACACGTTGAAAACACAGAAAAGACGCTGAGAAAAAAAAAAGTTTCCTATTTCCTGTTTAATTAAGAAAATACAATAAAAAAAGATTATTCTCTTACTTGTCTTCCTGCCATATCCCCTCTTTTTTGGTCAAATATTGAATATATTCGTATTCAATTTCAAACGACTGTTCTTTGTTCCCATGATGCATCTGTGATGGGCTGGGTTTTAGCGATCGCGATAATTTCTGATATTTTACAGTGGCTGGACTTTATAATAATAAAAAAATGAAAAAGGGTAACGAGCGACAAATGCATTAATTTCTGTCGATTTGTTCTATTTTAATGGGTTATAATTTTACAAATTTAAAAGACATTCATTAAGAAAAGATAAAACTAATTTAATCACCTTTAAGGATTATGTTTTTATTGACAGAAATATATTTGATGTATGTGTGTTTGGCATGAAATCAAATAAAGTCCCATTGGATTTTGCTTGAAAAGAGGAAACACAAAAGATGTTTTTTTAGGTTTTTTTTTTTTTTTTTAAATAAAGCATTTATTCAACATGTTTGGTTTTTTTTTTACAAAAATACAACACAATACAACACGGAATGTTTTTATTTTTTTGTTAAAAGAATGACAAAAGTTAAAATATTTTCTCGTTTTTTTTCTGTTTGTTGTTGGGCTGCCATCTTGGTAAGAGCTTGTCAATTGTCGCATGTGAACACAGCCCCTACCAAAATGTCCAGTACAGTACAGTACCATGCTGTTAGATTAGACTGGACTGTATTGAATTAGCTGGCTCTCAGATCCCCAGTACAGTACCGTGCTGTTAGATTAGACTGGACTGTATTGAATTAGATGGCTCTCAGATCCCCAGTACAGTACAGTGCTGTTAGATTAGACTGGACTGTATTGAATTAGCTGGCACTCAGATACCCAGTACAGTACCGTGCTGTTAGATTAGACTGGACTGTATTGAATTAGCTGGCTCTCAGGTCACCAGTACAGTACCGTGCTGTTAGATTAGACTGGACTGTATTGAATTAGCTGGCACTCAGATCACCAGTACAGTACCATGCTGTTAGATTAGACTGGACTGTATTGAATTAGCTGGCTCTCATATCTCCAGTACAGTACCGTGCTGTTAGATTCGACTGGACTGTATTGCATTAGCTGGCTCTCATATCTCCAGTACAGTGCTGTTAGATTAGACTGGACTGTATTGAATTAGCTGGCTCTCAGGTCACCAGTACAGTACTGTGCTGTTAGATTAGACTGGACTGTATTGAATTAGCTGGCTCTCAGATCCCCAGTACAGTACAGTGCTGTTAGATTAGACTGGACTGTATTGAATTAGCTGGCTCTCAGATCCCCAGTACAGCACAGTGCTGTTAGATTCGACTGGACTGTATTGAATTAGCTGTCTCCCAGATCCCCAGTACAGTACTGTGCTGTTAGATTAGACTGGACTGTATTGAATTAGCTGGCTCTCAGATCCCCAGTAGAGTACAGTGCTGTTAGATTAGACTGGACTGTATTGAATTAGCTGGCTCTCAGATCCCCAGTACAGTACTGTGCTGTTAGATTAGACTGGACTGTATTGAATTAGCTGGCTCTCAGTTCCCCAGTACAGTACCGTGCTGTTAGATTAGACTGGACTGTATTGAATTAGCTGGCTCTCAGATCCCCAGTACAGTACAGTGCTGTTAGATTAGACTGGACTGTATTGAATTAGCTGGCTCTCAGATCCCCAGTACAGCACAGTGCTGTTAGATTCGACTGGACTGTATTGAATTAGCTGGCTCTCAGATCCCCAGTACAGTACCGTGCTGTTAGATTAGACTGGACTGTATTGAATTAGCTGGCTCTCAGATCCCCAGTACAGTGCTGATAGATTAGACTGGACTGTATTGAATTAGCTGGCTCTCAGATCCCCAGAACAGTACCGTGCTGTTAGATTCGACTGGACTGGATTGAATTAGCTGGCTCTCAGATCCCCAGTACAGTACAGTGCTGTTAGATTAGACTGGACTGTATTGAATTAGCTGGCTCTCAGATTCCCAGTACAGTACCGTGCTGTTAGATTAGACTGGACTGTATTGAATTAGCTGGCTCTCAGATCATGAGTACAGTACAGTGCTGTTAGATTAGACTGGACTGTATTGAATAAACGGGCTCTCAGATCTCCAGTACAGTGCTGTTAGATAAGACTGGACTGTACTGAATTAGCTGGCTCTCAGATCCCCAGTACAGTACCGTGCTGTTAGATTCGACTGGACTGTATTGAATTAGCTGGCTCTCATATCCCCAGTACAGTACAGTGCTGTTAGATTAGACTGGACTGTATTGAATTAGCTGGCTCTCAGATCCCCAGTACAGTACAGTGCTGTTAGATTAGACTGGACTGTATTGAATTAGCTGGCTCTCAGTTCCCCAGTACAGTACCGTGCTGTTAGATTAGACTGGACTGTATTGAATTAGCTGGCTCTCAGATCCCCTGTACAGTACAGTGCTGTTAGATTAGACTGGACTGTATTGAATTAGCTGGCTCTCAGATCCCCAGTACAGCACAGTGCTGTTAGATTCGACTGGACTGTATTGAATTAGCTGGCTCCCAGATCCCCAGTACAGTACTGTGCTGTTAGATTAGACTGTACTGTATTGAATTAGCTGGCTCTCAGATCCCCAGTACAGTACAGTGCTGTTAGATTAGACTGGACTGTATTGAATTAGCTGGCTCTCAGATCCCCAGTACAGCACAGTGCTGTTAGATTCGACTGGACTGTATTGAATTAGCTGTCTCCCAGATCCCCAGTACAGTACTGTGCTGTTAGATTAGACTGGACTGTATTGAATTAGCTGGCTCTCAGATCCCCAGTAGAGTACAGTGCTGTTAGATTAGACTGGACTGTATTGAATTAGCTGGCTCTCAGATCCCCAGTACAGTACAGTGCTGTTAGATTAGACTGGACTGTATTGAATTAGCTGGCTCTCAGTTCCCCAGTACAGTACCGTGCTGTTAGATTAGACTGGACTGTATTGAATTAGCTGGCTCTCAGATCCCCAGTACAGTACAGTGCTGTTAGATTAGACTGGACTGTATTGAATTAGCTGGCTCTCAGATCCCCAGTACAGCACAGTGCTGTTAGATTCGACTGGACTGTATTGAATTAGCTGGCTCTCAGATCCCCAGTACAGTACCGTGCTGTTAGATTAGACTGGACTGTATTGAATTAGCTGGCTCTCAGATCCCCAGTACAGTGCTGATAGATTAGACTGGACTGTATTGAATTAGCTGGCTCTCAGATCCCCAGTACAGTACCGTGCTGTTAGATTCGACTGGACTGGATTGAATTAGCTGGATCTCAGATCCCCAGTACAGTACAGTGCTGTTAGATTAGACTGGACTGTATTGAATTAGCTGGCTCTCAGATTCCCAGTACAGTACCGTGCTGTTAGATTAGACTGGACTGTATTGAATTAGCTGGCTCTCAGATCATGAGTACAGTACAGTGCTGTTAGATTAGACTGGACTGTATTGAATAAACGGGCTCTCAGATCTCCAGTACAGTGCTGTTAGATAAGACTGGACTGTACTGAATTAGCTGGCTCTCAGATCCCCAGTACAGTACCGTGCTGTTAGATTCGACTGGACTGTATTGAATTAGCTGGCTCTCATATCCCCAGTACAGTACAGTGCTGTTAGATTAGACTGGACTGTATTGAATTAGCTGGCTCTCAGATCCCCAGTACAGTACAGTGCTGTTAGATTAGACTGGACTGTATTGAATTAGCTGGCTCTCAGTTCCCCAGTACAGTACCGTGCTGTTAGATTAGACTGGACTGTATTGAATTAGCTGGCTCTCAGATCCCCTGTACAGTACAGTGCTGTTAGATTAGACTGGACTGTATTGAATTAGCTGGCTCTCAGATCCCCAGTACAGCACAGTGCTGTTAGATTCGACTGGACTGTATTGAATTAGCTGGCTCCCAGATCCCCAGTACAGTACTGTGCTGTTAGATTAGACTGTACTGTATTGAATTAGCTGGCTCTCAGATCCCCAGTACAAAACAGTGCTGTTAGATTAGACTGGACTGTATTGAATTAGCTGGCTCTCAGATCCCCAGTACAGTACAGTGCTGTTAGATTAGACTGGACTGTATTGAATTAGCTGGCTCTCAGTTCCCCAGTACAGTACCGTGCTGTTAGATTAGACTGGACTGTATTGAATAAACTGGCTCTCAGATCTCCAGTACAGTGCTGTTAGATAAGACTGGACTGTACTGAATTAGCTGGCTCTCAGATCCCCAGTACAGTGCTGTTAGATTAGACTGGACTGTATTGAATTAGCTGGCTCTCAGATCCCCAGTACAGTACAGGGCTGTTAGATTAGACTGGAATGTATTGAATTAGCTGGCTCTCATATCTCCAGTACAGTACAGTGCTATTAGATTAGACTGGACTGTATTGAATTAGCTGGCTCTCAGATCCCCAGTACAGTACAGTGCTGTTAGATTAGACTGGACTGTATTGAATTAGCTGGCTCTCAGATCACCAGTACAGTACAGTGCTATTAGATTAGACTGGACTGTATTGAATTAGCTGGCTCTCAGATCCCCAGTACAGCACAGTGCTGTTAGATTAGACTGGACTGTATTGAATTAGCTGTCTCCCAAATCCCCAGTACAGTACTGTGCTGTTAGATTAGACTGGACTGTATTGAATTAGCTGGCTCTCAGTTCCCCAGTACAGTACCGTGCTGTTAGATTAGACTGGACTGTATTGAATTAGCTGGCTCTCAGATCCCCAGTACAGTGCTGTTAGATTAGACTGGACTGTATTGAATTAGCTGGCTCTCAGATCCCCAGTACAGTACCGTGCTGTTAGATTCGACTGGACTGTATTGAATTAGCTGGCTCTCAGATCCCCAGTACAGTACAGTGCTGTTAGATTAGACTGGACTGTATTGAATTAGCTGGCTCTCAGATTCCCAGTACAGTACCGTGCTGTTAGATTAGACTGGACTGTATTGAATAAGCTGGCTCTCAGATCATGAGTACAGTACAGTGCTGTTAGATTAGACTGGACTGTATTGAATTAGCTGGCTCTCAGATATCCAGTACAGTGCTGTTAGATAAGACTGGACTGTACTGAATTAGCTGGCTCTCAGATCCACAGTACAGTGCTGTTAGATTAGACTGGACTGTATTGAATTAGCTGGCTCTCATATCTCAAGTACAGTACTGTGCTGTTAGATTAGACTGGACTGTATTGAATTAGCTGGCTCTCAGATCCCCAGTACAGTACAGTGCTGTTAGATTAGACTGGACTGTATTGAATTAGCTGGCTCTCAGATCACCAGTACAGTACCGTGCTGTTAGATTAGACTGGACTGTATTGAATTAGCTGGCTCTCAGATCCCCAGTACAGTACAGTGCTGTTAGATTAGACTGGACTGTATTGAATTAGCTGGCTCTCAGATCCCCAGTACAGTACTGTGCTGTCAGATAAGACTGGACTGTATTGAATTAGCTGGCTCTCATATCTCCAGTACAGTACAGTGCTGTTAGATTAGACTGGAATGTATTGAATTAGCTGGCTCTCAGATCCCCAGTACAGTGCCGTGCTGTTAGATTAGACTGGACTGTATTGAATTAGCTGGCTCTCAGATCCCCAGTGCAGTACAGTGCTGTTTTTAAAATCCATAAAAATGTTGTAAATCTTAAATTCCTGAGATCTAACACTTATGAAAATTAATGAACAAAATAAACAAATAAATACATAAATGAAAAAATCAATACACAACTTTATAAACAAATTCCTAAAATTACACAAATTCAGGCAATCCAACACCTTAAAAAAAAAAAAAAAAGTACAAAGTAACACGGAACAGTCCATTATAGTTAGTATAGGGGGTGATTGGTCTAAGGCTATTTTGCATATTATTATTATCATTATTATTATTATTATTATTATTATTATTATTATTATTATTATTACAGTATTATTACTAGTCCAAACTCCCCCACCCCTCTCTTTGACTGCACCTAAATGGATCAGTCCCTTCAAAAAAAAAAATAGTCATTTTGCACTGAAATTAAATAAAATACATGCAATTTCAAAGTAAAAAGAAAACAGTTTCAAATTGTAACATCTGAAACACATTTTGTATATATATATATATAATCTGTAAACATCTTAAAACAGTTGCAGAATATTTTGTAGTGATTTTCATAGCAATTAAGAAAGTCAAAGAGAGAGAGAGAGAGAGAGAGAGAGAGAGAGAGAGAGAGAGAGAGAGAGAGAGAGAGACATAAAACTGGGAAAAAAAGGCAAAACACTTTAAAAGAAGTGTAATTTGTAATTCATTATGAACAGAGCTGCACAGAGCAGGTCTGTAGGAAACTCAACACTGCAGAGCTGCACAGAGCAGTTCTATAGGAAACTCAACACTGCAGAGCTGCACAGAGCAGGTCTATAGGAATCTCAAGACGGCAGAGCTGCACAGAGCAGGTCTATAGGAAACTCAACACTGCAGAGCTGCACAGAGCAGGTCTATATGAAACTCAACACTGCAGAGCTGCACAGAGCAGTTCTATAGGAAACTCAACACTGCAGAGCTGCACAGAGCAGGTCTATAGGAAACTCAAGACGGCAGAGCTGCACAGAGCAGGTCTATAGGAAACTCAACACTGCAGAGCTGCACAGAGCAGGTCTATAGGAAACTCAACACTGCAGAGCTGCACAGAGCAGGTCTATAGGAAACTCAACACTGCAGAGCTGCACAGAGCAGGTCTATAGGAAACTCAACACTGCAGAGCTGCACAGAGCAGGTCTATAGGAAACTCAAGACGGCAGAGCTGCACAGAGCAGGTCTATAGGAAACTCAACACTGCAGAGCTGCACAGAGCAGTTCTATAGGAAACTCAACACTGCAGAGCTGCACAGAGCAGGTCTATAGGAAACTCAACACTGCAGAGCAGCACAGTGCAGGTCTATAGGAAACTCAACACTGCAGAGCTGCACAGAGCAGGTCTATAGGAAACTCGACACTGCAGAGCTGCACAGAGCAGGTCTATAGGAAACTCAACACTGCAGAGCTGCACAGAGCAGGTCTATAGGAAACTCAACACTGCAGAGCTGTACAGTGCAGGTCTATAGGAAACTCAACACTGCAGAGCTGCACAGAGCAGGTCTATAGGAAACTCAACACTGCAGAGCTGCACAGAGCAGGTCTATAGGAAACTCAACACTGCAGAGCTGCACAGAGCAGGTCTATAGGAAACTCAACACTGCAGAGCTGCACAGAGCAGGTCTATAGGAAACTCAACACTGCAGAGCTGTACAGAGCAGGTTAAAAGGAAAGACAGATCAACACTGCAGAGCTGTACAGAGCGAGTCTATAGGAAAGACAACATTTCATTTTTTATATAACTTTTTAGATTAGTTCCTTTTAAAACAGTGCTTTCCCTGGGTCTCTCTCAAACACTTTCAATGAGACTCCCTATCGCACAGCAGTTTCAATGAGACTCCCTATTACACAGCATTTTCAATAAGACTCCCTATCACACAGCAGTTTCAATAAGACTCCCTATCACACAGCAGTTTCAATGAGACTCCCTATTTCACAGCAGTTTCAATAAGACTCCCTATTGCACAGCAGTTTCAATAAGACCCCCTGTCACACAGCAGTTTCAATGAGACTCATCCTATTTCACAGCAGTTTCAATGAGACTCCCTATTGCACAGCAGTTTCAATAAGACCCCCTGTCACACAGCAGTTTCAATGAGACTCCCTATTGCACAGCAGTTTCAATGAGACTCCCTATCGCACAGCAGTTTCAATAAGACTCCCTATCGCACAGCAGTTTCAATAAGACTCCCTATCGCACAGCAGTTTCAATAAGACTCCCTATTGCACAGCAGTTTCAATAAGACTCCCTATTGCACAGCAGTTTCAATAAGACTCCCTATTGCACAGCAGTTTCAATAAGACTCGTTATCACACAGCAGTTTTAATAAGACTCATTATCGCACAGCAGTTTCAATAAGACTCCCTATCGCACAGCAGTTTCAGTAAGACTCCCTATTACAGAGCAGTTTTAATAAGACTCCCTTTTGCACAGCTGTTTTAATGAGACTCCCTATCGCACAGCAGTTTCAATAAGACTCCCTATCGCACAGCAGTTTCAATAAGACTCCCTATCGCACAGCAGTTTCAATAAGACTCCCTATTGCACAGCAGTTTCAATAAGACTCCCTATTGCACAGCAGTTTCAATAAGACTCCCTATCACACAGCAGTTTTAATGAGACTCATTATCACACAGCAGTTTTAATAAGACTCATTATCGCACAGCAGTTTCAATAAGACTCCCTATCGCAAAGCAGTTTCAATAAGACTCCCTATCGCACAGCAGTTTCAATAAGACTCCCTATCGCACAGCAGTTTCAATGATACTCCCTATCGCACAGCAGTTTCAGTAAGGCTCCCTATTACAGAGCAGTTTTAATAAGACTCCCTTTTGCACAGCTGTTTTAATGAGACTCCCTATTGCACAGCAGTTTCAATGAGACTCCCTATCGCACAGCAGTTTCAATAAGACTCCCTATCGCACAGCAGTTTCAATAAGACTCCCTATCGCACAGCAGTTTCAATGAGACTCCCTATCACACAGCAGTTTCAATGAGACTCCCTATTGCACAGCAGTTTCAATAAGACTCCCTATCACACAGCAGTTTCAATGAGACTCCCTATTGCACAGCAGTTTCAATAAGACTCATTATCGCACAGCAGTTTTAATAAGACTCATTATCGCACAGCAGTTTTAATAAGACTCATTATCACACAGCAGTTTCAGAGCAGAGCTGGTCTATAGGAAACTCAACACTGCAGAGCAGTAATTGAATCGTAATATCTTTTCAATATAGACTTTAAGGGGAAATTCACAAATGCTCTTCACATGGTTTCAGGAAAAAGAAAGTGAAGGGTGAGAGAGAGGGAGAGGGTGAGAGTGAGGGAGAGAGAGAGGAGAAAGAGGGACGCTTCTGGACAAACGCCTCTGGACTTCCCGTTTGCTTCTTTCAAACAATCCAACTTGTAACAACGAATAGTGGAGTCTTCGTTTTCATATTTCTCCCAGTAGTCTTGCTCTTTAACTTTCGTCAATGTGGACTCAGCTTCGTAACTTTTGGTTTGACTTTTATCTGGACTGATGTAACTGTTGTCTTGCTGTTGTCCTTTCTTTCCATCCAAGCCTTTAGATTTGTCCGAATTCCCCCCGCTTGCCTTGCCCGATTTGGGGAACCACCATCTCGTTCTGGTGCTGAAGGTGTAAGTGACGCGGGCTCTCGGATAGTAAGGCATCATGGGGCAGGGAGCGAAATCGATTTCTCTCAAGAACCTCAAATCTAGACCTTTCCTCTCCTCGGGACCGGCGCAGAGGAGCTCGGAGCTGGAGATCCGGACCTGACGGAACCATTCCCAGAGAGGGCGGGCCTGGCAGGAGCAGCTCCAGGGGTTTCCGTTGAGTCTGAGGAACTGCAGGGATGAGAGATCGGAGAGGGCCGAAGCAGGGAGGTCTGTTAGGGCGTTGTTGAAGAGGAAGAGGGTGGTGAGGTGACCCAGGTCCCTGAAGGCTTTGCGGTTGACCTGTCGCACTCGGTTCTCGTGGAGGAGGAGCCTGTCCAGGTTGACCAGCCCTCTGAAGACATTTTCAGACAGGACTCGGATTTGGTTGCCGTGGAGGAAGAGGTGAGTGAGATTCACCAGGTCTGAGAAGAGATTGTCCTGAGAGGGGGAGAGAGAGGGAGGGGGAAGGGGAGGGACAGAGATTGATATTTGGCACATGAAAATTCAGTACTACCAAAAAGTTGTATGTTAAATTATATAATTAAAATTATTTGTGTTATAGCTCTCCTGTATGTATCTGCCTCCTGTCACCCCTTCCCCCCCAGGAGCAGGGTTGAGACAGACTGTATTAGATAGGATAGAGGGGGCTCTCCAGGAGCAGGATTGAGACACACTGTATTAGATAGGATAGAGGGGGCTCTCCAGGAGCAGGGTTGGAGACACACTCTATTAGATAGGATAGAGGGGGCTCTCCAGGAGCAGGATTGAGACACACTGTATTAGATAGGATAGAGGGGGCTCTCCGGGAGCAGGGTTGGAGACACACTGTATTAGATAGGATGGGGGGGGATGGGGGGGGCTCCAGGAGCAGGGTTGGAGATGCACTGTATTAGATAGGATGGGGGGGGGGGCTCCAGGAGCAGGGTTGGAGGCGCACTGTATTAGATAGGAGGTCTCTCTCTCTCTCTCTCTCTCTCTCTCTCTCTCTCTCTCTCTCTCTCTCTCTCTCTCTCTCTCTCAATTCAATTCAATTCAATTCAAATTGGCTTTATTGGCATGACAATAAAAATAATTGTGTTGCCAAAGCACATACATGGCATAACCAACTCAAATATACAGACAAAGAATTTTTCTTAATACTAACAGTATCCCTCCTCCTTCTATATTAATACAGTAAACAGAATCCCTCCCTTCCCCTCTATATCAAACAGTACCCCCTTCCCCCCTCTATATTAAACAGAATCCCCCCTCCCTCAATTATACAATACCCCCTCCCTCCCTCCCTCCCTCTTTCTATATTAAACAGAATCCCTCCCTCCCTCCCTCTCTCTTTTCCCTCTCTAGTGTGACGTGTTCACGGTCTGTCCCTCAGGCTATGACAGGTCTCCACGTATTGACCAGCCAGTCTGGCTGTGTGTTTGTCTTCCCCCAGCAGGATTGACAGCTTCTGGGTATCACACATTTTTGGGAATTCTGGGACTAAATCACAGAATTTGGGGAAGAAAATGTCCCTTATGTTTTTATATTTTTCACAGTGTGTCAGGAAGTGAATCTCTGTCTCGACCTCTCCTGTCTCACAGTGACCACAGTGCCTGTTCTCCCTGGCCAGCCAGGTTTGCCTCTGTCGGCCTTTTTCAATGGCCAGGTTGTGGTCACTGAGCCGGTATTTGGTCAGGATCTGCCTCTGCTTTGTGTTTCTGACAGTTACCAGGTATTCTGCCAGGGTGTAATTTCTATTTAGGGTCCGATAGCACTCTAGTTTGTTTTGTGTTTTAGTATTTGTATCCCAATGGTCCAGATAGGAGTGTTTCAGGTGTTTTATAATTTGGTTTACACTAATTGGAATTGTTTTTGCAGTGCTGTCCTGAAGCTGACTGATGTCAGTGTTGCTCAGCTCAGTGAGCTTCAGGACCAGCTGGCTGAGGGGACTCTTTTCTGGGCTGAGCTCTTGGTATTGCAGGGCTTTATGATGGAGTGAGTTTGGATCACTAGTTTTTAGATGAATCCAGTATTTTAATGCTCTTTTTTGGATGTTAATAATCAATGGATAAAGGCCTAATTCAGCCCTGCATGCATTGTTTGGTGTTTTTCTTTGTAATCTCTCTCTCTCTCTCTCTCTCTCTGTCTCTCTCTCACCTGGATGTGTTGCAGCAGGTTGTCCTGCAGGTAAAGGAACTGCAGGCTGTAGAGTTTTTTGAAGATGTTTCCGGGCAGGGTCCCCAGCTGGCAGCGGTATATGTGCAGGCTCTGCAGCTTGTCCAGCCCCCGGAAGGAGTCAGGATGGAGGGTGCGCAGGGAGGGGTTATCCCCCAGGTCCAGCTCCTCCAGATCTCGCATGTCGCTGAAGGAATCGGGTTTGATGGAGCTGATGTTGTTGGAGTAGAGCCACAGGACCTGATGAGAGGGAGAGAGAGAGAGGTGGGGGAGAGAGAGGAAGATCATTTTCAAGCTCAATTTCAAGTTACAGTCAAACATGTATTAAGAGACCTGCACTCAAGGGACAGTCAAATAGTGTCTCTTAAAAGATGGACCCCCCCATACATTTTCTATTTGTCTCCAACATCCTACCTTCCTGTAATTATATATGTATGTTTAAAAAACTCTGTAAAAGACTGCATATATGAACAAAATAAGTATGTAATTGAATTACATTTAGATTATTGTGTGGGCTTGCACGTTGTTGTTTCGGAGGACAAAAGCTTGAGTGTGTTTGTCTATCTCCAGCCTCTCCCAGCCGAGAAGGAGTCACTGCGGGGGAGATCGCAGCAGCAGCAGCAGTGGTGAGGCAGACATAGTCTTAAAAACAATTTATAAATTGGGGGAGAAAAGGGGGTTACCCATAAATGTGAAGTGTGAACAGGGCAAGACGGTACCTGTGTCTGGAAGCCGAAGGACTCTGCCTGCAGCTCTGTGATGCGGTTGTTTTGGAGGAATACTCTCTGGCTGTCATAGGGAATGCCGGCCGGCACCGCCGAGAAGTTCTGAGACTGGCAGCTGACCATCATCGGGGAGGGGTAACAGACACACAGCCTGGGGCAGGAATAGGCAGGGCTAGGGGAGCAGACTGCCAGCCAGAGCAACAGCCAGACAGACACCGAGCCTGCGTGGGGAGAGAGAGGAGAGAGTGTGAGAGAGCAGAAGGGAGGGGAGAGAGATAGACTGATAGATAAACAGAATGACAGACAAGACAGAAAGGCAGATAAACCAATATACAGACAGATTTGAAGTCATGTCTCAATGAACATTTATTCAGTTGTCTGTCATAGATCTCTCTAAGAGTGACCCCTGACCCCGATTGACCCAATGATATAATATTCTCAGCACATAACAGAACTGACTGGGCGAACAGTCACTCAGAGAGAGGCTCGGAAACTTTGGTGGCATTTATAGAGGAACCCGAATACTCGGAAAAACAGGAACGCCTTCTATAATTCAGGGAAGACAATGAATAGAGAAGAACACTGTCAATGAGTGTGTGTGTGTGTGTGTGTGTGTATGTCTCTCAATGTGTGTCTGTGTCTCGGTGTGTTTCTATCTCAATGTGTGTGTATATGTGTGTGTGTGTGTGTGTGTCTCAGTGTGTGTCTCTCTCAATGTGTGTGTGTGTCTCTCAATGTGTGTGTGTGTCTCAGTGTGTGTCTATCTCAATGTGTGTGTGTGTCTCTCCCAATGTGTGTGTGTGAGTGTGTGTCTCGGTGTGTTTCTCTGTGTGTGTGTGTCTCAGTGTGTGTCTCTCTCAATGTGTGTGTGTGTGTCTCTCTCTCAATGTGTGTGTCTCAGTGTGTTTCTCTCTCAATGTGTGTGTGTGTCTCAGTGTGTGTCTCTCTCAATGTGTGTATGTGTGTGTGTCTCAATGTGTGTCTTGGTGTGTTTCTCTCTCAGTGTGTGTGTGTCTCAGTGTGTTTCTCTCTCAATGTGTGTGTGTGTCTCAGTGTGTTTCTCTCTCAGTGTGTGTCTCAGTGTGTTTCTCTCTCAATGTGTGTGTGTGTCTCAGTGTGTTGCTCTTGCAATGTGTGTGTGTTCCAGTGAGTGTATGTCTCTCAATGTGTGTGTGTCTCAGTGTGTGTCTCTCTCAATGTGTGTGTGTGTGCTCCAGTGTGCGTATGTGTGTCTCTCAATGTGTGTGTCTCTCTCAATGTGCGTGTGTGAAAGCCTGAACACATTTCACTCCAGATTAGCACTCTCACACAGCAGCACATCAGCAGCACGGTGGAAATGACTTCATCAGGAACAAGAAGCAGCTTTATTTATGGTGGATCTGTTGACCTACAAATCTGATTATAATATTTTATTATCTTTAACAATAATGGGGGACTCCCGAGTGGTGCATCCTGTAAAGGCACACCCTGGAGTGCAGAATGCACTGTTTCGAATCCGGGCCTATGCCATCGCCAGCTGTGGCCAGGAGCTCCTAGGAGGTACCTAGGGGATTCCTAGAGGATTTCCAAGGGGCTCCCAGGGGACAGTGCACAATTAGCAGAGTGCCACCCAGGCAGGGGGGCTCAAGTCAGCTGGGTAATCACGGTCTCACCGCACACCAGTGACTCATGTGGGTGGCCAGACGCCCGCCTGCCTGCCTGCCTGCCTGCCTGTGAGCCGGCTGTGTTACACTGGGCTTGCAGTGTGAAAGAAAGAAACAAAAAAACAAAGAAAGAAGAAAGTGGACAGCTTGACTTGACAGTTTGAAGTACGGTGTTGTTTCAGAGGACTAAAGCTTGAGTGCGCTTGTCTGTCTCCAGCCTCTCCCAGCCGAGAAAGAGTCACTGCGGGGGTGGGGGGGGGGGAGGAGGGGAGGTGTGGAGGTGGGGGGGGGGGGGGTTGTAGAAGCAGTGAGACAGGGGCTGTCTTAAAAACAATTGGGCATTCCAAATTGGGGAGAAATCACGGGGTAAAAATAATTGACGATTCCAAAAAAAAAAAGAAATTAAACTTTGATATGCTTTGATGTTAACATTTGAGGGGGTGACTGCTTGAAAAGGCATTTGTGACGGGGGACTGCCCCGTCTTTAAGAACGTGGTTGGGACTGGCAGGGAGGGGGTTAAATTCCTCCGTGCCAGGAAAACATGTGAGAATGTGGCTGGAGCCCTAATTGAATAATCAGCAATTATTTATTAATTGGGCTCCAGCCACAGGGGATAAAAGCTAGGGGAGAGGCCCTGGCTAGGGGGAGTGTTCTAGAAGGAGAAGAAACAAGAGTGTTTTGTGTGTGCTGGGTTTCTGTTTGTTTGTTTTTTAATCCAGTGAAGGCAAAGCCCAGCCTGGAAACCTTTATTTTTGTAAGTTTTGCTTTTTTTGTTTTGTGTTTATTTTATGTTTAAAACCTTTTTGTTTGGCCCTTGTGCCGGTTTATTTTGTATTTTTGTTTATTAAAAACTTTATTTTTGAACATTTAAACTGTCTCTGAGTCTCAACCTCGGTCATTTTATTATTATTATTATTATTTATTTCTTAGCAGACGCCCTTATCCAGGGCGACTTACAATTCTTACAAGATATCACATTATACGATATTTCACATTATACAGATATCACATTATTTTTACATACAATTACCCATTTATACAGTTGGGTTTTTACTGGAGCAATCTAGGTAAAGTATCTGCCCAAGGGTACAACAGCAGTGTCCCCCACTGGGGATTGAACCCACAACCCTCCGGTCAAGAGTCCAGAGCCCTAACCACTACTCCACATTTCCTGTCACAGCATCCCTCAGACAAACGGTTATAAACTTCTATCTATCTTTCAGTCTCCAGAATTCCAGGGAGTAATTTGTTGATTCATTCATTAGTTCATCCCTTTACACTTCCAAACGAGTCACTCGTTCTCGCTTTCCCTCTTGCTGTTCTTTCTCTCACTTCCTTTTCCTCCCTCCCTCTCCCTCCCACTCTCTCATTAGTTTGTTTAATTTATTTATTTACACATTCATTCACAATTTGAGTGATTCACTATTGCCCTGCAAGCTGTTTGAAAACCAGAATGATTGGTTTACATCATAGACACGCAGAGACACAGGTGCACATTCTGAAACACGCACACAGTGACACATGCACAGAGAAATACGCACACTGACACACAGAGAGACATGAACACACATACACACAGGGAAACACACACACACTCACTGAGACATGACCACACACACACACACACAGGGTATACAACTTAATAATTAGCTTGTCAGCTTGTAACCTGCTGATGAAGCCCTATGGCATAAACTTCAGTTAAAAAAGACTATGCCAGTTTCAATAAGACTCCCTATTGCACAACAGTTTTAATGAGACTCCCTATTTCACAGCAGTTTCAATGAGACTCCTATGGCACAGCAGTTTCAATAAGACTCCCTATGGCACAGCAGTTTCAATGAGACTCCTATGGCACAGCAGTTTCAATGAGAATCCTATGACACAGCAGTTTCAATGAGACTCCTATGGCACAGCATACATTCTACTGTTTAGCAGACTCTGATATTTTATTTCTTAGCAGACACCCGTATCCAGGGTGACTTACAATTGTGATATTATTATTTACATACAATTACCCATTTATACAGTTGGGTTTTTTAATGGAGCAATCTACGTAAAGTACCTGCTTGTTCAAGGGTACAGCAGCAGTGTGTGTGTCCCCACCTGGGACTGAACCCACACAAGAGCCTCCGGTCAAGAGTACAGAGCCCCCCTGACCACTACTCCACACTGCTGCTCCAGATATTGATTGAGACATCTGAAATATCTTTATAATACACAGCAGCAGATACTGATATTGATTAAGCATGTCTGAAATCTCTTTATAATACACAGCAGCAGACCCGGATATTGATTGACATCTGAAATCTCTTTATAATACGCAGCAGCAGATACTGATATTGATTGAGCATGTCTGAAATCTCTTTATAATACACAGCAGCAGATACTGATATGGATTGAGCATGTCTGAAATCTCTTTATAATACGCAGCAGCAGATACTGATATTGATTGAGCATGTCTGAAATCTCTTTATAATACACAGCAGCAGATACTGATATGGATTGAGCATGTCTGAAATCTCTTTATAATACACAGCAGCAGACCCTGATATTGATTGAGCATGTCTGAAATCTCTTTATAATACACAGCAGCAGATACTGATATGGATTGAGCATGTCTGAAATCTCTTTATAATACGCAGCAGCAGATACTGATATTGATTGAGCATGTCTGAAATCTCTTTATAATACACAGCAGCAGATACTGATATTGATTGAGCATGTCTGAAATCTCTTTATAATACACAGCAGCAGACCCTGATATTGATTGAGCATGTCTGAAATCTCTTTATAATACACAGCAGCAGACCCTGATATTGATTGAGCATGTCTGAAATCTCTTTATAATACACAGCAGCAGATACTGATATGGATTGAGCATGTCTGAAATCTCTTTATAATACGCAGCAGCAGACCCTGATATTGATTGAGCATGTCTGAAATCTCTTTATAATACACAGCAGCAGACCCTGATATTGATTGAGCATGTCTGAAATCTCTTTATAATACACAGCAGCAGACCCTGATATGGATTGAGCATGTCTGAAATCTCTTTATAATACACAGCAGCAGCTGACCCTGATATGGATTGAGCATGTCTGAAATTTCTATCAAACGGAAAACGACTAAAAATAAGGAATACTAAAAGGACCATGTTCGCAAACTCAAAACAAGCGATACAAAGAAATACATACATAGACTAACCCCGTATATTTAATAATATAATATAGATTGTGTTGAATATATATATGTGAATGATCAACATTTCAAAGTACATAAATGAATATTTGAAAAGAGATGAAAAAAAATAAACAAACGAAGTCTATCTGCTCATTTATGTTATTAGTTGCTCCTCACTGCGTGTTAAACTTAACAAAGACTTAAAATAAATGACAATAAATAAATAAATCAAACACGTCATTGTCAATGTAAATCCATACTGCTATAAGATTCAGTATTTATTTTTACTTACCTTTGACATTTCGAGTACGGGAACCGCTTCGTAAATTCGACCGAGTCCCCATTTCTACTCTGTGCCGGGTGTATTCGTGTGCGGCGCTGCTGCTGCTATCTCTCCGCTGGAGTCTGGTGCTCTCTTTCGGCTCGACTGCGCCTATTATAGAGGGCAACTGCCTACGAAGCACTTGGGGGCTGCGACGGGAAACCCACACGGGCCAAGCCGGGGCATTGTGCGCTGAAGGCGGGGGACAAAACCCGGCACTGTGCCCGCTGACGGAGCTCAGAAGCGAGGGAGGGGGGAGGAGACTCCGAGGAGGTCTATAAAAAGTTCAATTTCTCCGCTAAATATCAAAAGAAAAGAGGAAGGGATGAATGAAGAAAGGATGAAAAGAAGACGTCTATGTCAATTTTTAATGCTATTCCAAATTAATACGGATCTTATTTTTTTTTTTACTTTGAAGGTTATGCGCTCTAAGACACGGCTCACACCGCCGTTCACTCGCAGACTGACAGGCGCTCCGATACGGCAGGAAAGTTATAGGGGAGCCGCTGCAGGATTGAGGCTCTCTTTAGGACCATGGGTTAACAACTCCTGCACTAGATGGATGGACAGACAGACAGCTAGCAAGCAACTACTTTACCTCCTAGATTGTTCCAGTAAAAACCCAACTGTATAAAAGGGTGGCAGAATTTGTATACATTTGTGATTCTTGAAATGTGTATTATTATTATTATTATTTTATGTAGGTTGTGTGTGACAACTGTAAAATAAATAATAGTCTACTAATGTAAAAATAATGTGATATCGTCATCTCAACACTTAATGTGTCATGAGTATATCTTGTTATTTTCCTTGTATAACACTGTACAACTGCTGCCTGTGTGTGTGTGTGTGTGTGTGTGTGTGTTTTGTACTGGTAATAGACAGGACTGTTTCTCGCCTTTTGGGGGCCCTAAGCAGGATTTGGTTTGAACCCCCCCCCCCCAAAAAAAAAAACAGTTGAACAAACCTCTTGCAGATCCTGTTCATGTTACAAAGGTAAAAGTTATCATCTTACAAAGCCTGGAGACTGTTCGTGTAAACTGCAAAGCAATATTAAGTCTCTTGGATGATGATGTTAATGTTAAAATTTGATGACCCATATTATTTCAAAGATCAAAACTAATTGTCTCCCAGCAAAACCACAGCAACCTACAATGACGATATTGACACTGTCAGAAATATGTGATTTTAAAAGGACAAGAATATAACATCACTATTAATAAGTAGATGGGTTCATACCTTTATTGACTTGCATTTGGTTCACTGCTACTTAAGTTGCCTTACACTGCTGGGACTGGTAACTGCTGCTGACCGGTAAGACTGGTGCTGATACTGCTGGGACGGGTGCTGACACTGTGACTCCTGCTTTGAAAGAGTTTAGCACACAGTTTCTCACTCAACTTTAATATTCTTTTGTCTGTATAAATCGATGATAGGAAGTAGTACAGTACTTCAGGCGGGGGAAACCGGTCCAGAGGTCCCGGTGCTGCCTGGCGCACAGGCCGGGTCGCTATAGATGCAAATACACAGCCCGAGATTATAGTAATGTGAAGAAATAAAAAATAACATTATATATATATATATATATATATATATATATATATATATATATATATATATATATATATATATATATATCAATTTTACACTCTTAAAAAAGAAAGTGGGTACATTTTTTATTATTATTTTGGTCTTCACAATTAAGAATTGAGTCGATTTTTACCGAGGGCCTCGGCTGCCTCAATGTGTACACTGTGACTACGCGCCTGGGCACAGCCAGCATGCAAGCAAGCTACAGCAATAAAAACGGAGCTAAATCAAATAATACAATACCTTTCTCATGTTGTTTTTCTTCCTCAGTTTTTTTCTTTTTACGCTTCTTCGCGCTAGATTGGTACATTCTTGATCTTTTTTTCAGTCACAATTTGTTCGCAATCCTCAAAGAAGCCACCGGAGGCAGATATCACCGTGTAACAATTTTTTTTTTTTTTTTTTTTTTTTTTGGTTCCTGGGTAGTAAGTGTTATTTTCTAATTGCTTATGCCTCAAAAGTATAGAAAATGGCTATTATTCCCCACAAACTTTGCTTTTGTGACCAGGACAGTGATATTTTGAAATTTAGCTATTTTCCAGAACATTCCAGATAGATTCAGTGCTGAGTAAACTTGGAGTAACTTCTAGAACTTTCTAGAACTTTCCAGTAATATAAATAGTAGTATAAATACAGGGGCCTTAAGCCCACCAGTTCAGTTTAGTTCCAGCTGCCTAAGTGGATACATATCTGCATTTTTCTGAGATGGCATCAAGAGGCTGCAAGCATCCGGCAGACGCATTTTGCTATGTCTGCGGCAAATTTATCAAGACAAGAGTGAAAAAGTACTCCGTGGAAGCATCTGCTAAGATGTGTGAGGCCTACAACGCATATTTTGGCATGCCTGTCGGGGATCAAGACAAACCCTGGGCACCTCATTTCACCTGCGAGCACTGCAAAAAAAAACTCTGGAAGGTAAGATGGACAATTATTGCTCGGAATTTTATGTTATAAAATTTGTTAAAATTTTTAAAATTGTAAAAGTTTTTAATTTTAAAATGTTTTACAATTTTCAATGTTATTGAATAAATATATCATATATGAAAAATGTTGCGAGAATCTCTTACACATTAGTCATGGGTGAAATAAATGTATTTTTGTAGGATGGTACAGAGGGGAAAAGAGAGCCATGAAGTTCGCTATCCCAAGAATTTGGCGGGAACCCACTGACCACTCAAGCAACTGCTACTTCTGCATGATGGACCCTTCCAAATGTCGGACTGGCAAGAATGCACCTGCTATCACGTATCCGGACCTTCCTTCATCCATCGCCCCGGTGCCACACTGCCATGAGCTCCCCGTACCCACTCCTCCGGAGAGAGAGAGCAGCCGTCTTTAGAAGTAAAGAGAAGGGTCTTTCAGGTACCTTCAAGACTTCTTCCCTAAGCTGTCTGAGGCAAAGTTCAAAACCGGTGTCTTCGTCGTACCACAGATAAAGAAGATCCTGGAGTGCATTGAATTCCCCAAGAAGCTTATTAGTAAGGAGAAATCGGCTTGGAACAGCTTTGTCGCAGTGGTTCGGGGCTTCCTGGGCAATCACAAGGCCGAAAACTATGTGGAGCTGGTTGAGACTCTGGTGAAGAACTACGGCACAATGGGCTGAAGGATGTCCCTCAAAGTCCATATCCTTGATGCTCATCTTGATAAATTCAAGGAGAACATGGGAGCGTACTCGGAGGAGCAAGGTGAGCGCTTCCACCAGGATATAATGGACTTTGAACGCCGCTACCAAGGACAGTATAACGAGAACATGATGGGAGACTACATTTGGGGGCTGATTCGTGAAAGTGATTTACAGTATAATCTTAAATCTCGAAAAACTACTCACTTCTAAATCTTTTGTAGTCATTTTTGTATTACTTTAGTATAAATACATGTTAATTTGGATTCATATGTTGTTTTATTCTGACTTTATGTGAACCAAAAGACACAAATTCGTCCGTTTTCTCATTGGAAAAAGGTAAATTTCAAAATATCACTGTCCTGGTAACAAAAGCAAAGTTTGTGGGGAATAGTAGCCATTTTCTATACTTTTGAGGCATAAGCAATTAGGAAATAACACCTACTACCCAGGAACAAAAATTGTGTTACATAGTGATATCAAGACGACGGAACAAGCCTGCTTGCTGCTACAAAAGCGGCACTATACTGAACTTTACCGATGCGTTAGGAATAGACACCATTCATTTATGCATGCTTTTACATATCAACTAATTGCATTCCGCATTTACAGAACATACATGATTATCGTGAACATTTGATAAAATCAAACAATCAAAAAATTCCACTGACTTACACTGCTTTCACTTTTTACCATTTACTTCTTAGCCCTTAGCTTGCGTCTCAAAGCGTGATGATGTTGGTTTTGTTGACTCAGTTGCCATGGGAACGTTTAAAACTCCGCGACAAACTTTACTCAAATGCACAGCTGTACAGAACACACCCCCTCAGGCATGTGCTGTCTATTCACGGGAACAGACTACTGAAGCAGTTAGTTCAGATGAGCGCTGGATACACAAGAAACAATCTGACAATTTCACAAATAAACCGTTTGTGTTCAAACCTATGAGAGGTGGAATGTAACAAAAATGTGAACTGCAAAAGCCGGAGCGTCAAACATCAACGACAAAGTTCAACATTTGAATTGAAGTAACAGCTGTCAAATAGACAAAACTCAACTTTCGAAGATAATATGCCAATTTGAATATGCTCAACACACTAATTGAATTAATTATACATAAAATAATGAATGTAATTAAGCTCAATAATTGAAATGTGAACTTCAAATCTTAAATAAATTGATTACAATTCAAATTTCCAACACGCCATCCGATTTGTGTTGATTCTGTTCTAAATCAATACTGCGCGTTGTATTTCAGGTTAAGCGTTGTGCTTTCCATTTGCCACTTGGTCATTCTATTCCCCGGGACTGCCCCTGTCATGGCAAATCTGACATGCGAAAGAGATGCTTTGCACTGTTTCTTAAATCAAGTGGCCTCAAATAAATTGTCTACTTTAATATATGCTTAGCCTACCTAAGCATATGTTTACTACATGCCTCCATAGCTGAGCCTTTAATCAGACAGTCCTTGTCGGTGACAGTCCAGTTTGTTCCGCACGTACTTCTGCCAAACTTAAATTCAAAGTACAATCTTCTAAATGGGTTATTATTATTATTATTATTATTATTATTATTATTATTATTATTATTATTTATTTTAATTAACGTACTGATTGAAAATTAGAGGACTAATATGAAAGAGGTGCGCGCATCAATTGCAGCTAATTAGCTCCCATTAGCACCTGAACCTTTTATAAACCCATTGGGCTCTAAGGAACACCAAACTTAACTACTGACGGGTTTGTTTTTATTATTGGTTCTTTATAACGGTGAAAGAAGTTCACGGTTGGGGCTGCCTTGGATTTAATGATGCCGTGTTGTCTTAGATTTGGGTAATTGTTGATCTATTCTCTACTTTAGAAACGTTCATTTTATTGTGTGTGTCTCACTTGCGTGTTTTTTTTCTTCCAATGCAGAATAACATTGCTGTTAGCAGTGTTAGTCACTGAAGTTTGGACGCAGAACCCGCCTCTAGGTACGATAACGGTCGCTTCAGCACATCTGTTCTTTTAGCTTGCTGTTTATTTGCCGGTTGTGTGTTTTCATGTATCGTTGTCTTCTGCAGGCTCGGTGAGGACAGAATGTCAAGGGAGTGTTATGATGATGATGTTGGATAAGTCTTTTGTTGGAAAGTATTTTCGTATCAATGTGATTGGTGAGTGATCAATTTTCTTGAATGGAAAGCTTTTGATGTATAAAGCCTGTTGAGTCGTAATGTAATAACCTGAATTAAGAACAGAGTACTCCTGCGCTGTAAGGCTTCGTTTTTTTCAAATGCAGTGTATGAAACTCTTGCGTTAACTTTAAAAGCATGTTGCTGATCACCCTAAATAGACCTGTGCTGCTACAACCTTAGTCAGATTTGTTGACTGCAAGTGCGCCGAAATATAAATTATTTACTCTAAACATACTGTTCCGAATGGGCGCATAATTCTATTAATATAACTCGTTTTTACAAAATTGCTTATGGAACGTGGCGGTGGGGGTGTTCACTTTGTTATATCTCTACCTTGCTTGATCACGTGTACAGTTTCTTAAAAGGCCAACTTAATTTATTTTCCATAGACAATAAGGGGGCGCTTGTGTCCCTCTCTCCAAGACTGGCCGCACAGTGTGGATATAGCTTAACCGTTGACTTCTTGGGAAATGCCAAGTTCCTTGCTTCTGTGGTGAGCTGCTTTGCTCAGAACACAGTGAGTTTTAATTATATTTCTTTTTAAACGTGTTTCTAATGGTGACATGCTGGGACTAACTTTAGCCTTTGTTTCCAGAATGATGAGACCTACAAGCTGACAGTACAAATCAGTGTCTTCTCAAACAGTGCTATGACTTCAGCTTCCTCCTATGTTCAGAGCATGACATGCCGCTATTCTCCATGGGCAGAGAGGGAGATTCTGTGTGAAAGAAACTACATGGAGGTAAGGGCTATCGGGATGTGATAATGCTGTTCAGTATAACTTGTTGGGTTGTGTGGGTATTTTAATTGTCATTACAGAAGTGCTTCACTCATGACTAATGTGAATTCTCTTTAGGTTTCTGTGAGAAGAGGTGTGCCACTTATTGAGCCAAACTTTGTTCAAGATGATCCTGATTGGTCCCTTGCATACCCTGAGGTAGAATCATGTGACTTTGCATTTGCTTCATTCACATCCCCTTGGTCTTGCCTAATTGAAAGTCTACTCTACTGTCTCATCTAGTTGAAGCAAAATCTAACGGCCCCCTTAACTTTAACCTGTCTCCCAAGAGGGTGGTCATATTGGAATTGTGTAACATTTAAGGCATTGGCTTTGTATACGTATTCTGTGATTTGTTGTGGTAAAACATGATTGTGGTGAAGTTAACACTTTCTTGTCAGTGTGTAAGCTTTGTATTTCAACCACTTAGGTAGTGGCTTCATATGTGCAGGGTTATAAACCCTTCATGATAAATGTGTCCTGATATACCTTTTTGAAGTCTGCTGTATAGGAGCAATTTCAAGTATTATCCTAAAGTTTGGTACACTGATATTAAGGTCCAGTACAAATGAGTGGCTACAAACTCTGCCTGTATCCGATCCAGACCACATGCTTTCACATAGGCTCTTTCGTACGCAGTTGTATTTGAGGATTCTCTGTTCCATTAGAGACGTTTGATCATATAACGGTTTCAGTGATACATTTCACCCTTCAGTTTTAGTTCATGTTTTATTAAACAAGCCATATGCTGTGACAAATCCTTTAGACTGGGGATGCTTTGTGTTCAAACTCCCTATTCTAATGGGGTTTTCTCTTTGCTAGGCAACTGCTGCTGACAACAGCATCTGGAAAATTGTGTTCCATCTCCCAGCAAATAGAAAGACAACCATGACTGTTGCTCAGGCCATGACAAATGGCTATGGCATAAACACTACACCAACTCGAATTCTGGTTAGAGCTGCATACAACTCCACAGAAAGCCAGCCTCAGGTGGTAAGTAGTCTAGGCTTCATTGTTGTGTAGTACAGTATATTCAGACAATGAAGGTAGATTTAGTCTTTTATTTTAGTAAAAGTTCCCCTTCCCCTCCAACAGATCCAAACTGTACCAATGGCTGTGCTAAGATCAACCACCTTTTATAAGCAAAGATGGATGGTCATGATGGTGGACACTGCAGTTACATGTCCTACTGGTGAGTAAGATTATGGAGGGCAACGGTGCTCAAGAACTGTTCTAGGTTTAAGTGTGTTTTCTATACCAAGTCTATGGTGTTCCTTTCTGTCAGATGGAACAGCCTTCACAGAACAGATGATTACATGGAATGTTCCCCGTGTTCTACCTCCCCTTGTTCCGACGCCACAAATTACTACCCTTGATGTTCAAATGGGAGTTGATGGCCGCAAGCTTGACCCTGCAACGATTCATAGTAGAGATTATAAACTGGATGTCGGTCCCCAGCTAATCACTGTAAAAATTCCTGTGGGAGCTGATGGTGGATATTACAAGGTATGTAGACGTTCAATATCTTCTAAATCCTTCTCATTTTAAAGCTTGCTTCCTAAGATGCTTCTGTGCTTTCAGAGCCATGTAGTGGACAACACCTATGTGATCTCTTACTCTATTGAACCAATGCTGGAGCATACCTGGCAAGATGGGCCTGAGAAGACCAAGTACACAGTACTTCATCCAATAACCACTCCTTTCATGCCTCGGCCACCAGTTGTCACAAACAGTATGTAGAACTTGTCCACATGCAGTAAATCAAAGGGATTTGTTGCAGTGCTCCACTTCATAGCCTTCATTTAACTGCGTGCTTTAATTTCAGACACTGTTCCTAAAGCCAGAGTGTTCAATGTGACCCTGGGGACATTCCTGCCTGATGTGGAGCTGGTCAAAATTATAGTTGGACCAGAGACGTTAACTGTGCCAGAAGCCAACCTAAAAGGTTATAATGTCCAGGAGCATGTCTTTCCCAATGGATCCAAGACTTACACTCTCCAGGTGCCATTTGAGGACCCCAATGTGAAGCAAAAGGTAACATCCCACCTGTTCAACCATCCAATTGCCATTTTGAAAACACTTGCTTGCTGTCTGACTTTGGGTGTAATCCTACAAACCCATGTTTCTTTCAGGTAACTCCTCCAGACACCAGAACCTACATTCTGCCCCTGACCTACTTGCTGAATATAGTGCCAGAGAATACACCCTTTACTCATCCTGCTGTAGTTGAAGCCATTCTCAAAGACATCAGTAAGTGCCTGACTGTTTGTGGTCTACAACTACTCTTTTCTGACAATCCAGTCCATTGCCCTGACAACTGCTTTTCCTCTTGCAGTTCTACCTACAGTAACTGGCTACTGTGATGGTGCTGCATTCTATACCATGGTAACATATGGCAACATGGGTCGCAACTGGGTTCCTTTTGTGGGCTCAAGAGAACTTGGTGGAAGTCTGCTTGCCCTGTACAAGTATAATGCCAATGCTACCAATTTCTGGATGACTGTGCCATACAATTCAGTTGATGCCACATATGAAGTAAGTGATGGAACTTTAATGTGTTTTTAGTTGTCTTGGGTTCAACACATTGCTGACCTGATGTATTGTCTCCTGTAGGTGATCAGTTCTTCGGGCATCAGAAGCAGGCTTGACTTGACCTTGAAGGATGTTGGGACCATGGTTGTGGTGGCTGACTTTTCTCTGTCCTGCAGTTTCCCTACAAAGATGATTGGTAACTCTCCTGCAGACCAAGCATTTTTTTAGAATAGCTGCTTTTGAGATTGGCCAAAGGTTGCATGGAGTGGTATTGAAGCTATAATCTGTTTCCTTAACCTGGATCCAAATGCTGTGTTTCAGATTGCTTCACCAATGGAACTATGGCAGCTCTCGCTGTGAAAGTGGAATCTGTCCCCAGCTTGTCTCCAAGTCAACTAACTCTAAGGGATCAGAGTTGCCGGCCTCTTCAGTCTGATGCTATCAATGCGGTTTTCTACTTCAATGTCAACTCCTGTGGAACAACTAGACGGGTTAGTATTGACACATTTTTTAAAACCATATTTTGAGGAGGTTCAACATATTGACAAGTTGACCAACAACCCTGGATCACTCTGGGGAGCCATGGTGACCAGTGTTTCTATCAGCTGAATTACTTGCATGAATTGTGTACGTCTGAAGGATGCCACCTTTTTGTATTTAACTGCTTGTCCAGTTGACAAAGGTGCTGCGACACATGTCTCTTGGTTATGGCATTGCATGTGCTGCCTATAGAACTTTTGGGTCAATAGCAGTGAGCTGGAAGGAGTGTACTAACTGGGGAAGATCCCGTGGCTAGTACATAGGATGGGACTAAACTAGTACACGAGTTAATACCAATTGCAGCTCAAGAGTTGCCAGCTGTGTATTCAAATGTGTATTTGCAACAAATCCAAAATTTACTGCTGTTGCCCTCCTAGAGGTTACTAAAACAATACCAAATTAGTCTAGCAGTTTCTGTAGACAGACTTGTGGTGTCATACTAACTGTAACAAACATGAGGTCCCAAAAGTGTTCAATTATGAAATTGCAATATTCATAACCAACGCTTTTTATTTTTAAATTGTAAAATTGGTACAAAATTAGTACACAGCTGGGGATGATCCTGAGTACCATATTAGCTAGTCTGTAACTTGGTATGCAGCTCCATACTAAATCTACAAGTTCATTGCAACCCGAGCCTTTTGTGATTTCTCTTCCAGTTTGACAACAACCTCCTGACTTATGAGAATGACGTGCTGTTCACATCTTACCGGTAAGGATTGCAATCAAATTGAGTATCCTTGTGGTTGAGCCTGAAACTCTCCTAACCCCCATCTCCTCTTTCCAGGTTGAGAGTTGCCTGTCACTACCTGGTCAATGACACCAAGGTAGTACAGTTCTTGTACCAGAATAATCCTGCACCTGTAGTCCAGCCTGGCTTGGGGGACCTTGCAGTCATCATGCGGCTTGCATTGGGTAGGACTTGGCAATTGAAATAATATAGATGCTCTAGTAGTGTGTTTCCACCTATAAAATTCTCCCTTGCATCTCTGCAGATTCAACCTACAATGACTTCTATGGAGCTCGGGATTACCCTGTTGTGAAGTACTTGCGAAGACCCTTGTATTTTGAGGTAGAGCTCCTGTACAGCAGGGATCCACAGGCTGAATTGTTTTTGGAGAACTGCTGGGCAACCTATTCTGTTGACAGGAATAGCTCTCCAAAGTGGGATGTTGTTGTGGACAGGTAAGATGCTGGAATATGATATTGCTGTTACAAAACCTAGGAATTGGAGTTGTGGCTGATGTGCTCCTGACCTACTTTCTCTTTCTAGCTGTGAGAACTCTGCAGATGAGTACTTGACCATCTTTCACCCAGTCTCCAGCAATGCAAGAGTGCTGTTCCCTTCCCATCTGAAGAGGTTTGAAGTGAAAATGTTTTCCTTCACAAGCGGCCGGGATGCAATGAAAGGACAGGTAAAGTGGAGTGTTGGGATGGGGATCTTGTACCACAATGCATGGTTTGGATTGCTTTGCAAGCAACGAATAGTCACTGTTCTCAAATCTTTAGTGAGTTGGAATGAAAACATGTAACTGCACTTTTGCAAGAAACACTTATGATGCAATATATGTGTTTTTCAATTCAGTAATCCTCATTGGATGATGGTACTGCCTGATCTATTGATGCTTGTTTTACTTGACAAGGTGTGCTGTCTTTCAGATTTACTTCCACTGCAGTGTTGTGATATGTGATTCAAACCGGCCATCAGACAGCCTCTGTAGCAGACGGTGCATTCCAGGGAAACAGAGGCTTGGTAAGAGCTCTGTTTGAGAGGAGGGGACATTTTGCATGCGTTTTTGTCCATTTGTTTTGATGGACTCCTAATTCCTCCTGTAGGTCGCAGTGCTGAAGGGATGGATGGTGGTGCAAAGGCGTTTGTGTCTTCTGGCCCAATTGAGCTGAAGAGAGATGGATCCCTTCACTTTATGCCTAGAAGCGGTAATATGCATGATGTGAACACAATTGCAGTTCAAGTAAAATATAACTATCTCTCTTTATATTCCTCTAACTATTACTTTCTTCTCTTGCAGCCCAATTCAATGTGTGGTCCCTTCTGGGAGCTGCAATGGGTGTGTGTTCAGTGGTTATCTTCATAGCTGGAGTTGTATCTTTCTGGAAACTGCCAAAAAGTGTGTATTGATAAATAACAATCTTGCTTGTAAAAGCTTATTTTTTTGTGCTTGATTAATTCTACACTTGATATGTCAGAATGGCCATGTCAATGGGATTTCCTCCTCCTTGCAGTATCAAATGCTTTGATTTGCCCTGATCAGGCCATTCTCAATATGGTGTGTTACTCAAGGACCCTTCACTAATTCACTGTGTGAACCCGGGGGCAAAGACTTTCCTCCTCCAATGAGCTGTAACCCTATTTTTATATTTAACAGTAACAGGGCAATTACTATACCTTCAGTTATTTAGCATGATAAAATTTATGGAAGAAACCCACCCCCTCATTTGTCCCTTTTATTAAATATGTATTGGGTAACAATTTTCATATAAATTCTATTTCAGTATACAATTTATACATTGTCTTGAACCAGGCTTCAACAAGAAATAAACTAGAGCCCTGCTTCACTGATTTAAGAATATATGTTTAACTGTTAATTATTTTGAAGCATCGTGTGTAGAAATAGTAATGGAGGAGGGGGGTTCATTTGAAAACAAAAGCTGGTGTAAAGTTAAAAGCTGTCCACCAAAGCCAGGCTTGTCCACTTTCCCTTATGTTGGGCCCTTCTCCCTGACAGATTCTCTTGTCTCTTTTAAATTTATATTGTGGTGGCTTCATAAATAATTTTCCCACTTGTTAGTTTTTGTAGGCTAGGTATCCTCTACATTACGACTCATCATACAGTCACTGTGCAGCACTTCCAGCTCTTAACTTCTAGAATAATTCCAGGTGTGTAAACTTCCCAATCTTCAGAATACAGTAAGCTTTTATTAACTTGCATCCAATAATAAAACTAGTGGAAAATCCTTCCAATACAGCAATATGTTCCATACCAGGAACTCCTTTCAAAAGTACAAACTAATTGTCTTCAGTTGAACTGTATTTGCTGCTGTTCCTCCTCACTGTGTCATCTGTGTTCTTTATTGTTTACTTTCCACACTGAATTCTATAATTCATTAGCTATAAAGAAAACTACCACTTGAGGGTGCAGTGCATAGAAAAGGAGCACATACCAATCCATAAACCATAATAACTATACATACCTAACTAAAATAAGAATACATTCCTGTGATGAGATAAAGTGATCCCGTGCTGTAAGCCATCCTCCCAGGGGGCTGTGAGCCAGCCTAGAAGGCCCCAACAGAGATGGTGTGACGTGGCAGTTCTACCTTTGGGGCGGAAGTCCCGAAAGGACGGTCACCATCTTTGTTGAGGGCAACAACACGGAATGTCCTGCAAAGTCCCAGAATTGGGAGGAGATTAAAATGCCAATTGCTGATTGGTGTTCTGCTGATTAGGGGGCGTTCCGCGGCACATTAAAGGGGGCCGTGTTGTAGCAGTCGAGGGTGGTATCTGAAAGCACAAAGGAGTATTGGAGAGGTACTGAGGGATAAAACCAAACAAATGCTCACTGACTTTTTTGACAGACATAAACAAACTAATTCAAAAGAGAGACAGCCAACCAGGAGGGTGGACACCAGAATGGCCAGAAAGGCAAGGACAGCCACCCAGAGTCTGGATAATTTTACTTTATTGTTTGTTTGTTTTGTCTCTCCATATTTCAGTTAGCGTTTCTCTTTTGTTTGGACATTTTCTTTTGTTTGTTGTCCTGATTACCACTGTTTGCAGACACTAATAAAGGAAAAGAAAACAACTTGTGTCATATCATACCATTGTCTGGACGTGATTATTTTTACACCTCCACCCAACTCCGCTATCTGTGACAATTCCTTTTTTTTTAATAATCAAAATTCCAGTTCAGCTCCTACATACGTTTTTGCAAAAGCAATTATTTTTGCTAACATTTCAGGTTCTAAAATCACTATTTCCAGCAGTGCAGTTCCTTCCTGTCTGTATTGGTCATACTTTAGGGCCCATGGGAAGCCTGTGGCAGGCATGCATTCTGGTTACCATGTGACTGCTTGTTTATTGGGACAATTCAGGCTTTTCCAATTGCAATGCATTGTGGTACATTCTACACCTCTTGGTCACTGTTCACAGCAGGACTACACTTCCCACAATCTTTTGGCGTGTGAGTTGAAGAGCCTAAACTATCCCAGTGTGTTCTAGTGTGCATGAAGTCATATGGTAACTCTGCCCGTGAAGGCCTGTTTCAGAGTCCTGCCCCATGCAGTCTCCCTTATTTTGAAAGCTCAGTGCTGACAGGTATACGTATTATAAAACACACACATGCAAATAACAGAATTCTAGAAACAAACTTTATTATACAGTTCTGTGGGTGATCGTGTTCACAAAAACTAAGTATATTAAGTATTAATCCAAATACATGCAAAATATAAAACATTAATATATCTCTTATATTTTTGCTTAGTGTAGTTTGTATTACTCCCGTCAGATAAAAAAAAAAATCGAATACAGTGGCTAATGCAGCCTCCAGCGTTCAGCCACAAAACGGTAAAACTGCAAACAAACTACAATTCCCAGAATCCCGTACCAGTTTCTGTAGTCCCATGTGTGATGCCATAGGTCTGGCTGCCTCTGAGTTGTGATTACACAGGCATAATCTACTTATTAGATTCCTTCTTGCTTTGACATGCTACTTTCAATATGCAAGTTTAGGGTGAAATTATCAACACTCCTTATATATACCTTGTTCTAGCATCACAAAAAAGTGCTACTTAACAACATGTTGTTCTCTTCATGTTTGAGTGTGTGAGTTATTGGAACTGAATTCACTACACTGGAAACACCGTGTGTAGTACGGGGGGTGTAATGTGTTGATATTATAAAGAGGATGGAGAGTTTGATGCAAGACTCGATCAGACACAGGCACATTCATATTATTAAACCTGCTATCAGACTCTCCGGCGTCGTCACTCTGAGTGCTCTTTGAAACAGACTTAGTTCGTATTTATATTCATGTTGGGTTAATCAGAGATGACTATCGACGGCCCGTCTGTAGTACTACCGGAGATTTTAATTGCACAGTTTGTACCGCTCTGTGCAGCGCCGTCCCGTTTGTAACACGGTACGTGAACTGCATTCTGCTAAACGAAACATCACAACAGCAGCAGCAGCGCCATCTACTGGACAAAACCCAGACATGCACGTTGAAACAATGATCCAGTCCAATATCTACAAAGACTAAACAAGAAACTATTAGCGAAGCCCCGAAAAAGAAAATATTATACAAAACGGTTTAAAATCATATGTTTTAGATATGATTTAGATATTCGGGTTGGATACCTCGGAAGCCAGCGGAACTCCAGCGTTTCTCTGACAACCACTGATAACCACTCCCGTGATGATCGGCGCTGCCATGACAACCCGTGACATCACCCGCACAAGTTACAACACGTCGAGTCATTTTTTGTAGCACAGTATTAACGTGTTATTGTTTTCACAAAATAACATCAATAAGATTATCAGATCACCTGCTAGTGTGTACTAAACAAAACCTCAAATATCAGTGAATTGATACAGAGACAAGCCGTGGCACCAGCAAGAGATACAAATGTATTTACTTATTTATTTGGTTAAACTTGAATCCAACCTTACATTTTAACTTCTTGAAGTTACCACAGTGTGTCTGTGTATGAATTACTGACGAGTAATATTTGTGATTTGATTACTCTAACAGATGAACTGATAATGTATGGATGTTATTTTGTGAAAACAATACAATATTAAAAAATAAATACAACATTTAATAAATAAATAAATAAATTATACACCAAACTGTAGCACATTTTTTTAGTCTTAATATCATAACAAATATACTTATTATAAATAGGTATCACCTTTTATTTGTTGGAAAACGTTCTGGAACTTCTAGTAAAGTATTTTTTTTTTTAATACAGTGCTGTTTGAGTTAAAATATTGTTTTCTTCAAAATTAATATACCAGCAACGGTGTGTTAATTTAACGGAGCGCCTAACGCCGCTCGGAACGTTCGCATTTTTAAATCCTAACGGTCTCTCCTCAGCTGAGCGGAATGTTCACAAGCCGGTTGCCTAACAGCGTCTCCCCCTCCTTCTCTGCCCGCCCTTTCGCCCTCTCTCGTTGCTCCAGCTAGGAGTTCAAATTTAGCTTCGTTATATCTGCGCAATTTTTTCCTAATTTTTACAATTTAGCTTATTAGGGGCTTCGTGTTTTTAAAATGGTTCAGGTGCAGTCCGGGCAGACTGACTGGAGCATCATTACAGTATACCGCACTGCGTTCAGCTTCGTGTGGCGGCTGATACACAAAATAATGAACGACTGTTAAATAAATCACATGTATTGCTTTTTAATGCTAAATATGTATCTGGTATTCTAAGTATTATCTACAATGAATAATTCAGCTATATTCATATTCATAATGTAATACAGTATTAAGACAGGGTCCAGTATTAGAAATAAATAAACACGCTTTAAGAGAAACAGCAGTGATATATATTGTCCATTCCCATACATTCTCTATATGTTTCTACATTGTGGTTGCACAGGGATAAGGGACTCAGTGATGTTAAAAAAAGAAAATAGAGCCCACAATTAACCAATATAGAAAGGAAGGGGGGAGAAATGTATTGCCTGTGTGCAGTACCTTACACATTTCTGTGTCTGCCCAGTTCTGAATGCTGTCTAGATCACTTTGAATGTCCTCTGCTGCTGCAACAGTGTTTGCCACTCCTATTTGGAACTGCAAACACAAGTCAAAAAGGAAGTTAGAAAGGCCAAGAGAGATAGATATAAATGAACATTGCTAAGGGGGCTAAAACCAATTCCAAAATGTTTTTCCAATATTATAACAGCAAGAGAACATTCAAAGAGGAGGTTAAATGTCTAAGAGATACAAATGGCAAAATCATAGATGAAAAAATAAAAAATAGCAAATATATGAAATGATTACTTTTCACAGGTTTTTACAAAGGAGGACACGGACAACATGCCCCACATGTCAACCTGTTTCTATCCAGTTTTAAATAACTTTAGCATAACAGAGGCAGAAGTGTTAAAGGGACGAGGAGCTCTTCAAATAAACAAATCCACTGGGCTGGATGAGATCCTCCCAATAGTACTCAAAGAAATGAAAGAAGTTATTTACAAACCGCCAACCAAGATCATGCAACAGTCTCTTGACACAGGGGTTGTACCGACAGACTGGAAAATTGCAAACGTAATACCGATCCACAAAAAGGGAGACAAAACCGAGCCAGGTAACTACAGACCAATAAGTCTGACTTCTATTATATGTAAACTTATGGAAACTATAATAAGATCCAAAATGGAAAATTACCTATATGGTAAAAGTATCCTGGGAGACAGTCAGCATGGTTTTAGGAAAGGGAGATCGTGTCTAAATAACCTGCTTGACTTTTTTGAGGATGCAACATCGACAATGGATAATTGCAAAGCATATGGCATGGTTTATTTAGATTTTCAGAAAGCTTTTGACAAAGTCCTGCTAAAAGATTAATTCTCAAATTGAATGCAGGTGGGATTCAAGGAAATGCATGCACATGGATTAGGGAGTGGTTAATATGTAGAAAACAGATTAGAGGAGAAAACTCAAAATGGAGCGAGGTAACCAGTGGTGTACCACAGGGATCAGTATTAGGTCCTCTGCTATTCCTAATCTACACTAAGGATTTAGATTCTGGTATAGTAAGCAAACTTGTTATTTACAACAACACAAAAATAGGAGAAGTGGCAAACACTGTTGCAGCAGCAAAGGTCATTCAAAATGATCTAGACAGCATTCAGAACTGGGCAAACACATGGCAACTGACATTTAATACAGAAAAGTGTAAGGTACTGCACGCAGGCAATAAAAATGTGCATTATAAATATCATAATATGACACCTATTGAAACAGAAGTGCAGCGCTTAGAACACATATACAAATAGAACTAATCCACTCTTCTATTAAACTGTGAACTTAGTGTTTGATTGAATCCATCTCTGTGTTTGTATAGCCTGGAAGCAGGCATCAGTGCCTTGCATAGCTGCACACACTGCCATCATTCACACTGACCACAAGAGGGAGCCAGAGCACCACTGCTGTTTATAATGTAATAACACAGTAATAAGACAATTGACATAGGCATCAGTTACCTCCCCAGTCAGCCCAGTTCTCCCATTGTTAACACAAAGCTCCTCACATCCAGTCATCTAAACACTACAGTGTGGTCTGTGTCTGTATAGAGCAATACTGAAATTGAAGAAGGAATTTATGAAAAATACCAAGGAGTTTATGTTGACTCAGAAATGTCTTCATCTAGACAATGTGGGGAAGCTATAAAAAAGGCCAACAAGATGCTCGGATATATTGTGAGAAGTGTTGAATTTAAATCAAGGGAAGTAATGTTGAAACTTTACAATGCATTAGTAAGACCTCACCTAGAATATTGTGTTCATTTCTGGTCACCACATTACAAAAAGGATATTGCTGCTCTAGAAAGAGTGCAAAGAAGAGTGACCAAAATTATCCCGGGTTTAAAAGGCATGTTGTATGCAGACAGGCTAAAAGAATTGAATCTATTCAGTCGAACAAAGAAGACTACACGGCGATCTGATTCAAGCATTCAAAATCCTAAAAGATATTGACAATGTCGACCCAAGGGACTTTTTCGGCCTGAAAAAAAGAAACAAGGACCAGGGGTCACACGTGGAGATTAGATAAAGAAGCATTCAGAACAGAAAATAGGAGGCACTTTTTTACACAGAGAAGTGTGAGGGTCTGGAACCAACTCCCCAATAATATTTTTGAAGCTGACACCCTGGGATCCTTCAAGAAGCTGCTTGATGAGATTCTGATCAATAAGCTACTAACAACCAAATAAGCAAGATGGGCCGAATGGCCTCCTCTTGTTTGTAAACTTTTTTATGTTCTAGAAGCGGGAGTATTTAAATGCTGTCCAAGCCCACTGACATTAATCGACCTTGTTATAATACAAGTTAATACAGACAGCACAGTGAGTCTTTAGAGCAAGGTCAATTCTAGCACATCATGATAATACAATACACACATTTGTGGTTTGTTTCCCCAGAGTTGGAGAGTAATTCATTAGTAGAAGTGAAGGATGAGAGATGGTCCAGGTTCAATAACCAGTTTAATGTAGGGAGCACACAGTAAAGTAAAAGCAGGGTTTGTCATAACACCTCCAGCATCTCATCATGCCTCTTGGTTTACCCACAATATGCAAGTAACAATTACCTTGGAAAGAGCAACGTGCTTCTGAACGGCTAAACCGATGACATTATAGAAACAATCAGGCACTTTCTCCTTTACTAAATATAAAATGCAGAAGAAAGAGGAAATACATGAATCCTCCCTTGCACTGAAAAGAGTTCTTGTTGTCAATAAAGAGTGCTTTTGAATGATTTCAGTGGTGGCAGTTTGACAAGAATACATGTCATGTGAAATAAACCAGTCCAAAACGAGACATTGATGCTAATAGTTTTATTGCTTAAAAAGCTTTACAGAAAGAGACAGGCTTTTACCCAGTTTCATGTAACAGCAGATAGTGTTGTTTCGGCAGGACAGCATTTATACTGGTCAACGGTTTGAGCATTTGTTGTCATGAACGCAAATAAAGATATTTTAAAATAATTGAGAGATGAAGAAAATCTCTATATAAACACAATGTTTTTGTCAGTCTGTGAACAAGACCTGTCACGGGTCACTTGTGACATCACAGGGTGGCTGTGAGGAGCTGGGAGAAGAAAGGAGTCTACTGGTCAAACCTGACTCGGTGCAGTGATTATGAGCTGGGGCAAATCAATCAAGCACGCTCTCCAAGTAACGCTTTGTATATGTGCCCATGTGGAGTTGTATTTCTATTCAAACATGTGTGAGCATGTGATCTCACTGAGAATCTGAGACTACACGTTAAATAAGGACACCTTTCCATACTTTCCATATTATATATCCTTGAAGAGATTGACCAAATGCACAACAGAGAGCAGCTGTTTTAAACAAACTGGGAATGGCCTGATAGAAATAAGTATGGGTGCTGTAGCTGTGTGTTTGGAGAGGGACCACAACAGAAAGGTTACAGCCATGCTGGTGTGTTTAAGCTTTGCTTGCAGGTCTGCTGTCAGGTAAACTCCAGCACTGTGATCCCTGGGCGCTGCTGCTTCTCAGTAGTGCTGGCATCGCCTGCAGCGGTAGGTATGCCAATCTGAAACCAATTGAAGACATTATCAGCAACCTGGGCAGAAAAGCTATTGTTATGATCCATACCCTACAGAGCATTGCACAGCTAGGTAATGGGATTGTGTGGTGGTAATGGTCAGCATTGTCTAATAATATAGACAATCAGCGTCACACTGAGCTGCAGAATTGAACTCCCTCCCATGTGTAGACAGCATCCTCCACACTCTTTGTATTGCACTCCTTTGAATTACAAATTTGAGTAAAGCTTTGTGTAATTCAGCATGCAATTTCACAATCCCAAAGGGTATGGAATCAACTGCTAAACTGTGGAGCCACCACAACCTCGCAATATAATCCTATCAATAAAAAACACGGAAACCCTCTATACTAGTTCAAATGCCAAACATGCTTCTGAGGTTTTATTCAGAGCAATCCTAGATCAAAGCTCCTCTGTTTTGTCCCCTGCTTTTATATTTTGTTTCACTGAAATGACAAAAGTTCCACAGGAGATTGAGGTCAGTGGGCCCTTCTTCTCAACTCAAAGCCAACCTTGACATAATGACCTCCCACAGAGAACTACTGTACACACACCATAAAACAGCAGCAATCCCATTCATCAGATCTCCTGGGATTATTTGTGGAGTTGGTTACTCCGGCATGAGATCACACACATGTAATAAGTTTAAATATACATTTCTTGGTTGCAGGAGACAGGTTAGACTTTCCTCTTTCCAATAAGTTACAAATGACCTCAATCGATCAATAGTTTGAGACAATGCAGTTGAAAGATGAATCATAAACTCATCTTGATATTTCCAGTTGAAGGATTATGATGTATGGCATCTGTTATAAAACTTATTCCAACAATTCTGTGTCTCTCTTGGAGTTCCATCCATATTTGACCTGGTCGACCTCATGTTCTAAACTGATATGGAATGACACTTGGTTTTCTATTTCAAATTGTTCTAATATATCCCTCAACCAATGTATACAGAAATAATAAGGCATACTCACGGCGAGCGCAGCGGTACCCATGATGGTAGTAGAAATAGTAGTGATAGTGATGAGCTACACAAAAAAAGAAAAGATAATTAGTAACAGTCTATTTTTAACACAGAGCTTCTTAAACCCACTGCCTTCCACACTGTAGCCCAGAACTCAACCCCCTGAGCTACTCAGGGACAGTGGCCCAGTGGTTAAAGAAAAGGGCTTGATACCAGGAGGTTCACATCCCGGCTCAGCCACTCACTCACTGTGTGTGACCCTGAGCAAGTCAAAACGTAAAACTGGAGTCCTATTGTAAGTGACTGCAGCAGCAGTTGTTGATGCATAGTACACCCCCTAGTCTCGAAGGCACTTTGGAGAAAAGCGACTGCTAAAAGACTAATGAATAAAAAAGTAATACTCAGATCCACAAGCATGCACATTGCCTTCCACTCTGCAGGGCACCACTTTCTCTAAACACTGAGCTATCAAACCCATTAACTCCTAGACTACAGCCCAGCACGAACCACTAAACTGCTCAAACCCACTACCTTCCACACTGCAGCTCTGCACTCTAGTCACTGTGTCACTGAAGCCTCTCAGCAAAGCTACACTGATAAACAATTCATGCCCTGATTGAAAATAATAAATAAAACCCACTGATTGCTGCATAAAATAAAGTAGAATCCATTTACTTACCATAGTAGCATCTGTACCTTACTGTGAAAGATCAAAGTGATATATTGAGTTCAGTCCATTTGAAGTCACTGCAGTGGCTGCTTTATACAAGAATGGGGCCTCAGTAGTGTATTAGAGAGCTATATATTTCAAAGGAGTGTCTCTATTTGTACATTTCTATTACTGGCAAAATCCAAAGACAGGGCTCCTTCTTTATATCCCCTCCCACAGGATACAGAACACCTCACTATGTGAGTATGTATTAAATAAAGATGTCATTTCTTATTAAGAGCAGCTCATTCATACTATTATACAATAATACCCCATTCCATATTCTCAACATCAGCTGTAGGAGGCCCCATTGTTAACATGTATTCATTTCTTGTGACGCGCACAGTACATGTGTATTGTATTGTAGTGTACAGTCACATTTTTATTAAAATATCAGATTCACACTTACCACGAGCACAGATGCTATAATCTGGAAATGAAATAAACATACACCATTAAATACAATTAAAAAATATATATACAATTCATTTCTACATATTAATGTACCATAATAAAATAAAATACTTACAACAGTAAGCTGTTCCAAAGAAAAAGAAAAAGAAAAACAGTGGTTATTGGATAGTTCACTTTATATTCATGTTTGAGTTCCATTTACTGGAATGTTTTCTGTTCCTCTGAGAATATCAGTTGATTTTGATAGCTGTTACAGGCTTAATGAAAGCACCAAGGGGCACATTTCAAAGTGTTTCCTCCAGTCTGTCCACAACTATGAAACCACTCCATGGTAGAATATGTTGTAATACTGAAGTGTTTCTCAATGTCTTCAATCAATTGACCTTCAGTCTACAATCCATGCAGTTCACCCAAACCAGGAGCCAGCTCCAGAGAGACACACACTTACTTCTGTAGTATCTTTTGGACAGGGCATCCTTCTTCACTACCATGGACTGTGTCAGGACCACTTCAGAATCCACTTCAGGAGACAGAAAGCACGTGAAGATCATTAAACAAACAGTAGGTTGCATCCCTTCTATTTAAACACAGACCATGTTGAGGAACTCTCCAAATTTGGATTAGGATTTCAATGTACATTAAAGAAGATTGCTGAACAGTAAGGAGCTTCAGATTTCATTTTGTTAGAGTGTGTGTTACAATGTTTTCCCGAGTTCAGGAGCTGCTCTTCAGTTCTAGTTGCCTGTCTTAGATATATGTACATAATGTAGGCTGGATCAGTCAAAGTGTCTTTATAGAAGAGCCAGTGACTGGATCACGCTTCCTTCTGCTTTCAATTCACTGCTATGCACTAGATGGTGATGGCACTTACTAACAGAAAGATATTTCAGTCTGCATTACATATGAAAAGAATCACACAGACTTATGCACAAAACAACTGTGGTGAACTATGAAAGGCGCTATATAAAATAAACATTGATTGATAAAAAGGTAAGGGAACAGGACAACCTTTTAGTCAAGTTATTATATCTCAGTTGGGCGATCCTTCTTACTGACATTTAAGGTGATCAATTAATACAATACGTCTTATTAAAGGTGCTGCATCAACACATTTAAATGCACATGTTAAATGCAAACAGGTGAAATATTTTCAAAGTGTATATCCCTCAAGCTTTGTGATTTCCTCTTCCGCATCAGTGTAACAGACAGACAGACAGACAGACAGACAGACAGACAGACAGAAACACACTCAACAGAAGAAGCTATAGGCCATCTGTACTCACTGTCAGCTCTTTTCTCCATCATATTGTCTCCTATCAGGTAAAACAGAAATAGGTTTATACAGTTAGACGTACATTAGGAAACAGATCTGGGTACTTTGTGTTAGTGCCAGTAGAGAAACAGCAGCTAAATGTGCTCAGATTCACTGGGGTTTGGTCTTAAGTCTATCATCTGTAATTCACAATGTGTTCCTCTTGAAGGTTTAACGTTGTACCCACACACTACCCAAACGTGCTTTTCAAAGGACTCACCCAACTCCCGCTCTCCTTTGAGTCCATCACTGTCCAGTTCAGCATCACTGTCACCTGAATCCTCTGCCTCTGGAACAGGGAGAAGAGAGCTTCTTGAAGCAATGAAGGATTCCCTCGACTGCAGTGCACAGCTTCATAGGACACTCAACACAGGGAGGCAGAGAGTTCCCCATTACATTGCAATGCAGAGCTGTGAGGTTTAACCAGGAGATTTCTGGATATACAGTAGCCCTTGATGTTATGCATGATTAGCGATGATTAGTCAGGTTGAGTTTCTAAACAAATTGTGTGGTCTGTGCAGGACTGTGCTTTTTTGTCATTGCTTAACTTAAATCCTGCAAATAAGAAACTTTCTTTCTTTCTTTCTTTCTTTCTTTCTGTTTGTTTCTCTTTCTTTCTTTCTTTCTTTCTTTCTTTCTTTCTTTCTTTCTTTCTTTTTGTTTCTCTTTCTTTCTTTCTTTCTTTCTTTCTCTCGTTCTTTCTCTCTTTCTTTCTTTCTTTCTTTCTTTCTTTCTTTCTTTCCTTACCCAGCGCTCTCTTGTTCTCCAGTGCTCCTTCCTGCTCCTCTGAGTCTTCCAAAGTGTTGCTGAGATCTGTAAACACAGGCTGTGGTTACATTTTTAATGAGAGCAGTCCTGTGTTGTATCCAGTGCTATGAAAGGAATGACAGCATGGAATGGAGAATGCAAACGGACCGATTAGGAAAACTGGGATTTTTTAAAATTTTATTAAGATTTTTGTATCTGTATTGAAAACATGTAATTATGGTCATAAAATGCTGCACTTTTGTTAATAACTGCAACAGTGTAGAATAGTTGAATTAATATTATATAAATAAACCACTTTAAAGTGCCACATATTATATAAGGCAAGGAATTGTAATAAATCAACTTGCAGTAAACAGTTTGCATTTTTAATATCTCTTAAATAAATTATTATATTAAATCTGCTGTATAAAAAGTGGTTTAAATATTAGCACAATAAATGAAAGAGCAGGTCTATATGTTTCAAGGATCTGTATATTTGGTGAAAAAGGTAAATCAAACTGAATGAACATTTTAAAATCTCAGTGTATTTTATTCACACCCTGCAATGGTTTATTGAAGAGATGAGCAGGAGGCAAGATAGATTCGAAGGGAAATTTCAAATGGAAACCTTGATTTGTTTTTTTCCCCCCCAATATATTTAAATATTTACTGTTTATGACTGTTTCATTTCTAATAAGTTCTTATAAATGATAAGAAAAGATGAGTTTATTAGGCTATTCACGTGGATAAGCCACAGCTGCATTTTACAGTACCAGGGAATCCTTCTGGTCTGAAGCAGCCTCTTAATAAGGGGTCCCCATGGTGGGAGGTGGTTGATGCAACACATGGGAGTTTTTAAGTTCTTTAAATGCTGTGTCTTATTCTAGTGGAGTACAGGCTCATCAAATCAATCCCCAAGACAAGTAGACAAACCTCTGTGTTGAGAATATAGGATTGAGTTCTGGAAGAATGGATCTTACCCAGTTCTCTCTTGCTGGCCTGGTAATCATCATCTCCCAGCTCTTCAGAGTCCTCAAGGAGGCTCCTTGCATCTGCACACAGAGGAAATGGAGGGGGTGGAATCATTATTTTAAATGGCAATGTACAAATTAAGAACAAAGAAGGATATTCTTATGGTAAGTTGATTATTCAATGATGCAGCATTGAGGAAAAGCCTGCCTTCTCCACTATGTTATCTCATGGAAGACTGTCTGCTATCTCCCTACCCTTCTGTTATTCTGATGAAAGTCAGTCAATGACATCTCTTCCCCCATTTATTTTAGGTTGAAGGCAATCAATGCAATCCCTCCCTCCCTCCCCATGTTACTCAGGAGAAAGGCAGTCTTACCAGCCCCTGACAGAAGACATGCTGTCAGGACCGAGAGGAGAATGGCTCTTGTAGTCCAGGCTTTCATCTTGACAAGGTGCTGATGCTGCTTTTCCACTCTTCAGCTGCTCTGGTCCCTCCACCCTGCTCTGTTTTATACCCTCTCCCAGGCAAATGCACTCCTTCACCACTAAACCCTCATCAAGGACCCTTTCTTTCTCTACACTGTGATACTGTTTGATGCCCTCCTCTTCCAAATTTCCATACTTCACTTGAAAACTATTTCCTCTATACCCTATGATCCAAATCTATTGACACAGTGTCAGTTATCTCCATTGTTCTCTTAACACAGAGCAGGATCAGTGCTGGGATCAGCAGGTGCAGACAGGGGGCTCCATATACAGTATTAAAGGCAATAGAATGATTAGTTATCAGTCATGCAAAATGAAGCATTCTCTGGAATTTCATATCTACAGTACAGTACTGCAGTACTACGGTGTGGAGTGCATGTTTCTTATTGAAACATTTCACAATTGTATTACCAAGTCTCTTTTTAGAAGGAAAAAAGTAGGACTGAAATACACAGTGGGTGTGAGAGAAAGACCTTGGTGTTGTGATAGACTCATTTCTACCAGCAACAGGGATGCAATCATAAAGGTGAAGACTAATCCCGGGGCTTAAAGGAACGAGCTGTGAAGAGGGTACTGAATTTGTTTAGCTTGAACACAGAACAATTAGGCGGACTTGACTGAAGTCTTTAAAAACTTGAAAGGTGTTGACAAAGTTAACCCAAACTAATACCTCAAGCATAGCACTGACACCAGGGTCAGAGGGCACTGTTGGAAATTAAGTGTGGATAGCCATAGGACAGAGGGTAGGAGACACCTTCTCACAGAGTGTGGTGAGGGGATGGAATGGGTTACCAAGTCATGTTGTTAGGGCTGGGATCCTTTAAGACCCGACTTAACAGGTTTGAGATCAATCAGCTGCTGCACTGATGGGCCGAATGTCCTCCCTGGTTCTGTGTTCTGAATTCTGGATCTCCAGTGTGCTGGCATTGATTGGTAACTCCTCTCCAGAGTCAGTTGTTTTCCTTGTACACTCAACCAACCCTAAATATGCTGAGAGAACAGTTGAGGGAACTAAATCAATTCAGTCTGGAACAAAAAAAAGACTAGAGGAGACTAAAAAGCTTTTAAAAAGTTGGAGTTAACTGTAGTCACTCTTTCAAGCACAGCAGAGAGACCAGGAATAGAGTACACAGTTATAAACTGAGTGGAGACAGACTTAGGACAGAGGTTATGAGACACATCTTCTCACAGTAAGTTACTTAACCTCCTTGTGCTCCGTCCTTCGGATGAGATGTAAAACCGAGATCCTATTGGAAGTGACTCTGCAGCAGAAATTGTTGGTGTATAGTTCATTCCCTAGTCTGTGTAGTTGCTTTGGATAACAGCGTCTGCTAATTGACACATTTATTACACCCAGAGTCAAAAAGTGCTCGGGTTGACGTGCTCCTCCGACTGGGCAACATCCCTTGCAGTGGAGTTAACAGACAATCAACAGACAAGGGAACTGAATCTATTTAGCCTGGAACAAAGAAGGATTAGAGGAGACACTTCTCACAGAGTTGGGAGTGTTTGAAATGGGTCACTAGAATGGTGCTGCTGCAGAGTCATCAGGATGTCTTTAAAAGCCAACTAGATGAAAGCCAGGATCAGTCAGCTACTAGAAAAGTACTGATGCATTAAATTCCCTGATTTTGTTCATAACATTTCTTATATTATTAAAGCAATGCCCTATTGTAAGTGACTGCATATAATGCACAGTTCACAGCCTACCTCTGTAAAGCACTGTGAGATGGTGGTCCACTATGAAAGGTGCTATATAAAAATAAAGATATTATTATTATATTATTACAAGCTAAAAAGATTATTATTTATTTATTTCTTAGCAGACACCCTTATCCGTCTTACAACATTTGGAATTCAAAGAGAAAGAATAAATATGGTGTTTAACTTGTAATGCAATATATGAACATGTGAGCCTCCACACCTTGCAGTACACTCAAATGCAGGTGCATAAGCATCTATATGAAAACAAAGGAGTAACTGCATCTGCACAGAAAACAGCACAGACTCAAGTATAAGCGCATGCGTCAATTCCTAGTGAGTATACGGTACTAAAACAAAACCTGATCTCATTGCTAAACATTACTACAGTACTAGCTTCAATAGTTCCTTTAAACAAACCTCTCCCAATTCCAATAATATGACATTATTAGTACATAAATAGGTTACTTTTTAAATAACCAACCATTAAGAACACAATGAACAATGTTTGATAGTTTTAATGAGCTCGTTGCTAACAGTTACTAGACTAAACAAGCAGCACTTCAAATGAAGCGTGACCACTGCTCCCACTGAACACCTGATTGTGCATTTCAAAGGAACTTTGATGGATATCACATCACTGATGTATGTGCTGAAATATGGAAATATAAAAAGCAAATGTGTCACCAGTAGTTCAATTGCTTTTTGAGTAATGGCTTCTTTCTTGCCACCCATCCATACAGGCCAGCTTTGTGTAGGGACTGGCTTATTGTTGATGTGTGAATGCTGACTCCCACCTTAGACACAGAACTTTGCAGATCTCTCAAGGTCATTGGTGGCTTTAGTGACATCCCGAACCAGATTCCTGCTTGTCCAGCTGCTCAGTTTGGGAGGGCGACCTGATCTGGGTAGTGTCTGGGTGGTATGATGCATCTTCCACTTCTTAATGATGGCCTTCACTGTGCTGAGAGGGATAATCAGAGCCTTTGAAATGTTCTTGAACCCTTCTCTGTGCCTCTCTACCACTTTATCCCTGACTTGTTTCGAAAGCTCCTTGGTCTTCATGGTTGCTTTGTTGGTTCACTATGTGAGTTGCAGCTTGAAAGTCTTTATATGCCTGAATGTAATTATCTACAAGTTAAACCACTTTGAGTACATACAGGCTAAAACTATTTCACTAATTTTGTGACCTTTAACTTAATCAATGTGGAGTAGTTTGTGTAGATTCTACATGTAAAGTCTAATTTGAAAGCGTCATGCAGTACGCTCAGCTGCCAACAAAATGTGAAAACTTTGCAGGGGGGTGAATACTTCTGCAAACCACTGGAATTGCTTAATAAAAATGTCTTGTGCAAAATGCTTTTTCGGGTTCCCATTCGCTCAGTTTATTTTACTTGAGAAAACCCGGCTTTCATCAGACGTCATGCAAATGAAGGGGAAAGGTGGGGATTGCTATATAAATTAGTCATGTGTAAAGATCTTGTGTTGTTTTCAGAGATGGCTCATGAAAATGTTGTTTCCATGCACAGAGAACTGGTACACGAGAGAATCTAAGCTGATGTAATAAAGCTGTGATTTCTAAATTCCTTGTGCCTGTTTGTTTAATAGAGTCCCCCAGAGAGAGATGGGAGTATTCAACACATCAGGAGCAGAAATCACCTTGTTAAGAAGCAATGGTATGCAGCCCATTAAAGTGCTAAAAGGTCTCTGGCGCACCCTGCTGGAAACAGTATTGATTTTCCACTTCAAGCTGCCCGCATGATAACTGTGGTATACTGTGCTGCGTCTTGAGGTACCACAGATTCACCATGGTATCAGGGAAGATTCCACACAACACACTGAAAGAGGCTGAGCAATGCAGGAGGAAAAAAAGAGAAACTTGCACTCATAATAACAATCTATTTAATATAATACTAATGTGATGTAACACAATCAGAATGCTCAACAACATGATGAACACAGATTTTGGTGAGTTTTTGATCTGAACAGATTGTGATTAGGGGTGACCCTATTTATCAAGCAAGTTTATTCTTTTGTTTTCAGTTAATATTTCTGTATTTAGTCGAATGCACTCCTGTTGTTTAGGTGTCCCCAAGTGTCTGCATTTCTGAGAATGTTCTCAAGTCCTGTAAGAGCCTGCAACTGACTTAACTTCTTCACACTAAGTGCAGGGATAGGATTACACATATGTGTGAATGATATGGTGTCTTGTGTGGTTTCCGAACGGACTGAATCTCTTCCCACAAACAGCACAGTGATAACGTTTCTCTCCTGTGTGAACGCGCTGGTGTCTTTTAAGCAGTGATATATGATTGAAACTCTTCCCACAATCAGCCCAGGAACACGGAGTCCCTCCTGAGGGATTTCCCTTGTGAGTTTCAGAAACATCTAATTGACAGGAACTCTTCCCACCTTTAATAGAATGAGGTAAGGTCTTCAAGTTGCCCTGGGATTCAGAATTGTTAAAACACACAGAATGTGCCGTCTCTGTACTCTCCACAGTAAGTGGGTGTCTGTCTTGTAAAGAAGGAATTGTAACTGAGTGAGTTCTCAATGTCTTCACATTTTCTTCTTGGGGTGTTGTTTCTCTGTGTTTCTTGCACTGTGGTTTGCCTCTAGAAGCGTTTTTGCACTGGGGTGATAGAGTGGAGTCGTGTTCTCCTTCATCTACTTTAGAAGCTAAAGAAAGAAAGAGAAGAGAGACAAAGGTTATTGTACAGCATTCTTCCACATGCACTGTTCTGAAAACAAGCGAATGAGCAGTACAGTGATTGGTTGCTTGAGCTGAGGTGGATTCATTCACCAGTTAAGTGTCCCGCAAGTTTCAGTCACAGCAAAAATGATGTCAACATGTCAGCCAAGTGGAAAATGAAAAACAACATGCTTTTTTTTAATGTTTAAAATGGATTACTTTAAATCAAGCCAACAGAGCATCATGAAAAATCCTATTTAGTACCTGCATTTTGATAGTACTGCAATGTATCTAATATTTAATTTGTTTTTTGATAATTAATAATTAATATAGAAATTATCTGTTGAGCTGGTCTGCTGTACAGAACACCTCCACACACATACTTACTGTACTGTGACAATAATAACACAGCAATGCTTACTGTGAGACACACAAAAGTGAAATGTGGCATTGCGAGCAAACATTACAATCCTCTGGATAGTTGCAGTGAGATGAGCGTTTAAAAATGATATTGTATTTGCATAAAGTGTAAGAAATAAAATAAGACTCATGTTGTTGATCCTGCTGCATACATTCTCCACAGAAATTCTCTACTGAAATGTTTCTTCTGGTGATGCTGAGGAACCCAACTGGATTTGGCATCACCCAGTGATGGGACATGTGATCCCTGCAGCTCTGTAAAGCTGTGGGAGCAGAACTGCAAACAGCCTACCAGGAATGAGGAAAGGCAAATATCTAACACAGGGGTGTCCATCCAGGCACAGGAGTAGCACTTTATATAACTGAACCTGTTCAATGTGGAGTGGAATGGCCTCCAGGAGCGTGATTGGACACCGCTGATCTCACAGCATTCTAAAGAGGCGTGGCAGCGGCTGCACATCTAGCAGGTGCCTCAGAAGCAAGCACAGTGATGTCCTTGTTGACATAGTGGTTGGGCAGCTCCCCTTGGTTAAAATATGAATCTCAAGCACCCTGCTGGTGTTCAGTACCAGGTTCTCCAGGATGAACAGGCAGCTCAATGCTGCTTGTTTTGTAGGATTACCTCTAAATCCCAGTTCACATTCAGATGGAGAGTCATCACACAGGTTGGATCCCAGCTTGTTGTTCTCCTCAAGTGTACAGACATGATTTTCATGAGGAAGTTCCTCTGCGATGGGGACACATTCCTGCTCTATGAATTCCTCTTTAATAGGAACACATTCCTGTTGAGGGACCTCTTCATCTTTAACACATGCCAGCTCTGTAACCTGCATTAAACTTGCACAGCACTCCTGCTTCTATCTTTGGCCCTTCCTGTGCTTCAGATTCAGGGATAGCGTGGCTCTCTTTGGGATCTGTGGGAAACAAAACTGTATACAATTAGATCTCTTACTTACCAGCTAGGTTTGTTAGTTGCTTTGATCAGGGATTTAAAGCTACTGTTCCTCAGTTATTTCGTATAGGGTTGAGCCGGTATAATAGTTTGGTGGTTTAGGTACATGATGGCATTGATACCATTCCTGTTATTCTACATTGCAATTATCGGTTAACGCTGTGTTTGTGTTCCTATGAACAAAGTGAAGGAAAAGGCATTTTCATATGAACATCTTTTTATTCTACGTCCTGTACAAAACAAGTCTCAGTGCTGCTAGGCTTTCTCACCTCCTGTAGCCTCACACTGGAGCATTGCATCCACTTCTACCTCCCTGTCAATCACCATCATGACCACCATTCTGCCTTTGCATTGTTCTAATGCAAACATCCATTTCTCTACTGCAAACATGCTTAGAAACCAAGCCAGGAGACTTGCAGTCTTAGCAAAGTGTCTGAGGAATGCCTTTTTGTTACCTGATACTGTATTGTGAGAACGGTTTTGAAGGAAACGGTCAACGCAGAATACAAGTTTCAATGTGTCAAATACAATGAGCAGACAAGGGACTGCAGCAGGATAGCCTGCTTATTCTCAAAGCAGTTTCATTTAAACACGTGATTTACACAACTCAAACTTTTTAAAGTGCAGCAATATGTTTTTTGTACAAACTCCACCTGTGTAATAATCATTAGCAACAACACTGGAAGCTTACTTGTGCAACGTCACGTGAACTGTAGATATAAATCCAATAACATCCCTTGTAGTATTAAAATACATTTGTAATGGTGTGGCTCTCCCTATTGTATGTATCCCGTGCAAACTCATCTCTGCTCTTAAATAATAACCTGTATTAGTAAATGTTTATAAGCAATATGAGCGACCGTTTCCTAATTCCGTTTACCATCAGCTGAACAAAGTACTTTATTTAGAGACTCAATCTAGAGACTCAATAAAATGATACAATTCAGTTGACACCTTACTGTGTTGTATTTACTTCCTCCAACTTCAACCCTTAATTGAACTTGTGGAACCACTCGGGTCCAAAATCTTACAGCGGATTGGTGCAGGCAGGGTGCTGCTGCCGCCCCTTTATTCACACAGTGAGGTCTGGAAAGATCGTGTAAATGTGTGTGTGTGGAACAAGAAGGAAACAGGACGAAAGCAAAAGAACGAGCAGCGAATGAGCCGCGACTGTACCAAAGACAAACTCAACAGCACTGGAGCGGAATACAATGAAACCATTTATCTAAAAATAGATTCGCAGTCAAACAGTTCAATCAAACACTGAAACCCGATGTGCTGCTGCCTGTATGTTGATATTAGATCACAAAGGTAGTTTAAGGTGTTTGATTGACCAAGCAATACCACACAATAAAATCAATCTTACCTTGAAATATTAAAGGTTGTTTAGTGTCTGCATCTGCAGCGTTTATACACCCTCGCACTGCTTTCAGCTCGCTCTCTGATATTTCCAATCTCAGCTTCAGACTTTCATTCTCTTTCTCCTTTTTGTTCCATTTCCACTCTGAATTCAGTGAATTTGCTGCCGACAGCTTTAGTAATCGCGCACAAGACGGTGTGTAGAGCCGCTTTCACTGCGTGCTCGATGGTAGAGGCGAGCTCGTCTTGAGAGCGACACGGACACGCTGACGCGTCCATCTTCACTGGTTTGAGTTTCACACTGGTCTAGCGGAATCCTCTTTTCAATCAGAAACACCGCCTGCGGTTTTTATTTATTAATATTTATTTTGTACTGTAGCCTTCCCATTCAAATATATTCATCACTTCTTCTGTTGTGATAAAGAAAGAACACAAACAACATGCTTTGCAAGGAGTAACTTTACTTTGGTCTTTCAGAATCGCGCAGAGCTCTGCTGGAGCTTCAACGCGTTTGTTTCTCAGTAAATCATCTCATTGAAAAGCTCGACTTGTCTGTAGCTGCGACTGACGCGCTCCGCTCTGTGTGTGAAATTCAACACAGAAAAGGGATGCTTTCCTTTTCACGGAACTCTGTGCAGGTGATAAACAAACACAAAAATCACAAAATATTAAAAACATTTCATCCCAGCATAAATACTTTAAACAGCAGGAGACAGCGTGTTGTAAAATCATCACTGACTGCAACCACCTCTCCACACATGAACAAAACAAACCTCTCTATTTCCTGTACTGAAATGAAAGCGTCACCAGCAGAAGGCGGGTCTGGTTGGAACAATCGCGTATTATTGGCTGTAGAAACACCCTATCCCCAGCATGTGAGTCTGATTGGCTGTAGAAACACTCTATCCCCAGCATGTGAGTCTGATTGGCTGTAGAAACATTCTATCCCAGCATGTGAGCCTGATTGGCTGTAGAAACACTCTATCCCCAGCATGTGAGCCTGATTGGCTGGCCTCCCTGTCGGAGGCGGTTATGAAACTGGATGTCAGAGTTCGCCATGTTGGCTCTTTCAGCGCTGTGTTCAATGCGATGCATTCAGGCGCGTTAAGTAAGTGAGCCGCTCAGAAAGCACACGGAGCTGAATTTAAATGACTTAACGCTCTGCTACAGGAGAGCGCTGAGCGACTTTTAAAAATGGAGAATAATAATGATTTGCTTGTTAGTGTTTGTGAGGTGATGGTTGATGAAATGGCCCCGTGTGAAGTTACTGTCCCCTGCTGGACCTCGCTGAGTTCGGCGCTCTGTTTGGACTGAACCTCATATCTGGCTGTGTTTAATACCGACAATACCGACGTTAATAATGAACATTATGAATAATATTAATACTACAAGCCTAATAATAATACATTAATAACTATAAAACAGCTCTACATTTAAAAATAAAAATGAAATTAAATGATACAAATTTGAAAACAACCATTTTTACATTATTGTCTACATGCATCATCTCAAATAATTACAATGTCATTTATCAGACCCTTCGGCGTTGTCTTTTGAAGAATTAAACCTGCCAGATCGAACGCAGGCTAACATTCAATCAATCAATCAATTAATCATATATATTTTCTATAGCGCCCCATATGCGCTTCACAAAATCTGTTTGAAAACAAGAAAATATGTAATTGTAAGCCTGGTCGAACAAAATAAGTCTTCAGTGTAATTTTAAACAAAGAGCGCTTTCCACGATTTAAGATGCTTTAGAGAGACAGCATATTGGAATTGGCAGCCGAAACTGGGGGATAAAACTGCCTGTGATCAAAGTGGGCAGAAAAGTTGCATACTTTGCATAACGTATTTGGGAGAAAAGAAAACGGATCATCTCTGATTTGTAACGTTTCCATGGTTCGGCCCGGCCACTGCCGTGTGACTGGTTAAAACGATGAGTTCAGTTTTTTTTTTTTTTCTGCTGCTTGGTAATTCAGTCATGAGGCAGCTGTAGCAGAGTGGCGCAGCGGAAGCGTGCTGGGCCCATAACCCAGAGGTCGATGGATCGAAACCATCCTCTGCTAGCGTGTTTTTCTTCTGTTAGCAAAGTAGATTTTCTAAAATATTATCTGAAGGCAATTAATTAATATTACATTTCGCAATCAAGGATGATATGATGCGCAAGGATACTTGTCTTTCATTAGAGCTGAAATAAATTATTGCGCTTTGAGATTATATGTTACTAGCGAATTGTTTAAAAATGTACTTAACTAGAGTACAACTGTTCTAAAAAAGAATGTTATCTCAAAAATAGTGGCTTGTCAAGCCGCAATAACTCAGTTGGGAGAGCGTTGCTAAAAAAAATATATAAAAAAAATCTCCCTTTGTGCTTCTCGGAAGGCATACGATGGACGGCGCACTGCAGTTTTTCAGTCTGGGGAATATTACAAATTAGGAGACTGTGCTTTAAAATACACATGTAGGGCGGGCGTCTCTGTTACAAAGAATTGTCGCACTTTGTATTGATCTCCATAATGCATGGGACTAAATACGCAGACACATTAAAACTATTTGGAAAATGCGGGCATCGATCCCGCTACTTCTCGCATGCTAAGCGAGCGCTCTACCATTTGAGCTAATTCCCCTTAAATTGTGTGAGCGATTCTCATAGGCTACATCGCAGCTTGATATGAGCAATTCAGATTGTCTTTTTGGCAATGTAGTCTTCCAATTGCAAATTCAAAAAAAAAAAATTAAATAGCAAATATTTCGACAACAGGTATGTTTTCAATTTCTTCAAAAAGAAGTCTCAGCTCGTTTATTCAGTCTCTTTAAAATCCACCTCTGTGTCCCGATGCAGCAGCGCTGTGTGCTGTGGCTCGAGCTTGTTTGACGAGGCAGACAATGCAAAAATGCCAAAACTTGCTTTTGTATCACATGACAAACTTAAGGTATGCTTTAACGGCTTGGCTGTCTCAAGTTAGTTTGTATTGTTAATGGAACACCTCGTTGTTGCCCAGTCAGTGTATCATATGAAGTAGAGCTTGCCAGTTGGTGCCGACGGTCTGCCAATAAAAGTTAAGACTATATTTGCAAGGATCATTTCTAGAGTGAAACATGTTTTGAAGGGATTGGTCTCGGTATCCACCAGGAGGAGTGGCAGTGTTTTCTTCTCAGCACCGAGCTGACAATGAGTGTTGTTATCGGGAACCTACTCGCTGCAAGGAATGACCACTTCAATCTTCAGTCGGGGGTTGTTGAAGGAAGGGGACACATTTTGAGTGCGTCTCTCATACTGGTAGAAACGCAGAAAAAAAGAAACCATCAAGCCTACAATTGTTCAGTTGTTTAAATCAATAAGCAAATTTCAAATTGATCAATGCTAATGTTAAAACAATTTAAGAACACTTAATAGGCCTTCACTGATATAAAAAATATAGTAATGTGATTAGCACTACGGAGGACTAAATGAGCTTAAATAAAAACTTTAATTTGAAAATAACCTGTGCTTATCCCCACTTACAAGGAAGAGTGGCATCCGTTTCTTTATTAATGAACCAAAGATAAAGACGTTACAAATGAGAGAAGAGTGCCATCTAGTGGAGAAAGAAAAGGCACAATGGCAATAGACACGTTCTGCAGTATAGCCTATGGGAGTTCTGTTACAGGCGAATCTCTCCATCTCCATATTGATCCAGGTCCATTTCGTTGTTCGAGGTGATCTTGGTGCAAACAGAACGAAGATCACGTGTCGTGTCATTGAGATCTCTCTATCTCACTTAAACAGACGGCTGCGTTTCTCAAGATGCTCCAGCAAGCGCTGCTGCTTGCAAATGGAGAGCATGTAAACAAACTGGACAACTAACATTATCAAGCAGTTATTTTCTTATTTTTTTTAAATCAAGGTTTATAAATACACAGATAGTTGGGCGGTGTATTTCACTGGGTTAATAAAAAACAAACATGATATATGAATGTAAACACTGAAATTCAAACTGGCCTCGGTTCTACCCTCGATTTAAAACAATGCACAACCAAACCTTTGAATTGCAAAGTACAACAGAATGCATGCCAGTGGAGGCAGCGATATACATGAAATAAATGAGATACCAACAAAAGCAGATTGTTCAATAATTAAGAACGCTTATTATAACTCAAATGTAATGTTTCTTGTAATATTCGCAGTTTTGTCGAAACAATCCATATTCAATTTTTCCCGCCGAAGTTAAACAGATTCGAATCGATTTTTACAAGAAAATCGAAATTCATAAAACCCGATAAACATTTAAGTTTATGAAACTAAAACTAAATGCATTCCCAAATAAATACGTAAGTCTCCTTACCTTAAACATTTCCATTTTAAAATGTGCAGAGAACTGAAATGAGAATTGTACTCTTTTTGCGGTATTTGGGTGGCTCTCAGAAGAGCCTTTGTGTTGTAAAGACGGAGCAGGGACGGTCTCGGTTTACTTGGAGCTGGTGTACTTGGTGACGGCCTTGGTGCCCTCAGACACGGCGTGCTTGGCCAGCTCTCCGGGCAGCAGGAGGCGCACGGCTGTCTGGATCTCCCGGGAAGTAATGGTGGAGCGCTTGTTGTAGTGAGCCAGGCGGCACGATTCGCCGGCGATGCGCTCGAAAATGTCGTTGACGAACGAGTTCATGATGCCCATCGCCTTGGAAGAGATGCCGGTGTCGGGGTGGACCTGCTTCAGCACTTTGTACACGTAGATCGCGTAGCTCTCCTTCCTGGTCTTTCTGCGCTTCTTCCCTCCCTTAGGCTGGGTCTTGGCAACAGCCTTCTTGGAGCCTTTCTTCGGCGCGGGTGCAGCTTTCGGTTCTGGCATTTTCCTTCTCTGATGCTTTTTGAAAGATGAATGAGTAACCAGCCCCCAGAGCCCCAGTATTTATACAGCCTGTATGCAAATTATTACTAAACAACCCTTTAGAGTGAGAATGTTGACCTGTTAACCTAGCAACGCTCCCGAGTGACGGAATACTTCGATGTGATTGGTTGTTTACTGGATACGCAACAGAGGGGGTGGTAACTTTGCCGGGAGCTGAGATCTTTTTTTTTTTCTCTCTCGAGTTCAGGTTTGAATTCGGCGCCTTTTTTCTTGATCGGTTAGTTTAGGTCTTTTGTTTTTCATTTATTAAATACATGAAGAACTCAGTATACAGCAATACTGAAATCCACACCCGATGCGTCTTAAATATAGAAATATAAATAATCAAACCCACGCCACTTTCTGTGCTCATTAAACACGTTAAATGTAGAAACACACGATCAATGCTGATGCTCTTTGATTTCTTCCTCATCCCAGAGTCTCGATTGTTTCACAGCAGCTTGAATGGCGAAACTTCAACTCAAATTCAGAAAAGACGACATCGTGGAGCTCAAAGCTGAATCAGGATCTGCTGCTTTTAATTTATTATACTGATTACAAAATGTACTGAAAATAAAATTAGATAAGACTTTTTTTTTTTTTTTTTAAGTGTTTTTATTTCTTATCTGACTTTAATTCTGCACGGAATCGGATAAAACCGAGCTCGTATTTTCTCATTATTACTGAAAATGTTCACTTTTTAAAATACAATTCCATTCAATTAATTGATTTTATTGATTTATTAACTGAAATGCTTATTTTAATTTTATTTTTTTCTGGATTTGTGTAAAGAGTTAAAAATCCAACACTTAAGTTTAAGCCTAAAATACTCTCGTTACACAGCGTGAAATAGGTGTAAATAGCCATTTTAAAACAAAGAAAACACTGGGGAGATAACAGTATAAAACATTTTGAAAAATGTGATTTTATTCTTTTGAAGATTTTAGTGGTGTATTAAATTTAGCTTGTTTCAGAATTGAAAACTCTTTAAATGAAAAGGTGGGCGGCTCTTAAAAGAGCCTTTGTGTTCGTGTCCTTGTGTCCAGATCTTTAACCCCCGAATCCGTACAGAGTGCGACCCTGGCGCTTCAGAGCGTACACCACATCCATAGCGGTGACGGTCTTTCTCTTGGCGTGCTCAGTGTAGGTGACGGCATCCCGGATCACATTCTCCAGGAACACCTTCAGCACCCCGCGGGTCTCTTCATAGATTAGCCCGGAAATTCGCTTCACTCCTCCGCGGCGAGCCAGGCGGCGGATAGCGGGCTTGGTGATGCCCTGGATGTTATCACGGAGCACTTTGCGATGCCGCTTGGCGCCTCCTTTGCCGAGTCCTTTACCACCTTTACCTCTTCCAGACATGCTGTAGATCCGTATTATGAAAATAATACAATACTTGAAACGAGGGCTGAGGCTCTAATACATACACGCAGACCGGACCTGATTGAAAAAGAAGCCAGCAAAGAAGAGCGCGGAAACATTAGACCCGCCCACCACTGAGCCGTGTCTGTGAGCGCGTGTTAACCACCAAACTGCTGACTCGCATTACATGTATTCAAGTGTTGCTGATTCATTAACAACGCGAATGTGAATGAATTTATGGAAATGTCCTTTAACCTGATTCCAAATAAGTTTTTACACATTGTTTTCCAACATAATGGTTATGTATTTCTGCAGGCAAACACACAGTGGAAAAATAACCTGTTTTCCTCACCAGGAGGCAGAGGTGGCATTGCCTATGAAATACACTACTAATGAAATATTTAATCTACTCAGAGAATGCTGTGCTGATGCCAGGGTACTTACATTGTTGCAACAAGTGTGGGTCAGGGGTGAAGAGAAATACAATTCAACAAAGTAATTCTCCCAATCGATTACAAGGGGATGATCCGGCAGAACGTGATGCAGTGTATTAACTGCACCGCACATAAAGGTGATTAAATGTCCAGTTTTACAAACTTCACGCTTCAAACTTAAGTTGTGTTTGCCTAGCTTTCTCGTTTGTGAAACCAATCATACAGTTACTTTAAATAATACAATTGTCATCTTATATTCAAAAAAATCTAGCGAAGTACAGAGCGAGCAGTTTGGTTTCGCTGGAGGATAGTGCAGTTTTGGTCACCTCAATTAAAAATGCAGTAAAGGTCCTGGTTAAAGAATACGTTATATTGTAAACACAACCCTTCTGTTTTGATACCCCCGGTTGTTTGTGTACATTTGTTCCAATTTCACTGTCAAATTGTATATTTTGTGCAGCGTGAAAACACAAGACAGGACGTTTTCATAATGAATCTGTTGCCTGCGGGTCAGTTGAGTCTACACGGTTCTCATCGTGTGGATAAGTTCCGCTCTCCGCCTTTCTGCTCGCATTCTGTGACTCGCAGAACAGTTCAGCATTACGTGTGAGTTTTCTCCGTGTTGAAATATTAGAAATGGCAGAAACTGCTCCAGCACCAGCCGCTCCTGCTCCGGCTAAAGCTCCCAAGAAGAAAAGCGCAGCAAAGCCCAAGAAATCGGGTCCCAGCGTGTCGGAGCTCATCGTCAAGGCTGTGTCTGCCTCCAAGGAGCGCAGCGGGCTGTCTGTGGCGGCGCTCAAGAAGATCCTGCAGGCCGGCGGCTATGATGTGGAGAAGAACAACTCCCTCGTCAATAGAGCCCTCAAGAGCCTGGTGACCAAGGAGACCCTGCTACAGACCAAGGGCACCGGCGCCTCGGGCTCCTTCAAGCTCAACAAAAAAGCAGCTGAAGCCAAGGAGAAGGCGGCCAAGAAGAAGGCAGCTCCAAAGAAACCAGCGGCAAAGAAAGCGGTTGTCAAGAAAACAACGAAAAATGTTTCGGCAAAGAAAGCAGCGACACCCAAGAAGACTCCTACAAAAGCGAAGAAACCGAAAGCTGTAAAGAAAGCGCCCAAGAGCCCGAAGAAAGCGGCTGCCAAGCCTAAAAAGGTCGTGAAGAAGAGCCCGAAGAAAGCGAAGGCAGCGCCTAAACCTAAAAAGGTGACCAAGGCAGCTAAACCCGCAGCGAAGAAGGCGGCTCCTAAAAAGAAGTGATCAGTTAAAGCGACCATGCGACAGTGAACCCAAAGGCTCTTTTCAGAGCCAAAACATCTTTCTAAAAGAGCAGATTGTCCTTGTAAACACAGGGCGATGTGTGGAATGTGCTGCCGTGGAACGTGTTCCGCTTTCTCGGTGGAACAGCCCGGTCTCCTCGGCGAGCAGTCCAAGACGGTGAAACATGGCGCCGCCCCGCAGGTACAGCTGTGGACAAAGGTGTTGCAATTCTATGATTGAAACACCTTTAAAATAATTAATAACCTCATTTAGATCTTTTATTTCACATGTAATCAAATAAACTACGAAATGATATCGAAAAAGTATCAAAAGCCATAATGCAGTTGTACAGTATTTCGTGTTAGATTTGGAAACGTCACATTGTTCAATACTTTTGTTATTATTTTTATTATTATTTCTTAGCAGACGCCCTTAACCAGGGCGACTTACAATTAAAATTATCACATTGTGCACATTATACATTAGATCAATGACAACTGTATCTGCAATACTGGAAAACTACAATAAACAGACTCGATTTACGATGGTCTGTACTGTACAGCGAGATTGTTTTTATGTATTTGACTCAATTTTATTAATGTTGCTATTTTACATATTATATAAATACTGGTTTGAACTTGTCGACTGAAAAAAAACATCACCAAGCACAAACCCCATCATCCCCACATCGCTGTCAGCAAAGATGCTAGAACAGAAACAGAACAAACTGATTCTGAGAAAAGACTCGAAGCTGTTCCTGTTACACACCGAACAAGCTGAGCGAGTCCGAGCCGGTTCACCTCCCGAAATTCCGCCGATAATAAACGAGGCATTTTTTTATATCTGATATCAGATTTTTATTTTGGCCTAAAATGTAGCCTCTCTTTCCATCTATAGATTTGATGGATTAAAAGAAACACAACGTTGGGAAGGAAAAGCGAAAAGCGCTCATAATATAATGTTAACATGTTTCAATTGCGAAACTTACACATATAACACTTACCGTGTAAACTACAGCTGTTTATTTAAAATTGGAATATAACACTTTCAGAGAAGTGGGTGGCTCTTAGAAGAGCCTTTGAGTTTCGCTGTATTTTAAGGGTTTTGCAGTTTAAGCGCGTTCTCCTCGGATTCGGCGGGCCAGCTGGATGTCTTTGGGCATGATGGTGACTCTCTTGGCGTGAATGGCACACAGGTTGGTGTCCTCAAAGAGCCCGACCAGGTAAGCCTCGCTAGCCTCCTGCAGCGCCATCACAGCGGAGCTCTGGAAGCGCAGGTCGGTCTTGAAATCCTGAGCGATTTCTCGGACGAGCCGCTGGAAGGGCAGTTTGCGGATCAGCAACTCGGTGGATTTCTGATAGCGGCGGATTTCCCTCAGAGCCACAGTGCCAGGTCGGTAACGGTGAGGTTTTTTCACGCCGCCGGTAGCGGGGGCGCTCTTTCGAGCAGCCTTGGTAGCAAGCTGTTTCCTGGGCGCCTTTCCACCGGTGGACTTACGCGCAGTCTGCTTAGTTCTTGCCATTTTCAAACTCTACTACACAGTATTAAAAAAAAACACTGTAAATGGCACAAGCAGCCGATACCAGAGACTATATAGGAACTGAGCTACTCTGATAGGCTATGAGATCTGAAGGGCGGGTCTCTGTTCCTCATTGGTTATATTCCAGACTCTCAATGATTGATTGGAACATTTGAATTCTGCGCGCGCGCATTCTGTTAAGCAGTTATTGTTTCGGAGCTGTTGGCGCCTTTTTTTAATAAATACAGTATAGTCATTCAGGACAACATTGCTTATCCCCAGTATAAGAAATGCATTCCATTCAGATTAAGCAGTCTGTGTTCAAAATTGTAACGGAGAAACGCTCAATAGGCAAGCAATACTTATTTATGGCGAGAGAAAATACATAAACCAAGCATGTACCCTTAACACTAAAGAAAATAGACCAATTCAAAAACTATAAATCAGACTGAAAACAACAAACAAAAAACAAAACACGGAAAATACATATCCCCGCAATAAAACACAAACGCGGGAGGGGGTGGATTTCCAACTGGAAGCATGTTTCAAGGTAGCTCGATCGAAAACAAAGTAAAGCAGTCATTGATATTGTATCCGATTGTCTCTTTATAAAGAACGTGGCATTAATGTGGGAGCGTGATCTACACGCGCTGAGGGGAGGCGTGGGTTTGATATCGCTCCAAACAGACATGGCAGCGCTGCACTGCCACACACAAATACAAACTAACTATTTATTGCTTCAATTCTCACCAGTCGGTATTTTTCAGACAATAAAAATAAACCGATTCGATGCGCTTTTATAGAAAAGTGGGTGGCTATTAAAAGAGCCTTTGGGGGTTTATAAGATGTAAAAGCCCCGTCCGAGTGATTTATTTCTTGGCTGGCTTCTCGGTTTTCTTGGGCAGCAGCACGGCCTGGATGTTGGGCAGCACTCCGCCCTGAGCGATGGTGACGCCTCCCATCAGCTTGTTGAGCTCCTCGTCGTTGCGGACAGCGAGCTGCAGGTGACGCGGGATGATTCTGGTTTTCTTGTTGTCCCGGGCGGCGTTCCCGGCCAGCTCCAGGATTTCAGCAGTCAGGTACTCGAGCACAGCGGCCAGATAGACCGGGGCTCCAGCGCCCACACGCTGGGCATAGTTTCCCTTCCGCAGTAGCCTGTGAACACGACCGACTGGGAACTGCAGTCCTGCCCTGGAGGAGCGAGTCTTTGCTTTAGCACGGGCTTTACCGCCAGTCTTTCCTCTTCCAGACATCTTCACTGTAGTTCAGAATATCACAACAATAAATGCGCGGCCGCTCTCCTGCTATTATACACACCGGCTCATTCGTGATTGGACAGAACGGTGCAATACTAGTTAGAATGTTAAAAGACGTCATAGTGGATGAGGGCGTGCAGAATCTTATTGCATGCCTCTGATTGGTTGTATCATTCCCTGCCCGCTGTTTCTGGTTTGGCGCTGTTCTGCTGCGGTTTGTCTTGTTTCCTCTTGGCGCGCATTTTTAAATTGGAAGACAGCTGTAACAAAATGTAACCGTTTAGAAGTGTTTAAAACCACACAGCCCTACAGTCGTGTTCGAGTTGTTATAATTCCTAGGTTTTAGTTTACAGTTTAGAGTTCTGGGCACTTCAGTTAACTAGAAAGTCGATATTGTTGACTGTCCAGTTTGTTTACATTGTGTAAAGGTAGTTATATCTGCAATGATACCAATTTAAATGATATGTTCCAATAATTTATTTACATTATAAAACAGTTTGATTAAAATATCCCCCCCCCCAAAGTACAAATAACCGAAATATCGCTGAAGATTTTTAGATCACCGTGCCTGTTTTAACCCGAGTATCCTCGGGATGAGGTTCAGTAACACAGGCTCAGATTTTTGCCCACATGAAAACATTCATAGACATCCTATCTATGGTTTCATTGAGATTATACAATGGCACGGAATAATACAAAATGGATATTTACACGTTGTCTGCAGGATTGGAACCTGCGCGGTGAGACCCCAATGGATTCCCAGTCCATCGTCTTACCCACTCGGCCTCGACACCCGCTGTATAATCCCGCGCATTTGAGCAACACATTCCCCCGGTCCGGACCTGATTGAAAAAGAAGCCAGCAAGGAAGAGCGCACACACATTAGACCCGCCCACCATTGAGTCGTGTCTGTGAGCGCGTGTTAACCACCAAACTGTTGAGTCGCATTCCCTGCAAAGTGTTGCTGATTAAAGAACAGTTCAATATGTGCATCTGCATTCGCGTTGTTAACCTGATTCCAAATAAGTTGTTTCACATTGTTTTCTTAGATAATGGTTATGCATTTCCCTGAGTATTGCAGTTGTATTTCTGCAGAGGCAAACAAATGTTTACACACGCACACACACTCATGTTTTTTTTTTTTTTTACAGCCGTGTTGTTGGAGTCGATGCGCTGTAAGTATTATTATTATTATTATTATTATTATTATTATTATTATTATTATTATTATTATTATTATTATTTTTGAACACACTCACACGGGGTCTGGGGTTCTTTTCAGGGTCTCGGTTTATTCACCAAAATTAGTAAGAAAGAAGAATTGGAGAGAGAGGTAACACAAGGGAAGGGTACAAATGAATAGAGCAGGTAAAGATAGAAATAGGGTTTTGTTTTAAGGATAGGTGAACAATCTTATACAGAGCAAGAGGGTGGTGGTTAAATATTGGATAGAGTAGCTACAGGCTACTTCATATCCCCAGCTTAAAGACACACTGGGCAGTCCAGTGTCTTAACAGATATCAACGTTAACACTTTAATACATGTATATATGTGTTAATCAAGGCCGACAAGCAGGCCAAGAACACGTCACCTAAAGTACCCAATGGTCTATTTCAGCACATTCAACAAAACTCTCTCTTATTTCTAAAACTTAGCGTGAGTTTCTTATGGCAATACATGCAATGCATGTGAGATAAAATAATAATAATAATTGCTTAATGCTTACCCTTTAATATAAATCGTAAAAGGATATGGCTGTCTTCACCAGGCAAATGAAACTGAATTCAATCAGCTCAACTGTGTAGGTTTTCTACAGTGTGAAAGGTTTAGATTTGTACAACTCATTTTCTTTTAGTAAGTGTTTTATTTGTACCTACTTTGTGTCATGCTGCTCAGCAGCTATTTTTGCTGTTGTGTAATAAAAAGCCTGGGTGTCTATTTAGATTACCCTCCAGTTTCCAGTCTCCTTCATAAAATAGCTGGTTTGCTACAATACCTTCAGAGATCACTCTGATTGGATACAACATGCCATAATCATAACCTGCTCCTGAACAGGATATGTAGAGCCTTGTAATAATGTCTCAATAAAATGCTAGTGGAACTGCAATAGAGCATTGCTGCTCCACCCCCTCTGCTGATGGGGGCGCTCTAAGGGAAATAGGGGTGTCCTGTGTCTGACAGAGATGCAGGAAACCATTGTGTGTCTTGCATTTTTGTGTTTAAAATCTAAATGACCACATCTCTCTAATACAGTACCTGCTTAGTCAATCAGAGGTATGACAAGCATGCCTGTGTAATTAACAGGGCAGAGGATGAGTCCAAACCAGCGACCTGACCCACAGCAAGCAAGCAAGCAAAGAGCTGGTCTGCATTGTGGTTATAGAGCTTTTATCCTCATCTCATCTCATCGACAGGGGACGGAATCCATAACGACAGTGCAACACACAGTACTGCCCATTACACTACCAATGAAAATCATTTCTGCTCACTCAAAAAATATATATTGGTAGATATTCAAAGTTATTTAAGAAGCATTTGATTACATTTACTTCCACTGGTATTTGAGTAATCCTTAATGACACAGTTCTAGTGAATTATTGCTTAATTCATGAAGCGCCATTGTCCACTGAAATGAATAGGACAATACTGGTACTGTAAGTAATAACATGGATCAACAGGTAAGGTTGAAAAAAACACTGTAATTTAACTAAACATTTAAACTGAATGTCAGTGCAACCTAGTCCAAATGGCTTCAGATACAGTGTAAGTATTATGAAACAACTGATTGTTTCTAAATGAATTCATTCATGTTTGTTAGACGTTCAAAGATTTATTTTTGTTATACAGTTCAAACCTTTACAAAATGGCAGTACATTGCAGCAGGTCTTTTGTTGACAGTAGACATTTGAGTCAATTGTATTGTACAGTACCTAGTATAAATTGTATTTGAGTTTATTTTTATTGTATAGTATACAGTATATATTGTATTTGAGTTTATTTTTATTGTATAGTATACAGTATATATTGTATTTGAGTTTATTTTTATTGTATAGTCTATTTTACTGTATATTTATGATGCAGGTATTCCCTCTCAGAGTAATTTATCCTGGAGTGATACCCTGGACAGCCATGTTGAGGCCTTTTCCACACAAGTAATGTTTTGGTGCCCACTGGTGAGCTTTCCTTGTACTTGTAAATGCGTGTATAGGATTACTATCAGCAAAAAACAAAACAAAACAACAACCTTAAATAATATTAGAAAACGAAAGATAGAATAAAGGGATAATCTTGCCCCATTACAGAAGACCCCCCGTTTCCTTTTAGTAATTAAACAAATTAAAAAATAATAATGAAAGAATATAAACAAACAAACAAGGTTTATTCATCCTGTTGATTTTCAAGTTCTTCTAGCTGGGCTCCTTATTGCACTCATTCTGTGATCTTTTTACAGTATCTGTAAATACCTCTGGTTTGTGCTAAAGCTGAAAAAAATCCATAACAGTGCTGGATTCTCTGGTTTTCAGCCAGGTGGATAAGCTACTATAGTCATATTATTAGAGCCAAGGACAGGTGTCCTGGTAGGGTTAAAGCTAGCCTGCACACACAAGTAAAGTAGAGTTGATGAAATCGTACTTAATAATAACAAGAGCAAAGTCTTCTGTTGAGATTAGTTTGGAATCCAAAGCGTATAAAGGTTCACTTCATTACTGCACTGAGTGTGGAATTGCTTTGTCCCAATCAGATCTCATTATATTGATGAGTTTCTCGAGAGCACTTCATTATTGCACTGTATGCTCTGTTCTCTGCTAATTTTCCACAGTTAAATCCTGAATCCCTGCTTCCCGTCATGTGTCAAATAATTGCTGTGTCTTGTTCTTTTCTGTGCCTCCTACAAATATTCAGCAATTGAATTCTCTTCCAAAGTAAAAACAGAAATGCAGTTTATTGATTAGAAGCCTATTTTATTATTATTATTATTATTATTATTATTATTATTATTATTATTATTGAATGACGTATATGTTGAATAATAATAATAATTTAAACTAATGTTATTTGTGTGTCATATTTATCGGTATTACTTTGAATGTATTGTTTGTGGTGTGTGTGCTCTCTAGGCAGCAAGGTGTTTGCAATGCTGTAAACACCGCGGCTTTGGCCCTGCGCCCCCCCCCCCCGGTACACGCTACGCGCTGACCAGGTGTGTGTGTTGACCACGCGGTTAGGGTCGGCACATAGCGTAGCGGCCTCCCTGGTGCTGCGATACTGCGGCGCACGCATAACCCGTGATGTTATTATCTCGGGGCACAGGTGCTTAATATAAGCGACACACGGTGCACAGCGCCTCAGTGGTAGTGCACAACAACGCTGCACGATACACGGTGCACTTAGTGCCCTCAGTACTCGGAGTGTGCAGTGCTCGGATCACACAGAACACGTGTGCACGCGTGCTGATACCTCTACCACTCTAGTGTGATTACGCACGGTACTCAGTTCACGTAGATATGGTGCCTGGGACGCACAGTGCAAGCAGTGCATGTGGTGCACGTTGCACTAATTGCGTAGGCACTGGTCAACCTAGCATATAGCTCACAGTGCTGCGCAGCACCCAGTGTAAACAGGGTACTCGGCACAAGGTGCACAAGGTGCACAAGGTTAATACCCTTGCTGCAACAATAGTGGTTGTATACACTATGCTAACACTTGCAAGTGTTCGTCGCAGTGCAAGCAGTGTCTCAGTGCTAATGCACAAGGCCAGGACTATGTCAGGGTCTCATCCCTGTATGGACATTATGGATCTCAAAGCCAAGATGATCCAGGTCCTGTCCAGGTCCCACAGCCCCAATCGCCATACCCCCCCCCCCCCCTCTCTCCCAACGGAGTGCAGGAGGGGTGGGCATGGTCGTCTCAGCTGGTACAGGAGGACACGCTGTCTATAGCGGCCTCGGGTGACGGGGCTTCTTTCTCCTCGGAGATGCAAGTGGGTGAGACCACTCCAAGTACAAGCCCTTGGCCGGAGCCTGGCTAGCTTAGTGGTGGCTCGTAGACAGCTATGGCTGTCTCAAGCCAGGGTCCCTGATGCGGATAAGGCCGCGCTGCTTGACGCGCCCATATCCCCAGGTTATACGTTTGGGCGAGCAGTGTAGGAGATTTTGCAAAGATCCCACCAGGAACGCGAGGTATCCAGTCAGGTGGCCGCATTGCTCCCTCCCTGTGCCGCTGCATGGGGTAGGTCAGGCCGCTGACGAGCTCCACAGACTCGGACTGTCACACGAACAGTCCCAGTCTCCACAGCTCCACTGGGTGACCTAAGGCATCGCACACCAGCAGGTAACCGAGCCCGACCGGCAGGTCGTGGTCAGTCCACAAACCAGCGTCATAGAAGATTTAGGCCAGCGCCCTAAATACTCACTGAAAATTGCCAAGCCGCGTGGGGCAAATTCTATTTCCTCTCGGCCACGAAGGTCCTTGTCCTTCCGAAACCCAAGGTGGCGTAGTCAACACAATCTCTTGGTATCATACAGGTTACAGTGGACACCCTACCCGTGACACATACATGTAAACTACACCACGGTGAGCAGCTCCTTTCTCCAGACACAGACCACACTGGAGCGTTTAGATTACTGGGTGTGAGGAGCCTTGTGTTAACAATGGGAGAACTGGGCTGACTGGGGAGCTCACTGCTGCTGCCTATTTCAAATGTTTTATTACTGTGTTACAGTATGGGGCAGCAGTAGTGCTCTGGCTCCCTCTTGTGGTCAGTGTGAGTGATGGCAGTGTGTGCAGCTTGGCAGGGCACTGATGCCTGTTTCCGGAGAGGGATTCAATCAAACACTAAGTTCACAGTTTAATAGAAGAGTGGATTAGTTCTATTTGTGTATGTGTTCTAAGCGCTGCACTTCTGTTTCAATAAGTGTCACAGACAGTTCTATGAGATCTATTCTGTGAACACAGGTGGGACTTGATAGGGTTGGGTGACTCACAGTGCAGTTAGATTATCCTTCCTGTAGTTTTATGTTTAGCCTCTCAGTGCTTCCCTGCTCTCTAGGAGGGGCATTAGAAATCTGCCTGTTCAGAATGAACTGGCCCATAAGTGTTGAGACATGTGTGCCAGGGAGCTGCTGCACACATAAGGAATGAAGAAGACCAGGTGGGTAACAAGGATGACACAGGAGGCAAGACAATGAAGAATAAACTGCCTTCAATAACGCTGATGTGCTGATCCTTAATAAAAAATACAAATTCATTCAGGGACTTCTGAGTTCCTCATTTAAAAATGTGTCTGAAATTGAGATAACATCATTTTTATTATTATAAGTTATAATCCAAGTTAGAAAAAGTAGACTAAAGCACCCAATCTTCCATCTATTTGAGGTGCACACCATGTTAATATATGGGGCATTCCATACCAAGTCAACCAGTGCAGATTTTACTAGAAAAAATCACCTGGGTTTTTCTGACATGCTGAGTGCAGAAACTATGGTTGTTATTTTTTTTTAATTTCTCCTTCTACCTATGACCTTGCAAGGGTCAACAAAAAATGGAAATAGCGCCCCCTTTCAAGCTGTAGGTAGAAAAGCTTACAGCACCTGGTATTCCCAGGCGGTCTCCCATCCAAGTACTAACCAGGCCCGACCTTGCTTAGCTTCCGAGATCAGACGAGATCGGGCGTTCTCAAGGTGGTATGGCCGTAAGCGGAAAGCTGTGGTGGTTTAGTATGTTTCATAGTAATTAATACCGGAATACTGCTACACGAGGAAAAAAAGCATTGCTTAAAATGAATGAATGAATTCATAAATATCAACATAAATGTATTTATTCCCATACGTATTTATTTATTCATTCCAATATTTACATATTACTTTATTTATTTCGATAATTGCAGGTGGTCGGACAAACTTCAAACAAGATTATCGTCTGTTGTTCTTTCAGTAGACTAAATACCAAATTTAAACGACACCAAAACTGACCACGGGGTAAGAACAAATAAAAAAATAAGAAACGCATGTGCACGGCCATAAAACGACACACACACACACACACACACACACACACACACACACACAACCTGAAAAGCAAACATTACACTGAAGGGAAAACAAACACGTAAAGAATCAGAAATGAAATCCACACACCGTTATTAAAACAGCCGATCTCAGTTGTATTGTGTAATGAATGATAAAGGGCTAAATGTGTCATTGGACTCCGCTGACGAGGGGCAGCAGTAGGTTTAGTGGTTATTTGTTTATGCTCGACAGATGATTCGGTCAGGATGGACACAGACCTGCACTTGCTCAAGGCAGACATATTTTAAACTCAAGTCTCACTCTGTATCACCAACACTGCATTGCCATGAAAAACTTGAATAAACCATCTTTGGAAACACTGGTATTAAAATATTGTATATGTACGAATCTTGCAAAATTAAAAAAAATAAATAAAATATCGGTAGTTTGATACAGCTTCTGTTCTTCTATACAATATTTTATATAATTCTATGCATTTCAGTGGGTAGTTCTAACCGCAAAGTCAGACACACCTAAATGTTTCCCAGTCTTTCCCCACCAGCTTTTTGTCACATAATCTGGCCAATCAAATGTTCCATTAAACATTTTAGACTCGCGAGTAACCAATCAGAAGCAAAGCATTAGTTCTGCCCCCAGAAAAAACTTGGTTTCCAAAAACTCAACTGAACCGGACGCATCATTTTAAAGCGCAAGATTTGCGGCGGGTTTGAGTTTTGAAGATTAGTAGCGGGTGAGTTGTTAACCATTTCATAAAATCCTGGATTTATATTGGTCAGTGATATAAGAACAAGCAATTAAAGTAATTGTGTGCTTTCGTAATATTACTAACCTGCAACTAAGCAAATGTAACAGTCTGGTGATTCAATGAATTGTAGCGCTTACTCGGTGGGAACCTTTGTTACAGGGAGATGGAGTCTGGTAGGAAGATGTTGGAGAGCGGGATTCTGGGAAGAGCTGAGTTCGTGGTACCGGATGTGTGATTTTCAATAAAGTGTGTTCATTTAGAAGTAATACAATGGTTAACACGATTTCTGCTTCAGGGTTAAACAGAAAACTCGCCGAATTTGCAGGAGTGTTTTTTAATAGACGCACGCGCAATCAGTAATTTAAATTAAACATCTTCATGTTTTGTGGCGATTTAAAAGTGAAATCCACCTTAAGAGTCAGATCAGAATAATTCTGGTATTTTTAAGTTTTTGGTGTCTGAAAGTGAAATACAAATCCACTGCACTCGGGCGAGCGCTTTTACTGGGTGTGCCTGTCAGGAGCCCCCACTTAAACCTCTTTGACAGGACTTATAATCTTTCTTTTTTTATTTTTGGCAGCTACCGAGCAGAACCCCATTTGATACTGTGGACAGTTTAAAGATGGAATCAGTCCCGATTAAAGAGGAGCTCCCTAAACTTGAACTGGTCCCCATTAGACTGGAGTTCACTGGACTGGCTGCCCTCCCCATTAAACAGGAGCTCTGTGAGACGCCCTGTGACAGCATCAAGCCAGTGGTGTTTGGAATTAAAGCTGAGCGCAACGAACTGGAGATCTCCCAGACAGAAGAACCAGTTCCTATGAAAGAAGAGGTGCTGGAAATGGTGCGTATTAAACTGGAGCCCCTGAAAGAGGAGGTACTCTTGAAACCAGGGAAGGAAGAATCTGAAGACTTGAAAGCAGCCCCCACTGAGCTGGGTCCGGTACACCTGCGGGAGTGTAGCGTGGTGCTGGAGAGAATCTATGTGAGAAAGCAAGGCTCTGGAGAGGAAGGCTCTCCCAACAGCACGCAAGGAGGTGGACAGGACGACGAGAGCTCACATTCAGAGTGCAGTCCAGCAGGTGAGTGAGTGACTAGCTGTGACATTGTCATTCTACACTGAGTGATGGCCACAGTGTGACTGAGAGGCTGAGAACAGATAGCAGGGCTCCACATTAGCATCCAGGTTCATTTCACATACTTGTCTACACTGAAGCAAATCACTGTGTCTGTGGCGGCACTGATGCGGAATCACTTTCAGTGTCAATGGGAAATGCTGGGAAATGCAGCGACACTCTCAAGGTGGTTCAGTGGAGGCACAGTGCCGGTGTGAAGCAGATTTTTCTCAGTGTGAACAGACACCACATTTTATATAGGACAGTATGTAACACCCTATAATGTGTGTAATAGATGTTACTGGTACAGTCCTAAAACTCCCCTTATTTTTTCGTGTTCTGAAATCTGGTCCTGCCCACATCTGCAGCTGATGACATGGGGCTGAAGTTCGAAACCAACTGTCTGACCAGCGTAGGCTACAATATTGTATATTTTATGTCACAGGTTGGGTAATAAATAGCTTAAATATTTAATTTCACCTCAGAATATAAATGATAAAAACACAAATACTGTTAAAAATACCATATGTTAACAGCATTTCTGCTTTATATTATAAAACAAAGTTTAATTTATTAGAATAAGTTAGAGTTCTGGCTAAAATGGTTTATTCTTTAATTAAAATACTGTAGCCTACTGTTTTATGTGTATGGTTACTTGGCACAAAAAGTTTGAAACAAACTATCAGTTTAACTTGTCTAAGCAACATACTGAAATGTGAGTTACCGGTAGACTTTATGTTTTGTGCTCTTGCAGATTTGAAGAACAGAATGTTTTTGTTTTTTAAAAAACAAATCCCTATTTAATGTGTGCAGCATACAGTATATTCTTTTGAAGTGTGACACACCGGCAGCATGTTTTAACACTGCATGATCTGCCTTCTATGTAAATGGAGGTATGCTGCCAAATTGCAGCTGAGCCTGTAATATCGCTGTGTGAATGCTGTAGTGAAGGGTCCTTTTTGTAGGTTTACTTTTTTGCTTGAGTTTTATTTATTTTTTTAAAGTATTTTTTTTTACTAATTAATAAAAGCATGTCATGATCAGGACCCATCCTTCAATAAAAGGGCCGTTATGGCGTTATGGCAGAACAAGTACACACATGAGGAAATACATCCACTTTGTCAGTCTGTGCATACAGTATATTGGTCAGCAGAAATCAATATATTTTGGAGGTGATTATTGTGAAGAGTCTGAATCGGGATTCATTTCAAGACGTCATATACACAATTTGGGGGTGGGGCCCTCCTAGGCGGTCACCTTGCTTGCCTTGCCCTAAGGCCGGCTCTGAGAGACAGTGCTAATCTCTGTAGCCGGACATGTACAAAAGTATTTAACAGCAGTTAAATGGACATTAACACATACCGTGAAACTTCTATTAAACGGCCAGGCATTTATTTACAAAACTCACAAGCAGACCAGCGCCTATTGGAGACTGCCAATTTATTTGAGACCTGGCGATTATATAGACGAGGAAACTTTGGAAAATGAACAAGCAGAAATAAAAATGTGTATTGTTAATATACTGTAATATTGTAAGGGTTTAAAAAGATTAGACAACCAGGCATGGGTTATATAAATGCGAACAGGCCACTTGAATCAAGCATGGAGGGTTTATTACAGTGAAAAGGGATACAAAACAACCGTGCCAAACTCAATCTTTCTCTTCTTAACTGGACTCTCCTGAACTGATGGTACAGTAAAAACAAGCTCTGTATACAAATAAGTAAATTAAAGATATAAACTACTAGCACTTTTGTTTATAAATATAGATCAATGTTGTCTATTAATAAAGATAAGTAATGAAATAATAATAGGTCTAATACTGGTAATAATAAGTTCAATCCATCCCAGATATAGAATGCAGGTAGGTTAGGCTTACAGCGCAATAATAATAATAGTTTGTTTTTTCTTATGGCCCCTGGTGGTGATGTCTCCGTTCAGTATATCCAAGTAACCATTTCCATAACCGCTTAATCCTTTACAGGGTCATGGGGAGTAACCATTATGTATTGTGATAACAGCATCTTCCAGATATTATTTCAATTTCCATTTAAATCATGATCTTATGTACAGTTTGTATTACTAAACTTTGCACTTCTGCCCTCATATAATGCGTCTTTATTTTACACATTGCAATTGAAGGTAACCTGGCTTCAAAATGATACAATTAAATACTGGTCTTTTTTATTCTTAATAAAATTACCCTTTTTATTTGTTATAAATGCAATAAATTGAACACAAAGCAACGCGATATACTGTTCAAAGCAAGAATTATTAAACTTAAACCAGAATGTATATGTTTGATGCCCTCAACACACACACTTCAAGTGGTGCTCCGCAGCCCTTGTGTGCTCACAAAGTCTCCTCGCAATTACCCCAGACCGCTCGTGAACCCACAATGCTATTCATGAGCTACTTGACTAACGACGGTGTTTGGGAAACACATCAGATTTGACACGTTGCTGTTACGATGGTCGAGTTACTTTTGGGAAACGGCACCCTGGATAACTTTCGAGTTAGCCCTAATGCCGTTTAAACAATACATTTCTAGCATATTTTTCCAACTATCAACATTAATAAGCACAGTCAACATTGATTATTTGAACATTTTCAACAGTAGTCTTTTTGAAACGAGTAAACACAAGTCTGTTTGCGGATCCTGGAGTAGTCTGTGGACTATGTGGTATCAGTGGTTTTGGTCGTGGTCGTGGCAATAATAATGGGTTTTTGTTTCAGAAATGAAAGCTGAAACACATTGAGAGTGGTCCAAGTTTATTGTGTGGTATATTGCAACCAGTAAGTTCCAGTGTGTTTTGCATTGAAGGGATGAATTCGCAACTCCTTAAAGGGAATGTCCGATCCCCCCCCCCCCCACATTAGGAATTTTTCAACAACAATGGATATTGAATGAAGTCATTACCCAGCCTCCATGTTCGTCTTTCTTTAGGGATTTGACATCTCCAATCTTTGAATGAAGTTGTTACACAGCCTCCATGTTCCTCTTTCTTTAGGGATCTGACATCTCCAATCTTTGAGTGAAGTCGTTATCCAGCCTCCATGTTCCTCTTTCTTTAGGGATTTGACATCTCCAATCTTTGAATGAAGTCATTACCCAGCCTCCATGTTCCTCTTTCTTTAGGGATTTGACATCTCCAATCTTTGGCAAAGCAGTAGGTTTTATGTGTTTTTGTTCATCAGTATTTTGTTCTGGAGGTACTGCCTGTATCAATTGCGGGTTCTCGCTTCCCCTCTGTTAACATCACTGTGGAGTTCTCCTTGTTTGTTAATCACTGCTTCCACCAGATCTTAGTTCATAGCAAAGCAGTAATCGGCTTGTTTATCTCTCATTGAGGGAACACAGGGATCTGGACTAAAGGGTGCATTTCAGTGACTGCTAGCAGGCTCACCAATGCACACAGAACAGCAGCTTCTGAAATGAAAAATCAAGTGAAGGATTTATTCTTTGTTAATATTTGAAAACCTTAAATATATATTGCATGACTTTTGCCCCAACCTCCCCATTGAAATATAGGTCTAAGACTTTAATTTAGAATGTATTCTAGACAATATCAGCCTTTAAACAATTTGCACTAATCCACATGAAACCATTTATATGTCGGCTGTTTCCTTGTTTTTACAAACCATCATATTCCCCTCGCCACATGTGTCTATAATTTCACGTGGTCCCGTCCAATTTGCTGCCCAAGGCCACTTTTGTAAAAAGTTTTTAATCATTAGCTTTTCCATAATCTCAGTCTACAAGCCATTAATTAGTTAATGGCTAAAGTAAAACTTGTTTTCTTATTACAATGTCAATGTGTCTTACTTTTAAAATGTTCAGATTACTTTTAATTTTTGTAATATGAATTGCATTTATTCTCATGGATCTTTCTCAATGGAACTGGTAGATAAACATCGTAATGGATCTGCTCCTAAAGACCATCCACAGTAATTTATCAAATTTGGCTAATTGGGTAAAACTTCAATGTAATTTAATGAACATGTCCATAACTACCAGATTGAGTTAACAGCCAAGGTCTTTCAGTGTTTATCAAAAGTAAGAAATAAACAATTTAAATGATTCTTACAACAAAATGCTTTATGTGTTAATTAATTCTATGCAAAATCAATCACCAAATTCATGTTATTTTCTTCCTAATCACTTCTAAGTATTCAAAGTATATTATTTAAAAAGTGGGCATTGAAATGAGTGTGTGTGTGTGTGTCTGTGTGGTGAGAGCCTGTAGTCCCAGAATGCAGCTGGACATCTTTCTCTCCATTCTCACACAGTCCGTACAACACAGCTTGAGATCCCAAACACAGTTCAATTTATTGTATTTATTTGTTTGTCGAAACCAAATTGTACCCAATTATGTAGGTAAAAATCGATGAAACAGTTAAGAGATTTGATTAACATTCCCAGTCCTCTAATTCACTCTCCCTCTAGAAGCTATAGTGTGTGCAATATGAAACTTAATGTTATGTTCTTCTTTAAAAGAGACGGCTATCTCTTACAGCGACCTTTTTGAATAGTCAGAGTTTTCTGGTACTTTTTTTTTTTTTTTTTTCAAAAACAATTCACATACATTTTGAACTTTTATATGTTTCCCATAACATCACTCAAGCATTTTGACACTTGACATTGAAGACTATGACTTTGGCACTGACTGGCACTCAGTTCTCTTTTAAAAGCCCAATCATTTGACAACTGCCTGATCATATTCCTCCCACTTTCGCTGTAGAGTCCAGCCAACCCTGACCCTGACACCTGTCAAATACCAGACGGACATGGCTGCCTTTTCTAACCTGGATGCCCTGCCGTCTGCTAACCGCTGTCTCTAATTTTATCCTATTGTTGCCCCCTGGGTTTCTGTTAGAAGGCGCACGTTTAACCACCACATTTTCCCTTAAGCCCCATGTCCCCATGTAGCAGCACTAACCCATCTGGCTGCAGTGCAGGGCATAGGGTCAGCAACACCCGCTCTGGCGGTGGTGGTGGTGGCAGTGGCCACACTGCTGCTAGTGGTGACAACAGCCACTCCTCTGCTGCTGCTGGGGCAAACGGCCACTCAGGCACGGGTGCTGTCGGCTCCAGACGCTCCGACAGGCTCACTTTCTCTCCCCGTGGGAACCATAGCTCCGCCCCCTCTGGTTGACATGACTGCCATTCCCCCTTCCTGGGCTGGCGGTAGCTCCTCCCCCTGAGAATGCTGGGCTGAGAGCTCCGCCTCCTTCTCTGGTAACTTGGCTGGCGGTAGCTCCTCCCCTTTAGACTGCTAGGCTGAGAGCTCCTTCTTTCCTGACCAACAGGATGGCAGCTGCCTTCTTCTGCCCCGCCGCCTTTTCCGCCTCTTCTTATTTTACTGGCTAATGGAACAGAAGCCCCTCCTTCCTTCTCGTCTCCTTTCTTTTCAGTGGCGGACGCGACCTGGAAGCCCTTTCGTCTTACCCATCTCTTCACTCTGCTGTCTGCTTTGCACAAACTGTCAAGGCTGGTGTTGTTTCAAAGAATAATTTGTCCTGTTTAGAATTAATAAAACCTGTAATTATACATTTTACTTGTTTTTTTTAGTTATGTTTATTTGAATCAAACTTAGGTGGAATCGCCACTGTTGGTCAAAATTCTCAGGAATCTACAGGAGGGTTCTGTATTTAATCTGGGGTCTACAGGGTTAATATGACATCTATTGGGGAATATGACTTTATTCCGAATCGGCAGGCTTACCCCCCCCCCCCCCCGATATACTAGACTTAATATTCAATCACTCTTATTCATTTATTTCTAATACACAGATTTAAAATGATCTTTATTGCTAATCGGCGGGTTTGTCCTCCGATATATTGGAGTTAATATTCAATCACCCTTATTCATTTATTCTATTTTTATACAGCAGATTTGTGAATCAACATATAATCAATGAGTTTATTTCCAATTACTCTCTCATTTACAATCAACAAACAAGGTTATCGTACACACAATTACTCCCAGAAAACTCCTGTAACCTTGACAAGCTTATTGTGCATTCAACTGCTCTCTGGTTTCTCCTGCAACCCAATCTAACAAATGACTCTCTGGGTTCTCTTGCAACCTAGGCTAGCCTTTCCCATTTGCATGTTCAATTACTCTCAACATAGGCAAGCTTTTTTTATTTTTTTTATAAACTTAGTCGTTGCCAGTAATTTATTATTTTCTCCCAATTTGGAATGGCCAATTATTTTATTACGCTTGGCTCACCGCTACCACCCCTGCGCTGACTCGGGAGGTTGAAGATGAACACACGCTGTCCTCCGAAGCGTGTGCCATCAAGCCGACCGCTTTTTTTCACACTGCAGACTCACCATGCAGCCACCCAAGAGCTACAGCGTCGGAGGACAACGCAGCTCTCGGTCAGCTTACAGGCAAGCCCTCAGGCGCCCGGCCAGAATACAGGGGTCACTGGTGCGCGGTGAGCCGAGACACCCTGACCGACCTAAGCCCTCCCTCCCCCCGGGCGACGCTCGGCCAATTGTGCGCCGCCCCTTGGAAGCTCCCGTCCTCGATCGGCAAAGGAATAGCCTAGATTCAAACTCGCGACTTGCAGACTATAGAGCGCATCTTGCACTCACGTGGAGCGCCTTTACTGGATGCGCCACTCGGGAACCCCCCAGCATAGGCAAGCTTAACTGTATGTACAGTCCCTCTCAGGAAATTAGCAATAACAACTTGACTCCCTGGTCTTCGCAACCAGAATGGGATCAGGACCATTATACTCTGTATAGTACAGGGTTGCCAGATTTCTACAGTGTTTATAGCCCAAAGTCACTTCAAAACTAGCCTCATTTGTTTTTTTTACTGAAACCAAGCTTATTACCATTAACATGTAGCCCTATCCTTCAATGCTGCTACTGTTTCCCAAAGAAGAAAACAGTTCAATCTTTTAAAGTTATGCCACCAATCTAATTAGATGATCACATCATTTAAATCAATTAAACATCCACATCAATTAAATACACCTAACAAATTAAAAAAGGCAAGTTGTTGGCTCTTTTTTGCAAACACAAAAGTTAATTGAAAGTATGCCCCATGCATTGAAATAACACATAAAAAAAAACATTTTTAACCTCTTACCTTCAAACTCCTCGTGTAAGGGCCAGCTGTTATCATCACGCAGGTGTATCTCAAGTCAATTTTAAATGTACAAAGAAAAAAGTATGTACCAAATAAAACATTTTTACTTTTATATATATATATATATATATATATATATATATATATATATATATATATATATATATATATATATATATATATAATATTAGTTTCAAAAAAGCTCCTCTGAGTCTGCACCATCTTCTGCGTTATTTGCTTCATATATGTCGCCTGTAAACAGTGACAGCATTGCTTTGGATGGCTGAAATTGGTTGCAGCAACACTTATTACGCTGCATATATGCTCTGACCCTAAGAATGTTTTCCAACAATTTCTCTTGCATGCGGGTCCTTAGTTTGGTTTTGATTAGGGCCATTTGTGAAAAAGCACGTTCCACTGATGCATTGCTAAATGGTAGGGCTAAAAGAGATAAGGCAAAAAGACCAAGCTCAGTGAAATCTTTATCACCAGCTGCATCGGAGTGTTTAGCCACTTCAACCCAGAACTCTTTAATTTGGCTGTCTTCAGTGTGCTCCCAGTGTACATTGTTCAAAGCTCGCCATTGCTGTTCGAGTTTGCCAAGATCTCCATTGTAAAGTGGCAAAAATGATAAATTTGCGAGCTGTGGCTTTTTGGAACTGAGTACAACAGTTGGGCTGAGAACGGTAAGTGACTCAAGTTGCTGGATATTAGGAGGCAATCTTTGTTTGATCTCTTTCAGAAACTCGAACATGTAATCTCTGCATCTGCGTTTGATATCCTCTGCTTTCTGAGGTTCGATCTTTGATTCTGACAGTTCTAACTGGAACTTGATCCCGAAGTCCACTGCTGAAAGTGGCAAGCTGTTTCTGTCGGACGTTATGTCAAAATCCATTACAGATGACCATGTTGGAAAATCGTGAGGTTTCATGATTCGTTGGATCAAACTGCGGTAAAATGTCATTAAATCAGCAAGAGGTTTCGCTGGATTGGCACCGTCAAGCTGAAACAGCTTGTTTATTCTGTTGACCTCAGTGACGAGGGGCTGAAAAAAACCCAGATACATTCTGTTTACGCGGACTGAATGCATCTGGTACAGCAGTTCAGCATTGTAATTCCTTTCAGTGTCCTTTGTAAGCTGAAAGTGCAACTTTAGCTCTTCATACTGAGAAAGCACTCGATCAACACACTGGCTAATTGCAAGCCATCTTGTGTCAGAAAGCTGCAAAATCTTCAGCGGGGCTTCTCCAACATTAATGGTGGCATAGAGATCGCGGTACTTCTTTTGACGCTGAGTGCTGTGGGAAAACCACGAGTACGTCTGTGATACCATGTACTCGATGTTTCGAGGAAGTACGTCCATTGCTTTTGATGCACAGAGCTGCAGTGAATGACAAACACACTTGATGTACACAATTTTTGGATTCACCTCCCTTAACTTTGTTAGTACCGAATTATTTTTCCCACACATTGTATTGCAACCGTCTGTTGCCAGACCAATGCATCTTTCCACTTCGTTTGTTTTCCTTTAAGAATTTGAACAAGGCTGTTGCAATGCTGTGAGAATCACCGGCTGGCAAGCTAACAATCCCGGCAAATGATGTCACGATACGTTCAAGTTTTCTGCTGAAGTACCTGAACACCACACAGAGTTGCTTGTTTGCACTGATGTCTGTGCTTTCATCCACAATTAGAGAGTGTGGCTCTTTGGCGATGTCTTCAAGCATCTCCTGATGAACAATGGGCCCGATGACACATTTTATAAGTGCTGAGCATTTTGTTCTATGAAGACTAATATCCTTCTGTACAACTTCCCTGACTATGCATCCCAAATGATCTACGGTGTGGATGCTGGAAAGGCAAGCAATATGGGCTGCCAGATTCAACTCACATATTTTAATGGAATTGTCAACTTGTTTCTTAAATCCTGTGTCAAATAAGCTTCTTGTATTTGAATAGGGAGCTGCATTTCTAATATGTTTCTCTGTCTTACTGTGAGCTAACAGATCGCTGTGATGCGCTCGCACTTCACATTTACAGTACCTACACGCTGCTTTTGAGTCATCGCCAGGTACACGGCTAATCCATGCTTGTAACCCTTTTTCTTTCTCAGTCTTTGCAGTATTTTTTCAGTATTTAGATTACTTCTTTATTTTTCCTGCTTTTTAGCGGTTTCGATGTTTCTACCCTGTTTCTTAAAATGGCTGCTTTTCACTGTCAATTAACACAATCATTCGTCTCTCACTCCTGTTCACTCGCATGGTCATGCGCAGTGGTGGTTGTGGTCATGCGCAATATGTTATTTTATTGGGAAACAAAGTTTTACATAGTTTGTGTGCACTGCGGCGGGTAGGCTGCAAAAGTTTATACATTTTTAATAAAGTTATTCTTTTTTATATGTATAAAGTAAACTAGCCCAAAAAACCACGAGACCTCTTGAAAGTAGCCCAAAAAGTAGCAACCAGCGACTCCTAAATATTTCCCGCGGCTGTCTTTTTAAAGGAAAACCGCGGACCTGGCAACTCTGGTATAGTATTTCAAATACCCAATCTCTGTCTACTTTACACCACCCCTTAAATCTGTTTTTCGAAAAAGACTAAAAGTTCTAGGCTGACTCTCCTGATCAAACCTTCCGAGATCGGCACAGGGCCCCAGAATCAGAGTGCACAGATTCCTCGTAGAAATGTACAGCTCTGTTACCTCCTACAATCTCCCTATCCTAATCTAGCTGATCGGGCTAGTATTAATAACAGATAGGTACCCATTGCAACCCTTTTTGACAAATAATAAACAATAATCAACAACACCAGAAAAAACAGTATAGTAGGTTACTATTCCTGTGATGAATAAATTAAACTTATACTCACTCATCCTTAGTATTCCTCTAAAGTTCAGTTAAAGAGAGGTTAGAAGGTTCCTTCATGCGTTCAGATGGATGAAATCAAATCAGTTTTGCAGCCTCCCTGGTGCGGACTACACTACAGTTACCTACACTACCTAACCCAGAAAAGGTCATGAAACGACATAATGAGGAAGGAACATTTGCTGCATTTCTTACTTAAAACCGTCTCTGATTTTTCTCTCCTGTTTGTTTTTTCCAGGTTCCAGTCCAGCAGTTAAAGCAAGGACCCAGTTAAGGAATTTAAAAATACTGAGGGGAGAGAAATTAAAAAATACCAGAGGAGAGAAACCGTATCACTGCTCTGACTGTGGAAAGAGTTTCAGGCACTCAGGAGACCTTGTGATACACCAGCGAATTCACACAGGAGAGAAACCCTATCGCTGCTCTGACTGTGGAAAGAGGTTCAAGTCATCAGGACACCGTACAGCACACCAGCGAATTCACACAGGAGAGAAACCGCATTGCTGCTCTGACTGTGGAAAGAGTTTCAGGAACTCAGGAGACCTTTCAAAACACCAATGAATTCACACAGGAGAGAAACCTTATCGCTGTTCTCACTGTGGGAAGAGTTTCAGTCGGTCTGGAAATTTTGAATTGCATAAGCGAACTCACAAAGGAGAGAAACCATATCACTGTTCTGACTGTGGGAAGAGTTTCAGTCGGTCAGAACACCTATTAATACATCAGCGAATACACACTGGAGAGAGACCGTATCACTGCACTGACTGTGGGAAGAGTTTCAGTCGATCAGGACAACTTGTAACACACCAGTGAATTCACACAGGAGAGAAACCATATTACTGCTCTGACTGTGGGAAGAGTTTCAGGGATTCAACAGACCTTGTAAAACACCAGAGAACTCACACAGGAGTAAAGCCATATCACTGCTCCGACTGTGGTAAAAGTTTCAGTCAGTCAGGACAACTTGGAAAACATCAGCGGATTCACACAGGAGAAAAAACGTTTAATTGCTCTGACTGTGGGAAGAGTTTCAGTTCGTTAGCAAACCTTGTTTCACACCAGCGAATTCACTCAGGAGAGAAACCGTATCACTGCTCTAACTGTGGGAAAAGTTTCCGTCACTCAGCATCCTTTGCTGTACACCGGCACATTCACACAGGAGAGAAACCGTATCACTGCTCTCACTGTGGGAAGAGTTTCGGTCACTTGGCATCCTTTGCTGCACACCAGCGTATTCACACAGGAGAGAAACCATACCGCTGCTCTGACTGTGGAAAGACTTTCAGACGGTCGGGACACCTTGTTTCACACCGGCGCGTTCACACAGGAGAGAAACCGTACTGCTGCTCTGATTGTGGGAAGAGTTTCAGTCAGTCAAGATCCCTTGTTACACACCAGCAAATTCACATAGGAGAGAAAAAAAAAAGAAAATGTAAATAATGTTCCTGCATAAAAATAACTTTTATCCATTTTGCTTCCTGGCATTTCAGCACAGCAGTGTGCTGCTGAATAGTGTGGCTGCCCAAGCCGAGGAGACAGTCAGAACAAATCCTTAAATGGAATTTACTAGTGTAACGACCTCGCCCTTAGCACAAAGCCAACCACTATGGAGTGATTACCTCCCTATATTAAATATATCCCATGACAAAAACAAGTTCGACAAACAGCTGTTTAAAGGGGTGATCTCAAATGCAAAAATCCAAGTTAGGAGAAGCAATTAGGCCAATCTTGTCAAGCAAATAGGCACAATTGGAAAGGTGCTGGGGCCCAAGATTCACACAATTCTTGCTTCTAACTTGGCGCCTTTTTTTTGATCGCTTCGCTCCACTTTATCGCTCCTCTTGAAATGCTCTTTGTATGATTGAAGTGACTGAGACACACACTCACATTGTAATACGAAAGACATAATTTCGGATTGGATCAGAATCTGAGTGCTCATGTTCAACACTGTGTTGTTGTTGTTTTTTTTTAGTTTTTTTTAATAAATAGAGCTATTAAAAAATGATATGTCCAAACTACAAAGTAAAATGCGCAATGCAAATTTAGGACACAGTGTAAATGCTCTTATTGGAAGTCCAGGAATGCTGAATTCAGCTCCATCGATTGCTATGAGCTACAGCTGTATCACAGAGCAGCTCTCCTGGTAAACCCTTTGAAGGAGGAAACAAACTGCTATTGTTAATTATTTTGCATAGAATGGCACAAGGCAGCTGTAATAGAGTAAATGTAGATGCGCTTTTAGACTGTGTGTTGCTGCTAGCCCCACCCTGTGCAAATTCAAAGTGTAAAACCAGATAACACAACGAGCAGGGCACAAGCTAAGCGATGAGCTGTATTTGATTAGGGAAATAAAAGCTGTTTACTTTGACTATCTGCGTCAGTCTGGATTCTTATAGAAATCAAATGTAAGACAACAAATATACTAGAAGTGTCAGGGGTGGAAGTTGCAGGTTGAGATTTTAGAGTCAGTGTTTCCCTGCATGCATCACTGTGAGCAGCTCCTTCCTCCAGACACAGACCCACACTGGAATGTTTAGATGACTGGGTGTGAGGAGCCTTGTGTTAACAATGGGAGAACTGGGCTGACTGGGGAGGTAACTGCTACTGCCTATTTCAATAGTCTTATTACTGTGTTGTTACATTATGGACAGCAGTGGTGCTCTGGCTCCCTCTTGTGGTCACTATTAATATCTGCTGTGTGTCTCTCGGAGGTCAAATTAATTGCTCTTTGTCATTAAAATGCTGTTTTTATCATCAAACTCTTTGGACTACTTTTCTGAGTATGAACACATCTCTTCTGTATGCAGGTTTTTAAATGATGAAAACAAGAAAAAGAATGAAGTAAAGCAAATAGATTATTGTTTACTTCCTCACATTGTTAAGTAATAGCAGCACTAATGTCCCCCACGGTGGGCTCTAAGACTAGATCATTGACCTGGTCTTTCTTTAAATGATCTTTCACGTTGGACACATTCAAATGTCATCACTGTCATTAAACAACATTTTACATTCATACTGAAATTATTTTATTAATATTGCTTACTTAATAAAATAAAAAAAAAAACTTCTAAAAATTATAAAATTCAGGGGCTCCTGAGTGGAGCATTCAGCAAAGGCACTGTGCCGGAGTGCAGGATGTGCCCTATAGCCCAGAGAGCGCTGGTTTGAATCCAGGCTATACCACTGACACAGCCTAATCAAACCCAGCTCTGTGCAGTCCGACTGTAGCAGCTCTGCAGCTGCTCTCAGCCTCAGCCCCTGTGGTTACTGTCTATGAGCCAGAGCAGTTCCTGCAGAGCTGAGGGAGGTTTTTGTACGGACGTGTATCACTGTGTGAATGTGTAGCTATTGCCCTGCTGACAGTAATAATCTCCTGCATCTTCAGGCTGCACTCCACTGATGCTCAGTGTAAACTGTGTCCCTGATCCACTGCCACTGAATGGAGCTGGAGTCCCAGAGTGACGGTTAGAAGTAGAATAAATCAGGAGTCAGGTTTCTGCAGGTACCAGTGGATGGAGCTGGTACTAACAAAGCTGCTGGCTGTACAGCGGATAGAGACCGTGTGTCCTGGAGAACAGACTGAGCTGTTGGAGACGGAGTCAGAACAACGTCTGCACTGGACTCTGGAGAAAGAATACAACAAAAAATGATTATAAAATAATAATGCAAGAGTCAAATTAAATAGTGTTGTGTTAGAATACAAACAAAATGTACAGAAGCGGCTAGACAGATTTACTTCAATGAAAAGTTCTGTTTAAAATGAACTCCAGTCAAGCTTTCAGATTTATAAATAACTATTTAATTATCACCTTGAGCAAAGAGCCCCCGTGTCCCCAGCAGTAGAAGCAATGGCATCATTGTACTGTGTGTTTCAGTGACTCTGAAAGGGCTGAGCAGTGACTCATCAATACTGTGTGTCTCAAAGTGTTTGGAGCAGTGAGGCAGGCACCGGTATACAAAGCAGCTTCCTTTCTACAAATCCTGCTGCTGCTGCTGCTGTCACAGATAGAGGGGATCTGAGCCGTGAGTGAGCACCAGTGCAATTGATAGGGTCGGGTTCACTTTGACTGTTTTCTTCTATTTTTCCCCCAGTCAAAGCTATCAGTATATCACTGCTGTCTAATATAACTGATCTGTTTGTCTAAACTGACAGTAATATTTCTGTTTCTGTCATCATTTCAATGCTATTGTGTATTAAAGGGTATGTAGTGCCCTACCCCTAGTGGTATACCTTCCCACGTGCTGCTGCTGCTGCTGTAGAAGTAATGGACCTGTCATTTTTCTTTTCATTGGTCACATTTTGACTGCTTCTTACTGTTATAAATTGGACATCCACTTCACTGTCTTTCACAGGCCTTTTCAAGATGTACCTTGAGCAAGCTGCTAGGAGTGTGTTTTCATTATGTCAATCAGAATGATATTTAACAAGCCAGGGGAAAAGGTATCAAACTCCTTGTGGCAAAGTGGTTGCTGATTATGAACAGGTGCAGAGGTGATGCAGTGCAGGAATAAACGGAAGAGATTTGTAATCCGGTATGGAAAAATATACGTTTTATTTTTAGTTATAATCCAGGTCTGGTGACCAAATAATAAGCGATGCGTAAAACACGGAGTACAGTAACAGGGATTGCAGCCCTAAACAATAAACACAGCATCTCTCCCACAATATACAACCACGGTCACCAGTCCTGGGTGCGTGCTGTAGTGCTCGTGGTGGGTGATACAGGTTAAAGAGTGACAAATAGTGCAGTGCTGTTCCGGGTTCAGTGCTGGCTCTTACTAACAGCTCCAGAACGTGTTAGCTGTCTATAAACACACAAATAGCAATTATAGACAAGACAAACAAAACAAAAACTAACAATATTCTTAATACACAGTGCACGGGTCCTTCTGGGTCTATTTCAAAACCAAAAACGAAGGAAAAGATTCTCCAGCCCCTTTTATGCGGTTATGCATGACCCCTTGGTAAACGATTGCAGCTGATTTTATTGCCTGCAGCTGCTACCTCGTTTACCTTCCAGGTCAATACATTCCCGCACTGGAGTCTCGTCTTTTTCCAGGCTGATTGACTTCCCGACCCAGGGAATGAACTGTCAGGCCAACCCGTCCAAAGCCTTTCCCTTTCGCTACTTTGTATCCTCACAGGTCAAGAGGGAGATTTACAACCAGAACTCATTCTATTTCCATCACACTCGTGTATTGATTTCTTTATTGATTGATTTTGTTTGATGTTTGTGAAAGGGCGCACACAGTGACTGATCACACTCCATTGCCATGGTGATTCCAGCTCACTGAGAAACACATGACTCTTGTATTGACATGTTGTTTTGAGAAAGATTGGAAAAAGCAGCTTTCTTTCATTTGGAATGAGACTAAATTAGTGGGGAGTCTGTGAAAATATAGTACATCAGTGAATTAACTAATGAAAACCCATTTAAATTAAAGCCTTTTCTATTGAAGTTTAATTTATTTTCCATTAGTTTTCCCCTGTTTTACACTTATATATTAAGAATAGCCCCACAAATTGATGAAAGTGTTTTTCTAAATGATTCTTACCCTGAGTGCAGATCACAAGTGCCAAGATGAAGATGCTGATAAAAGTGATTGTTGTTGTGGATTCTGTTGCCATGAAGGGCAGCTCTCAAACATTAAATTATTAGTATTTAATGTCAACAAATGGAGGGGGACTAGACATGGTCACAAAGTTGGTCCTGTTTCAACCATTTTTTCAGTTCTATTAAAAAAAAAACTCTTGTAGTCTGATATACTTTTCATAAAGTCTGGTAGCGTATTCCAGAACATGGCACCCTTAATTGAGCAAGCTGTTTGTGCAAACGTAGTGTGATGTCAAGACACTACAGTCTCCTCTTATGTATAATGTAGAGACTAAATAACAAAGGCCCAAATATAGATCCCTGTGGGACCCCCATAGTACAGATCCTAAACGCTGATTCACTATTGCTTATTTTAACACTTTGTTTTCTATCTAACAAGTCAGACTCCATCCATTTCAGAGCCTGACCAGACAGGTTAAATTCAGACAACTTGTTAAACTCACAGGGCTATAAACACTCCCAGAGCACTGAAGCATGTGCTGCCAATGCAAAGTGTCTTTTCTTTGCAAATTGTCTTCCTTGGCACAGCAGCCACTTCTAGTCAAGCAGTGCTCTTAAGTGTAAACTCATTTTCAGATGATGCAGTTTGTTTGCAATTCAGAAAAAAACTGAAAAAAGTTGATCTTGCAAGCAAAACGAAAAAATAGAATATAGTTTTCTTTGTGTTGAGTTTGTACAAACACAGCTATTTCTCTCTCTTCTCCCTTCTCTCAAACCATTCATCTTAGCCACGGCTGTGATTATGTAGCTTTGTTACACAGTATAAATAATTATTAATTGTCAAATATTAAAATCAGAGCTGCAGGTTAACAGATCCATCATAAACTTTGTGAAATCAAATCAATTCAAGAAGCAAACATTTTGATTTTGCACATTACTAATGTTGAGTGAAAAGTTTCAAGTTTTTTTTCCTGTGGACCTCCTGGACTGTCTCTGAGGACCCCAGGTTAAGAACCACTGCTCTGGATTAAAGAGCATCATTTTATTACGCTCTCTCTCCCTCTTGTGGTCACAGAGTGTAGTGCAGTTTGTGCTGTTTGGTGTTTTGACGAAACATTGACGAGAGTCCCTGCAATGGAGGAACTGTATGGGTGGTTTCATGGTGTAATGGCTAGCCCTCTGAATCTAGCGAGCTGAGTTCAAATCTCGGTGCATTTGTGTTTTATTTGTCTTACAAAAACACTTTATACTCTGGTTTTGGTTTAAATAACGAATGCTTTAAACTGGTTTAGTGTCTTTCAAAGTAACTATTATTATTATTATTATTATTATTATTATTATTATTATTATTATTATTATTATTATTATTTATTTCTTAGCAGACGCCCTTATCCAGGGCAACTTACAATCGTAAGCAAATACATTTCAAGTGTTGCAATACAAGTAATACAATAAGAGCAAGAAATACAATAACTTTTGTTCAAGTGTGACAAACCATAATTCTATAATACAGAAGATAATAGTGATAGTTACATCAGGATATGATTAAATAGTGATAGTTACATCAGGATATGATTAAATACAAAATACTACAGGTTAAACACTTGACAGATTACAGTATTCTGAAGTACAGGATTAAATGCAGATAAGAGCAAAATAAAGCACATTTAAATGAAGGGTGATAGTGTCCCAGGATACAAACAGAGGAGTTCTACAGGTGCTGTTTGAAGAGGTGAGTCTTAAGGAGGCGCCGGAATGTGGTCAGGGACTGGGCAGTCCTGACATCTGTAGGATACACTACTGATACTGCAGATTCCACCCTCGCCCCGCAGTGGAGGAGCGACCTTCCTATAGATGTCAGGACTGCCCAGTCCCTGACCACCTTCTTGCACCTCCTCAAGACACACCTCTTCAGACAGGACCTGTAAAACTCAGCTCTCCCCTTCTGGACAATATAGCACTCTGCCCTTAATGCACTTTAACTTGCACTTATCTGCTCCCGATTTTACTGTATTTAAACCTGTAGTATCGTATCTTATTTTTTTTAAAAATAAGAGAGTGTGTGTGTGTGTGTGAGAGAGAGAGAGAGAGAGAGAGAGAGAGAGAGAGAGAGAGAGAGAGAGAGAGAGAGAGAGAGAGAGAGAGAGAGAGAGAGAGAGAGAGAGAGAGAGAGAGAGAGAGAGAGAGAGAGAGAGAGAGAGAGAGAGAGAGAGAGAGAGAGAGAGAGAGAGAGAGAGAGAGAGACGCGACCTGGGAAATGTTTGAGCTGATATATATATATATATATATATATATATATATATTTTTTTAGCAACCCGTTTTATAAAAGCAATAAGTCACAGCCAAGGCGTTATTTCAAGCCATTTATAATTATTCCCAAATAACACAAACTCTTCCATTGTTAAAAAAAATATATATAAAAAATCTCCCTTTGTGCTTCTCGGAAGGCATACGATGGAGGGCGCAATGCAGTTTTTCAGCCTGGGGAATATTACAAATTAGGAGACTGTGCTTTAAAATACACATGTAGGGCGGGCGTCTCTGTTACAAAGAGTTGTCACACTTTGTATTTATCTCCATAATGCGTTGGGACTAAATACGCAGATACATTAAAACTATTTGGAGAATGCGGGCATCGATCCCGCTACTTCTCGCATGCTAAGCGAGCGCTCTACCATTAGAGCTAATTCCCCTTGAGCTATGCCAGCGATTCTCATAGGCTACAACGCAACTTGATATGAGCAATTCAGATTGTCGGCAATGTAGTCTGCCAATTGCAAATTCAAAAAATAAATAAATTAACTAAATAGCAAATATTTTGACGAGAGGTATGTTTTCAATTTCTTCAAAAAGTAGTCTCAGCTCGTTGATTCAGTCGCTTTAAAATCCACCTCTGTGTCCCGATGCAGCAGCGCTGTATGCTGTGGCTCGAGCTTGTTTGACGAGGCAGACAATGCAAAAATGCCAATACTTGTTATTGCATCACATGGCAGACTTAAGGTATGCTTTAACGGCTTGGCTGTCTCAAGTTAGTTTGTATTGTTCAACAGACAGTCAGTATCTTAAAAACAAATAAGCGAAATACTCCGTGTCTGTCTGTACAAGTTTGAAATTTAAATGCGCCGCCCATGCATGCTCTGCGACGCTCAGCCAATAGGCAGGGACGGGGACGTTGAAAATAATTGTGGGAAATGTTGGATCAGGTATAGAAGCAAAGGTATATTTCAAGGTCTTAAAACGACATTTCCCACAATTCCTTCAACAAGTAGTGACTTCAACAAGTAGTCTGTTTACAACAAAAATACAATCTGTGTTAGGAACGCTATTTTAGTCCGATTAAAAAAAGAAATTAAAATGGTATTGAGTGCTGACAAGAGTTTGGTATCAGCTGTTGATTTCATTGAAACAATCTTTATAGTAAAATGAACACATTTATTCCTCTGGTCGTGTATTGTCTCGCTGACTGCTATCCACCTGGAAGTCACCTAAAGGATAAGGCAATGGCCTCCTAAACTAGGGATTATGGTTTCGTCAGTTTTATTTAAAACAGTGTGTGTGTATTTGTTCTTGGTCTGTGATATATGTGGTCTGTGTTTATAGATTTTGGCACGTTGCACCAAGTAGTCGTGGCCAAGTGGTTAAGGTGATGGGCTTGAACTCTGTTGGAGTTGTGTCCCTTTTTATGTCTTCGTTGTTAATTCTTAAATGCCTGTTCAGCTTAAAGGTATCAATTATTTCTTGCTGTACATTAAATTCGTCCAAACTAGTATTTGCAAACACATTACAAAATTAAATGGTGTGGAATAGAAACAAAGAAGGCTTTGACCTCGACGTAATTTGAACACGCAACCTTCTGATCTGGAGTCAGACGCGCTACCGTTGCGCCACGAATTCCTGCCGTGGTGCATGCTTGTTATGCAATGCTAGAGTGCACAGCAAGCATGCCAAAGGCATGCTAAGTCCGATGCTGATACTAGGAAAACACTCAGTATCACCAGGGTCATGGGAAACAGACGACTCAATATTTGTTCGTAGTCTGCAGGGCTATGAAGTTGTCGGAAGTGTGTTTGATTCTCAGCTTAAAAGTAAAGAAAACATAAAACAAAGCGATTTGCTTTTATAATGTTTATTATTTGAAACGTGGGCATAAACACAGTTGTACTGGCTGGGAATCGTCTCGGGTCAATTACTTGGAAAGCAGCTATGCTGACCAATATATCACCAACGAGGGAAAGCTGGCAGTACTGAGTGACACAGATGACGGATTTTCTCAGCGCGTCTCCTCTGAATGCGCACTGGCACAAAGGGGCTTTGCTCATCTAATGACGTGACAGAATGCAATAATGTATTGGTTTAATTTACCAACAAAAGAAACATAAATAAAAGTGTATGTATTTTTTTTGTGAATAAACTATCTTGCTTTTACGATGGGACCAGAGACCTTACATCCGCAATCTAATGATCGGCCAAACCCAGAACTACCTTGTCTTGACCAGGGAGTCATATTGTAAAAACAAACTGAAGTGGTTCCACTAGGGATCGAACCCAGGACCTTCTGCGTGTAAAGCAGACGTGATAACCACTACACTATGGAACCTTGTCAGAAAGTGAGTTTTGTGTTTGAAACGCATTGGCAATTATTAACATTACTATGAACAAGTAATATTCTAGAAAGGAAACCGAATCAGACACCATCATGCCGGGAGTAGGGAAGTTGTTTTACCCACATATTTGTTAAGACTATACTTTCAGGGATCATTTCTATAGTTTGTTTCTAGTGAAATGCGTTTCTAGTGTCTGGTCTCGCTAACCATAACGAGGAGTTACAGTGTTTTCTTCTGAGCGCGAAGCGGGACTTGAATGCTACTTCACTGTAGCTGTTCTTGATCATTGATGAACATTCCGCTCTCTTTTGGGATCGAGCCCCACGTTGGACGTCCTTTTTAAATACAAAATGTAGATGTTTCTTCGAGGCAACAGAGCAATATCTGATTCTGTTCACACTGTATACAGTATTGCAACAAAATTACTTTTTGGTCGTTGTCATATAGCAATTGATATTGTAAAATGCGTGCATCGTTTATAGTTATAACGATATTGAAATAAATAGTCTTACTTTTGTGGGTTGGCTTATAACCGTTTCTGTTTTAACACTTGTCATTACATCATTCATGGAGCAACAGTTGGTATGTGCGTAATAAACCCGATCGGGCCTTGTTATGACAACCCTAGGCTGTGCTGAAATAAATAATGCGGTTTTCTGCTGTAATGAACGCAGGTTGTCCGGATGGTCGAGTGGTCTAAGGCGCTAGACTTAAGGACTCTGTCTTTCCAAAGAATTCTGTGTTCTGGTCTCCAAGTGGAGGTGTCTGATCAAATCCTCCTCTGACAGTTCAATTGTATTTATTCTTAAAAGGAATAAATGTATTCATTTTACTATAAAAGATTGTTTCAATGAAATCAACAGCTGATACCAAACTCTTGTCAGAACGCAATACCATTTTAATTTCCATTTTAATTCAGACTAAAATAGCGTTCCTAACACAGATTGCATTTGGTTGTAAACAGACTACTCGTTGAAGTCAATGAAAAATATTTTGTCCAAACATGTATTTAACTTGTTTTAATATTAAAAATAATATATTAAATTGAATAACATCTCCGTCGGCCACTGGATCGTGGTCTCAGGCTGGGATGCGGACCTTTGAGAACAGTATAAACGATCTATTAGTGGAAGTAGCTTACATGAGAAATGCCCTCGTTTAACATGCTAGGATGATCGACATCGGTATTCTCCAATTGCTGTGTACATGTTATAACACGTTATGAGTACGAATACAAAGTTGGACACTTTCCTTGTAAGTGGGGGTAAGCACAATTTATTTTCAGATGTAATGTCTTTATTTAAGCTCAATCTAGTCCTGCGTAATGCAAATCACATTACTATATTTTTATATTAGTCAAGGCCTATGTAAAGTGTTCTTAAATTGTTTTAACATTAGCATTGATCAATTTGATGATCCGTTTTCTTTTCTCCCAATACGGTATGCAAATTATGCAACTTTTCTGCCCACTTTGATCATAGACAGTTTTATCCCCCCGTTTCGGCTGAAAACCGCATCTGGGAGAAAACTTAAGTGTTTCGAAACGCATTTGTAAAGGCATCGGATTCTATTGTGTTGCCGAGCTGTTGACGTTTCTCATAATACACAGGTTTACTGGGGTGACAAAAAACGCAAGTCTTGTCAAGCCGAAATAGCTCAGTTGGGAGAGCGTTAGACTGAAGATCTAAAGGTCCCTGGTTCGATCCCGGGTTTCGGCAAGTAGCAAGACTATTTTTGTTTTGTATTATTTTGAACAGAAAAAAAGAGCGGTTTTTTTTGTTCTGTGTAATTGGAAGAAATAACAACGTATCAGAGTGCCATTTTCTAATGTGATTAAGAAATGCAAAAACTTAAGGTATACTTCAACGTCTTGGCTGTCTCAAGTTAGTTGGTATTGTTAATGTAACACCTCGTTGTTGCCCAGTCATTGTATCATATTAATGAAGTAGAGCTTGCCACTTCTCAGCACCGAGCTGACAATGAGTGTTGTTTTCGGGCACCTGCTGGCTGCTAGTGATGACCACTCCAATCTTCAGTCGGGGGGTTGTTGAAGGAAGGGGACACATTTTGAGTGTGCATCTCATACTGGTTTAAATCAATAAGCAAATTTCAAATTGATCATTGATAATGTTGAAACTATTTAAGAACTCTTTCAATAGGACTTGACTAATATAAAAAATATAGTAATGTGATTTGCACTACGCAGGACTTGATTGAGCTTAAATAAAGACATTACATCTGAAAATAACTTGTGCTTACCCCCACTTACAAGGAAAGGGTCAAACTTTGTATTCGTTCTCATAACGTGTTAGAAAATGTAAACAGCAGTTGGAGAATGCTGAAGTCGATCATCCTAGCATGTTAAACGAGAGCATTTATCATGTAAGCTACTTCCAGTCATAGAGCGTTTATACTGTTCTCAATGGTCCGTATCCCAGCCTGAGACCACGAGCCAGTGGCCAACGGAGATGTTTTTCAAAGTAATATGTTATTTGGAATATTAAAACAATCAAGTTAATTACATGTTTGGACACACAGTATTTTCCAGTGACTTCAACAAGTAGTCTGTTTACAACAAAAATACAATCTGTGTTAGGAATGCTATTTTAGTCCGATTTAAAAAAGAAATTAAAATGGTATTGAGTGCTGACAAGAGTTTTGTATCAGCTGTTGATTTCATTGAAACAATCTTTATAGTAAAATGAACACATTTATTCCTCTGGTCGTGTATTGTCTCGCTGACTGCTATCCACCTGGAAGTCACCTAAAGGATAAGGCACTGGCCTCCTAAACCAGGGATTATGGTTTCGTCAGTTTTATTTAAAACAGTGTGTGTGTATTTGTTCTTGGTCTGTGATATATGTGGTCTGTGTTTATAGATCTTGGCACGTTGCACCAAGTAGTCGTGGCCAAGTGGTTAAGGTGATGGGCTTGAACTCTGTTGGCGTTGTGTCCCTTTTTATGTCTTCGTTGTTAATTCTTAAATGCCTGTTCAGCTTAAAGGTATCAATTATTACTTGCTGTACATTAAATTCGTCCAAACTAGTATTTGCAAACACATTACAAAATTAAATGGTGTGGAATAGAAACAAAGAAGGCTTTGACCTCGACGTGATTTGAACATAAACCTTCTGATCTGGAGTCAGACGCGCTACCGTTGCGCCACGAATTCCTGCCGTAGTGCACGCTTGTTATGCAATGCTAGAGTGCACAGCAAGCATGCCAAAGGCATGCTAAGTCCGATGCTGATACTTGGAAAACACTCGGTATCACCAGGGTCATGGGAAACAGCCGACTCAATATTTGTTCGTAGTCAGCAGGGCTATGAAGTTGTCGGAAGTGTGTTTGATTCTCAGCTTAAAAGTAAAGAAAACATAAAACAAAGCGATTTGCTTTTATAATGTTTATTATTTGAAACGTGGGCATAAACACAGTTGTACTGGCTGGGAATCGTCTCGGGTCAATTACTTGGAAAGCAGCTATGCTGACCAATATATCACCAACGAGGGAAAGCTGGCAGTACTGAGTGACACAGATGACGGATTTTCTCAGCGCGTCTCCTCTGAATGCGCACTGGCACAAAGGGGCTTTGCTCATCTAATGACGTGACAGAATGCAATAATGTATTGGGTTAATTTACCAACAAAAGAAACATAAATAAAAGTGTATGTATTTTTTGTGAATAAACTATCTTGCTTCTACGATGGGACCAGAGACCTTACATCCGCAATCTAATGATCGGCCAAACCCAGAACTACCTTGTCTTGACCAGGGAGTCATATTGTAAAAACAAACTGAAGTGGTTCCACTGGGGATCGAACCCAGGACCTTCTGCGTGTAAAGCAGACGTGATAACCACTACACTATGGAACCTTGCCAGAAAGTGAGTTTTGTGTTTGAAACGCATTGGCAATTATTAACATTACTATGAACAAGTAATATTCTAGAAAGGAAACCGAATCAGACACCATCATGCCGGGAGTAGGGAAGTTGTTTTACCCACATATTTGTTAAGACTATACTTTCAGGGATCATTTCTATAGTTTGTTTCTAGTGAAATGCGTTTCTAGTGTCTGGTCTCGCTAACCATAACGAGGAGTTACAGTGTTTTCTTCTGAGCGCGAAGCGGGACTTGAATGCTATTTCACTGTAGCTGTTCTTGATCATTGATGAACATTCCGCTCTCTTTTGGGATCGAGCCCCAAGTTGGACGTCCTTTTTTAAATACAAAATGTGGATGTTTCTTCGAGGCAACAGAGCAATATCTGATTCTGTTCACACTGTATACAGTATTGCAACAAAATTACTTTTTGGTCGTTGTCATATAGCAATTGCTATTGTAAAATGCGTGCATCGTTTATAGTTATAACGATATTGAAATAAATAGTCTTACTTTTGTGGGTTGGCTTCAAACCGTTTCTGTTTTAACACTTGTCATTACATCATTCATGGAGCAACAGTTGGTATGTGCGTAATAAACCCGATCGGGCCTTGATATGACAACCCTAGGCTGTGCTGAAATAAATAATGCGGTTTTCTGCTGTAATGAACGCAGTTTGTCAGGATGGTCGAGTGGTCTAAGGCGCTAGACTTAAGGACTCTGTCTTTCCAAAGAATTCTGTGTTCTGGTCTCCAAGTGGAGGTGTCGGTTCAAATCCTCCTCTGACAGTTCAATTTTATTTATTCTTAAAAGGAATAAATGTGTTCATTTTACTATAAAAGATTGTTTCAAGGAAATCAACAGCTGATACCAAACTCTTGTCAGAACGCAATACCATTTTAATTTCCATTTTAATTCAGACTAAAATAGCGTTCCTAACACAGATTGCATTTGGTTGTAAACAGACTACTCGTTGAAGTCAATGAAAAATATTTTGTCCAAACATGTATTTAACTTGTTTTAATATTAAAAATAATATATTAAATTGAATAACATCTCCGTCGGCCACTGGATCGACGTCTCAGGCTGGGATGCGGACCTTTGAGAACAGTATAAACGATCTATTAGTGGAAGAAGCTTACATCAGAAATGCCCTCGTTTAACATGCTAGGATGATCGACATCGGCATTCTCCAATTGCTGTTTACATGTTATAACACGTTATGAGTACGAATACAAAGTTGGACACTTTCCTTGTAAGTGGGGGTAAGCACAATTTATTTTCAGATGTAATGTCTTTATTTAAGCTCAATCTAGTCCTGCGTAATGCAAATCACATTACTATATTTTTATATTAGTCAAGGCCTATGTAAAGTGTTCTTAAATTGTTTTAACATTATCAATGATCAATTTGAAATTTGCTTATTGAAGCGATCGCTCTGTTTGCCGTATATTTTCTGTCTGTAAGAGGAGTGTCCTTGTGATCCCATATAGAATGCGACGAAACAGGTCGCCCTCCTTAATATAAACAGAAAAAGAATAAGTTCACTCACACACCAGGTGATTTCCTGTAGCGTCAGACATTGGAGGTTCAGCAGTGTACTGCAGTGTTGTGCAAAGTCGTCAGTGTAAGTCAGGAGCGGTCTAAGGCGCTGCGTTCAGGTCGCAGTCTCTCTGGAGGCGTGGGTTCGAATCCCACTTCTGACAAATCTGTTTGTTTATTTATTTCTTAAAACGTCCACCGAATGCTTGGTAATTTGATTTGTTTTTCTTGTTAGTATTCAAATCACAAGGTCGTTAAATGAGAGAAAGTCACCGCAAGCCTGCACCTCACCACATCCTTCACACTTTTAAACTGCCTCATTATGACGAGGCCTCTAATTATGCCTTTCCAATACTTTGAATGTGTTATTGTTCAGTTTAACATGAGAACATCTTGGTAGAACAATCATAATGTCCGCAGCACTTATTTTCCTCTGGTTCTAGTATCAAGTTTTGAATGTGTGGCCGGTTAGCTCAGTTTCGTTAGAGCGTGGTGCTAATAACGCCAAGGTCGCGGGTTCGATCCCCGTACGGGCCACGGCTTTTCTTCTTAAAAGAAACCACAGCATTTGTAATGGTGCCAAAATTAACATTCTTTAACAAAATGAACCGAAGCGATATGAAGTACAACCAGTAATATTTCAGACTTCCTGAGCTTTAAACATGTATTAACAATGAGCACATACAATCAATTAAAAACAAAGCTTACGTAGTCGGCAGGATTCGAACCTGCGCGGGGAAACCCCAATGGATTTCAAGTCCATCGCCTTAACCACTCGGCCACGACTACATGCTCGCACGGTTAGTTGTGAAAATATCCAAAAGAAGTAAACGGCTCCCGCAGTAATGCTGTAGATGGCAGTATAGGCTAACTAATGAACCGAAGTCAAATGTCTTTGTTGAAACTGTCAGATTTGTACAATGCAAGCACACGTGGGAAATGTAAATAAAATATTATTTTTGTTAACGTTCATAATAATGAATACATCTTTATTTCAAAATACGTAGCTATTTAACTGATCTTTTCAAGAAACACCCCCAAAAACAAAGTAGTTATTTAATTGAACTGAAAAATTGACTTGCTTCATGGCTGTTGCCAGAGCACTCGAGCACGTTCTGGCTAGCGTGAGCGGACTTAGCAGATAACAAGATCTATAAAGTATTTCATGCTAATAAAACATACCATAATTATGTTCGTTTTTATTATACACATGGCAACTTACAGAGACTAGGGTGTGTGAACTATGCATCAGCTGTAGAGTCACTTACATTTACATCTCACCCGAAAAACGGAGCACAAGGAGGTTAAGTGACTTGCTCAGGGTCACACAATGAGTCAGTGGCTGAGGTGGGATTTGTACCGGGGGACCTCCTGGTTAAAAGCCCTTTATCTTTAACCACTAAACGTTTGTTTAGACAGTTCAAGCCCTGTAGCAGTGTTTAACTATTTCCTGGATGTTTGCCTTTTGGTCTTACTCTGGAAAAAGTAATAATAATAATAAAAAGTAGGCAAAACCATTTTTTGAGAAACCACATTTGGGAGAAAAACTAACAGTTTGGAAACACATTTGCAAAGGCATTGGATTCTATTGTGGTGTTTCCGAACTGTTGAACGTTTCTCATTACATGCAGGTTTACTGGCTTGACAAAAAGGCGATTGACGAAAAGAATGCGGCCTGGATAGCAAAATCGCGTCTAACTGAAATAGCTCAGACTGTAACGGTCCCTGCTTCGATCCCGGGTTTTTGCAAACAGCACGACTAGGGCTATTTTTTCTTAATTATTTTTTTGAATGAAAAAAACAGCACATTTTTTCTTCAGTGTAATTGGAGGAAATAAAAACGTATTATAGTGCCATTTTCTAATGCGATAAAGAAATGCAAAAAGCATCATCTCTGCGTGGGCTTGAAACACCAAAATTTCGATTAACAGCCCAACGTGCTAACCGATTATGGTGTTTTATTACATAACACCTTGGGAGTCTCAACAGAACAGTGTGTATGCATAGAGCTAAAATGGAAACCAAATATATACGATTCAAATGGGAATCGTATTCAGATTTTAAGCACACATTTGATAGACTTCACAGTGCAAAGGAGGAAGGCAGACAATGCAAATGAGGCAACTGGCTCCTACTTTTTAAATCATACGAGAAACTTGAACCCAATTTAGCTTTTAACCGCCTGCAGTTTGGAATGAGTTTGAAATGTTGTTGTAACACCTCACTGGGCAACAGCAATTGCATTATATGAAAGCTCCTGTTTATTTGTCAGCGGCACAGCTACCGGTGCCACTCAGAGTTGGAGGGAGACGGTCGGCCACTTGCCCATAAAACAATACTTTCCGGGATCATTTCTATAGTGATTTGCCAGCGAAATGCGTTTATAAAGTGTTTGGACTCGCTATCAACGAGGAAGAGTGAGAGTGTTCGTTTTTGAGCGTGAAGGAGACAGCGAGTGTTTTTTTTTTTTTTGGCCAACTGCTCCCTGTTATTGATGACCGCTCCAGTGTTCCTTAGGGGGCTGGAGGAAGCAGACACGTTCTGAGTGGGTATCTTGCCTAAAGGTACGCAAGACGAACTACAGTTGCAAAGCACTGCTGCTTTTTCGATGATTGATTAAAACTATCAATCTGACTGAAAACACGGATCACATTAATTGTGATCGGTTTGATACCAATAGGCTTACATGACAGGTATTGTGTATAGACAATGTCATATACATAGAAATGAACACGGACAGTGTTTTTTTAAGGGCTGACTCATTTTAATGTTCGAGAGATCTAGGTGTACTGGACAAATATACTGGATTTTTTCCATGTCGTAATTGTGCCGCCTGTGATAATGCGTTTGAAACTAGAGATAATGTGAGATAATGTCTGTTACTGGCGGATAGTTTACAAATGTACTCAATTATGTTACAACTTTTGTGTCTACGAAACAAATCTGTAACATTTATGTAATGCCTGTGTGTTTTTTTTTCATGAAGTTAATTTGCTAACAGACTGTTCTGATTTGTTTCTAACCGTGAAGCGATCGCTCTGTTTGCCGTATATTTTCTTGTCTGTAAGAGGAGTGTCCTTGTGATCCCATATAGAATGCGACGAAACAGGTCGCCCTCCTTAATATAAACAGATAAAGAATAAGTTCACACACCCCCCATGTGATTTACTGTAGTCAGACATTGGAGATTCAGCAGTGTACTGCAGTGTTGTGCAAAGTCGTCAGTGTAAGTCAGGATGGCCGAGCGGTCTAAGGCGCTGCGTTCAGGTCGCAGTCTCTCTGGAGGCGTGGGTTCGAATCCCACTTCTGACAAATCTGTTTGTTTATTTATTTCTTAAAACGTCCACCGAATGCTTGGTAATTTGATTTGTTTTTCTTGTTAGTATTCAAATCACAAGGTCGTTAAATGAGAGAAAGTCACCGCAAGCCTGCACCTCACCACATCCTTCACACTGTTAAACTGCCTCATTATGACGAGGCCTCTAATTATGCCTTTCCAATACTTTGAATGTGTTATTGTTCAGTTTAACATGAGAACATCTTGGTAGAACAATCATAATGTCCGCAGCAATTATTTTCCTCTGGTTCTAGTATCAAGTTTTGAATGTGTGGCCGGTTAGCTCAGTTTCGAGGTGGGATTTGTACCGGGGGACCTCCTGGTTAAAAGCCCTTTATCTTTAACCACTAAACGTTTGTTGAGACAGTTCAAGCCCTGTAGCAGTGTTTAACTATTTCCTGGATGTTTGCCTTTTGGTCTTACTCTGGAAAAAGTAATAATAATAATAAAAAGTAGGCAAAACCATTTTTTGAGAAACCACATTTGGGAGAAAAACTAACAGTTTGGAAACACATTTGCAAAGGCATTGGATTCTATTGTGGTGTTTCCGAACTGTTGAACGTTTCTCATTACATGCAGGTTTACTGGCTTGACAAAAAGGCGATTGACGAAAAGAATGCGGCCTGGATAGCAAAATCGCGTCTAACTGAAATAGCTCAGACTGTAACGGTCCCTGCTTCGATCCCGGGTTTTTGCAAACAGCACGACTAGGGCTATTTTTTCTTAATTATTTTTTTGAATGAAAAAAACAGCACATTTTTTCTTCAGTGTAATTGGAGGAAATAAAAACGTATTATAGTGCCATTTTCTAATGCGATAAAGAAATGCAAAAAGCATCATCTCTGCGTGGGCTTGAAACACCAAAATTTCGATTAACAGCCCAACGTGCTAACCGATTATGGTGTTTTATTACATAACACCTTGGGAGTCTCAACAGAACAGTGTGTATGCATAGAGCTAAAATGGAAACCAAATATATACGATTCAAATGGGAATCGTATTCAGATTTTAAGCACAAATTTGATAGACTTCACAGTGCAAAGGAGGAAGGCAGACAATGCAAATGAGGCAACTGGCTCCTACTTTTTAAATCATACGAGAAACTTGAACCCAATTTAGCTTTTAACCGCCTGCAGTTTGGAATGAGTTTGAAATGTTGTTGTAACACCTCACTGGGCAACAGCAATTGCATTATATGAAAGCTCCTGTCTATTTGTCAGCGGCACAGCTACCGGTGCCACTCAGAGTTGGAGGGAGACGGTCGGCCACTTGCCCATAAAACAATACTTTCCGGGATCATTTCTATAGTGATTTGCCAGCGAAATGCGTTTATAAAGTGTTTGGACTCGCTATCCACGAGGAAGAGTGAGAGTGTTCGTTTTTGAGCGTGAAGGAGACAGCGAGTGTTTTTTGTTTTTTTTGGCCAACTGCTCCCTGTTATTGATGACCGCTCCAGTGTTCCTTAGGGGGCTGGAGGAAGCAGACACGTTCTGAGTGGGTATCTTGCCTAAAGGTACGCAAGACGAACTACAGTTGCAAAGCACTGCTGCTTTTTCGATGATTGATTAAAACTATCAATCTGACTGAAAACATGGATCACATTAATTGTGATCGGTTTGATACCAATAGGCTTACATGACAGGTATTGTGTATAGACAATGTCATATACATAGAAATGAACACGGACAGTGTTTTTTTAAGGGCTGACTCATTTTAATGTTCGAGAGATCTAGGTGTACTGGACAAATATACTGGATTTTTTCCATGTCGTAATTGTGCCGCCTGTGATAATGCGTTTGAAACTAGAGATAATGTGAGATAATGTCTGTTACTGGCGGATAGTTTACAAATGTACTCAATTATGTTACAACTTTTGTGTCTACGAAACAAATCTGTAACATTTATGTAATGCCTGTGTGTTTTTTTTTCATGAAGTTAATTTGCTAACAGACTGTTCTGATTTGTTTCTAACCGTGAAGCGATCGCTCTGTTTGCCGTATATTTTCTTGTCTGTAAGAGGAGTGTCCTTGTGATCCCATATAGAATGCGACGAAACAGGTCGCCCTCCTTAATATAAACAGATAAAGAATAAGTTCACACACCCCCCATGTGATTTACTGTAGTCAGACATTGGAGATTCAGCAGTGTACTGCAGTGTTGTGCAAAGTCGTCAGTGTAAGTCAGGATGGCCGAGCGGTCTAAGGCGCTGCGTTCAGGTCGCAGTCTCTCTGGAGGCGTGGGTTCGAATCCCACTTCTGACAAATCTGTTTGTTTATTTATTTCTTAAAACGTCCACCGAATGCTTGGTAATTTGATTTGTTTTTCTTGTTAGTATTCAAATCACAAGGTCGTTAAATGAGAGAAAGTCACCGCAAGCCTGCACCTCACCACATCCTTCACACTGTTAAACTGCCTCATTATGACGAGGCCTCTAATTATGCCTTTCCAATACTTTGAATGTGTTATTGTTCAGTTTAACATGAGAACATCTTGGTAGAACAATCATAATGTCCGCAGCAATTATTTTCCTCTGGTTCTAGTATCAAGTTTTGAATGTGTGGCCGGTTAGCTCAGTTTCGAGGTGGGATTTGTACCGGGGGACCTCCTGGTTAAAAGCCCTTTATCTTTAACCACTAAACGTTTGTTGAGACAGTTCAAGACCTGTAGCATGTTTAACTATTTCCTGGATGTTTGCCTTTTGGTCTTACTCTGGAAAAAGTAATAATAATAATAAAAAGTAGGCAAAACCATTTTTTGAGAAACCACATTTGGGAGAAAAACTAACAGTTTGGAAACACATTTGCAAAGGCATTGGATTCTATTGTGGTGTTTCCGAACTGTTGAACGTTTCTCATTACATGCAGGTTTACTGGCTTGACAAAAAGGCGATTGACGAAAAGAATGCGGCCTGGATAGCAAAATCGCGTCTAACTGAAATAGCTCAGACTGTAACGGTCCCTGCTTCGATCCCGGGTTTTTGCAAACAGCACGACTAGGGCTATTTTTTCTTAATTATTTTTTTGAATGAAAAAAACAGCACATTTTTTCTTCAGTGTAATTGGAGGAAATAAAAACGTATTATAGTGCCATTTCCTAATGCGATAAAGAAATGCAAAAAGCATCATCTCTGCGTGGTCTTGAAACACCAAAATTTCGATTAACAGCCCAACGTGCTAACCGATTATGGTGTTTTATTACATAACACCTTGGGAGTCTCAACAGAACAGTGTGTATGCATAGAGCTAAAATGGAAACCAAATATATACGATTCAAATGGGAATCGTATTCAGATTTTAAGCACAAATTTGATAGACTTCACAGTGCAAAGGAGGAAGGCAGACAATGCAAATGAGGCAACTGGCTCCTACTTTTTAAATCATACGAGAAACTTGAACCCAATTTAGCTTTTAACCGCCTGCAGTTTGGAATGAGTTTGAAATGTTGTTGTAACACCTCACCGGGCAACAGCAATTGCATTATATGAAAGCTCCTGTTTATTTGTCAGCGGCACAGCTACCGGTGCCACTCAGAGTTGGAGGGAGACGGTCGGCCACTTGCCCATAAAACAATACTTTCCGGGATCATTTCTATAGTGATTTGCCAGCGAAATGCGTTTATAAAGTGTTTGGACTCGCTATCAACGAGGAAGAGTGAGAGTGTTCGTTTTTGAGCGTGAAGGAGACAGCGAGTGTTTTTTTTTTTTTTGGCCAACTGCTCCCTGTTATTGATGACCGCTCCAGTGTTCCTTAGGGGGCTGGAGGAAGCAGACACGTTCTGAGTGGGTATCTTGCCTAAAGGTACGCAAGACGAACTACAGTTGCAAAGCACTGCTGCTTTTTCGATGATTGATTAAAACTATCAATCTGACTGAAAACACGGATCACATTAATTGTGATCGGTTTGATACCAATAGGCTTACATGACAGGTATTGTGTATAGACAATGTCATATACATAGAAATGAACACGGACAGTGTTTTTTTAAGGGCTGACTCATTTTAATGTTCGAGAGATCTAGGTGTACTGGACAAATATACTGGATTTTTTCCATGTCGTAATTGTGCCGCCTGTGATAATGCGTTTGAAACTAGAGATAATGTGAGATAATGTCTGTTACTGGCGGATAGTTTACAAATGTACTCAATTATGTTACAACTTTTGTGTCTACGAAACAAATCTGTAACATTTATGTAATGCCTGTGTGTTTTTTTTTCATGAAGTTAATTTGCTAACAGACTGTTCTGATTTGTTTCTAACCGTGAAGCGATCGCTCTGTTTGCCGTATATTTTCTTGTCTGTAAGAGGAGTGTCCTTGTGATCCCATATAGAATGCGACGAAACAGGTCGCCCTCCTTAATATAAACAGATAAAGAATAAGTTCACACACCCCCCATGTGATTTACTGTAGTCAGACATTGGAGATTCAGCAGTGTACTGCAGTGTTGTGCAAAGTCGTCAGTGTAAGTCAGGATGGCCGAGCGGTCTAAGGCGCTGCGTTCAGGTCGCAGTCTCTCTGGAGGCGTGGGTTCGAATCCCACTTCTGACAAATCTGTTTGTTTATTTATTTCTTAAAACGTCCACCGAATGCTTGGTAATTTGATTTGTTTTTCTTGTTAGTATTCAAATCACAAGGTCGTTAAATGAGAGAAAGTCACCGCAAGCCTGCACCTCACCACATCCTTCACACTGTTAAACTGCCTCATTATGACGAGGCCTCTAATTATGCCTTTCCAATACTTTGAATGTGTTATTGTTCAGTTTAACATGAGAACATCTTGGTAGAACAATCATAATGTCCGCAGCAATTATTTTCCTCTGGTTCTAGTATCAAGTTTTGAATGTGTGGCCGGTTAGCTCAGTTTCGAGGTGGGATTTGTACCGGGGGACCTCCTGGTTAAAAGCCCTTTATCTTTAACCACTAAACGTTTGTTGAGACAGTTCAAGCCCTGTAGCAGTGTTTAACTATTTCCTGGATGTTTGCCTTTTGGTCTTACTCTGGAAAAAGTAATAATAATAATAAAAAGTAGGCAAAACCATTTTTTGAGAAACCACATTTGGGAGAAAAACTAACAGTTTGGAAACACATTTGCAAAGGCATTGGATTCTATTGTGGTGTTTCCGAACTGTTGAACGTTTCTCATTACATGCAGGTTTACTGGCGTGACAAAAAGGCGATTGACGAAAAGAATGCGGCCTGGATAGCAAAATCGCGTCTAACTGAAATAGCTCAGACTGTAACGGTCCCTGCTTCGATCCCGGGTTTTTGCAAACAGCACGACTAGGGCTATTTTTTCTTAATTATTTTTTTGAATGAAAAAAACAGCACATTTTTTCTTCAGTGTAATTGGAGGAAATAAAAACGTATTATAGTGCCATTTTCTAATGCGATAAAGAAATGCAAAAAGCATCATCTCTGCGTGGGCTTGAAACACCAAAATTTCGATTAACAGCCCAACGTGCTAACCGATTATGGTGTTTTATTACATAACACCTTGGGAGTCTCAACAGAACAGTGTGTATGCATAGAGCTAAAATGGAAACCAAATATATACGATTCAAATGGGAATCGTATTCAGATTTTAAGCACAAATTTGATAGACTTCACAGTGCAAAGGAGGAAGGCAGACAATGCAAATGAGGCAACTGGCTCCTACTTTTTAAATCATACGAGAAACTTGAACCCAATTTAGCTTTTAACCGCCTGCAGTTTGGAATGAGTTTGAAATGTTGTTGTAACACCTCACTGGGCAACAGCAATTGCATTATATGAAAGCTCCTGTTTATTTGTCAGCGGCACAGCTACCGGTGCCACTCAGAGTTGGAGGGAGACGGTCGGCCACTTGCCCATAAAACAATACTTTCCGGGATCATTTCTATAGTGATTTGCCAGCGAAATGCGTTTATAAAGTGTTTGGACTCGCTATCCACGAGGAAGAGTGAGAGTGTTCGTTTTTGAGCGTGAAGGAGACAGCGAGTGTTTTTTGTTTTTTTTGGCCAACTGCTCCCTGTTATTGATGACCGCTCCAGTGTTCCTTAGGGGGCTGGAGGAAGCAGACACGTTCTGAGTGGGTATCTTGCCTAAAGGTACGCAAGACGAACTACAGTTGCAAAGCACTGCTGCTTTTTCGATGATTGATTAAAACTATCAATCTGACTGAAAACATGGATCACATTAATTGTGATCGGTTTGATACCAATAGGCTTACATGACAGGTATTGTGTATAGACAATGTCATATACATAGAAATGAACACGGACAGTGTTTTTTTAAGGGCTGACTCATTTTAATGTTCGAGAGATCTAGGTGTACTGGACAAATATACTGGATTTTTTCCATGTCGTAATTGTGCCGCCTGTGATAATGCGTTTGAAACTAGAGATAATGTGAGATAATGTCTGTTACTGGCGGATAGTTTACAAATGTACTCAATTATGTTACAACTTTTGTGTCTACGAAACAAATCTGTAACATTTATGTAATGCCTGTGTGTTTTTTTTTCATGAAGTTAATTTGCTAACAGACTGTTCTGATTTGTTTCTAACCGTGAAGCGATCGCTCTGTTTGCCGTATATTTTCTTGTCTGTAAGAGGAGTGTCCTTGTGATCCCATATAGAATGCGACGAAACAGGTCGCCCTCCTTAATATAAACAGATAAAGAATAAGTTCACACACCCCCCATGTGATTTACTGTAGTCAGACATTGGAGATTCAGCAGTGTACTGCAGTGTTGTGCAAAGTCGTCAGTGTAAGTCAGGATGGCCGAGCGGTCTAAGGCGCTGCGTTCAGGTCGCAGTCTCTCTGGAGGCGTGGGTTCGAATCCCACTTCTGACAAATCTGTTTGTTTATTTATTTCTTAAAACGTCCACCGAATGCTTGGTAATTTGATTTGTTTTTCTTGTTAGTATTCAAATCACAAGGTCGTTAAATGAGAGAAAGTCACCGCAAGCCTGCACCTCACCACATCCTTCACACTGTTAAACTGCCTCATTATGACGAGGCCTCTAATTATGCCTTTCCAATACTTTGAATGTGTTATTGTTCAGTTTAACATGAGAACATCTTGGTAGAACAATCATAATGTCCGCAGCAATTATTTTCCTCTGGTTCTAGTATCAAGTTTTGAATGTGTGGCCGGTTAGCTCAGTTTCGAGGTGGGATTTGTACCGGGGGACCTCCTGGTTAAAAGCCCTTTATCTTTAACCACTAAACGTTTGTTGAGACAGTTCAAGCCCTGTAGCAGTGTTTAACTATTTCCTGGATGTTTGCCTTTTGGTCTTACTCTGGAAAAAGTAATAATAATAATAAAAAGTAGGCAAAACCATTTTTTGAGAAACCACATTTGGGAGAAAAACTAACAGTTTGGAAACACATTTGCAAAGGCATTGGATTCTATTGTGGTGTTTCCGAACTGTTGAACGTTTCTCATTACATGCAGGTTTACTGGCTTGACAAAAAGGCGATTGACGAAAAGAATGCGGCCTGGATAGCAAAATCGCGTCTAACTGAAATAGCTCAGACTGTAACGGTCCCTGCTTCGATCCCGGGTTTTTGCAAACAGCACGACTAGGGCTATTTTTTCTTAATTATTTTTTTGAATGAAAAAAACAGCACATTTTTTCTTCAGTGTAATTGGAGGAAATAAAAACGTATTATAGTGCCATTTTCTAATGCGATAAAGAAATGCAAAAAGCATCATCTCTGCGTGGGCTTGAAACACCAAAATTTCGATTAACAGCCCAACGTGCTAACCGATTATGGTGTTTTATTACATAACACCTTGGGAGTCTCAACAGAACAGTGTGTATGCATAGAGCTAAAATGGAAACCAAATATATACGATTCAAATGGGAATCGTATTCAGATTTTAAGCACAAATTTGATAGACTTCACAGTGCAAAGGAGGAAGGCAGACAATGCAAATGAGGCAACTGGCTCCTACTTTTTAAATCATACGAGAAACTTGAACCCAATTTAGCTTTTAACCGCCTGCAGTTTGGAATGAGTTTGAAATGTTGTTGTAACACCTCACTGGGCAACAGCAATTGCATTATATGAAAGCTCCTGTTTATTTGTCAGCGGCACAGCTACCGGTGCCACTCAGAGTTGGAGGGAGACGGTCGGCCACTTGCCCATAAAACAATACTTTCCGGGATCATTTCTATAGTGATTTGCCAGCGAAATGCGTTTATAAAGTGTTTGGACTCGCTATCCACGAGGAAGAGTGAGAGTGTTCGTTTTTGAGCGTGAAGGAGACAGCGAGTGTTTTTTTTTTTTTTGGCCAACTGCTCCCTGTTATTGATGACCGCTCCAGTGTTCCTTAGGGGGCTGGAGGAAGCAGACACGTTCTGAGTGGGTATCTTGCCTAAAGGTACGCAAGACGAACTACAGTTGCAAAGCACTGCTGCTTTTTCGATGATTGATTAAAACTATCAATCTGACTGAAAACACGGATCACATTAATTGTGATCGGTTTGATACCAATAGGCTTACATGACAGGTATTGTGTATAGACAATGTCATATACATAGAAATGAACACGGACAGTGTTTTTTTAAGGGCTGACTCATTTTAATGTTCGAGAGATCTAGGTGTACTGGACAAATATACTGGATTTTTTCCATGTCGTAATTGTGCCGCCTGTGATAATGCGTTTGAAACTAGAGATAATGTGAGATAATGTCTGTTACTGGCGGATAGTTTACAAATGTACTCAATTATGTTACAACTTTTGTGTCTACGAAACAAATCTGTAACATTTATGTAATGCCTGTGTGTTTTTTTTTCATGAAGTTAATTTGCTAACAGACTGTTCTGATTTGTTTCTAACCGTGAAGCGATCGCTCTGTTTGCCGTATATTTTCTTGTCTGTAAGAGGAGTGTCCTTGTGATCCCATATAGAATGCGACGAAACAGGTCGCCCTCCTTAATATAAACAGATAAAGAATAAGTTCACACACCCCCCATGTGATTTACTGTAGTCAGACATTGGAGATTCAGCAGTGTACTGCAGTGTTGTGCAAAGTCGTCAGTGTAAGTCAGGATGGCCGAGCGGTCTAAGGCGCTGCGTTCAGGTCGCAGTCTCTCTGGAGGCGTGGGTTCGAATCCCACTTCTGACAAATCTGTTTGTTTATTTATTTCTTAAAACGTCCACCGAATGCTTGGTAATTTGATTTGTTTTTCTTGTTAGTATTCAAATCACAAGGTCGTTAAATGAGAGAAAGTCACCGCAAGCCTGCACCTCACCACATCCTTCACACTGTTAAACTGCCTCATTATGACGAGGCCTCTAATTATGCCTTTCCAATACTTTGAATGTGTTATTGTTCAGTTTAACATGAGAACATCTTGGTAGAACAATCATAATGTCCGCAGCAATTATTTTCCTCTGGTTCTAGTATCAAGTTTTGAATGTGTGGCCGGTTAGCTCAGTTTCGAGGTGGGATTTGTACCGGGGGACCTCCTGGTTAAAAGCCCTTTATCTTTAACCACTAAACGTTTGTTGAGACAGTTCAAGCCCTGTAGCAGTGTTTAACTATTTCCTGGATGTTTGCCTTTTGGTCTTACTCTGGAAAAAGTAATAATAATAATAAAAAGTAGGCAAAACCATTTTTTGAGAAACCACATTTGGGAGAAAAACTAACAGTTTGGAAACACATTTGCAAAGGCATTGGATTCTATTGTGGTGTTTCCGAACTGTTGAACGTTTCTCATTACATGCAGGTTTACTGGCTTGACAAAAAGGCGATTGACGAAAAGAATGCGGCCTGGATAGCAAAATCGCGTCTAACTGAAATAGCTCAGACTGTAACGGTCCCTGCTTCGATCCCGGGTTTTTGCAAACAGCACGACTAGGGCTATTTTTTCTTAATTATTTTTTTGAATGAAAAAAACAGCACATTTTTTCTTCAGTGTAATTGGAGGAAATAAAAACGTATTATAGTGCCATTTTCTAATGCGATAAAGAAATGCAAAAAGCATCATCTCTGCGTGGGCTTGAAACACCAAAATTTCGATTAACAGCCCAACGTGCTAACCGATTATGGTGTTTTATTACATAACACCTTGGGAGTCTCAACAGAACAGTGTGTATGCATAGAGCTAAAATGGAAACCAAATATATACGATTCAAATGGGAATCGTATTCAGATTTTAAGCACAAATTTGATAGACTTCACAGTGCAAAGGAGGAAGGCAGACAATGCAAATGAGGCAACTGGCTCCTACTTTTTAAATCATACGAGAAACTTGAACCCAATTTAGCTTTTAACCGCCTGCAGTTTGGAATGAGTTTGAAATGTTGTTGTAACACCTCACTGGGCAACAGCAATTGCATTATATGAAAGCTCCTGTTTATTTGTCAGCGGCACAGCTACCGGTGCCACTCAGAGTTGGAGGGAGACGGTCGGCCACTTGCCCATAAAACAATACTTTCCGGGATCATTTCTATAGTGATTTGCCAGCGAAATGCGTTTATAAAGTGTTTGGACTCGCTATCCACGAGGAAGAGTGAGAGTGTTCGTTTTTGAGCGTGAAGGAGACAGCGAGTGTTTTTTGTTTTTTTTGGCCAACTGCTCCCTGTTATTGATGACCGCTCCAGTGTTCCTTAGGGGGCTGGAGGAAGCAGACACGTTCTGAGTGGGTATCTTGCCTAAAGGTACGCAAGACGAACTACAGTTGCAAAGCACTGCTGCTTTTTCGATGATTGATTAAAACTATCAATCTGACTGAAAACATGGATCACATTAATTGTGATCGGTTTGATACCAATAGGCTTACATGACAGGTATTGTGTATAGACAATGTCATATACATAGAAATGAACACGGACAGTGTTTTTTTAAGGGCTGACTCATTTTAATGTTCGAGAGATCTAGGTGTACTGGACAAATATACTGGATTTTTTCCATGTCGTAATTGTGCCGCCTGTGATAATGCGTTTGAAACTAGAGATAATGTGAGATAATGTCTGTTACTGGCGGATAGTTTACAAATGTACTCAATTATGTTACAACTTTTGTGTCTACGAAACAAATCTGTAACATTTATGTAATGCCTGTGTGTTTTTTTTTCATGAAGTTAATTTGCTAACAGACTGTTCTGATTTGTTTCTAACCGTGAAGCGATCGCTCTGTTTGCCGTATATTTTCTTGTCTGTAAGAGGAGTGTCCTTGTGATCCCATATAGAATGCGACGAAACAGGTCGCCCTCCTTAATATAAACAGATAAAGAATAAGTTCACACCCCCCCCATGTGATTTACTGTAGTCAGACATTGGAGATTCAGCAGTGTACTGCAGTGTTGTGCAAAGTCGTCAGTGTAAGTCAGGATGGCCGAGCGGTCTAAGGCGCTGCGTTCAGGTCGCAGTCTCTCTGGAGGCGTGGGTTCGAATCCCACTTCTGACAAATCTGTTTGTTTATTTATTTCTTAAAACGTCCACCGAATGCTTGGTAATTTGATTTGTTTTTCTTGTTAGTATTCAAATCACAAGGTCGTTAAATGAGAGAAAGTCACCGCAAGCCTGCACCTCACCACATCCTTCACACTGTTAAACTGCCTCATTATGACGAGGCCTCTAATTATGCCTTTCCAATACTTTGAATGTGTTATTGTTCAGTTTAACATGAGAACATCTTGGTAGAACAATCATAATGTCCGCAGCAATTATTTTCCTCTGGTTCTAGTATCAAGTTTTGAATGTGTGGCCGGTTAGCTCAGTTTCGAGGTGGGATTTGTACCGGGGGACCTCCTGGTTAAAAGCCCTTTATCTTTAACCACTAAACGTTTGTTGAGACAGTTCAAGCCCTGTAGCAGTGTTTAACTATTTCCTGGATGTTTGCCTTTTGGTCTTACTCTGGAAAAAGTAATAATAATAATAAAAAGTAGGCAAAACCATTTTTTGAGAAACCACATTTGGGAGAAAAACTAACAGTTTGGAAACACATTTGCAAAGGCATTGGATTCTATTGTGGTGTTTCCGAACTGTTGAACGTTTCTCATTACATGCAGGTTTACTGGCTTGACAAAAAGGCGATTGACGAAAAGAATGCGGCCTGGATAGCAAAATCGCGTCTAACTGAAATAGCTCAGACTGTAACGGTCCCTGCTTCGATCCCGGGTTTTTGCAAACAGCACGACTAGGGCTATTTTTTCTTAATTATTTTTTTGAATGAAAAAAACAGCACATTTTTTCTTCAGTGTAATTGGAGGAAATAAAAACGTATTATAGTGCCATTTTCTAATGCGATAAAGAAATGCAAAAAGCATCATCTCTGCGTGGGCTTGAAACACCAAAATTTCGATTAACAGCCCAACGTGCTAACCGATTATGGTGTTTTATTACATAACACCTTGGGAGTCTCAACAGAACAGTGTGTATGCATAGAGCTAAAATGGAAACCAAATATATACGATTCAAATGGGAATCGTATTCAGATTTTAAGCACAAATTTGATAGACTTCACAGTGCAAAGGAGGAAGGCAGACAATGCAAATGAGGCAACTGGCTCCTACTTTTTAAATCATACGAGAAACTTGAACCCAATTTAGCTTTTAACCGCCTGCAGTTTGGAATGAGTTTGAAATGTTGTTGTAACACCTCACTGGGCAACAGCAATTGCATTATATGAAAGCTCCTGTTTATTTGTCAGCGGCACAGCTACCGGTGCCACTCAGAGTTGGAGGGAGACGGTCGGCCACTTGCCCATAAAACAATACTTTCCGGGATCATTTCTATAGTGATTTGCCAGCGAAATGCGTTTATAAAGTGTTTGGACTCGCTATCCACGAGGAAGAGTGAGAGTGTTCGTTTTTGAGCGTGAAGGAGACAGCGAGTGTTTTTTTTTTTTTTGGCCAACTGCTCCCTGTTATTGATGACCGCTCCAGTGTTCCTTAGGGGGCTGGAGGAAGCAGACACGTTCTGAGTGGGTATCTTGCCTAAAGGTACGCAAGACGAACTACAGTTGCAAAGCACTGCTGCTTTTTCGATGATTGATTAAAACTATCAATCTGACTGAAAACACGGATCACATTAATTGTGATCGGTTTGATACCAATAGGCTTACATGACAGGTATTGTGTATAGACAATGTCATATACATAGAAATGAACACGGACAGTGTTTTTTTAAGGGCTGACTCATTTTAATGTTCGAGAGATCTAGGTGTACTGGACAAATATACTGGATTTTTTCCATGTCGTAATTGTGCCGCCTGTGATAATGCGTTTGAAACTAGAGATAATGTGAGATAATGTCTGTTACTGGCGGATAGTTTACAAATGTACTCAATTATGTTACAACTTTTGTGTCTACGAAACATATCTGTAACATTTATGTAATGCCTGTGTGTTTTTTTTTTCATGAAGTTAATTTGCTAACAGACTGTTCTGATTTGTTTCTAACCGTGAAGCGATCGCTCTGTTTGCCGTATATTTTCTGTCTGTAAGAGGAGTGTCCTTGTGATCCCATATAGAATGCGACGAAACAGGTCGCCCTCCTTAATATAAACAGATAAAGAATAAGTTCACACACCCCCCAGGTGATTTACTGTAGCGTCAGACATTGGAGATTCAGCAGTGTACTGCAGTGTTGTGCAAAGTCGTCAGTGTAAGTCAGGATGGCCGAGCGGTCTAAGGCCCTGCGTTCAGGTCGCAGTCTCTCTGGAGGCGTGGGTTCGAATCCCACTTCTGACAAATCTGTTTGTTTATTTATTTCTTAAAACGTCCACCGAATGCTTGGTAATTTGATTTGTTTTTCTTGTTAGTATTCAAATCACAAGGTCGTTAAATGAGAGAAAGTCACCGCAAGCCTGCACCTCACCACATCCTTCACACTGTTAAACTGCCTCATTATGACGAGGCCTCTAATTATGCCTTTCCAATACTTTGAATGTGTTATTGTTCAGTTTAACATGAGAACATCTTGGTAGAACAATCATAATGTCCGCAGCACTTATTTTCCTCTGGTTCTAGTATCAAGTTTTGAATGTGTGGCCGGTTAGCTCAGTTTCGTTAGAGCATGGTGCTAATAACGCCAAGGTCGCGGGTTCGATCCCCGTACGGGCCACGGCTTTTCTTCTTAAAAGAAACCACAGCATTTGTAATGGTGCCAAAATGAACATTCTTTAACAAAATGAACCGAAGCGATATGAAGTACAACCAGTAATATTTCAGACTTCCTGAGCTTTAAACATGTATTAACAATGAGCACATACAATCAATTAAAAACAAAGCTTACGTAGTCGGCAGGATTCGAACCTGCGCGGGGAAACCCCAATGGATTTCTAGTCCATCGCCTTAACCACTCGGCCACGACTACATGCTCGCACGATTATTTGTGAAATATCCAAAAGAAGTAAACGAAACCCGTAGTAATGCTGTAGATGGCAGTATAGGCTAACTAATGAACCGAAGTCAAATGTCTTTGTTGAAACTGTCAGATTTGTACAATGCAAGCACACGTGGGAAATGTAAATAAAATATTATTTTTGTTAACGTTCATAATAATGAATACATCTTTATTTCAAAATACGTAGCTATTTAACTGATCTTTTCAAGAAACACCCCCAAAAACAAAGTAGTTATTTAATTGAACTGAAAAATTGACTTGCTTCATGGCTGTTGCCAGAGCACTCGAGCACGTTCTGGCTAGCGTGAGCGGACTTAGCAGATAACAAGATCTACAAAGTATTTCATGCTAATAAAACATACCATAATTATGTTCGTTTTTATTATACACATGGCAACTTACAGAGACTAGGGCGTGTGAACTATGCATCAGCTGTAGAGTCACTTACATTTACATCTCACCCGAAAAACGGAGCACAAGGAGGTTAAGTGACTTGCTCAGGGTCACACAATGAGTCAGTGGCTGAGGTGGGATTTGTACCGGGGGACCTCCTGGTTAAAAGCCCTTTATCTTTAACCACTAAACGTTTGTTGAGACAGTTCAAGCCCTGTAGCAGTGTTTAACTATTTCCTGGATGTTTGCCTTTTGGTCTTACTCTGGAAAAAGTAATAATAATAATAAAAAGTAGGCAAAACCATTTTTTGAGAAACCACATTTGGGAGAAAAACTAACAGTTTGGAAACACATTTGCAAAGGCATTGGATTCTATTGTGGTGTTTCCGAACTGTTGAACGTTTCTCATTACATGCAGGTTTACTGGCTTGACAAAAAGGCGATTGACGAAAAGAATGCGGCCTGGATAGCAAAATCGCGTCCAACTGAAATAGCTCAGACTGTAACGGTCCCTGCTTCGATCCCGGGTTTTTGCAAACAGCACGACTAGGGCTATTTTTTCTTAATTAATTTTTTGAATTAAAAAAACAGCACATTTTTTTCTTCAGTGTAATTGGAGGAAATAAAAACGTATTATAGTGCCATTTTCTAATGCGATAAAGAAATGCAAAAAGCATCATCTCTGCGTGGGCTTGAAACACCAAAATTTCGATTAACAGCCCAACGTGCTAACCGATTATGGTGTTTTATTACATAACACCTTGGGAGTCTCAACAGAACAGTGTGTATGCATAGAGCTAAAATGGAAACCAAATATATACGATTCAAATGGGAATCGTATTCAGATTTTAAGCACAAATTTGATAGACTTCACAGTGCAAAGGAGGAAGGCAGACAATGCAAATGAGGCAACTGGCTCCTACTTTTTAAATCATACGAGAAACTTGAACCCAATTTAGCTTTTAACCGCCTGCAGTTTGGAATGAGTTTGAAATGTTGTTGTAACACCTCACTGGGCAACAGCAATTGCATTATATGAAAGCTCCTGTTAATTTGTCAGCGGCACAGCTACCGGTGCCACTCAGAGTTGGAGGGAGACGGTCGGCCACTTGCCCATAAAACAATACTTTCCGGGATCATTTCTATAGTGATTTGCCAGCGAAATGCGTTTATGAAGTGTTTGGACTCGCTATCCACGAGGAAGAGTGAGAGTGTTCGTTTTTGAGCGTGAAGGAGACAGCGAGTGTTTTTTGTTTTTTTTGGCCAACTGCTCCCTGTTATTGATGACCGCTCCAGTGTTCCTTAGGGGGCTGGAGGAAGCAGACACGTTCTGAGTGGGTATCTTGCCTAAAGGTACGCAAGACGAACTACAGTTGCAAAGCACTGCTGCTTTTTCGATGATTGATTAAAACTATCAATCTGACTGAAAACATGGATCACATTAATTGTGATCGGTTTGATACCAATAGGCTTACATGACAGGTATTGTGTATAGACAATGTCATATACATAGAAATGAACACGGACAGTGTTTTTTTAAGGGCTGACTCATTTTAATGTTCGAGAGATCTAGGTGTACTGGACAAATATACTGGATTTTTTCCATGTCGTAATTGTGCCGCCTGTGATAATGCGTTTGAAACTAGAGATAATGTGAGATAATGTCTGTTACTGGCGGATAGTTTACAAATGTACTCAATTATGTTACAACTTTTGTGTCTACGAAACATATCTGTAACATTTATGTAATGCCTGTGTGTTTTTTTTCATGAAGTTAATTTGCTAACAGACTGTTCTGATTTGTTTCTAACCGTGAAGCGATCGCTCTGTTTGCCGTATATTTTCTGTCTGTAAGAGGAGTGTCCTTGTGATCCCATATAGAATGCGACGAAACAGGTCGCCCTCCTTAATATAAACAGATAAAGAATAAGTTCACACACCCCCCAGGTGATTTACTGTAGTCAGACATTGGAGATTCAGCAGTGTACTGCAGTGTTGTGCAAAGTCGTCAGTGTAAGTCAGGATGGCCGAGCGGTCTAAGGCGCTGCGTTCAGGTCGCAGTCTCTCTGGAGGCGTGGGTTCGAATCCCACTTCTGACAAATCTGTTTGTTTATTTATTTCTTAAAACGTCCACCGAATGCTTGGTAATTTGATTTGTTTTTCTTGTTAGTATTCAAATCACAAGGTCGTTAAATGAGAGAAAGTCACCGCAAGCCTGCACCTCACCACATCCTTCACACTGTTAAACTGCCTCATTATGACGAGGCCTCTAATTATGCCTTTCCAATACTTTGAATGTGTTATTGTTCAGTTTAACATGAGAACATCTTGGTAGAACAATCATAATGTCCGCAGCACTTATTTTCCTCTGGTTCTAGTATCAAGTTTTGAATGTGTGGCCGGTTAGCTCAGTTTCGTTAGAGCGTGGTGCTAATAACGCCAAGGTCGCGGGTTCGATCCCCGTACGGGCCGCGGCTTTTCTTCTTAAAAGAAACCACAGCATTTGTAATGGTGCCAAAATGAACATTCTTTAACAAAATGAACCGAAGCGATATGAAGTACAACCAGTAATATTTCAGACTTCCTGAGCTTTAAACATGTATTAACAATGAGCACATACAATCAATTAAAAACAAAGCTTACGTAGTCGGCAGGATTCGAACCTGCGCGGGGAAACCCCAATGGATTTCTAGTCCATCGCCTTAACCACTCGGCCACGACTACATGCTCGCACGATTATTTGTGAAATATCCAAAAGAAGTAAACGAAACCCGTAGTAATGCTGTAGATGGCAGTATAGGCTAACTAATGAACCGAAGTCAAATGTCTTTGTTGAAACTGTCAGATTTGTACAATGCAAGCACACGTGGGAAATGTAAATAAAATATTATTTTTGTTAACGTTCATAATAATGAATACATCTTTATTTCAAAATACGTAGCTATTTAACTGATCTTTTCAAGAAACACCCCCAAAAACAAAGTAGTTATTTAATTGAACTGAAAAATTGACTTGCTTCATGGCTGTTGCCAGAGCACTCGAGCACGTTCTGGCTAGCGTGAGCGGACTTAGCAGATAACAAGATCTACAAAGTATTTCATGCTAATAAAACATACCATAATTATGTTCGTTTTTATTATACACATGGCAACTTACAGAGACTAGGGTGTGTGAACTATGCATCAGCTGTAGAGTCACTTACATTTACATCTCACCCGAAAAACGGAGCACAAGGAGGTTAAGTGACTTGCTCAGGGTCACACAATGAGTCAGTGGCTGAGGTGGGATTTGTACCGGGGGACCTCCTGGTTAAAAGCCCTTTATCTTTAACCACTGGACCACACAGCCTCCTATAACAAAATCACACCCCAGATGGGACTCGAAACCACAATCCATGGCTTAGAAAGCCAGTGCCTTATCCATTAGGCCACAAGGGCTGACGCGAAAAGCACATTTGGTAGTAATAAAGAAAGTGGGAACAATAGTATCGTGGTTTAATACATCATATCCAAGCCATCGTTGCTGTTCAAACACAGCAGAGTGTTACACTGGGAAAGGGCCGTACTTGTCAGTACGTATTTGACATTCATGTGGGAAGATTTAAGATTGTGAAGAAGTTTAAGTATGCTGCGTATTTGCGCATTGGGAACCTTACATAATTAGGTTTTTGATTAATGCCACTTTCTTACGGACAGTAATCAAGGTGACGATACAAGACCAGAGCCAATAAAGCAGTTATTTTCCTTTCCTTTCATTACCATATTCTAGTGTGCTTGTTCAGAATATGCGTGAATCGTGAAAACGTCTTGCGAATATGTGAACAAAGCCAACATTCACTTTATTGATCACCATGTGGATTAACCGCTATTGGAACACAGATGATTGTGTTAAAGATGTTAATAGACTGTTAATGTACACGTTTTAGAGCTAAATGTTTGCTGAGACAGTTCAAGCGCTGTAGCAGTGTTTAACTATTTCCTGGATGTTTGCCTTTTGGTCTTACTCTGGAAAAAGTAATAATAATAATAAAAAGTAGGCAAAACCATTTTTTGAGAAACCGCATTTGGGAGAAAAACTAACAGTTTGGAAACACATTTGCAAAGGCATTGGATTCTATTGTGGTGTTTCCGAACTGTTGAACGTTTCTCATTACATGCAGGTTTACTGGCTTGACAAAAAGGCGATTGACGAAAAGAATGCTGTCTCGATAGCAACATCGCGTCAAGCTGAAATAGCTCAGTTGGGAGAGCGTTAGACTATAACGGTCCCTGCTTCGATACCGGGTTTTTGTATACAGCACGACTAGGGTTATTTGTTCTTAATTAATTTTTTGAATTAAAAAAACAGCACATTTTTTCTTTAGTGTAATTGGAGGAAATAAAAACGTATTATAGTGCCATTTTCTAATGCGATAAAGAAATGCAAAAAGCATCATCTCTGCGTGGGCTTGAAACACCAAAATTTCGATTAACAGCCGATCGTGCTAACCGATTATGGTGTTTTATTAGATAACACCCTGGGAGCTCAACAGAACAGTGTGTATGCATATTGCTAAAATGGAAACCAAATATACACGATTCAAATGGGAATCGTATTCAGATTTTAAGCACAAATTTGATAGACTTCACAGTGCAAAGGAGGAAGGCAGACAATGCAAATGAGGCAACTGGCTCCTACTTTTTAAATCATACGAGAAACTTGAACCCAATTAAGCTTTTAACCGCCTGCAGTTTGGAATGAGTTTTAAATGTTGTTGTAACACCTCACTGGGCAACAGCAATTGCATTATATGAAAGTCCCTGTTAATTTCTCAGCGGCACAGCTGCCGGTGCCACTCAGAGTTGGAGGGAGACGGTCGGCCACTTGCCCATAAAACAATACTTTCAGAGATCATTTCTATAGCGATTTGCTAGCGAAATGCGTTTTTAAAGTGTTTGGACTCGCTATCCACGAGGAAGAGTGAGAGTGTTCACTTTTGAGCGTGAAGGAGGCAGTGAGTGTTGTTTTTTGGCCAACTGCTCCCTGTTATTGATGACCCCTCCAGTGTTCCTTAGGGGGCTGGAGGAAGCGGACACGTTCTGAGTGGGTATCTTGCCTGAAGGTACGCAAGACGAACTACAGTTGCAAAGCACTGCTGCTTTTTCGACGATTGATTAAAACTATCATTCTGACTGAAAACACGGATCACATTAATTGTGATCGGTTTGATACCAATAGGCTTACATGGCAGGTATTGTGTATAGACAATGTCATATACACAGAAATGAACACGGAGTGTGTTTATTAAGGGCTGACTCATTGAAACGTTCGAGAGATCTCGGTGTACTGGACAAATATACTGGATTTTTTCCATGTCGTAATTGTGCCGCCTGTGATAATGCGTTTGAAACTAGAGATAATGTGAGATAATGTCTGTTACTGGCGGATAGTTTACAAATGTACTCAATTATGTTACAACTTTTGTGTCTACGAAACATATCTGTAACATTTATGTAAGTCCTGTGTGTTTTTTTCATGAAGTTAATTTGCTAACAGACTGTTCTGATTTGTTTCTAACCGTGAAGCGATCGCTCTGTTTGCCGTATATTTTCTGTCTGTAAGAGGAGTGTCCTTGTGATCCCATATAGAATGTGACGAAACAGGTCGCCCTCCTTAATATAAACAGAAAAAGAATAAGTTCACGCACACACCAGGTGATTTACTGTAGCGTCAGACATTGGAGGTTCAGCAGTGTACTGCAGTGTTGTGCAAAGTCGTCGGTGTAAGTCAGGATGGCCGAGCGGTCTAAGGCGCTGCGTTCAGGTCGCAGTCTCTCTGGAGGCGTGGGTTCGAATCCCACTTCTGACAAATCTTTTTGTTTATTTATTTCTTAAAACGTCCATCGAATGCTTGGTAATTTGATTTGTTTTTCTTGTTAGTATTCAAATCACAAGGTCGTTAAATGAGAGAAAGTCACCGCAAGCCTGCACCTCACCACATCCTTCACACTGTTAAACTGCATCATTATGACGAGGCCTCTAATTATGCCTTTCCAATACTTTGAATGTGTTATTGTTCAGTTTAACATGAGAACATCTTGGTAGAACAATCATAATGTCCGCAGGACTTATTTTCCTCGGGTTCTAGTATCAAGTTTTGAGTGTGTGGCCGGTTAGCTCAGTTGGTTAGAGCGTGGTGCTAATAACGCCAAGGTTGCGGGTTTGATCCCCGTACGGGCCATGGCTTTTCTTCTTTAAAGAAACCACAGCATTTGTAATGGTGCCAAAATGAACAATCTTTAACAAAATGAACTGAAGCGATATGAACTACAACCAGTAATATTTCAGACTTCCTGTGCTTTAAACATGTATTAACAATGAACACATACAATCAATTAAAAACAAAGCATACGTAGTCGGCAGGATTCGAACCTGCGCGGGGAAACCCCAATGGATTTCAAGTCCATCGCCTTAACCACTCGGCCACGACTACATGCTCGCACGGTTATTTGTGAAAATATCCAAAAGAAGTAAACGGCTCCCGCAGTAATGCTGTAGATGGCAGTATAGGCTAACTAATGAACCCAAGTCAAATGCCTTTGTTGAAACTGTCAGATTTGTACAATGCAAGCACACATGGGAAAAGTAAATACAATATACTTTCTGTTAACGTTCATAATAATGAATACATCTTTATTTCAAAATACGTAGCTATTTAATCCTAACAGAAACAATAGGCTTCCCAGCCATCAGCTTGGAAGCAGAATGGAGATCAAATCGGACGAATAACGAGTGCAAAAATGGAATGTGGAAATCAATGTAAAGGCAGTTTAAATAAGAGCAGCTGCAATACATTAAATAGAGTTATATTTAAGAGCAAGCAGTAACTGCAGTAGAGTATTTAATTATGGATGGACCAAACTTGCAGGTCGCCACTGTCACATTTTCCAGGAAATCACGGCTAATACTGAGAAAGAAAACAGATGATAACCTAACAGAAAACTAGTGAAAAACACTGCACTGATTAACTGAACGGGTCAAACGTAGCCTACTGAATTGCTGAATTGTTGGGGGGAGCGTGGCGCATCCAGCTGAGGCGCTTCATCTGAATTGCAGGGTGTGCCTTATAGCCTGGAGATCGCTGGTTCCAATCCAGACTATGCCATCGCCGACAGGAACGCCGAGGGGGCGGCGCACAGTTGGCAGAGTGCCACCCGGGTTGGGAGGGTTTAGGTCAGCTTGGTAATCATTGTCTCAACAAGCTCCAGCAACTCCTGTGGCGACCGGTCTCCTGCGAGTTGTGGGCAGAACTGCGTTTCCTCCAACACCGCTACAGCCAGGTGCGGCTGGCTTTGCTGTTGCAGTGTGACAAGAGGAGGGTGGCTGACGGCGTTTGTTTCAGAGGATGCGCATGATGAGTCTTCGTTCTCCCGAGTCGATACGGGAAGCTGCAGCAGCGCCATAAAAAAAACAATTGGATATTCCAAATTGGGAGATTTTTTTAAAATATTACCAAAAAATAAATTAAATAGTTAAGCTTCAAAAAATCTATTTTTGACTGAGCGAGTTAAGTGTGTACGGTATCCTGACAACACAACACGTTGAAAACACAGAAAAGACGCTGAGAAAAAAAAAAGTTTTCTATTTCCTGTTTAATTAAGAAAATACAATAAAAAAAGATTATTCTCTTACTTGTCTTCCTGCCATATCCCCTCTTTTTTGGTCAAATATTGAATATATTCGTATTCAATTTCAAACGACTGTTCTTTGTTCCCATGATGCATCTGTGATGGGCTGGGTTTTAGCGATCGCGATAATTTCTGATATTTTACAGTGGCTGGACTTTATAATAATAAAAAAATGAAAAAGGGTAACGAGCGACAAATGCATTAATTTCTGTCGATTTGTTCTATTTTAATGGGTTATAATTTTACAAATTTAAAAGACATTCATTAAGAAAAGATAAAACTAATTTAATCACCTTTAAGGATTATGTTTTTATTGACAGAAATATATTTGATGTATGTGTGTTTGGCATGAAATCAAATAAAGTCCCATTGGATTTTGCTTGAAAAGAGGAAACACAAAAGATGTTTTTTTAGGTTTTTTTTTTTTTTTAAATAAAGCATTTATTCAACATGTTTGTTTTGTTTTTTTTTACAAAAATACAACACAATACAACACGGAATGTTTTTATTTTTTTGTTAAAAGAATGACAAAAGTTAAAATATTTTCTCGTTTTTTTTCTGTTTGTTGTTGGGCTGCCATCTTGGTAAGAGCTTGTCAATTGTCGCATGTGAACACAGCCCCTACCAAAATGTCCAGTACAGTACAGTACCGTGCTGTTAGATTAGACTGGACTGTATTGAATTAGCTGGCTCTCAGATCCCCAGTACAGTACAGTGCTGTTAGATTAGACTGGACTGTATTGAATTAGCTGGCTCTCAGATCCCCAGTACAGTACCGTGCTGTTAGATTAGACTGGACTGTATTGAATTAGCTGGCTCTCAGATCACCAGTACAGTACCGTGCTGTTAGATTAGACTGGACTGTATTGAATAAGCTGGCACTCAGATCACCAGTACAGTACCATGCTGTTAGATTAGACTGGACTGTATTGAATTAGCTGGCTCTCATATCTCCAGTACAGTACCGTGCTGTTAGATTCGACTGGACTGTATTGCATTAGCTGGCTCTCATATCTCCAGTACTGTGCTGTTAGATTAGACTGGACTGTATTGAATTAGCTGGCTCTCAGATCCCCAGTACAGCACAGTGCTGTTAGATTCGACTGGACTGTATTGAATTAGCTGTCTCCCATATCCCCAGTACAGTACTGTGCTGTTAGATTAGACTGGACTGTATTGAATTAGCTGGCTCTCAGATCCCCAGTACAGTACAGTGCTGTTAGATTAGACTGGACTGTATTGAATTAGCTGGCTCTCAGATCCCCAGTACAGTACAGTGCTGTTAGATTAGACTGGACTGTATTGAATTAGCTGGCTCTCAGTTCCCCAGTACAGTACCGTGCTGTTAGATTAGACTGGACTGTATTAAATTAGCTGGCTCTCAGATCCCCAGTACAGTACAGTGCTGTTAGATTCGACTGGACTGTATTGAATTAGCTGGCTCTCTGATCCCCAGTACAGCACAGTGCTGTTAGATTCGACTGGACTGTATTGAATTAGCTGGCTCTCAGATCCCCTGTATAGTACAGTGCTGTTAGATTAGACTGGACTGTATTGAATTAGCTGGCTCTCAGATCCCCAGTACAGCACAGTGCTGTTAGATTCGACTGGACTGTATTGAATTAGCTGTCTCCCAGATCCCCAGTACAGTACTGTGCTGTTAGATTAGACTGTACTGTATTGAATTAGCTGGCTCTCAGATCCCCAGTACAGTACAGTGCTGTTAGATAAGACTGGACTGTATTGAATTAGCTGGCTCTCAGATCCCCAGTACAGTACAGTGCTGTTAGATTAGACTGGACTGTATTGAATTAGCAGGCTCTCAGTTCCCCAGTACAGTACCGTGCTGTTAGATTAGACTGGACTGTATTGAATTAGCTGGCTCTCAGATCCCCAGTACAGTACAGTGCTGTTAGATTAGACTGGACTGTATTGAATTAGCTGGCTCTCAGATCCCCAGTACAGCACAGTGCTGTTAGATTCGACTGGACTGTATTGAATTAGCTGGCTCTCAGATCCCCAGTACAGTACCGTGCTGTTAGATTAGACTGGACTGTATTGAATTAGCTGGCTCTCAGATCCCCAGTACAGTACCGTGCTGTTAGATTAGACTGGACTGTATTGAATTAGCTGGCTCTCAGATCCCCAGTACAGTACCGTGCTGTTAGATTAGACTGGACTGTATTGAATTAGCTGGCTCTCAGATCCCCAGTACAGTGCTGTTAGATTAGTCTGGACAGTATTGAATTAGCTGGCTCTCAGATCCCCAGTACAGTACCGTGCTGTTAGATTCGACTGGACTGGATTGAATTAGCTGGCTCTCAGATCCCCAGTACAGTACAGTGCTGTTAGATTAGACTGGACTGTATTGAATTAGCTTGCTCTCAGATTCCCAGTACAGTACCGTGCTGTTAGATTAGACTGGACTGTATTGAATTAGCTGGCTCTCAGATCATGAGTACAGTACAGTGCTGTTAGATTAGACTGGACTGTATTGAATAAACGGGCTCTCAGATCTCCAGTACAGTGCTGTTAGATAAGACTGGACTGTACTGAATTAGCTGGCTCTCAGATCCCCAGTACAGTGCTGTTAGATTAGACTGGACTGTATTGAATTAGCTGGCTCTCATATCTCCAGTACAGTACAGTGCTGTTAGATTAGACTGGACTGTATTGAATTAGCTGGCTCTCAGATCCCCAGTACAGTACAGTGCTGTTAGATTAGACTGGACTGTATTGAATTAGCTGGCTCTCAGTTCCCCAGTACAGTACCGTGCTGTTAGATTAGACTGGACTGTATTGAATTAGCTGGCTCTCAGATCCCCTGTACAGTACAGAGCTGTTAGATTAGACTGGACTGTATTGAATTAGCTGGCTCTCAGATCCCCAGTACAGTACAGTGCTGTTAGATTAGACTGGACTGTATTGAATTAGCTGGCTCTCTGATCCCCAGTACAGCACAGTGCTGTTAGATTCGACTGGACTGTATTGAATTAGCTGGCTCTCAGATCCCCAGTACAGTACCGTGCTGTTAGATTAGACTGGACTGTATTGAATTAGCTGGCTCTCAGATCCCCAGTACAGTGCTGTTAGATTAGACTGGACTGTATTGAATTAGCTGGCTCTCAGATCCCCAGTACAGTACCGTGCTGTTAGATTCGACTGGACTGGATTGAATTAGCTGGCTCTCAGATCCCCAGTACAGTACAGTGCTGTTAGATTAGACTTGACTGTATTGAATTAGCTGGCTCTCAGATCATGAGTACAGTACTTTGCTGTTAGATTAGAGTGGACTGTATTGAATAAACGGGCTCTCAGATCTCCAGTACAGTGCTGTTAGATAAGACTGGACTGTACTGAATTAGCTGGCTCTCAGATGCCCAGTACAGTGCTGTTAGATTAGACTGGACTGTATTGAATTAGCTGGCTCTCATATCTCCAGTACAGTACAGTGCTGTTAGATTAGACTGGACTGTATTGAATTAGCTGGCTCTCAGATCCCCAGTACAGTACAGTGCTGTTAGATTAGACTGGACTGTATTGAATTAGCTGGCTCTCAGTTCCCCAGTACAGTACCGTGCTGTTAGATTAGACTGGACTGTATTGAATTAGCTGGCTCTCAGATCCCCAGTACAGTACAGTGCTGTTAGATTAGACTGGACTGTATTGAATTAGCTGGCTCTCAGATCCCCAGTACAGTACAGTGCTGTTAGATTAGACTGGACTGTATTGAATTAGCTGGCTCTCAGATCCCCAGTACAGTACAGTGCTGTTAGATTAGACTGGACTGTATTGAATTAGCTGGCTCTCAGATCCCCAGTACAGCACAGTGCTGTTAGATTCGACTGGACTGTATTGAATTAGCTGGCTCTCAGATCCCCAGTACAGTACCGTGCTGTTAGATTAGACTGGACTGTATTGAATTAGCTGGCTCTCAGATCCCCAGTACAGTGCTGTTAGATTAGACTGGACTGTATTGAATTAGCAGGCTCTCAGATCCCCAGTACAGTACCGTGCTGTTAGATTAGACTGGACTGTATTGAATTAGCTGGCTCTCAGATCCCCAGTACAGTACAGTGCTGTTAGATTAGACTGGACTGTATTGAATTAGCTGGCTCTCAGATTCCCAGTACAGTACCGTGCTGTTAGATTAGACTGGACTGTATTGAATTAGCTGGCTCTCAGATCATGAGTACAGTACAGTGCTGTTAGATTAGACTGGACTGTATTGAATAAACTGGCTCTCAGATCTCCAGTACAGTGCTGTTAGATAAGACTGGACTGTACTGAATTAGCTGGCTCTCAGATCCCCAGTACAGTGCTGTTAGATTAGACTGGAATGTATTGAATTAGCTGGCTCTCATATCTCCAGTACAGTACAGTGCTATTAGATTAGACTGGACTGTATTGAATTAGCTGGCTCTCTGATCCCCAGTACAGCACAGTGCTGTTAGATTCGACTGGACTGTATTGAATTAGCTGGCTCTCAGATCCCCAGTACAGTACCGTGCTGTTAGATTAGACTGGACTGTATTGAATTAGCTGGCTCTCAGATCCCCAGTACAGTGCTGTTAGATTAGACTGGACTGTATTGAATTAGCTGGCTCTCAGATCCCCAGTACAGTACCGTGCTGTTAGATTCGACTGGACTGGATTGAATTAGCTGGCTCTCAGATCCCCAGTACAGTACAGTGCTGTTAGATTAGACTTGACTGTATTGAATTAGCTGGCTCTCAGATCATGAGTACAGTACTTTGCTGTTAGATTAGACTGGACTGTATTGAATAAACGGGCTCTCAGATCCCCAGTACAGTGCTGTTAGATTAGACTGGAATGTATTGAATTAGCTGGCTCTCATATCTCCAGTACAGTACAGTGCTATTAGATTAGACTGGACTGTATAGAATTAGCTGGCTCTCTGATCCCCAGTACAGCACAGTGCTGTTAGATTCGACTGGACTGTATTGAATTAGCTGGCTCTCAAATCCCCAGTACAGTACCGTGCTGTTAGATTAGACTGGACTGTATTGAATTAGCTGGCTCTCAGATCCCCAGTACAGTGCTGTTAGATTAGACTGGACTGTATTGAATTAGCTGGCTCTCAGATCCCCAGTACAGTACCGTGCTGTTAGATTCGACTGGACTGGATTGAGTTAGCTGGCTCTCAGATCCCCAGTACTGTACAGTGCTGTTAGATTAGACTTGACTGTATTGAATTAGCTGGCTCTCAGATCATGAGTACAGTACTTTGCTGTTAGATTAGACTGGACTGTATTGAATAAACGGGCTCTCAGATCTCCAGTACAGTGCTGTTAGATAAGACTGGACTGTACTGAATTAGCTGGCTCTCAGATGCCCAGTACAGTGCTGTTAGATTAGACTGGACTGTATTGAATTAGCTGGCTCTCATATCTCAAGTACAGTACAGTGCTGTTAGATTAGACTGGACTGTATTGAATTAGCTGGCTCTCAGATCCCCAGTACAGTACAGTGCTGTTAGATTAGACTGGACTGTATTGAATTAGCTGGCTCTCATATCTCCAGTACAGTGCTGTTAGATTAGACTGGACTGTATTGAATTAGCTGGCTCTCAGATCCCCAGTACAGTACAGTGCTGTTAGATTAGACTGGACTGTATTGAATTAGCTGGCTCTCAGATTCCCAATACAGTACCGTGCTGTTAGATTAGACTGGACTGTATTGAATTAGCTGGCTCTCAGATCATGAGTACAGTACAGTGCTGTTAGATTAGACTGGACTGTATTGAATAAACTGGCTCTCAGATCTCCAGTACAGTGCTGTTAGATTAGACTTGACTGTATTGAATTAGCTGGCTCTCAGATCATGAGTACAGTACTTTGCTGTTAGATTAGACTGGACTGTATTGAATAAACGGGCTCTCAGATCCCCAGTACAGTGCTGTTAGATTAGACTGGAATGTATTGAATTAGCTGGCTCTCATATCTCCAGTACAGTACAGTGCTATTAGATTAGACTGGACTGTATAGAATTAGCTGGCTCTCTGATCCCCAGTACAGCACAGTGCTGTTAGATTCGACTGGACTGTATTGAATTAGCTGGCTCTCAAATCCCCAGTACAGTACCGTGCTGTTAGATTAGACTGGACTGTATTGAATTAGCTGGCTCTCAGATCCCCAGTACAGTGCTGTTAGATTAGACTGGACTGTATTGAATTAGCTGGCTCTCAGATCCCCAGTACAGTACCGTGCTGTTAGATTCGACTGGACTGGATTGAATTAGCTGGCTCTCAGATCCCCAGTACTGTACAGTGCTGTTAGATTAGACTTGACTGTATTGAATTAGCTGGCTCTCAGATCATGAGTACAGTACTTTGCTGTTAGATTAGACTGGACTGTATTGAATAAACGGGCTCTCAGATCTCCAGTACAGTGCTGTTAGATAAGACTGGACTGTACTGAATTAGCTGGCTCTCAGATGCCCAGTACAGTGCTGTTAGATTAGACTGGACTGTATTGAATTAGCTGGCTCTCATATCTCAAGTACAGTACAGTGCTGTTAGATTAGACTGGACTGTATTGAATTAGCTGGCTCTCAGATCCCCAGTACAGTACAGTGCTGTTAGATTAGACTGGACTGTATTGAATTAGCTGGCTCTCATATCTCCAGTACAGTGCTGTTAGATTAGACTGGACTGTATTGAATTAGCTGGCTCTCAGATCCCCAGTACAGTACAGTGCTGTTAGATTAGACTGGACTGTATTGAATTAGCTGGCTCTCAGATTCCCAGTACAGTACCGTGCTGTTAGATTAGACTGGACTGTATTGAATTAGCTGGCTCTCAGATCATGAGTACAGTACAGTGCTGTTAGATTAGACTGGACTGTATTGAATAAACTGGCTCTCAGATCTCCAGTACAGTGCTGTTAGATAAGACTGGACTGTACTGAATTAGCTGGCTCTCAGATCCCCAGTACAGTGCTGTTAGATTAGACTGGACTGTATTGAATTAGCTGGCTCTCAGATCCCCAGTACAGTACAGTGCTATTAGATTAGACTGGACTGTATTGAATTAGCTGGCTCTCAGATCCCCAGTACAGTACAGTGCTGTTAGATTAGACTGGACTGTATTGAATTAGCTGGCTCTCAGTTCCCCAGTACAGTACCGTGCTGTTAGATTAGACTTGACTGTATTGAATTAGCTGGCTCTCAGATCCCCAGTACAGTACAGTGCTGTTAGATTAGACTGGACTGTATTGAATTAGCTGGCTCTCAGATCCCCAGTACATCACAGTGCTTTTAGATTAGACTGGACTGTATTGAATTAGCTGTCTCCCAGATCCCCAGTACAGTAATGTGCTGTTAGATTAGACTGGACTGTATTGAATTAGCTGGCTCTCAGATCCCCAGTACAGCACAGTGCTGTTAGATTCGACTGGACTGTATTGAATTAGCTGGCTCTCAGATCCCCAGTACAGTACAGCGCTGTTAGATTAGACTGGACTGTATTGAATTAGCTGGCTCTCAGATCCCCAGTACAGTGCTGTTAGATTAGACTGGACTGTATTGAATTAGCTGGCTCTCAGATCCCCAGTACAGTACCGTGCTGTTAGATTCGACTGGACTGTATTGAATTAGCTGGCTCTCAGATCCCCAGTACAGTACAGTGCTGTTAGATTAGACTGGACTGTATTGAATTAGCTGGCTCTCAGATTCCCAGTACAGTACCGTGCTGTTAGATTAGACTGGACTGTATTGAATTAGCTGGCTCTCAGATCATGAGTACAGTACAGTGCTGTTAGATTAGACTGGACTGTATTGAATAAACTGGCTCTCAGATCTCCAGTACAGTGCTGTTAGATAAGACTGGACTGTACTGAATTAGCTGGCTCTCAGATCCACAGTACAGTGCTGTTAGATTAGACTGGACTGTATTGAATTAGCTGGCTCTCATATCTCCAGTACAGTACTGTGCTGTTAGATTAGACTGGACTGTATTGAATTAGCTGGCTCTCAGATCCCCAGTACAGTACAGTGCTGTTAGATTAGACTGGACTGTATTGAATTAGCTGGCTCTCATATCTCCAGTACAGTACCGTGCTGTTAGATTAGACTGGACTGTATTGAATTAGCTGTCTCTCAGATCCCCAGTACAGTACTGTGCTGTCAGATTAGACTGGACTGTACTGAATTAGCTGGCTCTCATATCTCCAGTACAGTACAGTGCTGTTAGATTAGACTGGAATGTATTGAATTAGCTGGCTCTCAGATCCCCAGTACAGTGCCGTGCTGTTAGATTAGACTGGACTGTATTGAATTAGCTGGCTCTCAGATCCCCAGTGCAGTACAGTGCTGTTTTTAAAATCCATAAAAATGTTGTAAATCTTAAATTCCTGAGATCTAACACTTATGAAAATTAATGAACAAAATAAACAAATAAATACATAAATGAAAAAATCAATACACAACTTTATAAACAAATTCCTAAAATTACACAAATTCAGGCAATCCAACACCTTAAAAAAAAAAAAAACACGGAACAGTCCATTATAGTTAGTATAGGGGGTGATTGGTCTAAGGCTATTGTGCATATTATTATTATCATTATTATTATTATTATTATTATTATTACAGTATTATTACTAGTCCAAACTCCCTCACCCCTCTCTTTGACTGCACCTAAATGGATCAGTCCCTTCAAAAAAAAAAATAGTCATTTTGCACTGAAATTAAATAAAATACATGCAATTTCAAAGTAAAAAGAAAACAGTTTCAAATTGTAACATCTGAAACACATTTTGTATATATATATATAATCTGTAAACATCTTAAAACAGTTGCAGAATATTTTGTAGTGATTTTCATAGCAATTAAGAAAGTCAAAGAGAGAGAGAGAGAGAGAGAGAGAGAGAGAGAGAGAGAGAGAGAGAGAGAGAGAGAGAGAGAGAGAGAGAGAGAGACATAAAACTGGGAAAAAAAAGGCAAAACACTTTAAAAGAAGTGTAATTTGTAATTCATTATGAACAGAGCTGCACAGAGCAGGTCTGTAGGAAACTCAACACTGCAGAGCTGCACAGAGCAGTTCTATAGGAAACTCAACACTGCAGAGCTGCACAGAGCAGGTCTATAGGAAACTCAAGACGGCAGAGCTGCACAGAGCAGGTCTATAGGAAACTCAACACTGCAGAGCTGCACAGAGCAGGTCTATAGGAAACTCAACACTGCAGAGCTGCACAGAGCAGTTCTATAGGAAACTCAACACTGCAGAGCTGCACAGAGCAGGTCTATAGGAAACTCAAGACGGCAGAGCTGCACAGAGCAGGTCTATAGGAAACTCAACACTGCAGAGCTGCACAGAGCAGGTCTATAGGAAACTCAACACTGCAGAGCTGCACAGAGCAGGTCTATAGGAAACTCAAGACGGCAGAGCTGCACAGAGTAGGTCTAAAGGAAACTCAACACTGCAGAGCTGCACAGAGCAGGTCTATAGGAAACTCAACACTGCAGAGCAGCACAGTGCAGGTCTAAATGAAACTCAACACTGCAGAGCTGCACAGAGCAGGTCTATAGGAAACTCGACACTGCAGAGCTGCACAGAGCAGGTCTATAGGAAACTCAACACTGCAGAGCTGCACAGTGCAGGTCTATAGGAAACTCAACACTGCAGAGCTGCACAGAGCAGGTCTATAGGAAACTCAACACTGCAGAGCTGCACAGAGCAGGTCTATAGGAAACTCAACACTGCAGAGCTGCACAGAGCAGGTCTATAGGAAACTCAACACTGCAGAGCTGCACAGAGCAGGTCTATAGGAAACTCAACACTGCAGAGCTGTACAGAGCAGGTTAAAAGGAAAGACAGATCAACACTGCAGAGCTGTACAGAGCGAGTCTATAGGAAAGACAACATTTCATTTTTTTATATAACTTTTTAGATTAGTTCCTTTTAAAACAGTGCTTTCCCTGGGTCTCTCTCAAACACTTTCAATGAGACTCCCTATCGCACAGCAGTTTCAATGAGACTCCCTATTACACAGCATTTTCAATAAGACTCCCTATCACACAGCAGTTTCAATAAGACTCCCTATCACACAGCAGTTTCAATGAGACTCCCTATTTCACAGCAGTTTCAATAAGACTCCCTATTGCACAGCAGTTTCAATAAGACCCCCTGTCACACAGCAGTTTCAATGAGACTCATCCTATTTCACAGCAGTTTCAATAAGACTCCCTATTGCACAGCAGTTTCAATAAGACCCCCTGCCACACAGCAGTTTCAATGAGACTCATCCTATTTCACAGCAGTTTCAATGAGACTCCCTTTTGCACAGCTGTTTTAATGAGACTCCCTATTGCACAGCAGTTTCAATGAGACTCCCTATCACACAGCAGTTTCAATAAGACTCCCTATCGCACAGCAGTTTCAATAAGACTCCCTATCGCACAGCAGTTTCATTAAGACTCCCTATTGCACAGCAGTTTCAATAAGACTCCCTATTGCACAGCAGTTTCAATAAGACTCCCTATTGCACAGCAGTTTCAATAAGACTCGTTATCACACAGCAGTTTTAATAAGACTCATTATCGCACAACAGTTTCAATTAGACTCCCTATTGCACAGCAGTTTCAATAAGACTCCCTATTGCACAGCAGTTTCAATGAGACTCCCTATTACACAGCATTTTCAATAAGACTCCCTATCACACAGCAGTTTCAATAAGACTCCCTATCACACAGCAGTTTCAATGAGACTCCCTATTTCACAGCAGTTTCAATAAGACTCCCTATTGCACAGCAGTTTCAATAAGACCCCCTGTCACACAGCAGTTTCAATGAGACTCATCCTATTTCACAGCAGTTTCAATAAGACTCCCTATTGCACAGCAGTTTCAATAAGACCCCCTGCCACACAGCAGTTTCAATGAGACTCATCCTATTTCACAGCAGTTTCAATGAGACTCCCTTTTGCACAGCTGTTTTAATGAGACTCCCTATTGCACAGCAGTTTCAATGAGACTCCCTATCACACAGCAGTTTCAATAAGACTCCCTATCGCACAGCAGTTTCAATAAGACTCCCTATCGCACAGCAGTTTCATTAAGACTCCCTATTGCACAGCAGTTTCAATAAGACTCCCTATTGCACAGCAGTTTCAATAAGACTCCCTATTGCACAGCAGTTTCAATAAGACTCGTTATCACACAGCAGTTTTAATAAGACTCATTATCGCACAACAGTTTCAATAAGACTCCCTATCGCACAGCAGTTTCAATAAGACTCCCTATCGCACAGCAGTTTCAATAAGACTCCCTATCGCACAGCAGTTTCAATGATACTCCCTATCGCACAGCAGTTTCAATGATACTCCCTATCGCACAGCAGTTTCAGTAAGACTCCCTATTACAGAGCAGTTTTAATAAGACTCCCTTTTGCACAGCTGATTTAATGAGACTCCCTATTGCACAGCAGTTTCAATAAGACTCCCTATCGCACAGCAGTTTCAATAAGACTCCCTATCGCACAGCAGTTTCAATAAGACTCCCTATTGCACAGCAGTTTCAATAAGACTCCCTATTGCACAGCAGTTTCAATAAGACTCCCTATCACACAGCAGTTTCAATGATACTCCCTATCGCACAGCAGTTTCAGTAAGGCTCCCTATTACAGAGCAGTTTTAATAAGACTCCCTTTTGCACAGCTGTTTTAATGAGACTCCCTATTGCACAGCAGTTTCAATGAGACTCCCTATCGCACAGCAGTTTCAATAAGACTCCCTATCGCACAGCAGTTTCAATAAGACTCCCTATCGCACAGCAGTTTCAATAAGACTCCCTATCGCACAGCAGTTTCAATGAGACTCCCTATCACACAGCAGTTTCAATAAGACTCCCTATCACACAGCAGTTTCAATGAGACTCCCTATTGCACAGCAGTTTCAATAAGACTCATTATCGCACAGCAGTTTTAATAAGACTCATTATCGCACAGCAGTTTTAATAAGACTCATTATCGCACAGCAGTTTCAGAGCGGAGCTGGTCTATAGGAAACTCAACACTGCAGAGCAGTAATTGAATCGTAATATCTTTTCAATATAGACTTTAAGGGGAAATTCACAAATGCTCTTCACATGGTTTCAGGAAAAAGAAAGTGAAGGGTGAGAGAGAGGGAGAGGGTGAGAGTGAGGGAGAGAGAGAGGAGAAAGAGGGACGCGTCTGGACAAACGCCTCTGGACTTCCCGTTTGCTTCTTTCAAACAATCCAACTTGTAACAACGAATAGTGGAGTCTTCGTTTTCATATTTCTCCCAGTAGTCTTGCTCTTTAACTTTCGTCAATGTGGACTCAGCTTCGTAACTTTTGGTTTGACTTTTATCTGGACTGATGTAACTGTTGTCTTGCTGTTGTCCTTTCTTTCCATCCAAGCCTTTAGATTTGTCCGAATTCCCCCCGCTTGCCTTGCCCGATTTGGGGAACCACCATCTCGTTCTGGTGCTGAAGGTGTAAGTGACGCGGGCTCTCGGATAGTAAGGCATCATGGGGCAGGGAGCGAAATCGATTTCTCTCAAGAACCTCAAATCTAGACCTTTCCTCTCCTCGGGACCGGCGCAGAGGAGCTCGGAGCTGGAGATCCGGACCTGACGGAACCATTCCCAGAGAGGGCGGGCCTGGCAGGAGCAGCTCCAGGGGTTTCCGTTGAGTCTGAGGAACTGCAGGGATGAGAGATCGGAGAGGGCCGAAGCAGGGAGGTCTGTTAGGGCGTTGTTGAAGAGGAAGAGGGTGGTGAGGTGACCCAGGTCCCTGAAGGCTTTGCGGTTGACCTGTCGCACTCGGTTCTCGTGGAGGAGGAGCCTGTCCAGGTTGACCAGCCCTCTGAAGACATTTTCAGACAGGACTCGGATTTGGTTGCCGTGGAGGAAGAGGTGAGTGAGATTCACCAGGTCTGAGAAGAGATTGTCCTGAGAGGGGGAGAGAGAGGGAGGGGGAAGGGGAGGGACAGAGATTGATATTTGGCACATGAAAATTCAGTACTACCAAAAAGTTGTATGTTAAATTATATAATTAAAATTATTTGTGTTATAGCTCTCCTGTATGTATCTGCCTCCTGTCACCCCTTCCCCCCCAGGAGCAGGGTTGAGACAGACTGTATTAGATAGGATAGAGGGGGCTCTCCAGGAGCAGGATTGAGACACACTGTATTAGATAGGATAGAGGGGGCTCTCCAGGAGCAGGGTTGAGACACACTCTATTAGATAGGATAGAGGGGGCTCTCCAGGAGCAGGGTTGAGACACACTGTATTAGATAGGATAGAGGGGGCTCTCCGGGAGCAGGGTTGGAGACACACTGTATTAGATAGGATGGGGGGGATGGGGGGGGCTCCAGGAGCAGGGTTGGAGATGCACTGTATTAGATAGGATGGGGGGGGGGGGGGCTCCAGGAGCAGGGTTGGAGGCGCACTGTATTAGATAGGAGGTCTCTCTCTCTCTCTCTCTCTCTCTCTCTCTCTCTCTCTCTCTCTCTCTCTCTCTCTCTCTCTCTCTCTCTCTCTCTCTCTCTCTCTCTCTCTCTCTCTCTCTCTCTCTCTCTCTCTCTCTCTCTCTCTCTCTCTCTCACCTGGATGTGTTGCAGCAGGTTGTCCTGCAGGTAAAGGAACTGCAGGCTGTAGAGTTTTTTGAAGATGTTTCCGGGCAGGGTCCCCAGCTGGCAGCGGTATATGTGCAGGCTCTGCAGCTTGTCCAGCCCCCGGAAGGAGTCAGGATGGAGGGTGCGCAGGGAGGGGTTATCCCCCAGGTCCAGCTCCTCCAGATCTCGCATGTCGCTGAAGGAATCGGGTTTGATGGAGCTGATGTTGTTGGAGTAGAGCCACAGGACCTGATGAGAGGGAGAGAGAGAGAGGTGGGGGAGAGAGAGGAAGATCATTTTCAAGCTCAATTTCAAGTTACAGTCAAACATGTATTAAGAGACCTGCACTCAAGGGACAGTCAAATAGTGTCTCTTAAAAGATGGACCCCCCCATACATTTTCTATTTGTCTCCAACATCCTACCTTCCTGTAATTATATATGTATGTTTAAAAAACTCTGTAAAAGACTACATATATGAACAAAATAAGTATGTAATTGAATTACATTTAGATTATTGTGTGGGCTTGCACGTTGTTGTTTCGGAGGACAAAAGCTTGAGTGTGTTTGTCTATCTCCAGCCTCTCCCAGCCGAGAAGGAGTCACTGCGGGGGAGATCGCAGCAGCAGCAGCAGTGGTGAGGCAGACATAGTCTTAAAAACAATTTATAAATTGGGGGAGAAAAGGGGGTTACCCATAAATGTGAAGTGTGAACAGGGCAAGACGGTACCTGTGTCTGGAAGCCGAAGGACTCTGCCTGCAGCTCTGTGATGCGGTTGTTTTGGAGGAATACTCTCTGGCTGTCATAGGGAATGCCGGCCGGCACCGCCGAGAAGTTCTGAGACTGGCAGCTGACCATCATCGGGGAGGGGTAACAGACACACAGCCTGGGGCAGGAATAGGCAGGGCTAGGGGAGCAGACTGCCAGCCAGAGCAACAGCCAGACAGACACCGAGCCTGCGTGGGGAGAGAGAGGAGAGAGTGTGAGAGAGCAGAAGGGAGGGGAGAGAGATAGACTGATAGATAAACAGAATGACAAACAAGACAGAAAGGTAAACCAATATACAGACAGATTTGAAGTCATGTCTCAATGAACATTTATTCAGTTGTCTGTCATAGATCTCTCTAAGAGTGACCCCTGACCCCGATTGACCCAATGATATAATATTCTCAGCACATAACAGAACTGACTGGGCGAACAGTCACTCAGAGAGAGGCTCGGAAACTTTGGTGACATTTATAGAGGAACCCGAATACTCGGAAAAACAGGAACGCCTTCTATAATTCAGGGAAGACAATGAATAGAGAAGAACACTGTCAATGAGTGTGTGTGTGTGTGTGTGTGTATGTCTCTCAATGTGTGTCTGTGTCTCGGTGTGTTTCTATCTCAATGTGTGTGTATATGTGTGTGTGTGTGTGTGTGTCTCAGTGTGTGTCTCTCTCAATGTGTGTGTGTGTCTCTCAATGTGTGTGTGTGTCTCAGTGTGTGTCTATCTCAATGTGTGTGTGTGTCTCTCCCAATGTGCGTGTGTGAGTGTGTGTCTCGGTGTGTTTCTCTGTGTGTGTGTGTCTCAGTGTGTGTCTCTCTCAATGTGTGTGTGTGTGTCTCTCTCTCAATGTGTGTGTCTCAGTGTGTGTCTCTATCAATGTGTGTGTGTGTCTCTCAATGTGTGTGTGTGTCTCAGTGTGTGTCTATCTCAATGTGTGTGTGTGTCTCTCCCAATGTGCGTGTGTGAGTGTGTGTCTCGGTGTGTTTCTCTGTGTGTGTGTGTCTCAGTGTGTGTCTCTCTCAATGTGTGTGTGTGTGTCTCTCTCTCAATGTGTGTGTCTCAGTGTGTGTCTCTATCAATGTGTGTGTGTGTCTCAGTGTGTTTCTCTCTCAGTGTGTGTGTGTGTCTCAGTGTGTTTCTCTTGCAATGTGTGTGTGTTCCAGTGAGTGTATGTCTCTCAATGTGTGTGTGTCTCAGTGTGTGTCTCTCTCAATGTGTGTGTGTGTGCTCCAGTGTGCGTATGTGTGTCTCTCAATGTGTGTGTCTCTCTCAATGTGTGTGTGTGAAAGCCTGAACACATTTCACTCCAGATTAGCACTCTCACACAGCAGCACATCAGCAGCACGGTCGAAATGACTTCATCAGGAACAAGAAGCCGCTTTATTTATGGTGGATCTGTTGACCTACAAATCTGATTATAATATTTTATTATCTTTAACAATAATAGGGGACTCCCGAGTGGTGCATCCTGTAAAGGCACACCCTGGAGTGCAGAATGCACTGTTTCGAATCCGGGCCTATGCCACCGCCAGCTGTGGCCAGGAGCTCCTTGGAGGTACCTAGGGGATTCCTAGAGGATTTCCAAGGGGCTCCCAGGGGACAGTGCACAATTAGCAGAATGCCACCCAGGCAGGGGGGCTCAAGTCAGCTGGGTAATCACGGTCTCACCGCACACCAGTGACTCCTGTGGGTGGCCAGACGCCCGCCCCGCCTGCCTGCCTGCCTGCCTGTGAGCCGGCTGTGTTACACTGGGCTTGCAGTGTGAAAGAAAGAAACAAAAAAACAAAGAAAGAAGAAAGTGGACAGCTTGACTTGACAGTTTGAAGTACGGTGTTGTTTCAGAGGACTAAAGCTTGAGTGCGCTTGTCTGTCTCCAGCCTCTCCCAGCCGAGAAAGAGTCACTGCGGGGGTGGGGGGGGGGGAGGAGGGGAGGTGTGGAGGTGGGGGGGGGGGTTGTAGAAGCAGTGAGACAGGGGCTGTCTTAAAAACAATTGGGCATTCCAAATTGGGGAGAAATCACGGGGTAAAAATAATTGACGATTCCAAAAAAAAAAAGAAATTAAACTTTGATATGCTTTGATGTTAACATTTGAGGGGGTGACTGCTTGAAAAGGCATTTGTGACGGGGGACTGCCCCGTCTTTAAGAACGTGGTTGGGACTGGCAGGGAGGGGGTTAAATTCCTTTGTGCCAGGAAAACATGTGAGAATGTGGCTGGAGCCCTAATTGAATAATCAGCAATTATTTATTAATTGGGCTCCAGCCACAGGGGATAAAAGCTAGGGGAGAGGCCCTGGCTAGGGGGAGTGTTCTAGAAGGAGAGGAAACAAGAGTGTTTTGTGTGTGCTGGGTTTCTGTTTGTTTGTTTTTGAATCCAGTGAAGGCAAAGCCCAGCCTGGAAACCTTTATTTTTGTAAGTTTTGCTTTTTTTGTTTTGTGTTTATTTTATGTTTAAAACCTTTTTGTTTGGCCCTTGTGCCGGTTTATTTTGTATTTTTGTTTATTAAAAACTTTATTTTTGAACATTTAAACTGTCTCTGAGTCTCAACCTCAGTCATTTTATTATTATTATTATTATTTATTTCTTAGCAGACGCCCTTATCCAGGGCGACTTACAATTCTTACAAGATATCACATTATACGATATTTCACATTATACAGATATCACATTATTTTTACATACAATTACCCATTTATACAGTTGGGTTTTTACTGGAGCAATCTAGGTAAAGTATCTGCCCAAGGGTACAACAGCAGTGTCCCCCACTGGGGATTGAACCCACAACCCTCCGGTCAAGAGTCCAGAGCCCTAACCACTACTCCACATTTCCTGTCACAGCATCCCTCAGACAAACGGTTATAAACTTCTATCTATCTTTCAGTCTCCAGAATCCAGGGAGTAATTTGTTGATTCATTCATTAGTTCATCCCTTTACACTTCCAAACGAGTCACTCGTTCTCGCTTTCCCTCTTGCTGTTCTTTCTCTCACTTCCTTTTCCTCCCTCCCTCTCCCTCCCACTCTCTCATTAGTTTGTTTAATTTATTTATTTACACATTCATTCACAATTTGAGTGATTCACTATTGCCCTGCAAGCTGTTTGAAAACCAGAATGATTGGTTTACATCATAGACACGCAGAGACACAGGTGCACATTCTGAAACACGCACACAGTGACACATGCACAGAGAAATACGCACACTGACACACAGAGAGACATGAACACACATACACACAGGGAAACACACACACACTCACTGAGACATGACCACACACACACACACACAGGGTATACAACTTAATAATTAGCTTGTCAGCTTGTAACCTGCTGATGAAGCCCTATGGCATAAACTTCAGTTAAAAAAGACTATGCCAGTTTCAATAAGACTCCCTATTGCACAACAGTTTTAATGAGACTCCCTATTTCACAGCAGTTTCAATGAGACTCCTATGGCACAGCAGTTTCAATAAGACTCCCTATGGCACAGCAATTTCAATGAGACTCCTATGGCACAGCAGTTTCAATGAGAATCCTATGACACAGCAGTTTCAATGAGACTCCTATGGCACAGCATACATTCTACTGTTTAGCAGACTCTGATATTTTATTTCTTAGCAGACACCCGTATCCAGGGTGACTTACAATTGTGATATTATTATTTACATACAATTACCCATTTATACAGTTGGGTTTTTTAATGGAGCAATCTACGTAAAGTACCTGCTTGCTCAAGGGTACAGCAGCAGTGTGTGAGTCCCCACCTGGGACTGAACCCACACAAGAGCCTCCGGTCAAGAGTACAGAGCCCCCCTGACCACTACTCCACACTGCTGCTCCAGATATTGATTGAGACATCTGAAATCTCTTTATAATACACAGCAGCAGATACTGATATTGATTAAGCATGTCTGAAATCTCTTTATAATACACAGCAGCAGATACTGATATGGATTGAGCATGTCTGAAATCTCTTTATAATACACAGCAGCAGACCCTGATATTGATTGAGCATGTCGGAAATCTCTTTATAATACACAGCAGCAGACCCTGATATGGATTGAGCATGTCTGACATTTCTATCAAACGGAAAACGACTAAAAATAAGGAATACTAAAAGGACCATGTTCGCAAACTCAAAACAAGCGATACAAAGAAATACATACATAGACTAACCCCGTATATTTAATAATATAATATAGATTGTGTTGAATATATATGTGAATGATCAAATATATAACATTTCAAAGTACATAAATGAATATTTGAAAAGAGATGAAAAAAAATAAACAAACGAAGTCTATCTGCTCATTTATGTTATTAGTTGCTCCTCACTGCGTGTTAAACTTAACAAAGACTTAAAATAAATGACAATAAATAAATAAATCAAACACGTCATTGTCAATGTAAATCCATACTGCTATAAGATTCAGTATTTATTTTTACTTACCTTTGACATTTCGAGTACGGGAACCGCTTCGTAAATTCGACCGAGTCCCCATTTCTACTCTGTGCCGGGTGTATTCGTGTGCGGCGCTGCTGCTGCTATCTCTCCGCTGGAGTCTGGTGCTCTCTTTCGGCTCGACTGCGCTTTATAGAGGGCCACTGCCTACGAAGCACTTGGGGGCTGCGACGGGAAACCCACACGGGCCAAGCCGGGGCATTGTGCGCTAAAGGCGGGGGACAAAACCCGGCACTGTGCCCGCTGACGGAGCTCAGAAGCGAGGGAGGGGGGAGGAGACTCCGAGGAGGTCTATAAAAAGTTCAATTTCTCCGCTAAATATCAAAAGAAAAGAGGAAGGGATGAATGAAGAAAGGATGAAAAGAAGACGTCTGCGTCAATTTTTAATGCTATTCCAAATTAATACGGATCTTATTTTTTTTTTTTACTTTGAAGGTTATGCGCTCTAAGACACGGCTCACACCGCCGTTCACTCGCAGACTGACAGGCGCTCCGATACGGCAGGAAAGTTATAGGGGAGCCGCTGCAGGATTGAGGCTCTCTTTAGGACCATGGGTTAACAACTCCTGCACTAGATGGATGGACAGACAGACAGCTAGCAAGTACTTTACCTCCTAGATTGTTCCAGTAAAAACCCAACTGTGTAAAAGGGTGGCAGAATTTGTATACATTTGTGATTCTTGAAATGTGTATTATTATTATTATTATTATTATTATTATTATTATTTTATGTAGGCTGTGTGTGACAACTGTAAAATAAATAATAGGCTACTAATGTAAAAATAATGTGATATCGTCATCTCAACACTTAATGTGTCATGAGTATATATTGTTATTTTCCTTGTATAACACTGTACAACTGCTGCGTCTGTGTGTGTGTGTGTGTGTGTGTGTGTGTGTGTGTGTGTGTGTGTGTGTGTGTGTGTTTTACTGGTAATAGACAGGACTGTTTCTCGCCTTTTGGGGGCCCTAAGCAGGATTTGGTTTGAACCCCCCCCCCAAAAAAAAAAAAACAGTTGAACAAACCTCTTGCAGATCCTGTTCATGTTACAAAGGTAAAAGTTATCATCTTTCAAAGCCTGGAGACTGTTCGTGTAAACTGCAAAGCAATATTAAGTCTCTTGGATGATGATGTTAATGTTAAAATTTGATGACCCATATTATTTCAAAGATCAAAACTAATTGTCTCCCAGCAAAACCACAGCAACCTACAATGACCATATTGACACTGTCAGAAATATGTGATTTTAAAAGGACAAGAATATAACATCACTATTAATAAGTAGATGGGTTCATACCTTTATTGACTTGCATTTGGTTCACTGCTACTTAAGTTGCCTTACACTGCTGGGACTGGTAACTGCTGCTGACCGGTAAGACTGGTGCTGATACTGCTGGGACTGGTGCTGACACTGGGACTGGTGCTGACACTGTGACTCGTGCTTTGAACGAGTTTAGCACACAGTTTCTCACTCAACTTTAATATTCTTTTGTCTGTATAAATCGACGATAGGAAGTAGTACAGTACTTCAGGCGGGGGAAACCGGTCGCAGAGGTCCCGGTGCTGCCTGGCGCACAGGCCGGGTCGCTATAGATGCAAATACACAGCCCGAGATTATAGTAATGTGAAGAAATTAAAAATAACATTTTATATATATATATATATATATATATATATATATATATATATATATATATATATATATATATATATATATATATATATATATATATATATCAATTTTACACTCTTAAAAAAGAAAGTGGGTACATTTTTTATTATTATTTTGGTCTTCACAATTAAGAATTGAGTCGATTTTTACCGAGGGCCTCGGCTGCCTCAATGTGTACACTGTGACTAAGAGCCTGGGCACAGCCAGCATGCAAGCAAGCTACAGCAATAAAAACGGAGCTAAATCAAATAATACAATACCTTTCTCATGTTGTTTTTCTTCCTCAGTTTTTTTCTTTTTACGCTTCTTCGCGCCAGATTGGTACATTCTTGATCTTTTTTCAGTCACAATTTGTTCGCAATCCTCAAAGAAGCCACCGGAGGCAGATATCACCGTGTAACATTTTTTTTTTTTTTTTTTTTTTTTGGTTCCTGGGTAGTAAGTGTTATTTTCTAATTGCTTATGCCTCAAAAGTATAGAAAATGGCTATTATTCCCCACAAACTTTGCTTTTGTGACCAGGACAGTGATATTTTGAAATTTAGCTATTTTCCAGAACATTCCAGATAGATTCAGTGCTGAGTAAACTTGGAGTAACTTCTAGAACTTTCTAGAACTTTCCAGTAATATAAATAGTAGTATAAATACAGGGGCCTTAAGCCCACCAGTTCAGTTTAGTTCCAGCTGCCTAAGTGGATACATATCTGCATTTTTCTGAGATGGCATCAAGAGGCTGCAAGCATCCGGCAGACGCATTTTGCTATGTCTGCGGCAAATTTATCAAGACAAGAGTGAGAAAGTACTCCGTGGAAGCATCTGCTAAGATGTGTGAGGCCTACAAGGCATATTTTGGCATGCCTGTCGGGGATCAAGACAAACCCTGGGCACCTCATTTCACCTGCGAGCACTGCAAAAAAAAAACTCTGGAAGGTAAGATGGACAATTATTGCTCGGAATTTTATGTTATAAAATTTGTTAAAATTTTTAAAATTGTAAAAGTTTTTAATTTTAAAATGTTTTACAATTTTCAATGTTATTGAATAAATATATCATATATGAAAAATGTTGCGAGAATCTCTTACACATTAGTCATGGGTGAAATAAATGTATTTTTGTAGGATGGTACAGAGGGGAAAAGAGAGCCATGAAGTTCGCTATCCCAAGAATTTGGCGGGAACCCACTGACCACTCAAGCAACTGCTACTTCTGCATGATGGACCCTTCCAAATGTCGGACTGGCAAGAATGCACCTGCTATCACGTATCCGGACCTTCCTTCATCCATCGCCCCGGTGCCACACTGCCATGAGCTCCCCGTACCCACTCCTCCGGAGAGAGAGAGCAGCCGTCTTTAGAAGTAAAGAGAAGGGTCTTTCAGGTACCTTCAAGACTTCTTCCCTAAGCTGTCTGAGGCAAAGTTCAAAGCCGGTGTCTTCGTCGTACCACAGATAAAGAAGATCCTGGAGTGCATTGAATTCCCCAAGAAGCTCATTAGTAAGGAGAAATCGGCTTGGAACAGCTTTGTCGCAGTGGTTCGGGGCTTCCTGGGCAATCACAAGGCCGAAAACTATGTGGAGCTGGTTGAGACTCTGGTGAAGAACTACGGCACAATGGGCTGAAGGATGTCCCTCAAAGTCCATATCCTTGATGCTCATCTTGATAAATTCAAGGAGAACATGGGAGCGTACTCGGAGGAGCAAGGTGAGCGCTTCCACCAGGATATAATGGACTTTGAACGCCGCTACCAAGGACAGTATAACGAGAACATGATGGGAGACTACATTTGGGGGCTGATTCGTGAAAGTGATTTACAGTATAATCTTAAATCTCGAAAAACTACTCACTTCTAAATCTTTTGTAGTCATTTTTGTATTACTTTAGTATAAATACATGTTAATTTGGATTCATATGTTGTTTTATTCTGACTTTATGTGAACCAAAAGACACAAATTCGTCCGTTTTCTCATTGGAAAAAGGTAAATTTCAAAATATCACTGTCCTGGTAACAAAAGCAAAGTTTGTGGGGAATAGTAGCCATTTTCTATACTTTTGAGGCATAAGCAATTAGGAAATAACACCTACTACCCAGGAACAAAAGTTGTGTTACATAGTGATATCACGACGACGGAACAAGCCTGCTTGCTGCTACAAAAGCGGCACTATACTGAACTTTACCGATGCGTTAGGAATAGACACCATTCATTTATTCATGCTTTTACATATCAACTAATTGCATTCCGCATTTACAGAACATACATGATTATCGTGAACATTTGATAAAATCAAACAATCAAAAAATTCCACTGACTTACACTGCTTTCACTTTTTACCATTTACTTCTTAGCCCTTAGCTTGCGTCTCAAAGCGTGATGATGTTGGTTTTGTTGACTCAGTTGCCATGGGAACGTTTAAAACTCCGCGACAAACTTTACTCAAATGCACAGCTGTACAGAACACCCCCCCCCTCAGGCATGTGCTGTCTATTCACGGGAGCAGACTACTGAACCAGTTAGTTCAGATGAGCGCTGGATACACAAGAAACAATCTGACAATTTCACAAATAAACCCGTTTGTGTTCAAACCTATGAGAGGTGGAATGTAACAAAAATGTGAACTGCAAAAGCCGGAGCGTCAAACATCAACGACAAAGTTCAACATTTGAATTGAAGTAACAGCTGTCAAATAGACAAAACTCAGCATTCGAAGATAATATGCCAAATTGAAAATGCTCAACACACTAATTGAATTAATTATACATAAAATAATGAATGTAATTAAGCTCAATAATTGAAATGTGAACTTCAAATCTTAAATAAATTGATTACAATTCAAATTTCCAACACGCCATCCGATTTGTGTTGATTCTGTTCTAAATAAATACTGCGCGTTGTATTTCAGGTTAAGCGCTGTGCTTTCCATTTGTCACTTGGTCATTCTATTCCCCGGGACTGCCCCTGTCATGGCAAATCTGACATGCGAAAGAGATGCTTTGCACTGTTTCTTAAATCAAGTGGCCTCAAATAAATTGTCTCCTTTAATATATGCTTAGCCTACCTATCAGTCTGGGGAAATTGTAAAAATGGGTAATTGACTTGTGGATGTTAACATCAGAACTCGAGCTGTCATTCTCGTCCCCTCAAACTGGCGCAGGCAACACATCTGCCTGGATTCCTGCATGATATAAATGTGTTTCTTCATTTGCGCGGCCTGCTTTTTATTATTCATTGGGGTTTGTTTACTACATGCCTCCATAGCTGAGCCTTTAATCAGACAGTCCTTGTCGGTGACAGTCCAGTTTGTTCCGCACGTACTTCTGCCAAACTTAAATTCAAAGTACAATCTTCTAAATGGGTTATTATTATTATTATTATTATTATTATTATTATTATTATTATTATTATTATTATTATTTATTTTAATTAACGTACTGATTGAAAATTAGAGGACTAATATGAAAGAGGTGCGCGCATCAATTGCAGCTAATTAGCTCCCATTAGCACCTGAACCTCTTTATAAACCCATTGGGCTCTAAGGAACACCAAACTCAGCTACTGACGGTTTTGTTTTTATTATTGTTTCTTTATAACGGTGAAAGAAGTTCACGGTCGGGGCTGCCTTGGATTTAATGATGCCGTGTTGTCTTAGATTTGGGTAATTGTTGATCTTTTCTCTACTTTTAGAAACGTTCATTTTATTGTGTGTTTCTCACTTGCGTGTTTTTTTTTTCCAAAGCAGAATAACATTGCTGTTAGCAGTGTTAGTCACTGAAGTTTGGACGCAGAACCCCCCTCTAGGTACGATAACGGTCGCTTCTGCAGAGCTGTTCTTTCAGCTTCCTGTTTATTTGCCGGTTGTGTGTTTTTCATGTATCGTTGTCTTCTGCAGGCTCGGTGAGGACAGAATGTCAAGGGAGTGTTATGATGTTGATGTTGGATAAGTCTTTTGTTGGAAAGTATTTTCGTATCAATGTGATTGGTGAGTGATCAATTTTCTTGAATGGAAAGCTTTTGATGTATGTTTTTGAAGCGTGTTGACTCGTAATTTAATAACCTGAATTAAGTACAGAGCACTCCTGCGCTGTATGGCATCAACCAGGCTTCGTTTTTTTTCAAATACGGGGTATGAAACTCTTGCGTTGGCTTTAAAAGCATGTTGCTGATCACACTAAATAGACCTGTGCTGCTACAACCTTAGTCAGATTTGTTGACTGCAAGTGCGCAGAATTAGAAATAATTTACTCTAAACCTATTGTTCCGAATGGGCGTATAATTCTACAAATATAAATAGTTTTTAAAAAAATTGCAAAAAGTAGATGGGACGGGGTGGTGGGGGTGTTCACTTTGTTATATCTCTACATTGTTTGATCACGTGTACAGTTTCTTAAAAGGCCAACCGAATTTCTTTCTATAGACAATAAGGGGGCGCTTGTGTCCCTCTCTCCAAGACTGGCTGCACAGTGTGGATGTAGCTTAACTGTTGACTTCTTTGGAAATGCCAAGTTCCTTGCTTCTGTGCTGAGCTGCTTTGCTCAGAACACAGTGAGTCATCATTTTATTTCTTGTAAACTTGTTTCTAATGGTGACATGCTGGGACTAACTTTAGCCTTTGTTTCCAGAATGATGAGACCTATAAGCTGACAGTACAAATCAGTGTCTTCTCAAACAGTGCTATGACTTCAGCTTCCTCCTATGTTCAGAGCATGACATGCCGCTATTCTCCATGGGTGGAGAGGGAGATTCTGTGTGAAAGAAACTACATGGAGGTAAGGGCTATCAGGATGTGATAATGCTGTTCAGTATAACTTGTTGTGTTGTGTGGGTATTTTAATTGTCATTACAGAAGTGATTGTCATGACTAATGTGAATTCTCTTTAGGTTTCTGTGAGAAGAGGTGTGCCACTTATTGAGCCAAACTTTGTTCAAGATGATCCTGATTGGTCCCTTGCATACCCTGAGGTAGAATCATGTGACTTTGCATTTGCTTCTTTCACATCCCCTTGGTCTTGCCTAATTGAGGTCTAATCTACTGTCATCTAGTTGAAGCAAAATCTAACGGCCCCCTTAACTTTAACCTGTCTCCCAAGAGGGTGGTCATATTGGAATTGTGTAACATTTAAGGCATTGGCTTTGTATACATATTCTGTGATTTGTTGTGGTAAAACATGATTGTGGTGAAGTTAACACTTTCTTGTCAGTGTGTAAGCTTTGTATTTCAACCACTTAGGTAGTGGCTTCATATGTGCAGGGTTACAAACCCTTCATGATATACCTTTTTGAAGTCTGTTGTATAGGAGCAATTTCAAGTATTGTCCTAAAGATTGGTACACGGATATTAAGGTCCAGTACAAATGAATGGCTACAAACTCTGCCTGTGTCCGATCCAGACCACATGCTTTCATGTAGGCTCTTTCGTACGCAGTTGTATTTGAGGATTTACTCTGTTCCTTTAGAGACGTTTGGTGATCATATAACGGTTTCAGTGATACATTGTCAAAATTTCACCCTTCAGTTTTAGTTCATGTTTTACTAAACAAGCCATCTGCTGTGACAAATCCTTTAGACTGGGGATGCTTTGTGTTCAAACTCCCTATTCTAATGGGGTTTTCTCTTTGCTAGGCAACTGCTGCTGACAACAGCATCTGGAAAATTGTGTTCCATCTCCCAGCAAATAGAAAGACAACCATGACTGTTGCTCAGGCCATGACAAATGGCTATGGCATAAACACTACACCAAGTCGAATTCTGGTTAGAGCTGCATACAACTCCACAGAAAGCCAGCCTCAGGTGGTAAGTAGTCTAGGCTTCATTGTTCTCTAGTACAGTATATCCAGACTATGAAGGTAGAAAAGTCTTGCTTTTGTTTTAGTAAAATTCCCCCTCCCTTCTAACAGATCCAAACTGTACCAATGGCTGTGCTAAGGTCAACCACCTTTTATAAGCAAAGATGGATGGTCATGATGGTGGACACTGCAGTTACATGTCCTACTGGTGAGTAAGCTTATTGAGGGTAATGGTGCTCAAGAACTGTTCTATGTTTTAAGTATGAATTTTCTATACCAAGTCTGTTACTTTCTGTCAGATGGAACAGCCTTCACAGAACAGATGATTACATGGAATGTTCCCCGTGTTCTACCTCCTCTTGTTCCGACACCACAAATTACTACCCTTGATGTTCAAATGGGAGTTGATGGTCGCAAGCTTGACCCTGCAACGATTCATAATGGAGATTATAAACTGGATGTCGGTCCCCAGCTAATCACTGTAAAAATTCCTGTGGGAGCTGATGGTGGATATTACAAGGTATGTAGAAGTTCAACAACTTCTAAATCCTTCTCATTTTAAAGCTTGCTTCCTAAGATGCTTCTGTGCTTTCAGAGCCATGTATTGGACAACACCTATGTGATCTCTTACTCTATTGAATCAATGCTGGAGCATACCTGGCAAGATGGGCCTGAGAAGACCAAGTACACAGTACTTTCATCCAATAACCACTCCTTTCATGCCTCGGCCTCCAGTTGTCACAAACGGTATGTAGAACTTGTCCACATGCAGTAAATCAAAGGGATTTGTTGCAGTGCTCCACTTCATAGCCTTCATTTAACTGCATGCTTTAATTTCAGACACTGTTCCTAAAGCCAGAGTGTTCAATGTGACCCTGGGGACATTCCTGCCTGATGTGGAGCTGGTCAAAATTATAGTTGGATCAGCGACGTTAACTGTGCCAGAAGCCAACCTAAAAGGTTACAATGTCCAGGAGCATGTCTTTCCCAATGGATCCAAGACCTACACTCTCCAGGTGCCATTTGAGGACCCCAATGTGAAGCAAAAGGTAACATCCCACCTGTTCAACCATCCAATTGCTTCCACTTGCTTCCTGTGGATGTGTTGCTTGCTGTCTGACTTTGGGTTTAATCCTACAAACCCATGTTTCTTTCAGGTAACTCCTCCAGATACCAGAACCTACATTCTGCCCCTGACCTACTTGCTGAATATAGTGCCAGAGAATACACCCTTTACTCATCCTGCTGTAGTTGAAGCCATTCTCAAAGACATCAGTAAGTGCCTGACTGTTTGTGGTCTACAATTACCCTTTTCTGACCAATCCAGTCCATTGCCCTGACAACTGCTCTTCCTCTTGCAGTTCTACCTATAGTAACTGGCTACTGTGATGGTGCTGCATTCTATACCATGGTAACATATGGCAACATGGGTCGCAACTGGGTTCCTTTTGTGGGCTCAAGAGAACTTGGTGGCAGTCTGCTTGCCCTGTACAAGTATAATGCCAACGCTACCAATTTCTGGATGACTGTGCCATACAATTCAGTTGATGCCACATATGAAGTAAGTGATGGAGCTTTAATGTGTTTTTAGTTGTCTTGGGTTCAACACATTACTGACCTGATGTATTGTCTCTGTAGGTGATCAGTTCTTCAGGCATCAGAAGCAGACTTGACTTGACCTTGAAGGATATTGGGACCATGGTTGTGGTGGCTGACTTCTCCCTGTCCTGCAGTTTCCCTACAAAGATGATTGGTAACTCTCCTGCAGACCAAGCATTCTTTAGAATAGCTGTTTTTGAGATTGGCCAAAGGATGCATGGAGTGGTATTGAAGCTATAATCTGTTTCCTTAACCTGGATCCAAATGCTGTGTTTCAGATTGCTTCACCAATGGAACTATGGCAGCTCTTGCTGTGAAAGTGGAATCTGTCCCCAGCTTGTCTCCAAGTCAACTAACTCTAAGGGATCCTAGTTGCCGGCCTCTTCAGTCTGATGCTATCAATGCAGTTTTCTACTTCAATGTCAACTCCTGTGGCACCACTAGAAGGGTTAGTATTGACACATTTAAAACCATATTTTGAGGAGGTTCAACATATTGACAAGTTGGCCACAACACCCATGGATCAATCTGGGGAGCCATGGTGACTGGTGTTTCCATCAGCTGAATTACTTGCATGAAATGTGTACATCTGAAGGATGCCACCTTTGTATTGAACTGCTTGTCCAGTTGACAAAGGTGCTGCGACACATGACTCTTGGTTTATGGCATTGCATGTGCTGCCTATAGACCTTTTTGGGTCAATGGCAGTGAACTGGAAGGAGCGTACTAACTGGGGAAGATCCAGTGGTTAGTACGTAGGATGGGACTAAACTAGTACAAGAGTTGATACCAATTGCAGCTCAAGAGTCGCCAGCTGTGTATTCAAATGTATATTTGCAACAAATCCAAAATAACTGCTATTGCCCTCTTAGCGGTTACTAAAACAATACCAAATTAGTCTAGCAGTTTCTGTAGACAGACTTGTGGTATCATACTAACTGTGACAAACAGAAGGTCCCAAAAGTGTTCATAATCAATGCTTTTTATTTTTAAATTGTTAAATTGGTACAAAGTTAGTACACAGCTGGGGATGATCCTGAGTACCATATTAGCTAGTCTGCAACTTGGTATGCAGCTCCATACTAAATCTACAAGTTCATTGCAACCTGAGCCTTTTGTGATTCTCTTCCAGTTTGACAACAACCTCCTGACTTATGAGAATGAAGTGCTGTTCACATCTTACCAGTAAGGATTGCAATCAAAGTGAGTATCCTTTGTGGTTGAGCCTGAAACTCTCCTAACCCCATCTCCTCTTTCCAGGTTGAGAGTTGCCTGTCACTACCTGGTCAATGACACCAAGGTAGTACAGTTCTTGTACCAGAATAATCCTGCACCTGTAGTCCATCCTGGCTTGGGGGACCTTGCAGTCATCATGCGGCTTGCATTGGGTAGGACTGGGCAATTGAAATAATATAGATGCTCTAGTGTGTTTCCACCTATAAAATTCTCCCTTGCATCTCTGCAGATTCAACCTACAATGACTTCTATGGCGCTCGGGATTACCCTGTTGTGAAGTACTTGCGAAGACCCTTGTATTTTGAGGTAGAGCTCCTGTACAGCAGGGATCCACAGGCTGAATTGTTTTTGGAGAACTGCTGGGCAACCTATTCTGTTGACAGGAATAGCTCTCCAAAGTGGGATGTTGTTGTGGACAGGTAAGATGCAGGAATATGATATTGCTGCTACAAAACCTAGGAAATGGAGTTGTGGTTGATGTGCTCCTGACCTACTTTCTCTTTCTAGTTGTGAGAACTCTGCAGATGAGTACTTGACCATCTTTCACCCAGTGTCCAGCAATGCAAGAGTGCTGTTCCCTTCCCATCTGAAGAGGTTTGAAGTGAAAATGTTTTCCTTCACAAGCGGCCAGGATGCACTGAAAGGACAGGTAAAGTGGAGTGTTGGGATGGGGATCTTGTACCACAATGCATGGTTTGGATTGCTTTGCAAGCAGTAAATAGTCGCTGTTCTCAAATCTTTAGTGAGTTGGAATGAAAACATGTAACTGCACTTTTGCAAGAAACACTTATGATGCAATATATTTGTTTTTTCAATTCAGTAATCCTCATTGGATGATGGTACTGCCTGATCTATTGATGCTTGTTTTGCTTGACAAGGTGTGCTGTCTTTCAGATTTACTTCCACTGCGGTGTTGTGATATGTGATTCAACCCGGCCATCAGACAGCCTCTGTAGCAGACGGTGCATTCCAGGGAAACAGAGGCTTGGTAAGAGCTCTGTTTGAGAGGAGGGGACATTTTGCATGCTTTTTTGTCCATTTGTTTTGATGGACTCCTCCTAATTCCTCCTGTAGGTCGCAGTGCTGAAGGGATGGATGGTGGTGCAGTAAAGGTGTTTGTGTCTTCTGGCCCAATTGAGCTGAAGAGAGATGGATCCCTTCACTTTATGCCTAGAAGTGGTAATATGCATGATGTGAACACAATTGCAGTTCAAGTAAAATATAACTCCTTTATTCCTCTAATTATTTCTTTCTTCTCTTGCAGGCCAATTCAATGTGTGGTCCCTTCTGGGAGCTGCAATGGGTGTGTGTTCAGTGGTTATCTTCATAGCTGGAGTTGTATCTTTCTGGAAACTGCCAAAAAGTGTGTATTGATAAATAAATCTTGCTTGTAAAAGCTTATTTTTTTTGTGCTTGACTAATTCTACACTTGATATGTCAGAATGGCCATGTCAATGGGATTTCCTCCTCCTTGCTGTATCAAATGCTTTGATTTTCCCTGATCAGGCCATTCTCAATATGGTGTGTTACTCAAGGACCCTTCACTAATTCACTGTGTGAACCTGGGGGCAAAGACTTTCCTCCTCCATTGAGCTGTAACCCTATTTTTATATTTAACAGTAACAGGGCAATTACTATACCTTCAGATATTTAGCATGATAAAATTTAAGGAAGAAACCCCCCTTCATTTGTCCCTTTTATTAAATATGTATTAGGTAACAATTTTCATACATAAATTCTATTTCAGTATACAATTTATAGTGTCATGAACCAGGCTTCAACAAGAAACAAACTAGAGCCCCGCTTCACTGATTTAAGAATATATGTTTAACTGTTAATTATTTTGAAGCCTTGTGTGTAGAAATAGTAATGGAGGAGGGGGGGTTCATTTGAAAACAAAAGCTGGTGTAAAGTTAAAAGCTGTCCACCAAAGCCAGGCTTGTCCACTTTCCCTTAGGTTGGGCCCTTCTCCCTGACAGATTCTCTTGTCTTTTTTAAATTTACATTGTGGTGGCTTCATAAATGATTTTCCCACTTGTTGGTTTTTGTAGGCTAGGTATCCTCTACATTACGACTCATCATACAGTCACTGTGCTTCACATCACTTCCAGCTCTTAACTTCTAGAATAATTCCAGGTGTGTAAACTTCCCAATCTTCAGAATACAGTAAGCTTTTATTAACTTATATCCAATAATAAAACTAGTGGAAAATCCTTCCAATACAGCAATATGTTCCATACCAGGAACTCCTTTCAAAAGTACAAACTAATTGTCTTCAGTTGAACTGTATGTGTTGTTGCTCCTCCTCACTGTGTCATCTGTGTTCTTTAGTGTTTACTTTCCACACTGAGTTCTATAGTTCATTAGCTATAAAGAAAACTACCACTTGAGGGTGCAGTGCATAGAAAAGGAGCACATACCAATCCATAAACCATAATAATTAGATACCTAAATAAACTAAAATAAGAATACATTCCTGTGACGAGATGAAGTGATCCCGTGCTGTAAGCCATCCTCCCAGCCGCCAGCGGGCTGTGAGCCAGCCTAGAAGGCCCCAACAGAGATGGTGTGACGTGGCAGTTATACCTTTGGGGCGGAAGTCCTGAAAGGACGGTCACCATCTTTGTTGAGGGCAACAACACGGAATGTCCTGTAATGTCCCAGAATTGGGAGGAGATTAAAATGCCAATTGCTGATTGGTGTTCTGCTGATTAGGGGGCGTTCCGCGGCACATAAAAAGGGGCCGTGTTGTAGCAGTCGAGGGTGGTATCTGAAAGCACAAAGGAGTGTGGGAGAGATACTGAGGGATAAAACCAAACAAATGCTCACTGACTTTTTTGACAGACATAAACAAACTAATTCAAAAGAGACAGCCAACCAGGAGGGTGGACACCAGAAAGGCAAGGACAGCCACCCACAGTCTGGATAATTTTACTTTGTTGTTTGTTTTGTCTCTCCACATTTCAGTTAGCGTTTCTCTTTTGTTTGGACATTTTCTTTTGTTTGTTGTCCTGATTACCACTGTTTGCAGACACTAATAAAGGAAAAGAAAACAACTTGTGTCATATCATACCATTGTCTGGACTTGATTATTTTTACACCTCCACCCAACTCTGCTATCCGTGACAATTCCTTTTTTTAATAATCAAAATTCCAGTTCAGCTCCTACATACGTTTTTGCAAAAGCAATTATTTTTGCTAACATTTCAGGTTCTAAAATCACTATTTCCAGCAGTGCAGTTCCTTCCTGTCTGTATTGGTCATACTTTAGGGCCCATGGGAAGCCTGTGGCAGGCATGCATTCTGGTTACCATGTGACTCCTTGTTCATTTGGACAATTCAGGCTTTTCCAATTGCAATGCATTGTGGTACATTCTACACCTCTTGGTCACTGTTCACAGCAGGACTACACTTCCCACAATCTTTTGGCGTGTGAGTTGAAGAGCCTAAACTATCCCAGTGTGTTCTAGTGTGCATGAAGTCATATGGTAACTCTGCCTGTGAAGGCCTGTTTCAGAGTCCTGCCCCATGCAGTCTCCCTTATTTTGAAAGCTCAGTGCTGACAGGTATACATATTATAAAACACACACATGCAAAGAACAGAATTCTAGAAACAAACTTTATTATACAGTTCTGTGGGTGATCGTGTTCACAAAAACTAAGTATATTAAGTATTAATCCAAATACATGCAAAATATAAAACATTAATATATCTCTTACATTTTTGCTTAGTGTAGTTTGTATTACTCCCGTTAGATAAAAAAAAAAATCGAATACAGTGGCTAATGCAGCCTCCATCGTTCAGCCACAAAACGGTAAAACTGCAAACAAACTACAATTCCCAGAATCCCGTACCAGTTTCTGTAGTCCCATGTGTGATGCCGTAGGTCTGGCTGCCTCTGAGTTGTGATTACACAGGCATAATCTACTTATTAGATTCCTTCTTGCTTTGACATGCTACTTTCAATATGCAAGTTTAGGGTGAAATTATCAACACTCCTTATATATATACCTTGTTTTAGCATCACAAAAAAGTGCTACTTAACAACATGTTGTTCTCTTCATGTTTGAGTGTGTGAGTTATTGGAACTGAATTCACTACACTGGAAACACCGTGTGTAGTACGGGGGGTGTAATGTGTTTATATTATAAAGAGGACGGAGAGTTTGATGCGAGACTCGATCAGACACAGGCACATTCATATTATTAAACCTGCTACCTGCCTGACTCTCCGGCGCCGTCACTCTGAGTGCTCTTTGAAACAGACTGAGTTTGTATTTATATTCATGTTGGGTTAATCAGAGATGACTATCGGCGGCCCGTCTGTAGTACTACCGGAGATTTTAATTGCACAGTTTGTACCGCTCTGTGCAGCGCCGTCCCGTTTGTAACACGGTACGTGAACTGCATTCTGCTAAACAAAACATCACAACAGCAGCAGCAGCGCCATCTACTGGACAAAACCCAGACATGCACGTTGAAACAATGATCCAGTCCAATATCTACAAAGACTAAACAAGAAGCTATTAGCGAAGCCCCGAAAAAGAAAATATTATACAAAACGGTTTAAAATCAAATGTTTTAGATATGATTTAGATATTCGGGTTGGATACCTCGGAAGCCAGCGGAACTCCAGCGTTTCTCCGACAACCACTGATAACCACTCCCGTGATGATCGGCGCTGCCATGACAACCCATGACATCACCCGCACAAGTTACAACACGGCGAGTCATTTTTTGTAGCACAGTATTAACGTGTTATTGTTTTCACAAAATAACATCAATAAGATTATCAGATCACCTGCTAGTGTGTACTAAACAAAACCTCAAATATCAGTGAATTGATACAGCGACAAGCCGTGGCACCAGCAAGGGGTTACAATGAAATTAATAAATAAATTACGACATGAAACAAAAATACATGTGGGTGTATTTTAATCAAAAATCCATGCATCCACAATTCTGATTATAATGTCAGAGCTAATTCTTTACAAATGATCAATTTCTATATTTCTCGGAGTGCTAATGTGGTGTTATACTTTAACATATTAATGGATTTTAGAAATCATCTATGCTAGTCTGCCGCTCAAACAGTTTTAAATATAATTTAGATTTAAATGGCAGGTAGTATATAAATCAATTTCTAAAACAGGTCGCATTTTGTAATTTAAATAGGCCTACGTATGAGCTACCAAAACGTATTTTTGTTTCATGTCGTTATTAATGTATTTACTTATTTATTTGGTTAAACTTTAATCCAGCCTTACATTTGAACTTCTATGTATGAATTACTGACGAGTAATATTTGTGATTTGATTACTCTAGCAGATGAACTGATAATGTATGGATGTTATTTTGTGAAAACAATACAATATGAAAAAAATAAATACTACAACATTTAATAAATAAATAAATAAATTATACACCAAACTGTAGCACATTTCTTTAGTCTTAATATCATAACAAATATACTTATTATAAATACATATCACCTTTTATTTGTTGGAAAACGGTCTGGAACTTCTAGTAAAGTATTTTTTTTAATACAGTGTTATTTGAGTTAAAATATTGTTTTCTTCAAAATTAAAATGCCAGCAACGGTGTGTTAATTTAACGAAGCGCCTAACGCCGCTCGGAACGTTCGCATTTTTAAATCCTAACGGTCTCTGCTCAGCTGAGTGGAATGTTCACGAGCCGGTTGCCTAGCAGCGTCTCCCCCGCCTTCTCTGCCCCGCCCTCTCGCCCTCTCTCGTTGCTCCAGCTAGGAGTTCAAATTTAACTTCGTTATATCTGTGCAATTCTTTCCTAATTTTTACAAATTAGCTTATTAGGGGCTTCGTGTTTTTAAAATGGTTCAGGTGCAGTCCGGGCAGACTGACTGCATCATTACAGTCTACCGCACTGCGCTCAGCTTTGTGTGGCGGCTGATACACAAAATAATGAACGACTGTTAAATAAATCACATGTATTGCTTTTTAATGCTAAATATGTATTTGGTATTCTAAGTATTATCTACAATGAATAATTCAGCTGTATTCATATTCATAATGCAATACAGTATTAAGACAGGGTCCAGTATTAGAAATAAATAAACATGCTTTAAGAGAAACAGCAGTGATGTTTATTGACCATTCCCATACATTCTCTATATGTTTCTACATCGTGGTTGCACAGGGACAAGGGACTCAGTGATGTTAAAAAAAGAAAATAGAGCCCACAATTAACCAATATAGAAAGGAAGGGGGGAGAAATGTATTGCCTGTGTGCAGTACCTTACACTTTTCTCTATTAAATGTCATTTGAAATGTGTCTGCCCAGTTCTGAATGCTGTCTAGATCACTTTGAATGTCCTCTGCTGCTGCAACAGTGTTTGCCACTCCTCCTATTTGGAACTGCAAACACAAGTCAAAAAGGAAGTTAGAAAGGCCAAGAGAGATAGATATAAATGAACATTGCTAAGGGGGCTAAAACCAATTCCAAAATGTTTTTCCGATATTATAACAGCAAGAGAACATTCAAAGAGGAGGTTAAATGTCTAAGAGATACAAATGGCAAAATCATAGATGAAAAAATTAAAAATAGCAAATATATTAAATGATTACTTTTCATAAGTTTTTACAAAGGAGGATACGGACAACATGCCCCACATGTCAACCTGTTCCTATCCAGTTTTAAATAACTTTAGCATAACAGAGGCAGAAGTGTTAAAGGGACTAGGAGCTCTTAAAATAAACAAATCCCCTGGGCCGGATGAGATCCTCCCAATAGTACTCAAAGAAATGAAAGAAGTTATTTACAAACTGCTAACCGAGATCATGCAACAGTCTCTTGACACAGGGGTTGTACCGACAGACTGGAAAATTGCAAACGTAATACCGATCCACAAAAAGGGAGACAAAACCGAGCCAGGTAACTACAGACCAATAAGCCTGACTTCTATTATATGGAAACTTATGGAAACTGTAATAAGATCCAAAATGGAAAATTACCTATATGGTAAAAGTATCCTGGGAGACAGTCAGCATGGTTTTAGGAAAGGGAGATCGTGTCTAACTAACCTGCTTGACTTTTTTTGAGGATGCAACATCGACAATGGATAATTGCAAAGCATATGGCATGGTTTATTTAGATTTTCAGAAAGCTTTTGACAAAGTCCTGCTAAAAGATTAATTCTCAAATTGAATGCAGGTGGGATTCAAGGAAATGCATGCACATGGATTAGGGAGTGGTTAACATGTAGAAAACAGATTAGAGGAGAAAACTCAAAATGGAGCGAGGTAACCAGTGGTGTACCACAGGGATCAGTATTAGGTCCTCTGCTATTCGTAATCTACACTAAGGATTTAGATTCTGGTATAGTAAGCAAACTTGTTATTTACAACAACACAAAAATAGGAGAAGTGGCAAACACTGTTGCAGCAGCAAAGGTCATTCAAAATGATCTAGACAGCATTCAGAACTGGGCAAACACATGGCAACTGACATTTAATACAGAAAAGTGTAAGGTACTGCACGCAGGCAATAAAAATGTGCATTATAAATATCATAATATGACACCTATTGAAACAGAAGTGCAGCGCTTAGAACACATATACAAATAGAACTAATCCACTCTTCTATTAAACTGTGAACTTAGTGTTTGATTGAATCCATCTCTGTGTTTGTATAGCCTGGAAGCAGGCATCAGTGCCTTGCATAGCTGCACACACTGCCATAATTCACACTGACCACAAGAGGGAGCCAGAGCACCACTGCTGTTTATAATGTATTAACACAGTAATAAGACAATTGACATAGGCATCAGTTACCTCCCCAGTCAGCCCAGTTCTCCCATTGTTAACACAAACCTCCTCACATCCAGTCATCTAAACACTACAGTGTGGTCTGTGTCTGTATATGAGCAATACTGAAATTGAAGAAGGAATTTATGAAAAATACCAAGGAGTTTATGTTGACTCAGAAATGTCGTCATCTAGACAATGTGGGGAAGCTATAAAAAAGGCCAACAAGATGCTCGGATATATTGTGAGAAGTGTTGAATTTAAATCAAGGGAAGTAATGTTGAAACTTTACAATGCATTAGTAAGACCTCACCTAGAATATTGTGTTCATTTCTGGTCACCACATTACAAAAAGGATATTGCTGCTCTAGAAAGAGTGCAAAGAAGAGTGACCAAAATTATCCCGGGTTTAAAAGGCATGTTGTATGCAGACAGGCCAAAATAATTTAATCTATTCAGTCTTGAACAAAGAAGACTACGCGGCGATCTGATTCAAGCATTAAAAATCCTAAAAGGTATTGACAATGTCGACCAAAGGGACTTTTTCGGCCTGAAAAAAGAAACAAGGACCAAGGGTCACACGTGGAGATTAGATAAAGAAGCATTCAGGAGGCACTTTTTTACACAGAGAAGTGTGAGGGTCTGGAACCAACTCCCCAGTAATATTTTTGAAGCTGACACCCTGGGATCCTTCAAGAAGCTGCTTGATGAGATTCTGGGATCAATAAGCTACTAACAACTAAATAAGCAAGATGGGCCAAATGGCCTCCTCTTGTTTGTAAACTTTCTTATGTTCGAGAAGGGGGAGTATTTAAATGCTGTCCAAATGCTCACTGACATTAATCGATAAACTTGACCTTGTTATAATACAAGTTAATACAGACAGCACAGTGAGTCTTTAGAGCAAGGTCAATTCTAGCACATCATGATAATACAATACACACATTTGTGATTTGTTTCCCCAAAGTTGGAGAGTAATTCATTAGTAGAAGTGAAAGATGAGAGATGGTCCAGGTTCAATAACCAGTTTAATGTAGGGAGCACACAGTAAAGTAAAAGCAGGGTTTGCCATAACGCCTCCAGCATCCCATCATGCCTCTTGGTTTACCCACAATATGCAAGTAACAATTACCTGGGAAAGAGCAACGTGCTTCTGAATGGCTAAACCGATGACATTATAGAAACAATCAGGCACTTTCTCCTTTACTAAATATGCAATGCAGAAGAAAGAAGAAATACATGAATCCTCCCTTGCCTGTTAAGAGTTCTTTGTTGTCAATAAAAAAGTGCTTTTTGAATGATTTCAGTGGTGGCAGTTTGACAAGAATACATGTCATGTGAAATAAACCAGTCCAAAACGAGACATTGATGCTAATAGTTTTATTGCTTAAAAAGCTTTACAGAAAGAGACAGGCTTTTACCCAGTTTCATGTAACAGCAGATAGTGTTGTTTTGGCAGGACAGCATTTATACTGGTCAACAGTTGGAGCATTTGTTGTCATGAATGCAAATAAAGAGATTTTTAAATAATTGAGAGATGAAGAAAATCTCTATATAAACACAATGTTTTTGTCAGTCTGTGAACAAGGCCTGTCACGGGACACTTGTGACATCACAGGGTGGCTGTGAGGAGCTGGGAGAAGAAAGGAGTCTACTGGTCAAACCTGACTCGGTGCAGTGATTATGAGCTGGGGCAAATCAATCAAGCACGCTCTCCAAGTAACGCTTTGTATATGTGCCCATGTGCAGCTGTGTTTCTATTCAAACATGTGTGAGCATGTGATCTCACTGAGAATCTGAGACTACATGTTAAATAAGGACACCTTTCCATACTTTCCATATTATATATCCTTGAAGAGATTGACCAAATGCACAACAGAGAGCAGCTGTTTTAAACAAACTGGGAATGGCCTGATAGAAATAAGTATGGGTGCTGTAGCTGTGTGTTTGGAGAGGGACCACAACAGAAAGGTTACAGCCATGCTACAAAAGAAGGTTGCTGGTGTGTTTAAGCTTTGCTTGCAGGTCTGCTGTCAGGTAAACTCCAGCACTGTGATCCCTGGGCGCTGCTGCTTCTCAGTAGTGCTGGCATCGCCTGCAGTGGTAGGTACGCCAGTCTGAAACCAATTGAAGACATTATCAGCAACCTGGGCAGAAAAGCTATTGTTCTGATCCATACCCTACAGAGCATTGCACAGCTAGGTAATGGGATTGTGGGGTGGTAATGGTCAGCATTGTCTAATAATATAGACAATCAGTGTCACACTGAGCTGCAGAATTGAACTCCCTCCCATGTGTAGACAGCATCCTCCACACTCTTTGTATTGCACTCCTTTGAATTACAAATTTGAGTAAAGCTTTGTGTAATTCAGCATGCAATTTCACAATCCCAAAGGGTATGGAATCAACTGCTAAACTGTGGAGCCACCACAACCTCGCAATATAATCCTATCAATAAAAAACACGGAAACCCTCTATACTAGTTCAAATGCCAAACATGCTTCTGAGGTTTTATTCAGAGCAATCCTAGATCAAAGCTCCTTTGTTTTAACCCCTGCTTTTATATTTTGTTTCACTGAAATGACAAAAGCATACTCACAGCGTGCGCAGCGGTACCCATGATGGTAGTAGAAATAGTAGTGATAGTGATGAGCTACACAAAAAAAGAAAAGATAATTAGGAACAGTCTATTTTTAACACAGAGCTTCTTAAACCCACTGCCTTCCACACTGTAGCCCAGAACTCAACCCCCTGAGCTACCCAGGGACAGTGGCCCAGTGGTTAATGAAAAGGGCTTGATACCAGGAGGTTCACATCCCGGCTCAGCCACTCACTCACTGTGTGTGACCCTGAGCAAGTCAAAACGTAAAACTGGAGTCCTATTGTAAGTGACTGCAGCAGAAGTTGTTGATGCATAGTACACCCCCTAGTCTCGAAGGCACTTTGGAGAAAAGCGACTGCTAAAAGACTAATGAATAAAAAAGTAATACTCAGATCCACAAGCATGCACATTGCCTTCCACTCTGCAGGGCACCACTTTCTCTAAACACTGAGCTATCAAACCCATTAACTCCTATACTACAGCCCAGCACTAACCACTAAACTGCTCAAACCCACTACCTTCCACACTGCAGCTCTGCACTCTAGTCACTGTGTCACTGAAGCCTCTCAGCAAAGCTACACTGATAAACAATTCATACCCTGATTGAAAATAATAAATAAAACCCACTGATTGCTGCATAAAATAAAGTAGAATCCATTTACTTACCATAGTAGCATCTGTACCTTACTGTGAAAGATACAAGTGATATATTGAGTTCAATCCATTTGAAGTCACTGCAGTGGCTGCTTTGTACAAGAATGGGGCCTCAGTAGTGTATTAGAGAGCTATATATTTCAAAGGAGTGTCTCTCTATTTGTACATTTCTATTATTGGCAAAATCCAAAGACAGGGCTCCTTCTTTATATCCCCTCCCACAGGATACAGAACACCTCACTAGGTGAGTATGTATTAAATAAAGATGGCATTTCATATTAAGAGCAGCTAATTCATACTATTATACAATAATACCCCATTCCATATTCTCAACATCAGCTGTAGGAGGCCCCATTGTTAACATGTATTCATTTCTTGTGACGCGCACAGTACATGTGTATTGTATTGTAGTGTACAGTCACATTTTTATTAAAATATCAGATTCACACTTACCACGAGCACAGATGCTATAATCTGGAAATGAAATAAACATACACCATTAAATACAATTTAAAAATATATATACAATTCATTTCTACATATTAATGTACCATAATAAAATAAAATACTTACAACAGTAAGCTGTTCCAAAGAAAAAGAAAAACAGAAACAGTGGTTATTGGATTTAATAGTTCACTTTATATTCATGTTTGAGTTCCATTTACTGGAATGTTTTCTGTTCCTCTGAGAATATAGGTTGATTTTGATAGCTGTTACAGGCTTAATGAAGACACCAAGGGGCACATTTCAAAGTGTTTCCTCCAGTCTGTCCAGAACTATGAAACCACTCCATGGTAGAATATGTTGTAATACTGAAGTGTTTCTCAATGTCTTCAGTCAATTGACCTTCAGTCTACAATCCATGCAGTTCACCCAAACCAGGAGCCAGCTCCAGAGAGACACACACTTACTTCTGTAGTATCTTTTGGACAGGGCATCCTTCTTCACTACCATGGACTGTGTCAGGACCACTTCAGAATCCACTTCAGGAGACAGAAAGCACGTGAAGATCATTAAACAAACAGTAGGTTGCATCCCTTCTATTTAAACACAGACCATGTTGAGGAACTCTCCAAATCTGGATTAGGATTTCAATGTACATTAAAGAAGATTGCTGAACAGTAAGGAGCTTCAGATTTCATTTTGTTAGAGTGTGTGTTACAATGTTTTCACCTGAGTTCAGGAGCTGCTCTTCAGTTCTAGTTGCCTGTCTTAGATATATGTACATAATATAGGCTGAATCAGTCAAAGTGTCTTTATAGAAGAGCCAGTGACTGGATCACGCTTCCTTCTGCTTTCAATTCACTGCTATGCACTAGATGGTGATGGCACTTACTAACAGAAAGATATTTCAGTCTGCATTACATATGAAAAGAATCACACAGACTTATGCACAAAACAACTGTGGTCAACTATGAAAGGCGCTATATAAAATAAACATTGACTGATAAAAAGGTAAGGGAACAAGACAACCTTTTAGTCAAGTTATTATATCTCAGTTGGGCGATCCTTCTTACTGACATTTAAGGTGATCAATTAATACAATACGTCTTATTAAAGGTGCTGCATCAACACATTTAAATGCACATGTTAAATGCAAACAGATGAAATATTTTCAAAGTGTATATCCCTCAAGCTTTGTGTTTTCCTCTTCCACTTCAGTGTGACAGACAGACAGACAGACAGACAGGCAGACAGACAGACAGACAGGCAGACAGAAACACACTCAACAGAAGAAGCTATAGGCCATCTGTACTCACTGTCAGCTCTTTTCTCCATCATATTGTCTCCTATCAGGTAAAACAGAAATAGGTTTATACAGTTAGACGTACATTAGGAAACAGATCTGGGCATTTTGTGTTAGTGCCAGTAGAGAAACAGCAGCTAAATGTGCTCAGATTCACTGGGGTTTGGCCTTAAGTCTATCATCTGTAATTCACAATGTGTTCCTCTTGAAGGTTTAACGTTGTACCCACACACTACCCAGACGTGCTTTTCAAAGGACTCACCCAACTCCCGCTCTCCTTTGAGTCCATCACTGTCCAGTTCAGCATCACTGTCACCTGAATCCTCTGCCTCTGGAACAGGGAGAAGAGAGCTTCATGAAGCAATGAAGGATTCCCTCCTGCAGTGCATAGCTTCATAGGACACTCAACACAGGGAGGCAGAGAGTGCCCTATTACATTGCAATGCAGAGCTGTGAGGTTTAACCAGGAGATTTCTGGATATACAGTAGCCCTTGATGTTATGCATGATTAGCGATGTTTAGTCAGGTTGAGTTTCTAAACAAATTGTGTGGTCTGTGCAGGACTGTGCTTTTTTGTCATTGCTTAACTTAAATCCTGCAAATAAGAAGCTTTCTTTCTTTCTTTCTTTCTGTTTGTTTCTCTTTCTTTCTTTCTTTCTCTCTTTCTTTCTTTCTTTTTCTTTCTTTCTTTCTCTTTCTTTCTTTTTCTTTCTATCTTTCTTTCTTTCTTTCTTTCTTTCTTTCTTTCTTTCCTTACCCAGCGCTCTCTTGTTCTCCAGTGCTCCTTCCTGCTCCTCTGAGTCTTCCAAAGTGTTGCTGAGATCTGTAAACACAGGCTGTGGTTACATTTTTAATGAGAGCAGTCCTGTGTTGTATCCAGTGCTATGAAAGGAATGACAGCATGGAATGGAGAATGCAAACGGACCGATTAGGAAAACTGGGATTTTTTAAAATTTTATTAAGATTTTTGTATCTGTATTGAAAACATGTAATTATGGTCATAAAATTCTGCACTTTTGTTAATAACTGCAACAGTGTAGAATAGTTGAATTAATATTATATAAATAAACCACTTTAAAGTGCCACATATTATATAAGGCAAGGAAATGTAATAAATCAACTTGCAGTAAACAGTTTGCATTTTTAATATCTCTTAAATAAATTATTATATTAAATATGCTGTATAAAAAGTGGTTTGAATATTAGCACAATAAATGAAAGAGCAGGTCTATATGTTTCAAGGATATGTATATTTTGTGAAAAAGGTAAATCAAACTGAATGAACATTTTAAAATCTCAGTGTATTTTATTCACACCCTGCAATGGTTTATTGAAGAGATGAGCAGGAGGCAAGATCGACTCGAAGGGAAATTTCAAATGCAAACCTTGATTTGTTTCCCCCCCCCCAATATATTTAAATATTTACTGTTTATGACTGTTTCATTTCTAATAAGTTCTTATAAATGATAAGAAACGATGAGTTGATTTGGCTATTCACGTGGATAAGCCACAGCTGCATTTTACAGTACCAGGGAATCCTTCTGGTCTGAAGCAGCCTCTTAATAAGGGGTCCCCATGGTGGGAGGTGGTTGATGCAACACATGGGAGTTTTCAAGTTCTTTAAATGCTGTGTCTTATTCTAGTGGAGTACAGGCTCATCAAATCAATCCCCAAGACAAGTAGACAAACCTCTGTGTTGAGAATATAGGATTGAGTTCTGGAAGAATGGATCTTACCCAGTTCTCTCTTGCTGGCCTGGTAATCATCATCTCCCAGCTCTTCAGAGTCATCAAGGAGGCTCCTTGCATCTGCACACAGAGGAAATGGAGGGGGTGGAATCATTCTTTTAAATGGCAATGTACAAATTAAGAACAAAGAAGGATATTCTTATGGTAAGTTGATTATTCAATGATGCAGCATTGAGGAAAAGCCTGCCTTCTCCACTATGTTATCTCATGGAAGACTGTCTGCTATCTCCCTACCCTTCTGTTATTCTGATGAAAGTCAGTCAATGCCATCTCTTCCCCCATTTATTTTACGTTGAAGGCAATCAATGCAATCCCTCCCTCCCTCCCCATGTTACTCAGAAGAAAGGCAGTCTTACCAGCCCCTGACAGAAGACATGCTGTCAGGACCGAGAGGAGAATGGCTCTTGTAGTCCAGGCTTTCATCTTGACAAGGTGCTGATGCTGCTTTTCCACTCTTCAGCTGCTCTGGTCCCTCCACCCTGCTCTGTTTTATACCCTCTCCCAGGCAAATACACTCCTTCACCACTAAACCCTCATCAAGAACCCTTTCTTTTTCAACACTGTGATACTGTGTGATGCCCTCCTCTTCCAAATTTCAATACTTCACTTGAAAACTATTTCCTCTATACCCTATGATCCAAATCTATTGACACAGTGTCAGTGATCTCCATTGTTCTCTTAACACAGTGCAGGATCAGTGCTGGGGTCAGCAGGTGCAGACAGGGGGCCCCATATACAGTATTAAAGGCAAAAGAATGATTAGTTATCAGTCATGCAAAATGAAGCATTCTCTGGAATTTCATATCTACAGTACAGTACTGCAAACACCTGGCTCACAAACATGTTCATTATACCAGGTGTTGTGGTTGAGCTGCTTCTTTCATTAGCAAATCAGTCAGCTGCTGTACGGTGTGGAGTGCATGTTTCTTATTGAAACATTTCACAATTGTATTACTAAGTCTCTTTTTAGAAGGAAAAAAGTAGGATTGAAATACACAGTGGGTGTGAGAGAAAGACCTTGGTGTTGTGATAGACTCATTTCTACCAGCAACGGGGAAGCAATCATAAAGATGAAGACTAATCCCGGGGCTTAAAGGAACGAGCTGTGAAGAGGGTACTGAATTTGTTTAGCTTGAACACAGAACAATTAGGCAGACTTGACTGAAGTCTTTAAAAACTTGAAAGGTGTTGACAAAGTTAATCCAAACTAATACCTCAAGCATAGCACTGACACCAGGGTCAGAGGGCACTGTTGGAAATTAAGTGTGGATAGCCATAGGACAGAGGGTAGGAAACACCTTCTCACAGAGTATGGTGAGGGGATGGAATGGGTTACCAAGTCATGTTGTTAGGGCTGGGATCCTTTAAGACCCGACTTAACAGGTTTGAGATCAATCAGCTGCTGCACTGATGGGCCGAATGCCCTCCCTGGTTCTGTGTTCTGAATTCTGGATCTCCAGTGTGCTGGCATTGATTGGTAACTCCTCTCCAGAGTCAGTTGTTTTCCTTGTACACTCAACCAACCCTAAATATGCTGAGAGAACAGTTGAGGGAACTAAATCAATTCAGTCTGGAACAAAAAAAAGACTAGAGACTAAAGCTTTTAAAAAGTTGGAGTTAACTGTAGTCACTCTTTCAAGCACAGCAGAGAGACCAGGACTAGAGTACACAGTTATAAGTGGAGACAGACTTAGGACAGAGGTTAGGAGACACATCTTCTCAAAGTAAGTTACTTAACCTCCTTGTGCTCCGTCCTTCGGATGAGATGTAAAACCAAAGTCCTATTGGAAGTGACTCTGCAGCAGAAATTGTTGGTGTATAGTTCATTCCCTAGTCTGTGTAGTTGCTTTGGATAACAGCGTCTGCTAATTGACACATTTATTATTACACCCAGTGTCAAAAAGGGCTCGGGTTGATGTGCTCCTCCAACTGGGCAACATCCCTTGCAGTGGAGTTAACAAACAATCAACAGACAAGGGAACTGAATCTATTTAGCATGGAACAAAGAAGGATTAGAGAAGACACTTCTCACAGAGTTGGGAGTGTTTGAAATGGGTCACTAGAATGGTGCTGCTGCAGAGTCATTAGGATGTCTTTAAAAGCCAACTAGATGAAAGCCAGGGATCAGTCAGCTACTAGAAAAGTATTGATGCATTAAATTCCCTGATTTTGTTCATAACTTTTCTTATATTATTAAATCAATGCCCTATTGTAAGTGACTGCATATAATGCACAGTTCACAGCCTACCTCTGTAAAGCACTGTGAGATGGTGGTCCACTATGAAAGGTGCTATATAAAAATAAAGATGTTATTATTATATTATTACAAGCTAAAAAGATTATTATTTATTTATTTCTTAGCAGACGCCCTTATCCGTCTTACAACATTTGGAATTCAAAGAGAAAGAATAAATATGGTGTTTAACTTGTAATGCAATATATGAACATGTGAGCCTCCACACCTTGCATTACACTCAAATGCAGGTGCATAAGCTTCTATATGAAACCAAAGGAGTAACTGCACCTGCACAGAAAACAGCACATACTCAAGTATAAGCGCATGCGTCAATTCCTAGTGAGTATACGGTAATAAAACTAAACCTGATCTCACTGCTAAACATTACTACAGTACTAGCTTCAATAGTTCCTTTAAACAAACCTCTCCCAATTCCAATAATATGACATTATTAGTACATAAATAGGTTACTTTTTAATTAACCAACCATTAAGAACACAATGAACAATGTTTGATAGTTTTAATGAGCTCGTTGCTAACAGTTACTAGACTAAACAAACAGCACTTCAAATGAAGCGTGACCACTGCTCCCACTGAACACCTGATTGTGCATTTCAAAGGAACTTTGATGGATATCACATCACTGATGCATGTGCTGAAATATGGAAATATAAAAAGCAAATGTGTCACCAGTAGTTCAATTGCTTTTTGAGTAATGGCTTCTTTCTTGCCACCCATCCATACAGGCCAGCTTTGTGTAGGGACCGGCTTATTGTTGATGTGCGATACCATTCCTGTTATTCTACATTGCAATTATCGGTTAACGCTGTGTCTGTGTTCCTATGAACAAAGTGAAGGAAAAGGCATTTTCATATGAACATCTTTTTATTCTACGTCCTGTACAAAACAAGCCTCAGTGCTGCTGGTCTTTCTCACCTCCTGTAGCCTCACACTGGAGCATTGCATCCACTTCTACCTCCCTGTCAATCACCATCATGACTGCCGTTCTGCCTTTGCATTGTTCTAATGCAAACATCCATTTCTCTACTGCAAACATGCTTAGAAACCAAGCCAGGAGACTTGCAGTCTTAGCAAAGTGTCTAAGGAATGTCTTTTTGTTACCTGATACTGTACTGTGAGAACGGTTTTGAAGGAAACGGTCAACGCAGAATACAAGTTTCAATGTGTCAAATACAATGAGCAGACAAGCGACTGCAGCAGGATAGCCTGCTTATTCTCAAAGCAGTTTCATTTAAACACGTGATTTACACAACTCAAACTTTTTAAAGTGCAGCAATATGTTTTTTGTACAAACTCCACCTGTGTAATAATCATTAGCAACAACACTGGAAGCTTACTTGTGCAACGTCACGTGAACTGTAGATATAAATCCAATAACATCCCTTGTAGTATTAAAATACATTTGTAATGGTGTGGCTCTCCCTATTGTATGTATCCTGTGCAAACTCATCTCTGCTCTTAAATAATAACCTGTATTAGTAAATGTTTATAACCAGTATGAGCGACCGTTTCCTAATTCCGTTTAACCATCAGCTGAACAAAGTACTTTATTTAGAGACTCAATCTAGAGACTCAATAAAATGATACAATTCAGTTGACACCTTACTGTGTTGTATTTACTTCCTCCAACTTCAACCCTTAATTGAACTTGTGGAACCACTCGGGTCCAAAATCTTACAGCGGATTGGTGCAGGCAGGGTGCTGCTGCCGCCCCTTTATTCACACAGTGAGGTCTGGAAAGATCGTGTAAATGTGTGTGTGTGGAACAAGAAGGAAACGGGACTAAAGCAAAAGAACGAGCAGCGAATGCGCCGCGACTGTACCAAAGACAAACTCAACAGCACTGGAGCGGAATACAATGAAACCATTTATCTAACAATAGATTCGCAGTCAAACAGTTCAATCAAACACTGAAACCCCATGTGCTGCTGCCTGTATGTTGATATTAAATCACAAATCATTATTCTAACCCTCTGCAATATGGTCTGTGACTGTCTCAGTGGGACTCTATACAAGACATCACTTTACCAGAAGGATACCATTGAAGGCTCTTAAATTAGACTGGCTAAGATTTACCAATCTAGTACTTTATTAATTTCTAGACTACCTATTTAAATATATAAAATAATACAATGCCTTGATTAGACTCCTTCTAGCCAATATTAGGACAGAACTGTGTTATTAACAACGCTTATAATAATCAAACACTTTAAAACGTGTCCGAAGAGAAATTCTAACCAAGATCTTTCCAACAGAAGGTAGTTTAAGGTGCTGGATTGACCAAGCAATACCACACAATAAAATCAATCTTACCTTGAAATATTAAAGGCTGTTTAATGTCTGCATCTGCAGCGTTTATACACCCTCGCACAGCTTTCAGCTCGTTCTCTGATATTTCCAATCTCAGCTTCATACTTTCATTCTCTTTCTCCTTTTTTTCCATTTCCACTCTGAATTCAGTGAATTTGCTGCCGACAGCTTTAGTAATCGCACACAAGACGGTGTGTAGAGCCGCTTTCACTGCGTGCTCGATGGTAGAGGCGAGCTCGTCTTGAAAGAGCGACACGGACACGCTGACGCGTCCATCTTCACTGGTTTGAGTTTCACACTGGTCTAGCGGAATCCTCTTTTCAATCAGAAACACCGCCTGCGGTTTGTATTTAGTAATATTTATTTTTTACTGTAGCCTTCCCATTCAAATATATTCATCACTTCTTCTGGTGTGATAAAGAAAGAACACAAACAACATGCTTTGCAAGGAGTAACTTTACTTTGGTCTTTCAGAATCGCGCAGAGCTCTGCTGGAGCTTCAACGCGTTTGTTTCTCAGTAAATCATCTCATTGAAAAGCTCGACTTGTCTGTAGCTGCGACTGACGCGCTCCGCTCTGTGTGTGAAATTCAACACAGAAAAGGGATGCTTTCCTTTTCACGGAACTCCGTGCAGGTAATAAACAAACACAAAACTCACAAATTATTAGAAAACATTTCATCCCAGCCTAAATCCTTTAAACAGCAGGAGACAGCGTGTTGTAAAATCATCACTGACTGCAGCCACCTCTCCACACAAACAAAACAAACCTCTCTATTTCCTGAACTGAAATGAAAGCGTCACTAGCAGAAGGCGGGTCTGGTTGGAGTCATCGCTTATTATTGGCTGTAGAAACACTCTATCCCCAGCATGTGAGCCTGATTGGCTGTAGAAACACTCTATCCCCAGCACGTGAGCCTGATTGGCTGTAGAAACACTCTATCCCCAGCACGTGAGCCTGATTGGCTGGCCTCCCTGTCGGAGGCGGTTATGAAACTGGATGCCAGAGTTCGCCATGTTGGCTCTTTCAGCGCTGTGTTCAATGCGATGCATTCAGGCGCGTTAAGTAAGTGAGCCGCTCAGAAAGCACACGGAGCTGAATTTAAATGACTTAACGCTCTGCTACAGGAGAGCGCTGAGCGACTTTTAAAAATGGAGAATAATAATGATTTGCTTGTTTGTGTTTCTGAGGTGATGGTTGATGAAATGGCCCCGTGTGAAGTTACTGTCCCCTGCTGGACCTCGCTGAGTTCGGCGCTCTGTTTGGACTGAACCTCATATCTGTCTGTGTTTAATACCGACAATACCGACGTTAATAATGAACATTATAAATAATATTAATACCACAAACCTAATAATAATACATTAATAACTATAAAACAGCTCTACATTTAAAAAAGAAAAATGAAATTAAATAATACAAATTCGAAAACAACCATTTGTGGAGTAGTGGTTAGGGCTCTGGACTCTTGACCGGAGGGTCGTGGGTTCAAATCCCGGTGGGGACACTGCTGCTGTACCCTTGAGCAAGGTACTTTACCTAGATTGCTCCAGTAAAAACCCAACTGTATAAATGGGTAATTGTATGTAAAAATAATGTGATATCTTGTAACAATTGTAAGTCCCCCTGGATAAGGGCGTCAGCTAAGAAATAAATAAATAATAATAATTTTTACATTATTGTCTACATGCATCATCTCAGATAATTACAGTGTCATTTATCAGACCCTTCGGCGTTGTCTTTTGAAGAATTAAACCTGCCAGATCGAACGCAGACTAACATTCAATTAATCAATCTATCTATTAATCATATATATTTTCTATAGCGCCCGATATGCGCTTCACAAAATCTACTTAAAAACAACAAAATATCTAATTGTAAGCCTGGTCGAACAAAATAAGTCTTCAGTGTAATTTTAAACAAAGAGCGCTTTCCACGATTTAAGATGCTTTAGAGAGACAGAATATTGGAATTGGCAGCCGAAACTGGGGGATAAAACTACCTGTGATCAAAGTGGGCAGAAAAGTTGCATACTTTGCATACCGTATTTGGGAGAAAAGAAAACGGATCATCTCTGATTTGCAACGTTTCCATGGTTCGGCCCGGCCACTGCCGTGTGACAGGTTAAAACGATGTTCAGTTTTTTTTTTTCTGCTGCTTGGTAATTCAGTCATGAGACAGCTGTAGCAGAGTGGCGCAGCGGAAGCGTGCTGGGCCCATAACCCAGAGGTCGATGGATCGAAACCATCCTCTGCTAGCTTGTTTTTCTTCTGTTAGCAAAGTAGTTTTATTTAATATTAACTGAAGCAATTAATTAATATTACATATCGTAATCAAGGATGATATAATGCGCAAAGATACTTGTCTCATAAGAGCTGAAATAAATTATAGCGCTTTGATATTTACTAACGGATTGTTTAGAAATGTACGTAAGTATATTACAACTATTCTAAAAAAGAATGTTATCTCGAAAAAGTAGGCTTGACAAGCCGAAATTGCTCAGCTGGGAGAGCGTTAGATTGAAGATCTAAAGGTCCCTGGTTCGATCCCGGGTTTCGGCAAACAACAAGACGATATTGGTTTTGTATTATTTTGAACTAAAAAAAACAGAGCACATTAATTCTTCAGCGTAATTGGATGAAATAACATCGTATCAGAGTGCCATTTTCTAATGTGATTAAGAAATGCAAAAAACATCGTCCCTGGGTGGGCTTGAACCACCAACCTTTCGGTTAACAGACGAACGCGCTAACCGATTGCGCCACAGAGACCAACCTGTTAAGCAGCCAAAGCATACGGGAGTGATGAGCAAGGCGAGATACTGCAGAACGTGATCGAGGGAGCAGAACTCATCAGAACCATGAGATCACATCTAAGAAGAAATCAACACGGGGCAGGAAAGTCTATGTAATCGATTATGGAAGCACAGCATATGTCGTTTTGTTAGATAACACCCTGGGAGACAACAGAGCAGTGTGTGTAAATAGCTACAATGGAAACCATATACTTACGACTTAATTTTGATACAGAACTGTGGTCATGTGTAATCTGTTTTCATTATGATAAGAAAACTACAGTTCAGTGGATTATATTTGGAATCTTTGGTTCTGTCATTCACTTTTTTCTCAAATAAGATGACAAATTAATAGCTCAGTTGGTTACAGTGAAAGACACCTCGAAAAGTCAGCCCGGCTAGCTCAGTCGGTAGAGCATGAGACTCTTAATCTCAGGGTCTCTGAATGGAGGCGTGGGTTCAAATCCCACTTCTGACAGTTGACTTTTACTTATTTTTAAAAATAATAAATTTCAGCACTCAATACCATTTTAATTTCCATTTTAAATCGGACTAAAATAGTGTTCCTAACACAGATTGCATTTTTGTTGTAAACAGACTACTTGTTAACGTCACTGAAAAATATTTTGTGTCCAAACATGTTATTTAACTTGATTGTTTTAAAATTCCAAATAACATATTACTTTGAAAAACATCTCCGTCGACCACTGGATCGTGGTCTCAGGCTGGGACGTGGACCATTGAGAACAGTATAAACCATCTATTACTAGACGCAGCTTACAGGAGAAATGCCCTCGTTTAACATGCTAGGATGATCGACTTCGGCATTCTCCAACTGCTGTTTACATTTTCTAACACGTTATGAGGAAGAACAATATTTTGGTGTCCAAACATGTGTTATTTAATTTGATTGTTTTAATATTCCAAATAACATATTACTTTGAAAAACATATATTTTTTAATACAGTCCTATTTGAGTATTTAAAATATGGTTATATTCAAATGCCAGAAACGGTGTGTTAATTTAACGGAGCGCCTAACGCCGCTCGGAACGTTCGCATTTTTAAATCCTAACGGTCTCTCCTCAGCTGAGCGGAATGTTCACGAGCCGGTTGCCTAGCAGCGTCTCCCCCTCCTTCTCTGCCCCGTTCAAATTTAGCTTCGTTATATTAGCGCAATTCTTTACTTACTTTTACAAATTAGCTTATTAGGGGCTTCGTGTTTTTAAGATGGTTCAGGTGCAGTCCGGACAGACTGACTGGAGCATCATTACAGTATACCGCACTGCGCTCAGCTCAGTGTGGCCGCTGATACACAAAATAATGAACGACTGTTTAAATAAATCACATGTATTGCTTTTTAATGCTAAATATGTATCTGGTATTCTAAGTATTATCAACAATTAATAATTCAGCTCTATTCATATTCAGAATGTAATACAGTATTAAAACTATCAAACTGACTGGAAACATGGAACACATTAATTGCGATCGATTCGATACCAATAGGATTACATAAGAGCTGTTGTGTATAGACAATGTCATAAACGCCGAAATGAACACGGACGGTCTTTATTAAGGGCTGAATCGTTTAGATGTTCGAGAGATCTAGGTGTACTGGACAAATCTACTGGATTTTTTCCAAATCGTAAGTGTACCGCCTGTGATAATACATTTAAAACTAAGAAAATGCACAAGCCATACAACGAAAAAAAAGAGTACAGTATCTTACAAGTGATTGTGCTTCAGCTCATGTCATTAATGTGATTTCTTGTCCTAGCCATTTGCAATATGATGGTAAAACTACTAGACAGTTACAATTGCGCATTAATGAGCGAACATAAAAGTTCAATTAGGAGAAAATATATTCATCCACCACTAGCAAGACATTTTGTAGATGCCAAACATTCCGTTTCAGATCTTAAATTCTGTGGCATACAAACATTTTCAAGATCGCAGTGGTGGTAATGTCACGGGTGACGAATGTGTTGATTATTATTTTATTCAGTGTTATCACTTATGATTTTTGAATTTTAATTGGATTGGTTTTCCTTTTTTTGCACAGTTTGTTTATTTGAATTATTGTTTTATTTTTGAGCATTAGATGCATTTTAATGTGTATTTGTTCACTTAACCATACGTCATCCACTCTCTGGTCCAGACCTCCTCTTAGGGCTCCTGTCGAGACGCCTGTTTGGGCAGCCCGCTCCATAGGGTGCTGCGCTTCAGCTGAAGTCCTCAGGAGAGATCCTGATATCCTGACATAAACCACGAACGCAAAGGTTCTTGTCAGTACCTCTTTTCAAATGTCTTCATTCGCCAAATTCCGCAGTCCTCCCAGAGTGAGTCTACGGAAAAAAATAACAAAACGAAACTGACACTGTCCGTGCACAAAAAACCCCAACCACTCGCTGTCTAATCTCGTCTTCTTTATTTTCGTTTACTTCCCTCAGCTTCTCTCTCTTTCCTATTCCGGTATCTCCTCGTTCCATGCTCCCAGTCTCTTAGTTCCTCACCCTTTTTATACCTCAAAGCCCTTCTAATTCCAGGTGTGTACAGGTACCTGCAATTGTTTGGGGCGGGACCTGAGGTCCGTGTGCACAGTGCTTCTGATAAACAAAACAAAAAATACTTTAATTACGAACTCCGTTTCACCCGTGCACCAAACAAAACAGACAAATAATAATCAACACAGCAAAAACACAGTGCAAAGCAAACAGAAAATTATGAAAATTATGAAAAGAAAAAAAAAACGATCTAAATAAAATGTTCACACACGATCTAAATAAAATATTCACACAATACTAATTAATACGTGCAGAAAATAAATAAATAAACACAGGCATATGATTCCCAGCCAATACAACTCTGTTTATGCCCACGTTTCAAATAATGAAATTTCTAAAAGCAAATCGTATTGTTTTATGTTTTCTTTACTTTAAAAGCTGAGAATCAAACACACTTCCGACAACTTCATAGCCCTGCTGGCTACGAACAAGTATTGAGTCGGCTGTTTCCCATGACCCTGGTGATACCGCGTGTTTTCCTAGTATCAGCGTCGGCATTACCATGTGTTTGGCATGCTTGCTGTACACTCTAGCATTGCATAACAAGCTGCCATTACAGCTGGACTTCGTGGCGCAACGGCAGCGCGTCTGACTCCAGATCAGAAGGTTGCGTGTTCAAATCACGTCGAGGTCAAAGCCGCCTTTGTTTATATTCCGCACTATTTCATTTTTTAACGTGTTTGAATTTGACTGTTTCCGGACATTTATTTATACAATTTAGCCTATACAACATATTGATTGTATAGCGATCAAACAGATATTTATTGTATTGCGATTCATTTGTATGTTTCATTTGATACAGCACAATAAACTAAAGTGAATCCAAAATTACTGTTGACCAGTCTTCATTGACACAGTTGGGTAATAAAGTCATATTAACACTTCCTTGCATGAGATAGTGAAAATGTGTGTAACCTTTCAGTAAGTATTTTAAATTCATTTGGGAAGGTTTAAGATTGTGAAGAAGTTTAAATATGCTGCGTATTTGCGCATTGGGAACTTTGCATAATGACGTTTTTATTAATGACACTTTCTTACGGACAGTAGTCAGGGTGATGATACAAGACCAGAGCCAATAAACCTGCTATTTGCTTGTCCTTTCACTACCATATTCTATTGTGCTTGTTCAGAATACGCGTGAATCCTGAAAACATCTCGTTAATATTTAAACAAAGCCAGCAGTCACTTTATTGATCACCCTGTGGATTAACCGCTATTGGAATACAGATGATTGTGTTAAAGATGTTAATAGACTTTCTATGTACACGTTTTAGAGCTAAGCGTTTCTTGAGGCAGTTCAAGCGCGGCACTTTCAGGCAACCAGTTCCAGTGTTTGCCTTTTGGACTTACTCTGGAAGGAATACAAAAAAAAAAAAAAAAAAAAAAGCATTTGTTGAGAACCGCATTTGGGAGAAAACTTAACAGTTTCGAAATTGTAAAGGCTTCGGATTCTATTATAGTGTTGCCGAGCTGTTGAACGTTTTTCATTACAGGTTTACTGGATTGCCAAAAAGAATGCTATCTCGAAAGATCAGTCTTGTCACGCCGAAATAGCTCAGTTGGGAGAGCGTTAGACTGAAGATCTAAAGGTCCCTGGTTCGATCCCGGGTTTCGGCAAACAACAAAACGATATTGGTTTTGTATTATTTTGAACTAAAAAAAACAGAGCACATTCATTCTTCAGCGTAATTGGATGAAATAACAGCGTATCAGAGTGCCATTTTCTAATGTGATTAAGAAATGCAAAAAACATCGTCCCTGGGTGGGTTTGAACCACCAACCTTTCGGTTAACAGCCGAACGCGCTAACCGATTGCGCCACAGAGACCAACCTGTTAAGCAGCCAAAGCATACGGGAGTGATGAGCAAGGCGAGATGCTGCAGAACGTGATCGAGGGAGCAGAACTCATCAGAACTTGAGATCACATCTAGGAAGAAAGCAACACGGGGCAGGAAAGTCTATGTAATCAATTATGGCAGCACAGCATATGTCGTTTTGTTAGATAACACCCTGGGAGACAACAGAGCAGTGTGTGTAAATAGCTACAATGGAAACCATATACTTACGACTTAATTTTGATACAGAACTGTGGTCATGTGTAATCTGTTTTCATTATGATAATAAAGCTAGAGTTCAGTGGATTATATTTGGAATCTTTGGTTCTGTCATTCACTATTTTCTCAAATAAGATGACAAATTAATAGCTCAGTTGGTTACAGTGAAAGATCCCTCGCAAAGTCAGCCCGGCTAGCTCAGTCGGTAGAGCATGAGACTCTTAATCTCAGGGTCGTGGGTTCGAGCCCCACGTTGGGCGTCCTTTTTAAATACAAATTGAAGATGTTTCTTCGAGACAACGGAGCAAAGTCTGATTCTGTTCACATTGTATACAGTATTGCAACAAAATTACTTATTGGTCATTGTCAAATAGCAATTGCTATTGTAAAATGCGTGCATCGTTTATAGCTATAACGATATTGAAATAAATCATGTTACTTTTTTGGGTTGACTTCAATCCGTTTCTTTTTTTTTAGAATTGTCTTAACATCATTCATGGAGCATCAGTTGGTATGTGCGTAATAAACCCAATCGGGCCTTGATACGACCATCTAGTTTGTGCTGAAATAAATAATGCGGTTTTCTACATGAACAAACGCAGCTTGTCACAACGGCCGAGTGGTCTACGTCGCCAGACTCAAGGACTCTGTCTTTCTAAAGAATTGTGTGTTCTGGTCTCTGAATGGAGGCGTGGGTTCAACTCCCACTTCTGACAGTTGACTTTCACTTATCTTTAAAAATAATAAATTTCAGCACTCAATACCATTTTTATTTCTATTTTAAATCGGACTAAAATAGTGTTTCTAACACAGATTGCATTTTTGTTGTAAACAGACTACTTGTTAACGTCACTGAAAAATATTTTGTGTCCAAACATGTTATTTAACTTGATTGTTTTAAAATTCCAAATAACATATTACTTTGAAAAACATATCCGTCGACCACTGGATCGTGGTCTCAGGCTGGGATGTGGACCATTGAGAACAGTATAAACCATCTATTTCTAGACGCAGCTTACAGGAGAAATGCCCTCGTTTAACATGCTAGGATGATCGACTTCGGCATTCTCCAACTGCTGTTTACATTTTCTAACACGTTATGAGGAAGAACAATTTTTTGGTGTCCAAATATGTGTTATTTAATTTGATTGTTTTAATATTCCAAATAACATATTACTTTGAAAAACATATATATTTTTTAATACAGTCCTATTTGAGTATTTAAAATATGGTTATATTGAAATGCCATAAACGGTTTGTTAATTTAACGAAGCGCCTAACGCCGCTCGGAACGTTCGCATTTTTAAATCCTAACGGTCTCTCCTCAGCTGAGCGGAATGTTCACGAGCCGGTTGCCTAGCAGCGTCTCCCCCTCCTTCTCTGCCCCGCCCTCTCGCCTTCTCTCGTTGTACCAGCTAGGAGTTCAAATTTAGCTACGTTATATTAGCGCAACTCTTTACTAACTTTTACAAATTAGCTTATTAGGGGCTTCGTGTTTTTAAGATGGTTCAGGTGCAGTCCGGACAGAATGACTGTAGCATCATTACAGTATAGCGCACTGTGCTCAGCTTTGTGTGGCCGCTGATACACAAAATAATGAACGACTGTTTAAATAAATCACATGTATTGCTTTTTAATGCTAAATATGTATCTGGTATTCTAAGTATTATCAACAATTAATAATTCAGCTCTATTCATATTCAGAATGTAATACAGTATTAAAACTATCAAACTGACTGGAAACATGGAACACATTAATTGCGATCGATTCGATACCAATAGGATTACATAAGAGCTGTTGTGTATAGACAATGTCATAAACGCCGAAATGAACAGGGACGGCCTTTATTAAGGGCTGACTCGTTTAGATGTTCGAGAGATCTAGGTGTACTGGACAAATCTACTGGATTTTTTCCAAATCGTAAGTGTACCGCCTGTGATAATACATTTAAAACTAAGAAAATGTACAAGCCATACAACGAAAAAAAAAGTGTACAGTATCTTACAAGTGATTGTGCTTCAGCTCATGTCATGTGATTTCTTGTCCTAGCCATTTGCAATATGATGGTAAAACTTCTAGACAGTTACAATCGCGCATTAATGAGCGAGCATAAAAGTTCAATTAGGAGAAAATATATTCATCCACCACTAGCTAGACATTTTGTAGATGGCAAACATTCCGTTTCAGATCTTAAATTCTGTGGCATACAAACATTTTCAAGATCGCAGTGGTGGTAATGTCACGGGTGACGAATGTGTTGATTATTATTTTATTCAGTGTTATCACTTATGATTTTTGAATTTTAATTGGATTGGTTTTCCTTTTTTTGCACAGTTTGTTTATTTGAATTATTGTTTTATTTTTGAGCATTAGATGCATTTTAATGTGTATTTGTTCACTTAACCATACGTCATCCACTCTCTGGTCCAGACCTCCTGTTAGGGCTCCTGTCCAGATGCCTGTTTGGGCAGCCCTCTCCATAGGGTGCTGCGCTTCAGCTGAAGTCCTCAGGAGAGATCCTGATATCCTGACATAAACCACGAACGCAAAGGTTCTTGTCAGTACCACTTTTCAAATGTCTTCAATCACCAAATTCCGCAGTCCTCCCAGAGTGAGTCTACGAGAAAAAATAACAAAACGAAACTGACACTGTCCGTGCACAAAATAACCCCAACCACTCGCTGTCTAATCTCGTCCTCTTTATTTTCGTTTACTTCACTCAGTTTCTCTCTCTTTCCTATTCCGGGATCTCCTAGTTCCATGCTCCCAGTCTCTTAGTTCCTCACCCTTTTTATACCTCAAAGCCCTTCTAATTCCAGGTGTGTACAGGTACCTGCAATTGTTTGGGGCGGGACCTGAGGTCCGTGTGCACAGTGCTTGTGATAAACAAAACAAAAAAAATACTTTAATTACGAACTCCGTTTCACCCGTGCACCAAACAAAACAGACAAATAATAGCACACAGCACAGCAAAAACAGTGCAAAGCAAACAGAAAATTATGAAAATTATGAAAAGAAAAAAAACGATCTAAATAAAATGTTCACACACGATCTAAATAAAATATTCACACAATACTAATTAATACGTGCAGAAAATAAATAAATAAACACAGGCATATGATTCCCAGCCAATACAACTGTGTTTATGCCCACGTTTCAAATAATGAAATTTCTAAAAGCAAATCGTATTGTTTTATGTTTTCTTTACTTTTAAAGGTGAGAATCAAACACACTTCCGACAACTTCATAGCCCTGCTGGCTACGAACAAGTATTGAGTCGGCTGTTTCCCATGACCCTGGTGATACCCCGTGTTTTCCTAGTATCAGCGTCGGCATTACCATGTGTTTGGCATGCTTGCTGTACACTCTAGCATTGCATAACAAGCTGCCATTACAGCTGGACTCCGTGGCGCAACGGTAGCGCGTCTGACTCCAGATCAGAAGGTTGCGTGTTCAAATCACGTCGAGGTCAAAGCCGCCTTTGTTTATATTCCGCACTATTTCATTTTTTAACGTGTTTGAATTTGACTGTTTCCGGACATTTATTTATACAATTTAGCCTATACAACATATAGCGATCAAACAGATATTTATTGTATTGCGATTCATTTGTATGTTTCATTTGATACAGCACAATAAACTAAAGTGAATCCGAAATTACTGTTGACCAGTCTTCATTGACACAGTTGGGTAATAAAGTCATATTAACACTTCCTTGCATGAGATAGTGAAAATGTGTGTAACCTTTCAGTAAGTATTTTAAATTCATTTGGGAAGGTTTAAGATTGTGAAGAAGTTTAAATATGCTGCGTATTTGCGCATTGGGAACTTTGCATAATGACGTTTTTATTAATGCCACTTTCTTACGGACAGTAGTCAGGGTGATGATACAAGACCAGAGCCAATAAACCTGCTATTTGCTTGTCCTTTCACTACCATATTCTATTGGGCTTGTTTAGAATATGCGTGAATCCTGAAAACATCTCGTTAATATTTAAACAAAGCCAGCAGTCACTTTATTGATCACCCTGTGGATTAACCTCTATTGGAATACAGATGATTGTGTTAAAGATGTTAATAGACTTTCTATGTACACGTTTTAGAGCTAAGCGTTTCTTGAGGCAGTTCAAGCGCGGCACTTTCAGGCAACCAGTTCCAGTGTTTGCCTTTTGGACTTACTCTGGAAGGAAAACAAAAAAAAAACAAAAAAAAAAAAAAAACATTTGTTGAGAACCGAATTTGGGACAAAACTTAACAGTTTCGAAAAGCATTTGTAAAGGCTTCGGATTCTATTATGGTGTTGCCGAGCTGTTGAACGTTTTTCATTACAGGTTTACTGGATTGCCAAAAGGAATGCTATCTCGAAACATCAGTCTTGTCACACCGAAATAGCTCAGTTGGGAGAGCGTTAGACTGAATATCTAAAGGTCCCTGGTTCGATCCCGGGTTTCGGCAAACAACAAGACGATATTGGTTTTGTATTATTTTGAACTAAAAAAACAGAGCACATTCATTCTTCAGCGTAATTGGATGAAATAACTGCGTATCAGAGTGGCATTTTCTAATGTGATTAAGAAATGCAAAAAACATCGTCCTTGGGTGGGTTTGAACCACCAACCTTTCGGTTAACAGCCGAACGCGCTAACCGATTGCGCCACAGAGACCAACCTGTTAAGCAGCCAAAGCATACGGGAGTGATGAGCAAGGCGAGATGCTGCAGAACGTGATCGAGGGAGCAGAACTCATCAGAACTTGAGATCACATCTAGGAAGAAAGCAACACGGGGCAGGAAAGTCTATGTAATCAATTATGGCAGCACAGCATATGTCGTTTTGTTAGATAACACCCTGGGAGACAACAGAGCAGTGTGTGTAAATAGCTACAATGGAAACCATATACTTACGACTTAATTTTGATACAGAACTGTGGTCATGTGTAATCTGTTTTCATTATGATAATAAAGCTAGAGTTCAGTGGATTATATTTGGAATCTTTGGTTCTGTCATTCACTATTTTCTCAAATAAGATGACAAATTAATAGCTCAGTTGGTTACAGTGAAAGATCCCTCGCAAAGTCAGCCCGGCTAGCTCAGTCGGTAGAGCATGAGACTCTTAATCTCAGGGTCGTGGGTTCGAGCCCCACGTTGGGCGTCCTTTTTAAATACAAATTGAAGATGTTTCTTCGAGACAACGGAGCAAAGTCTGATTCTGTTCACATTGTATACAGTATTGCAACAAAATTACTTATTGGTCATTGTCAAATAGCAATTGCTATTGTAAAATGCGTGCATCGTTTATAGCTATAACGATATTGAAATAAATCATGTTACTTTTTTGGGTTGACTTCAATCCGTTTCTTTTTTTTTAGAATTGTCTTAACATCATTCATGGAGCATCAGTTGGTATGTGCGTAATAAACCCAATCGGGCCTTGATACGACCATCTAGTGTGTGCTGAAATAAATAATGCGGTTTTCTACATGAACAAACGCAGCTTGTCACAACGGCCGAGTGGTCTACGTCGCCAGACTCAAGGACTCTGTCTTTCTAAAGAATTGTGTGTTCTGGTCTCTGAATGGAGGCGTGGGTTCAACTCCCACTTCTGACAGTTGACTTTCACTTATCTTTAAAAATAATAAATTTCAGCACTCAATACCATTTTTATTTCTATTTTAAATCGGACTAAAATAGTGTTTCTAACACAGATTGCATTTTTGTTGTAAACAGACTACTTGTTAACGTCACTGAAAAATATTTTGTGTCCAAACATGTTATTTAACTTGATTGTTTTAAAATTCCAAATAACATATTACTTTGAAAAACATATCCGTCGACCACTGGATCGTGGTCTCAGGCTGGGATGTGGACCATTGAGAACAGTATAAACCATCTATTTCTAGACGCAGCTTACAGGAGAAATGCCCTCGTTTAACATGCTAGGATGATCGACTTCGGCATTCTCCAACTGCTGTTTACATTTTCTAACACGTTATGAGGAAGAACAATTTTTTGGTGTCCAAATATGTGTTATTTAATTTGATTGTTTTAATATTCCAAATAACATATTACTTTGAAAAACATATATATTTTTTAATACAGTCCTATTTGAGTATTTAAAATATGGTTATATTGAAATGCCATAAACGGTTTGTTAATTTAACGAAGCGCCTAACGCCGCTCGGAACGTTCGCATTTTTAAATCCTAACGGTCTCTCCTCAGCTGAGCGGAATGTTCACGAGCCGGTTGCCTAGCAGCGTCTCCCCCTCCTCCTCTGCCCCGCCCTCTCGCCTTCTCTCGTTGTACCAGCTAGGAGTTCAAATTTAGCTACGTTATATTAGCGCAACTCTTTACTAACTTTTACAAATTAGCTTATTAGGGGCTTCGTGTTTTTAAGATGGTTCAGGTGCAGTCCGGACAGAATGACTGTAGCATCATTACAGTATAGCGCACTGTGCTCAGCTTTGTGTGGCCGCTGATACACAAAATAATGAACGACTGTTTAAATAAATCACATGTATTGCTTTTTAATGCTAAATATGTATCTGGTATTCTAAGTATTATCAACAATTAATAATTCAGCTCTATTCATATTCAGAATGTAATACAGTATTAAAACTATCAAACTGACTGGAAACATGGAACACATTAATTGCGATCGATTCGATACCAATAGGATTACATAAGAGCTGTTGTGTATAGACAATGTCATAAACGCCGAAATGAACAGGGACGGCCTTTATTAAGGGCTGACTCGTTTAGATGTTCGAGAGATCTAGGTGTACTGGACAAATCTACTGGATTTTTTCCAAATCGTAAGTGTACCGCCTGTGATAATACATTTAAAACTAAGAAAATGTACAAGCCATACAACGAAAAAAAAAGTGTACAGTATCTTACAAGTGATTGTGCTTCAGCTCATGTCATTAATGTGATTTCTTGTCCTAGCCATTTGCAATATGATGGTAAAACTTCTAGACAGTTACAATCGCGCATTAATGAGCGAGCATAAAAGTTCAATTAGGAGAAAATATATTCATCCACCACTAGCTAGACATTTTGTAGATGCCAAACATTCCGTTTCAGATCTTAAATTCTGTGGCATACAAACATTTTCAAGATCGCAGTGGTGGTAATGTCACGGGTGACGAATGTGTTGATTATTATTTTATTCAGTGTTATCACTTATGATTTTTGAATTTTAATTGGATTGGTTTTCCTTTTTTTGCACAGTTTGTTTATTTGAATTATTGTTTTATTTTTGAGCATTAGATGCATTTTAATGTGTATTTGTTCACTTAACCATACGTCATCCACTCTCTGGTCCAGACCTCCTGTTAGGGCTCCTGTCCAGATGCCTGTTTGGGCAGCCCTCTCCATAGGGTGCTGCGCTTCAGCTGAAGTCCTCAGGAGAGATCCTGATATCCTGACATAAACCACGAACGCAAAGGTTCTTGTCAGTACCACTTTTCAAATGTCTTCAATCACCAAATTCCGCAGTCCTCCCAGAGTGAGTCTACGAGAAAAAATAACAAAACGAAACTGACACTGTCCGTGCACAAAATAACCCCAACCACTCGCTGTCTAATCTCGTCCTCTTTATTTTCGTTTACTTCACTCAGTTTCTCTCTCTTTCCTATTCCGGGATCTCCTAGTTCCATGCTCCCAGTCTCTTAGTTCCTCACCCTTTTTATACCTCAAAGCCCTTCTAATTCCAGGTGTGTACAGGTACCTGCAATTGTTTGGGGCGGGACCTGAGGTCCGTGTGCACAGTGCTTGTGATAAACAAAACAAAAAAAATACTTTAATTACGAACTCCGTTTCACCCGTGCACCAAACAAAACAGACAAATAATAGCACACAGCACAGCAAAAACAGTGCAAAGCAAACAGAAAATTATGAAAATTATGAAAAGAAAAAAAACGATCTAAATAAAATGTTCACACACGATCTAAATAAAATATTCACACAATACTAATTAATACGTGCAGAAAATAAATAAATAAACACAGGCATATGATTCCCAGCCAATACAACTGTGTTTATGCCCACGTTTCAAATAATGAAATTTCTAAAAGCAAATCGTATTGTTTTATGTTTTCTTTACTTTTAAAGGTGAGAATCAAACACACTTCCGACAACTTCATAGCCCTGCTGGCTACGAACAAGTATTGAGTCGGCTGTTTCCCATGACCCTGGTGATACCCCGTGTTTTCTTAGTATCAGCGTCGGCATTACCATGTGTTTGGCATGCTTGCTGTACACTCTAGCATTGCATAACAAGCTGCCATTACAGCTGGACTCCGTGGCGCAACGGTAGCGCGTCTGACTCCAGATCAGAAGGTTGCGTGTTCAAATCACGTCGAGGTCAAAGCCGCCTTTGTTTATATTCCGCACTATTTCATTTTTTAACGTGTTTGAATTTGACTGTTTCCGGACATTTATTTATACAATTTAGCCTATACAACATATAGCGATCAAACAGATATTTATTGTATTGCGATTCATTTGTATGTTTCATTTGATACAGCACAATAAACTAAAGTGAATCCGAAATTACTGTTGACCAGTCTTCATTGACACAGTTGGGTAATAAAGTCATATTAACACTTCCTTGCATGAGATAGTGAAAATGTGTGTAACCTTTCAGTAAGTATTTTAAATTCATTTGGGAAGGTTTAAGATTGTGAAGAAGTTTAAATATGCTGCGTATTTGCGCATTGGGAACTTTGCATAATGACGTTTTTATTAATGCCACTTTCTTACGGACAGTAGTCAGGGTGATGATACAAGACCAGAGCCAATAAACCTGCTATTTGCTTGTCCTTTCACTACCATATTCTATTGTGCTTGTTTAGAATATGCGTGAATCCTGAAAACATCTCGTTAATATTTAAACAAAGCCAGCAGTCACTTTATTGATCACCCTGTGGATTAACCGCTATTGGAATACAGATGATTGTGTTAAAGATGTTAATAGACTTTCTATGTACACGTTTTAGAGCTAAGCGTTTCTTGAGGCAGTTCAAGCGCGGCACTTTCAGGCAACCAGTTCCAGTGTTTGCCTTTTGGACTTACTCTGGAAGGAATACAAAAAAAAAAAAAAAAAAAAAAAAAAAACATTTGTTGAGAACCGAATTTGGGACAAAACTTAACAGTTTCGAAAAGCATTTGTAAAGGCTTCGGATTCTATTATGGTGTTGCCGAGCTGTTGAACGTTTTTCATTACAGGTTTACTGGATTGCCAAAAAGAATGCTATCTCGAAACATCAGTCTTGTCACACCGAAATAGCTCAGTTGGGAGAGCGTTAGACTGAATATCTAAAGGTCCCTGGTTCGATCCCGGGTTTCGGCAAACAACAAGACGATATTGGTTTTGTATTATTTTGAACTAAAAAAACAGAGCACATTCATTCTTCAGCGTAATTGGATGAAATAACTGCGTATCAGAGTGGCATTTTCTAATGTGATTAAGAAATGCAAAAAACATCGTCCCTGGGTGGGTTTGAACCACCAACCTTTCGGTTAACAGCCGAACGCGCTAACCGATTGCGCCACAGAGACCAACCTGTTAAGCAGCCTAAGCATACGGGAGTGATGAGCAAGGCGAGATGCTGCAGAACGTGATCGAGGGAGCAGAACTCATCAGAACCTGAGATCACATCTAAGAAGAAAGCAACACGGGGCAGGAAAGTCTATGTAATAGATTATGAAAGCACAGCATATGTCGTTTTGTTAGATAACACCCTGGGAGACAACAGAGCAGTGTGTGTAAATAGCTACAATGGAAACCATATACTTACGACTTAATTTTGATACAGAACTGTGGTCATGTGTAATCTGTTTTCATTATGATAAGAAAACTACAGTTCAGTGGATTATATTTGGAATCTTTGGTTCTGTCATTCACTTTTTTCTCAAATAAGGTGACAAATTAATAGCTCAGTTGGTTACAGTGAAAGACACCTCGAAAAGTCAGCCCGGCTAGCTCAGTCGGTAGAGCATGAGACTCTTAATCTCAGGGTCGTGGGTTCGAGCCCCACGTTGGGCGTCCTTTGTAAATACAAATTGAAGATGTTTCTTCGAGACAACGGAGCAAAGTCTGATTCTGTTCACATTGTATACAGTATTGCAACAAAATTAATTATTGGTCATTGTCAAATAGCAATTGCTATTGTAAAAAGCATGCATCGTTTATAGCTATAACGATATTGAAATAAATCATTTTACTTTTTTGGGTTGACTTCAATCCGTTTCTTTTTTTAGAATTGTCTTAACATCATTCATGGAGCATCAGTTGGTATGTGCGTAATAAACCCAATCGGGCCTTGATACGACCCCCTAGTGTGTGCTGAAATAAATGTAAACCCCCCCTCTACCAGGGTCCTCGTGTTTTGTTCTCTTTCTTTGAACACGCTCACACAGGGGTCTGGGGTTCTTTTCAGGGTCTCGGTTTATTCACCAAAATTAGTAAGAAAGAAGAATTGGAGAGAGAGGTAACACAAGGGAAGGGTACAAATGAATAGAGCAGGTAAAGATAGAAATAGGGTTTTGTTTTAAAGATAGGTGAACAATCTTATACAGAGGAAGAGGGTGGTGGCGGCCTCTGTAAGAAACAGATACACATTATCATTCAGGGCCTGCCATCTCCCCACATGTTACATCATCTCTTGTCAAACAGTCAAATTTAACATGTTCTATACACACATTTAACTAAATCAATAATAGCGAAATCTTACTTTTATTACGTGAAAGTATACACACCCGCTATTTCTCTTTTCAGGTTTCCAAGAAACTGTGCGCAACCGCTGCTTCAACATACAGCTCTTTCTCCATCCAGAGATATTCGCGCTCTGCCGAAACTGTTCTGATGCCCTCTCTTTTAACTCGGTGCCTTAAAGGGATAGTCCTGCATTTGGCCGATATAAAAAAAACACTTGCTTTTAACCACCCGGTCACACTCTCTCCTGCTATTAGTCAGAGTCCTCTATGACTATCCTAGCCCTGGGACCTGAGAGCTTCTCTACAAGCACCTGTTCCACTTCACAAAGTACTTGCGCAATGAACTCACGGTTAGTAACCTCCAGACCACCTAGTGCTGTTTGTGGCTGTCTAAATGGATTTCTATGCATGCCCGCCCTAGTCCTTGAGGATCTCCTAGGAGCGGGTTTGGGTGCGACCCCTGTAGCTGACTCAACACATTTCTGCCTGGCCGCGCTCGTGGTCTCTACCGGTGTCACTACAGGAGGTTGACCTATTACTGCACCCTCATTCTCTGATGAATCAGACTCCATCCCCACCTTTGGTTGAGGTGGTAGCACTGATTCTGCCTTTCCGTTATTTCCTGCAAAATCATTACACGCCCTTAACTCAGACTGATGGACTCTCCTAACCTTTCCTTCCCCCACTGACACTATAGTACACGTAGTACCCTGTATCTCTGTGATCTTATACACATCAGGACCCCAGGCATCCTGTATCTTGTTGCGCCCTAGCGGTCTACTCCTCACATACACGTATTGACCTAGTTGAAGGGATGTGGGCATCACTTTTTCATTGTGACCACGCACTCTATTCTCAGCTTTCAGACGGAGATACTCCCCTGCTTTTCGGTGCGCATCCCTTAACCTTTCCTGATGCACGCACAACCAATCAGTCACTGTACTAGCCTCCTGTTCCTCAGTTTCACCCAAAATGGCATCTACCGGCAACCTCGGATTTCTTCCAAACAACAGTACATACGGTGAGTACCCTGTTGATGCATGCAGAGTCACATTATACGCATACAACAGCTCAGGTAAGTGTTCTGGCCACTTTTTCTTCTTCTCAGGAGGCAGAGACCTAAGGAGATCGTGCAAGGTTCGATTAAATCTCTCACATTGCGCATTACCCTCTGGATGATGGGGTGTCGAGCGCGTCTTTTTAACTCCGTACAGTCTGCATAGCTCTGAAATGACTTCACTCTCAAAATTTCTACCCTGATCTGAGTGAATCCTTTCAGGTACTCCATATCTCTGAAACCACTCTCTCACTAATGCTTTAGCGGTGGTCACTGCTTTCTGATCCCTTGTGGGAACAGCCTGAGTAAACTTTGTAAACACATCTGTCATAACTAGAACATGCTCTCTACCATCACTAGCTGGTTCTATCATAGTAAAATCAATGGCGAGTACTTCTAGTGGACGGGAGGCTAGGAAGTTGGTCATCGGTGCCTGTACACGTGGGTGAGGTAACTTAGAAAGCGTACAGCGGTGACACTGCTTCACCCACTTCTCTACATCCCCCCACATTCCTACCCAGAAACACCTGTTTTGCAACAAACTCCATGTCCTCTCTATTCCCTGGTGTCCCATTTGATCATGCAGACTCCTCAAAACTGTGTCTCTCAGAGACTCGGGCAACAGCAACTGACGTCTCTCACCAGACCTAGTATCCTGCACTACGCGATACAGCAGCCCATCTTTCTGTTGAATTTTATCCCACTGCTTCAGTAGCAACTGAGCAGTGCGGCTTAATCTTTTCCGTTCCCTACTGTCCGGTTTTCTGTTCATATCCCAGTACTTTGAAAACTCCCTCAACGCTGAATCGGAGGTCTGAAACCGCTTTAAATCAACCTTTGAGTAGCCTGGTAAGGCTGGCGTCTGTGCCCCTGGCGCCATCTGCTGGCAGTTTACATCCTCATTTGTCACCAATTGCATCTGCTTTACATCTAAAATAGAGCACAGGCCTACACACAATTCTGGTTCAACAGCGCTTCCTCTGTATTCTACCTGAAACAAGCTAACGTCACCTTCATCTGGGTCTCTCTCCTGGGTTTCTCCCCCCACAGGATAACGGGACAGTGCGTCTGCAGCTCTATTACTCTTACCGGGTCTGTACTTTACAGTGAAGTCAAACAGAGCTAATTGAGCTACCCACCGCTGCTCTATAGCCCCCAGCTTAGCGGTTTTCAGATGGCATAACGGGTTGTTGTCCGTTAACACAACAAACTTAGACCCTATCAAGTAACTCCTAAATTTCTCTGACACTGCCCATTTAAGAGCTAGCAACTCTAACTTCATGCTACTGTAATTACGGTCATTTCGCTCTGTGGGTCTTAACCTCCTACTAGCATAAGCTACTACCCGGCGCCCACCTTCCTGTTCCTGCGAGAGTATTGCACCTAATCCTTGGTGACTGGCATCAGTCTCCACTACAAAAGGCCTATTGTAGTCAGCAAAACCTAACACTGGGGCTTTTGTCAAACACTGCTTCAATTCCATGAAGGCTCGTTTACAGTCTGCTGTCCACAGCTGTCCAAACACCTTGGGCTCAAGCTTAACAGCACCCCGACTATTGCAAACGTGCACCAAGTCATGCAATGGTCCTGCAATCTTTGCAAAGTTATGAATAAACCTCCTATAATAACTAGCAAACCCTAGAAACGACCTTAACCCTTTCACAGAGTTCGGCGTTTCCCAACTTCCCACTGCCGACACTTTTTCAGGGTCAGTAGAGACTCCTGCCGCTGAAACTAAATGACCCAAATATCTCACCTCAGTCTGCAGACAATGGCATTTCTCTGGTTTCAGTTTCAATCCTGTCTCCTTTAGTCTAGCCAATACAATATACAATCGGTGCAGGTGCTCCTCAAATGATGTAGAATAAACCAATACATCGTCTAAATAAACTAGCAGTATTTCAAAGATCAAATCACTCATAGTAGCTTGCATTAACCGCTGGAACGTAGCGGGAGCGTTGCACAGACCAAATGGCATTCGGGTATATTCAAACAAACCAAACGGAGACACAAACGCTGTTTTCTCCTGATCCTTATCATGCATCGCTACTTGATGATATCCGCTAGCCAAATCCAGGGTTGAAAAGAACTGTGCCCCATGCAGAGCATCAAAAGATTCATCTATTCTTGGAAGTGGGAACGCATCTCGCTTGGTTTTAGCATTTAACTTCCTATAATCAACACACAGCCTCATTTTCCCATCTGTCTTCCTAACCAGTACAATGGGCGACGCGTATGCGCTGGAACTGTTCCGTATTATGCCCTTCTCTAATAGCTGTTTGATGTGATTTTTTACTTCCTGATATTGCAGGGGGTGGATCCGCCTGTATGGCTGAGCGACTGGGACGTCATCGATTAACGTAATCTCATGCTTCACAGTATCACAGTATCCCAAATCCTCATCACTAACTGCAAAAACATCAACATATTTCCTCAACAACTGCTCTAGACGTTGTTTTTGTTCCGGCGTCCCTCCTATCTTTACCTGCTCAATCATCGATTCGGTACCCTTATCACCAACTGCACTGTTCTGATTACACACCACGATCTGATCTACATTGGCCAAAATCCTGTGAAATTGCGGCTACATCTTTAACAACAAGAAACCCACAATTTGGTAAAACATTTCCCATGGCCTCAACATCTAATTCTAAGTAGCCCAAATAAGGGATTTCTAACCCATTTGCTGCTGTCAGGCGAAGCCACCCTGCAGTCTGTAACAAATCAGTTCCATCCGACAGAAAATGTTCCCTGAAGAACGTCTCTGATACTGTACTAACCTGACTCCCAGTGTCTAACAGACACGGCACCAATACCTGACCAATCTTAATGTTAACTATAGGGCATGTCCCTACTGCTCGTTGTATGACCTGCTCCTTCATCGCTCCCGTTCTGTTAGTGGAGCCAAATAATACCCCTGACGTATCTCTACTCTCTACTGTGCTAGACACTGCATCTCCCGCTATCATAGCACTTTCAATCAAAGCTGATATATTTCGTTTTGCTGGCCGCTGCGGGCAATCTTTAGCAATGTGGCCCTCCTCCCTACAACGAAAACAAATCGGTTTCCCGTCATCTGTATATTTGGGACGCTCTTTTGCAGTTGACTGCACCCCCTTACGACTGCTACCTAATGCTAAGCTCGTTACAGCCTCGGTCAGCTTCTCTAGTGCTTTGCCCTGGCTCTCCATTGCTTTCACCACGTCCTGAAGTGTTACTGTCCCTGCCTCTCTCTCTCTCACTGTCACCCCAGACACCTGAGAGTCAGTACTGACATCCACTACACTGGTCGCAACCGTTTTAGAAACAAAAGGTTTATCCTCCTCCTCAGCCCACAATGTTGCTTCCTCACGTACTTCTAAGAAGGTAATTTGAGGTTTCTCCCTCACAATTCTTTTTAAAGCTTTTCTCAGGGACGTATCTCTGATCCCCTCTACAAACTGGTCACGTAAAACATTTTGTTCACAACGCTCTTTTGCCAAGCGTCTCTGCACACTACCAAACAACTGTGAAAGCACATGTGAATACTCACGTATGGTCTCACTGTCTTTTTGCTTCCGTCCATAAAAAATTCTCCATGATTGAGGCACGGATCTCTTTTCACCAAATACCTCCACTAGAACGCCTAACATCTTCCCCGGTCCCAATGACGCAGTTACCGTACGCATTTTGATTTCCTCTAGTGCGGACCCCTCTAACAGGGACATGATAAAATCCACCTGCTCGTCTTCCGACATCGACCTGGCCCGTACTAAACGTTCAACTTCAGCGACAAACTCATCAACCGGTCTATCATCGCCCCTCCGCCCTGTGAAAGGGCGAATTTTCCTTTCCCTTGGGATATACAAATATGGACGCGGCGGGGCCGATTGCACCCCCCTGTCTAAAGCCTTTATTGCCTCCATTGCTTCATTGTGCCTACCCCTCAATTCCTCTAACTGTTCTTCTACACTTGCCATCTTAACACGATGTCTATCACACTCACAGTTTTTTTTTTTTTTTTTTTTTCCTTTTCAATTATTTTCAGCTACACCTAGAATACTACAATCCTTAGCTAAGTAATCACGACACAATTATTTCAGTCTTTACTTTAGAAATACACAGTCCCTTTTTTCTTCTGTAGTCCCGGTCCTACTGCCACCTCGCTGTCCTCTTCGGCCTCCGCTGAATTTCCCGCGCCGCTCGCCAACTCCGATCACCTCAGACCCTCGGCAGCCCGGTCCTTTCGTCCGACACTCCAGTCTATCACAGCCTCACGGTCTCCTTCACGACGTCTGCTCTTCACCGTCCAATCCACCCTCTAACACCGAGACCCCACTCCTGGTACCAAATGTAAACCCCCCCTCTACCAGGGTCCTCGTGTTTTGTTCTCTTTCTTTGAACACGCTCACACAGGGGTCTGGGGTTCTTTTCAGGGTCTCGGTTTATTCACCAAAATTAGTAAGAAAGAAGAATTGGAGAGAGAGGTAACACAAGGGAAGGGTACAAATGAATAGAGCAGGTAAAGATAGAAATAGGGTTTTGTTTTAAAGATAGGTGAACAATCTTATACAGAGCAAGAGGGTGGTAGCGGCCTCTGTAAGAAACAGATACACATTATCATTCAGGGCCTGCCATCTCCCCACGTGTTACATCATCTCTTGTCAAACAGTCAAATTTAACATGTTCTATACACACATTTAACTAAATCAATAACAGCGAAGTCTTACTTTTATTACGTGAAAGTATACACACCCGCTATTTCTCTTTTCAGGTTTCCAAGAAACTGTGCGCAACCGCTGCTTCAACATACAGCTCTTTCTCCATCCAGAGATATTCGCGCTCTGCCGAAACTGTTCTGATGCCCTCTCTTTTAACTCGGTGCCTTAAAGGGATAGTCCTGCATTTGGCCGATATAAAAAAACACTTGCTTTTAACCACCCGGTCACATAAATAATAAGGTTTTCTACATTAACAAACGCAGCTTGTCACAATGGCCGAGTGGTCTAAGGCGCCAGACTCAAGGACTCTGTCTTTCTAAAGAATTGTGTGTTCTGGTCTCTGAATGGAAGCGTGGGTTCAAATCCCACTTCTGACAGCTGACTTTTACTTATTTTTAAAAATAATAAATTTCAGCACTCAATACCATTTTAATTTCCATTTTAAATCGGACTAAAATAGTGTTCCTAACACAGATTGCATTTTTGTTGTAAAAAGACTACTTGCTAACGTCACTGAAAAATATTTTGTGTCCAAACATGTTATTTAACTTGATTGTTTTAAAATTCCAAATAACATATTACTTTGAAAAACATCTCCGTCGACCACTGGATCGTGGTCTCAGGCTGGGATGTGGACCATTGAGAACAGTATAAACGATCTATTACTAGACGCAGCTTACAGGAGAAATGCCCTCGTTTAACATGCTAGGATGATCGACTTCGGCATTCTCCAACTGCTGTTTACATTTTCTAACACGTTATGAGGAAGAACAATTTTTTGGTGTCCAAATATGTGTTATTTAATTTGATTGTTTTAATATTCCAAATAACATATTACTTTGAAAAATATATATATTTTTTAATACAGTCCTATTTGAGTATTTAAAATATGGTTATATTCAAATGCCAGAAACGGTGTGTTAATTTAACGAAGCGCCTAACGCCGCTCGGAACGTTCGCATTTTTAAATCCTAACGGTCTCTCCTCAGCTGAGCGGAATGTTCACGAGCCGGTTGCCTAGCAGCGTCTCCCCCTCCTTCTCTGCCCCGCCCTCTCGTCCTCTCTCGTTGTACCAGCTAGGAGTTCAAATTTAGCTTCGTTATATTAGCGCAACTCTTTACTAACTTTTACAAATTAGCTTATTAGGGGCTTCGTGTTTTTAAGATGGTTCAGGTGCAGTCCGGACAGACTGACTGGAGCATCATTACAGTATACCGCACTGCGCTCAGCTTTGTGTGGCCGCTGATACACAAAATAATGAACGACTGTTTAAATAAATCACATGTATTGCTTTTTAATGCTAAATATGTATCTGGTATTCTAAGTATTATCAACAATTAATAATTCAGCACTATTCATATTCAGAATGTAATACAGTATTAAAACTATCAAACTGACTGGAAACATGGAACACATTAATTGCGATCGATTCGATACCAATAGGATTACATAAGAGCTGTTGTGTATAGACAATGTCATAAACGCCGAAATGAACACGGACGGTCTTTATTAAGGGCTGACTCGTTTAGAAGTTCGAGAGATCTAGGTGTACTGGACAAATCTACTGGATTTTTTCCAAATCGTAAGTGTACCGCCTGTGATAATACATTTAAAACTAAGAAAATGCACAAGCCATACAACGAAAAAAAAAGAGTACAGTATCTTACAAGTGATTGTGCTTCAGCTCATGTCATTAATGTGATTTCTTGTCCTAGCCATTTGCAATATGATGGTAAAACTTCTAGACAGTTACAATCGCGCATTAATGAGCGAGCATAAAAGTTCAATTAGGAGAAAATATATTCATCCACCACTAGCTAGACATTTTGTAGATGGCAAACATTCCGTTTCAGATCTTAAATTCTGTGGCATACAAACATTTTCAAGATCGCAGTGGTGGTAATGTCACGGGTGACGAATGTGTTGATTATTATTTTATTCAGTGTTATCACTTATGATTTTTGAATTTTAATTGGATTGGTTTTCCTTTTTTTGCACAGTTTGTTTATTTGAATTATTGTTTTATTTTTGAGCATTAGATGCATTTTAATGTGTATTTGTTCACTTAACCATACGTCATCCACTCTCTGGTCCAGACCTCCTCTTAGGGCTCCTGTCCAGACGCCTGTTTGGGCAGCCCTCTCCATAGGGTGCTGCGCTTCAGCTGAAGTCCTCAGGAGAGATCCTGATATCCTGACATAAACCACGAAAGCAAAGGTTCTTGTCAGTACCTCTTTTCAAATGTCTTCATTCGCCAAATTCCGCAGTCCTCCCAGAGTGAGTCTACGGAAAAAAATAACAAAACGAAACTGACACTGTCCGTGCACAAAAAAAAACCCAACCACTCGCTGTCTAATCTCGTCGTCTTTATTTTGGTTTACTTCCTCAGCTTCTCTCTCTTTTCCGGTATCTCCTAGTTCCATGCTCCCAGTCTCTTAGTTCCTCACCCTTTTTATACCTCAAAGCCCTTCTAATTCCAGGTGTGTACAGGTACCTGCAATTGTTTGGGGCGGGACCTGAGGTTCGTGTGCACAGTGCTTGTGATAAACAAAACAAAAAATACTTTAATTACGAACTCCGTTTCACCCGTGCACCAAACAAAACAGACAAATAATAATCAACACAGCAAAAACACAGTGCAAAGCAAACAGAAAATTATGAAAATTTAAAAAAAAAAAAAAACGATCTAAATAAAATGTGCACACACGATCTAAATAAAATATTCACACAATACTAATTAATACGTGCAGAAAATAAATAAATAAACACAGGCATATGATTCCCAGCCAATACAACTGTGTTTATGCCCACGTTTCAAATAATGAAATTTCTAAAAGCAAATCGTATTGCTTTATTTTGTTTTCTTTACTTTTAAAGCTGAGAATCAAACACACTTCCGACAACTTCATAGCCCTGCTGGCTACGAACAAGTATTGAGTCGGCTGTTTCCCATGACCCTGGTGATACCCCGTGTTTTCCTAGTATCAGCGTCGGCATTACCATGTGTTTGGCATGCTTGCTGTACACTCTAGCATTGCATAACAAGCTGCCGTTACAGCTGGACTTCGTGGCGCAACGGCAGCGCGTCTGACTCCAGATCAGAAGGTTGCGTGTTCAAATCACGTCGAGGTCAAAGCCGCCTTTGTTTTTATTCCGCACTATTTCATTTTTTAACGTGTTTGAATTTGACTGTTTCCGGACATTTATTTATACAATTTAGCCTATACAACATATTGATTGTATAGCGATCAAACAGATATTTATTGTATTGTGATTCATTTTTATGTTTCATTTGATACAGCACAATAAACTAAAGTGAATCCGAAATTACTGTTGACCAGTCTTCATTGACACAGTTGGGTAATAAAGTCATATTAACACTTCCTTGCATGAGATAGTGAAAATGTGCGTAACCTTTCAGTAAGTATTTTAAATTCATTTGGGAAGGTTTAAGATTGTGAAGAAGTTTAAATATGCTGCGTATTTGCGCATTGGGAACTTTGCATAATGACGTTTTTATTAATGCCACTTTCTTACGGACAGTAGTCAGGGTGATGATACAAGACCAGAGCCAATAAACCTGTTATTTGCTTGTCCTTTCACTACCATATTCTATTGTGCTTGTTCAGAATACGCGTGAATCCTGAAAACATCTTGTTAATATTTAAACAAAGCCAGCAGTCACTTTATTGATCACCCTGTGGATTAACCGCTATAGGAATACAGATGATTGTGTTAAAGATGTTAATAGACTTTCTATGTACACGTTTTAGAGCTAAGCGTTTCTTGAGGCAGTTCAAGCGCGGCACTTTCAGGCAGCCAGTTCCAGTGTTTGCCTTTTGGACTTACTCTGGAAGGAATACAAAAAAAAAAAAAACATTTGTTGAGAACCGCATTTGGGAGAAAACGTAACAGTTTCGAAAAGCATTTGTAAAGGCTTCGGATTCTATTATGGTGTTGCCGAGCTGTTGAACGTTTTTCATTACAGGTTTACTGGATTGCCAAAAAGAATGCTATCTCGAGACATCAATCTTGTCACGCCGAAATAGCTTAGTTGGGAGAGCGTTAAACTGAAGATCTAAAAATCTAAAGGTTCTCAGGCTGGGATGCGGACCATTGAGAACAGTATAAACGATCTATTACTAGACGTAGCTTACAGGAGGAATGCCCTCGTTTAACATGCTAGGATGATCGACTTCGGCATTCTCCAACTGCTGTTTACATTTTCTAACACGTTATGAGGACGAATACAAAGTTTGACACTTTCCTTGTAAGTGGGGGTAAGCACAAGTTATTTTCAGATGTAATGTCTTTATTTAAGCTCAGTCTAGTCCTGCGTAGTGAAAATCACATTACTGTTTAAAGTGTTCTTAAATTGTTTTAACATTAGCAGTGATCCATTTGAAATTTGCTTAATGATTTAAACAACTGAACTTATTGTCAGCTCGGTGCTGAGAAGAAAACACTCCCACTCCTCCTGGTGGATACCGAGACCAATCCCTTCAAAACATGTTTCCCTCTGGAAATGATCCTTTCAAATATAGTCTTATCTTTTATTTGCAGTCCGTCACCCCCAGCTGGCAAGCTCTACTTCATATGATACAATGACTGGGCAACAACGAGGTGTTCCATTAACAATACAAACTAACTTGAGACAGCCAAGTCGTTAAAGCATACCTTAAGAGTGTCATGTGATACAAAAGCAAGTTTTGGCATTTTTGCATTGCCTGCCTCGCCAAACAAGCTCGAGCCACAGCACACAGCGCTGCTGCATCGGGACACAGAGGTGGATTTTAAAGCGACTGAATCAACGAGCTGAGACTACTTTTTGAAAAAAATGAAAACATGCCTCTCGTCGAAATATATGCTATTTAATTAAAAAAATGTTTTGAATTTGCAAATGGCAGACTACATTGCCTTGCCCCCCCCCCCCCCCCCCCCCACAAAAAAAACACAATCTGAATTGCTCATATCAAGCTGCGATGTAGCCTATGAGAATCGCAGACACAATTCGAGGGGAATTAGCTCAAATGGTAGAGCGCTCGCTTCGCATGCGAGAAGTAGCGGGATCGATGCCCGCATTCTCCAAATAGTTTTAACGTATCTGCGTATTTAGTCCCAACGCATTATGGAGATAAATACAAAGTGTGACAATTCTTTGTAACAGAGACGAATTTGTAATATTCCCCAGACTGAAAAACTGCAGTGCACCGTCCGTCGTATGTCTTCCGAGAAGCACAAAGGGAGATTATTTATTTATTTATTTATTTATTTATTTATTAGCAATTAAAGAGTTTGTATTAATTGAGAATAAAAATAAATGGCTTGAAGTTTGTTTCATTTGTAACGTGTTTATAATGAAATATCGGTTTTTGTGTTTTTAACAATCATTGTACTGTATACTAGCTACTGCTGCATGTCCATGATTTTGTTCCTCAGCTTCCCATATGGTCTAGCGGTTAGGATTCCTGGTTTTCACCCAGGCGGCCCGGGTTCGACTCCTGGTATGGGAACGTTCTTGTTATTGTCATTTTGTTACAGAACTGTGGTCATGTGTAATGTGTCTTCAATATGATAATAAAGCTACAGTTACTCGATATATATATATATATATATATATATATATATATATATATATATATATATATATATATACAGAATGATGCAAATGTATTTGACTCTATTCACATTCCCATCGCGTGGAACCATCGCAGTTTGTTTTTAAATTATATTAATCCCTGGTCAAGACAAAGTCTCTCTGGGGTGGGACGATCATTAGAATGCGGATGTAAGGTCTCCGGTCCCATCATAGAAGCAAGATAGTTTATTCACCAATAAATACCTACACATTTATTTATGTTTCTTTTGTTGGTAAATTAACACATTATTGCATTCTGTCATGTCACGCTGTGCACTCTAGGATTGCATAACAAGCATGCACTACGCCAGGACTTCGTGGCGCAACGGTAGCGCGTCTGCCTCCAGATCAGAAGGTTGCGTGTTCAAATAACGTCGAGGTCAAAGCCGTCTTTATTTCTATTCCACTATATTTCATTTTTTAACGTGTTTGGATTTGAATGTCTCCGGAGATTTATTTATACAATTTAGCCTACACAACATATTGATTATAAAGCGCTACTTCCTGGGGGGGAGGGGGGAGTTCAGTTCAATCAAGTTCCAGTCTCTCTGCCATTATCTTGCGCTGCTGTGTTTGTTCAGGTAAAAAGGGCGTGACCAGAGTGGTATGGGCAATCCCGTTAGGTAGCTTGCATGTCAATCTCTCCTTCTTTTCTATTTATACACCCAGCACTGCTTCCGCCCTTCGTCTGTGTTTGTTTTTGGTCTGTGTTTGTTTTTTTTGTTGTTCGCTCCTTTCACTGCAGGTCATTTCTCTGCTCAGCGCTGGTAGACAGTATCAGCTATTTTCCTACCTGCTCAGGTGATTCTTTTCATCATTCAGCTTTTGTATTTTTCTGCAGGAGCTCCATCGTTAGTCTTTTCTGCTCCCTCCAGTCTCCAGTGCAGCTACAGCGCCGTTCAAAGCGCAGCGTCATTCTCAGCTTGCTCTGCGTTTTCATCAGAAAGACTGTTCCGACGTCACCGCTGCACTGCAACTCTTTCACACCGGCGCCTCACAGACCATGGTTACCACGGCAACGCCTCATCGAGTGACTACTGGGAGTGGTAAGTTGCCATGGCGACCAGGCAGCTTTAACAGGCAATGCGAGCCTGTGCCTCACTACTGCAATCTTCTGGCTCCTGCTGCTGCGCTTTTGCAACATGAGAGCTTCAACTCGCCGAATTATGACATCTAAATACTGCAGGCTCCTCTTCTAGACCTACGTTAACTTACTTATATCATCACTAACTGTTCTAAAGCAAACATTTTATCCATTGACACGGATTTTAATCGCAATAACCAAATATATGCTACCCTGCTTCACTGAAGCCAATAGTTTCAATTCCAATCGCAACCTCGAGATGGCAGCATAACACCACAAACTACATAATTTAAACTGATTTGCTATCGCTGCGAATCTCGCACACTCCAAACTTTCTATCAATTCCTGCAGTTCGTTGTCTTTCCGAGGGATTCTCAGTCCCGTCCTGCCTCAACCTCTTTTGCTTCATATATTAACTTGATTATTTCAAATCAAAACCCCTCCCTTCGAGGATCTGGTCATGAAGCCATGCTTATCTGCTTTCTGAGATGTTAAGAATCCACCGTCACATTAATTTTCCAGCTTCCTTGCATCAGGCCATTCCTGCAACCTTCTTGCTCCCGGATTTGCACTTCCTCATTTGCCCCCAACTTCATCAAGGCACTTTATACAACTTTCAAAGTCCATTTCATTCAATTTGAGCTTCCAGGCACATACGGAAACTATGTCCTACGATTATCAACATTTCAGTCAAGTGTCGTCCAACACCGCAATAGACAATACACTCTTAGACTGCTCCTGATCAAATCAATAGGTTTTGCAGCAGCCTCCGAGCAACGCATTCTCATCCTCTCAGGTTCTGCAGAGGCCTCAGATCTACGCATTCTTCATCTCTGCCCAAAGGCAGACCCATCTCCGACATCATCTTAAACGCCTTAACTCTCAAATACCAATTTCCACTGCATTCAGCTGCTCTCTGCTCTCTACAGCAGGCCACTGCACACTACTGACAGCATTCCATCGTTTCTCTGTTTCTGTCTGTCCTAAACGGAGGGGGTTCTCTGTTTTTGTCTCTCCTAAACGGACCCGAGACACTTTTCCTAAGCTCTCCACGCTGCCCAGCTGACAGCTTAGCTGCCTGAGGATGCCGCACTGAGTTGCGAAGGATCTGTCCTTTTGTCCTGTTGGTCCCCTTCCTGTCTCTTGTTCCACTAAATGCCCAGCAGCCAGAGGATGCTGCTTGACCCGTCGGGAGCGAGTGTCAGATTGTTGTATGTTATGTGTTTAAACTTTGCTCTTTCTCTCTCACTTTTACGTCACACCTCTCAAGCCCTCGTAGGCAACCAGTGAAATGTGAGGTGATGTGAATAGAGACAAATACATTGCATCATTCTGTGTATATATATATATATATATATATATATATATATATATATATATATATAAATAATTTCAAGTAACTGTAGGTTTATCATTATAATGAAAACACATTACACATGACCACAGTTCTGTAACAAAATGACAATAACAAAGACTTTCCCATACCGGGAGTCGAACCCGGGCCACCTGGGTGAAAACCAGGAATCCTAACCGCTAGACCATATGGGAAGCTGATTAACAAGCTCCTGGACATGCAACAGTAGCTAGTATACAGTACAATGAGTAAAAAACCACTAATTCATTACAAACATGTTACAAATTAAAGCAAACTTCAAGCCATTTATATTTATTCTCAATTAACACAAACTCTTCAATTGCTAAAAAATATAAAAAAATCTCCCTTTGTGCTTCTCGGAAGGCATACGATGGAGGGCGCACTGCAGCTTTTCAGTCTGCGGGAATATTACAAATTAGCAGACTGCTTTAAAATACACATGTAGGGCGGGCGACTCTGTTACAAAGAATTGTCACACTGTATTTATCTCCATAATGCGTTGGGACTAAATACGCAGATATATTAAAACTATTTGGAGAATGCGGGCATCGATCCCGCTACTTCTCGCATGCTAAGCGAGCGCTCTACCATTTGAGCTAATTCCCCTCGAATTATGCCAGTGATTCTCATAGGCTACATCGCAGCTTGATATGAGCAATTCAGATTGTCAGATTTTTGGCAATGTAGTCTGCCATTTGCAAATTCAAAAAATAAATGGATTAACTAAATAGCAAATATTTCGACTAGAGGTGTTTTCAATTTCTTTAAAAAGTAGTCTCAGCTCGTTGATTCAGTCACTTTAAAATCCACTTCTGTCCCAATGCAGCAGCACTGTGTGCTGTGGCTCGAGCTTGTTTGACGAGGCAGAAATTAAAATGGTATTGAGTGCTGACAAGAGTTTGGTATCAGCTGTTGATTTCCTTGAAAATCTTTTATAATAAAATGAACACATTTATTCATTTTAAAAATAAGTAAAAGTCAACTGTCAGAAGTGAGATTTGAACCCACGCCTTTATTTGGAAACCAACACACACAATTCTTTACAGTCCTTGCTTGTGCTAGAGTGCTGAAGCAAGGTAGTTTTTGTAGTTTGACAGGTTGGTCTCTGTGGCGCAATTGGTTAGCGCGTTCGGCTGTTAACCGAAAGGTTGGTGGTTCAAGCCCACCCAGGGACGATGTGTTTTCCATTTCTTAATCACATTAGAAAATGGCACTCTGATACGTTGTTATTTCTTCCAATTACACTGAAGAAAAAAATGTGCTCTGTTTTTTAGTTCAAAATAATACAAAACAAAAAAATTCTTGCTGTTTGCCGAAACCTGGGATCAAACCAGGGACCTTTAGATTTTCAGTCTAACGCTATTTCGGCTTGACAAGACTCCATTTTCGAGATAACATTATTTTTTAGAACAGCTTTAATATAATTAAGTACATTTCTAAACAATCCGCTAGTAACAAATATAATCTCAAAGCGCTATAATTTATTTATGGAGATAGAATATCCTTTTTGATTCACATTGTAATAGTTTTTGATCGAGATCACCACCACCGCGATCTTGAAATGATTTTTTGTATGACACAGAATTTCAGATCTGAACCGGAATGCCTGGCATCTACAGGCATCTACAAGAACTCTGTCTTTCCAAAGAATTGTGTGTTCTGGTCTCCGAGTGGAGATGTGGGTTCAAATCCCACTTCTGACAGTTCAATTTTACTTATTTTTAAAAGGAATAAATGTGTTCATTTTACTATAAAAGATTGTTTCAAGGAAATCAACAGCTGATACCACACTCTTCTCAGCACTCAATACCATTTTAATTTCCATTTTAAATCCGACTAAAATAGTGTTCCTAACACAGATTGCATTTTGTTGTAAACAGACTACTTGTTAACATCACTGAAACATATTTTGTGTCCAAACATGTTATTTAACTTGATTGTTTTAAAATTCCAAATAACATATTACTGAAAAACATCTCCGTCGACCACTGGATCGTGGTCTCAGGCTGGGATGTGGACCATTGAGAACAGTATAAACCATCTATTACTAGACGTAGCTTCTAGCTTACTCTAGAAATGATCCTTGCAAATATAGTCTTATCTTTTATTGGCAGACCGTCGCCCCCACCTGGCAAGCTCTTCTTCATATGATACAATGACTGGGCAACAACGAGGTGTTACATTAACAATACAAACTAACTTGAGACAGCCAAGCCGTTAAAGCATACCTTAAGTTTGTCATGTGATACAAAAGCAAGTTTTGGCATTTTTGCATCGTCTGCCTCGTCAAACAAGCTCGAGCCACAGCACACAGCGCTGCTGCATCGGGACACAGAGGTGGATTTTAAAGAGACTGAATCAACGAGCTGAGACTACTTTTTGAAGAAATTGAAAACATGCCTCTCGTCAAAAAACTTGCTATTTAATTAAAAAAATGTTTTGAATTTGCAAATGGCAGACTACATTGCCTTGCCCACCCCCCCCCCCCCCCCACAAAAAAAAAAAAATGACAATCTGAATTGCTCATATCAAGCTGCGATGTAGCCTATGAGAATCGCTGCCACAACTCAAGGGGAATTAGCTGAAATGGTAGAGCGCTTTGCTTAGCATGCGAGAAGTAGCGTGATCGCTGCCCGCATTCTCCAAATAGTTTTAACGTATCTGCGTTTTTAGTCCCAACGCATTATGGAGATAAATACAAAGTGTGAGACGCCCGCCCTACATGTGTATTTTAAAGCACAGTCTCCTAATTTGTAATATTCCCCAGACTGAAAAACTGCAGTGCGCCGTCCATCGTATGTCTGTCCATAGAAGCAAGATAGTTTATTCACAAATAAATACCTACACATTTATTTTTGTTTCTTTTTTTGTTAAATTAACACATTATTGCATTCTGTCATGTCACGCTGTGCACTCTAGGATTGCATAACAAGCATGCACTACGCCAGGACTTCGTGGCGCAACGGTAGCGCGTCTGACTCCAGATCAGAAGGTTGCGTGTTCAAATCACGTCGAGGTCAAAGCCGTCTTTATTTCTATTCCACTATATTTCATTTTTTAACGTGCCTGGATTTGAATGTCTCCGGACATTTATTTATACAATTTATACAATTTATTGATTATATAGCGACAAACAAATTTCAATCAAGTTCCAGTCTCTCTGCCATTATCTTGCGCTGCTGTGTTTGTTCAGGTAAAAAGGGCGTGACCAGAGCGGTATGGGCAATCCCGTTAGGTAGCTTGCATGTCAATCTCTCCTTCTTTTCTATTTATACACCCAGCACTGCTTCCGCCCTTCGTCTGTGTTTGTTTTTGGTCTGTGTTTGTTTTTTTGTTATTCGCTCCTTTCACTACAGGTCATTTCTCTGCTCAGCGCTGGTAGACAGTATCAGCTATTTTCCTACCTGCTCAGGTGATTCTTTTCATCATTCAGCTTTTGTATTTTTCTGCAGGAGCTCCATCGTTAGTCTTCTCTGCTCCCTCCAGTCTCCAGCGCAGCTACAGCGCCGTTCAAAGCGCAGCGTCATTCTCAGCTTGCTCTGCGTTTTCATCAGAAAGACTGTTCCGACGTCACCGCTGCACTGCAACTCTTTAACACCGGCGCCTCACAGACCATGGTTACCACGGCAACGCCTCATCGAGTGACTACTGGGAGTGGTAAGTTGCCATGGCGACCAGGCAGCTTTAACAGGCAATGCGAGCATGTGCCTCACTACTGCAATCTTCTGGCTCCTGCTGCTGCGCTTTTGCAACATGAGAGCTTCAACTCGCCGAATTATGACATCTAAATACTGCAGGCTCCTCTTCTAGACCTACGTTAACTTACTTATATCATCACTAACTGTTCTAAAGCAAACGTTTTATCCATAGACAAGGATTTTAATCGCAATAACCAAATATATGCTACCCTGCTTCACTGAAGCCAATATTTTCAATTCCAATCGCAACCTCGAGATGGCAGCATAACACCACAAACTACATAATTTAAACTGATTTGCTATCGCTGCGAATCTCGCACACTCCAAACTTTCTATCAATTCCTGCAGTTCGTTGTCTTTCCGAGGGATTCTCAGTCACGTCCTGCCTCAACCTCTTTTGCTTCATATATTAATTTGATTATTTCAAATCAAAACCCCTCCCTTCGAGGATCTGGTCATGAAGCCATGCTTATCAGCTTTCTGAGATGTTAAGAATCCACCGTCACATTAATTTTCCAGCGTCCTTGCATCAGGCCATTCCTGCAACCTTCTTGCTCCCGGATTTGCACTTCCTCATTTGCCCCCCACTTCATCAAGGCACTTAATACAACTTTCAAAGTCCATTTCATTCAATTTGAGCTTCCAGGCACATACGTAAACTATGTCCTACGATTATCAACATTTCAGTCAAGAGTCCTCCAGCACCGCAATAGACAATACACTCTTAGACTGCTCCTGATCAAATCAATAGGTTTTGCAGCAGCCTCCGAGAAACGCATTCTCATCCTCTCAGGTTCTGCAGAGGCCTCAGATCTACGCATTCTTCATCTCTGCCCAAAGGCAGACCCATCTCCGACATCATCTTAAACGCCTTAACTCTCAAATACCAAGGCTGCCTGACCCTTCGGGAGCGAGTGTCAGATTGTTGTATGTTATGTGTTTAAACTTTGCTCTTTCTCTCTCACTTTTACGTCACCCCTCTCAAGCCCTCGTAGGCAACCAGTGAAATGTGAGGTGATGTGAATAGAGTCAAATACATTGCATCATTCTGCAGTAACATTGCAGCAGTAACTGTAGGTTTATCATCATAATGAAAACACATTACACATGACCACAGTTCTGTAACAAAATGACAATAACAAAGACGTTCCCATACCGGGAGTCGAACCCGGGCCACCTAGGTGAAATCCAGGAATCCTAACCACTAGACCATATGGGAAGCTGATTAATGAGCTCCTGGACATGCAACAGTAGCTAGTATACAGTACAATGATGGTAAAAAACCACTAATTCATTACAAACACGTTACAAATTAAAGCAAACTTCAAGCCATTTATATTTATTCTCAATTAACACAAACTCTTCAATTGCTAAAAAATATAAAAAAATCTCCCTTTGTGCTTCTCGCAAGGCATACGATGGAGGGCGCACTGCAGTTTTTCAGTCTGCGGGAATATTACAAATTAGCAGACTGCTTTAAAATACACATGTAGGGCGGGCGACTCTGTTACAAAGAATTGTCACACTGTATGTATCTCCATAATGCGTTGGGACTAAATACGCATATATATTAAAACTATTTGGAGAATGCGGGCATCGAGCCCGCTACTTCTCGCATGCGAATCGAGCGCTCTACCATTTGAGCTAATTCCCCTCGAATTATGCCAGTGATTCTCATAGGCTACATCGCAGCTTGATATGAGCAATTCAGATTGTCAGATTTTTGGCAATGTCTGCCATTTGCAAATTCAAAAAATAAATGGATTAACTAAATAGCAAATATTTTGACTAGAGGTATGTTTTCAATTTCTTCAAAAAGTAGTCTCAGCTCGTTGATTCAGTCGTTTTAAAATCCACCTCTGTGTCCCGATGCAGCAGCACTGTGTGCTGTGGCTCAAGTTTGTTTGACGAGGCAGAAATTAAAATGGTATTGAGTGCTGACAAGAGTTTGGTATCAGCTGTTGATTTCCTTGAAAATCTTTTATAATAAAATGAACACATTTATTCATTTTAAAAATAAGTAAAAGTCAACTGTCAGAAGTGAGATTTGCACCCACGCCTCCATTTGGAAACCAAAACACACAATTCTTTACAAAGTCATTGCTTGTGCTAGAGTGCTGCAGCAAGTTAGTTCGCTTTCAAGTCGAAAATTACCATCAAGGAATGGGACATTGCCGTCAGGCAGTAGGGATTGGCTGAGCTTTATGTCAAAGCTGCCGATAGGCCTCCGCGCAAGCTGCCGTGTAAGCCCGCCCCCCTGGGAGCTTACTATACGCAGCGCGCGGAGAGTCACTTCCTCTTTTGCCTTCAGCATCAGTAGCGGTAGGACTTAGAGCTATTTAACTGATTGTACTCACTAAAGCTCAGGCTTGAGAAGCTGGTTTATCCCCTTCTCCGTGTTTATTTCAGTCATACTCTCCGGAGTTATTATTGTTTATTATTATTGTTATTGTATTATTATTTAGGATTATATATTGTTTAACATTATATATTCCTTTTCGCTTTGCTTCGGCATCACGTTCTTCATGGTCTCCCCGTCTTTCCTCTGTTCTTAATTATTATTGTGTGGGTTTTTTGTATATATATATTTTGTATATATATTTATATTTTATTGTATATATATATATTGTTATATATATTGTATATTGTGTGTTCGGACGCGTGTTGCGTTGGCCTTGGCCCACGCGCATTTTGCATCCTCGGTCTAGCTTAGGCTAGACCGTGTGTGTGTGCGGGTAGTCTGCTCTGCAGTCTTCCCCCGCGCGGCGCGTTCCCACCACGTGGTATTGCACTACACTCCCTTACCTTCTGCAGCGTCCACAAAAAAAAAAAATCCCTTCACTATACAGAGGAAGACAACCACCAACGTGCAAAATCCACAGCACCTTTCAGGTAGGTATTGCACAGCATCAGACACTGTACCAGCACTTAGCGTCTCCGCTTGGCGGGTCAGCTGACGCTTAGGCGTCTGTGCTAGCGTTCCACGCTCGGTACTCGCGCATCAGCGCTCGCGCTCCGGCGCTTTTGGTGTCAGCGCTTGTGCGCTTGGTGCAGCGCTTCGGCGCTTTGTGCAGCGCTTCTGCGCTTGGTGCTTAGTGCTTCTGCACTTGGGGCTCAGTGCTCGACGCTCGACGCTTCGGCGCTAGGTGCTCGACGCTCGGTGCACGTTCCATCAGCTCTTGGTGCTCGGTGCTCGACACTCGGTGCTCGACGCTCGACGCTTCGGCGCTCGACGCTCGGTGCTCGACGCTTGGCGCCTCGACGCACGCACCCTCGACGCTCGACGCACGCACCTCGGTGCTCGACGCTTCGGCGCTTGGTGCTCGACGCACGCACCCTCGACGCACGCACCTCGGCGCTCGACGCGGCGGCGCTTGACGCACGCACTTCAGGTGCTCGATGCTTGGTGTCTGACGCTTAGGCGTCCGACGCGCGCACCTCGGCGTTTGACGTGACAGTGCTCGACGCACACTCTTTGGTGCTTGACGTCAATACTAGACGCTTCGGCGTTCTACTATGTCTGGGTTCCACCGTTGCGTGACCTGTCAGGCCAAGTTGCCTGCCAGCGACCCTCATGAAGACTGCGTCGCATGCTTGGGGCCGGACCATGCCGCATCTGCCCTGGCAGATAGGGCATACTGCCAGCTATGTGCAGGGTTTCAGACACGCACCCTTCGCCAGAGAGCGAGGAAGGCAGTTGGAGGTCGTTCCCCATCCTTGGGCTCGTCCCACACCGTCTCGGCCCCACCGTCATCGATCGTGTCGCTGCCGGCGACGTCTCAGCTCCCTCTGAGCCCATCTTCCCAGCTTACAGCTGGTCAGAGATCTCCAGCCAGGCGTGCTCGGGAAAGTTCCCGTTAGTCCCTCCTCTCGCGGGGCACGCCCCCGTCGGGAGTCTCGATCCAGGTCTCGATCGCCTTGCCGGAGAAGGCACTCTCGCTCCCCTCTGAGGGGTAGGCGTTACCAGGACACATCTGGGGTGGCTGAGCTCACCTCCAAGATGTCACAATTTATGGAGCTCATGATGGGACAACAATCCCTCCTTATGACCCTATCAAATGTGGCGCCTCGGGCCCCAGAGCTAGTAACCGGACCCAGCACTAGTCAGCTGACGGTTCCTCCACCAGTGCCCCAGGAAGTAGAGTGGGACGCAGATGCTGTCTCAAGGGACGCATCTGATGCAGACCCGCTCTTTGAGGACACAGAGCCTGAGGTGGCATCCCAGCACTCTGGGCAGGACGACCCTGAAGTGCTGGATACTAATGACCCTATCTGGTCAGTGGTGGAGAGGGCAGCCCGTCACTTAGGCGTGGATTGGCCTGCGTCAGAGCCAACACGACGCTCTTTATTTGAGTTGCCATCGGCTCCGCCGCTTCAGTCCAGGATGCTCCCGGCATTCCCGGATTTTATTAAGGAGGTGCAGTCCACCTGGGGAGCCCCGGCCTCCGCCCCGGCGACTTCTCGCAAGGCTTCGGCTTTTACCATGCACGGGGCGAGCGAAGCTGGATTAGCGTCCTTTCCGCCAGTGGGCGCCGCGTTCGCCGTGCTAGTAAAGGCGCCGACATTATCGGGGCTGGCTAAGGACCATTCCTGCCCTAACAGGCTGTGTAGGATTACGGAGGCCCACCTAAAAAAGGGTTATGCCGCGGCTACAGAGGCAGTTAGACTGTCTAACGTGGCCAGCCTCCTGACACTCTACCAGGCGGCGCTGATTCGCGACCTGCCTGAGTCCCCATCTGTCGGACTTAGAACCGAGCTGGGTGCAGTTGCACAGCTTTTGGTTAAGCTGGCTCAGCTGAATGTGCGAGCACAGGGCAGGAGCATTGCTTCCCTTGTAGTGGCAAGGAGGCAGCTCTGGCTCTCACAGGCCAGTGTACAGGAGCCTGATAAGGCCCCGTTGCTAGATGCTCCTATATCCCCGGGGCACACGTTTGGCCCAGCGGTGGAGGAGATGCTGCAACGCTCCGTCAAGGCGCGTGAGGCGTCGCAGCAGTTGGCTAAGATGTGGCCAAGCAAGCCTTTCCAGCCAAGGCGGCCGCAGGAGCGCCAATGGCGCAGGGCGCCGCCGCAGCAGCAAGTGCACCCACAGGGCAGTAAAACCGCCCCTTTGGGGGTTTCAGCACGCAGCCAACCTGCGTTTGCAAGACCGCAGCGTGGAGGGTGGCGCCCCAGAGGAGGTAGCAGACCACGCCCTCGTGGCTCTGGTCAGGCCCCTCGTGAGCGAGTGCAGCCTAAGCAGCCCTGAGAAACCCTGGCAGCCATTAACCCACCCCTACACTGTTACACAGCTTCTGTTCTGGCAACAATGCACCAACGACATCTGGGTGCGCAAGACTATACTCACCGGGTACACCCTTCAATTCCGGTTAACCCCCCCCCCCCCCCCCCTTCAGGGGAGTGGGGGTAACTGCAGTGAAGGACTCGGTTCAGTCCTCAGCTCTAAATGCAGAAATACAGGCATTGCTCAAGAAGCGTGCCATTCAACTAGTAGACCCTGCTCTGACCGACCAGGGGTTCTACTCCAAGTACTTCCTAGTGCCAAAAAAGGACGGCGGGCTCTGCCCTATTTTAGATCTGCGACTACTGAACAAATACCTACGGGTGTTGTCGTTCAAGATGCTTACGCACAGGCACATTGTCCAGTCTGTCCGGCAGGGCGACTGGTTTACCACCGTAGACCTCACAGATGCATACTTTCACGTTCCCATCTGTCCGGGTCACAGGAAGTACCTACGTTTCGCATTTCAGAGCAGGGTCTACGAGTTTTGTGTCCTGCCATTCGGCCTGTCTCTAGCTCCTCGAACCTTTTTGAAGTGTATGGACGCCATTTTAGCCCCCTTGCGGGCTCAAGGCATCCGACTGCTGAACTATCTGGACGACTGGCTCGTCTGCGCGCAGTCAAAGGAGCAGTTGGCACAGCACACAGTGATGGTTACAGACCATCTTCAGCGGCTAGGTCTGAAGGTCAATTCAGAAAAGAGCCGCCTCGTGCCGAGCCAACAGACCGAATTCTTGGGTCTGCATCTGGACTCTGTGTCCATGGAAGCGACCCTGTCGACACAAAGAGTTGCCTCACTGGAGCGGTGTCTCTCCCTATTCAGGTTGAGAGAAACAGTCAGCATGGAGCTGTGTCAGTGCATGCTGGGGTTGATGGCTGCTGCCTCGCAAGCCCTTCCTTTGGGCTTACTACACCAGAGACCTCTGCAGGCCTGGTTCAATGCCTTCGCGTTGCATCCGCGGAGAGACAAACACCGCAGGTTGAGGGTATCCCGAACCTGCTGGGAAGCACTGCGCTGGTGGAAAGTTCCGTCGAACATCCGCCAGGGTGTACGCTTGGGTCCCATCTTCCGAAGGGAGGTTATTACGACCGACGCTTCCAACCAAGGTTGGGGAGCAGTCTGGAACGGGTCGGGGACTCGCGGAGTGTGGTCAGGACCCTGGAGGTCGGCCCACATCAATGCTCTGGAACTCAGAGCGGTGGACCTTGCCCTGCGGCACTTCTTGCCAGTGCTTCTAGGCAAGCACGTGTTAGTGCGGTCAGACAACACCACGGTAGTGGCGTATATCAACCGCCAGGGCGGCTTGCGGTCCCCCGGTCTTCACCGGTTGGTAACACGGCTGTTGCTTTGGGCTCAACCGCGTTTAGCCTCTCTGCGGGCGGTTCACCTACCGGGCAGAGTCAATTACGCAGCGGATCTCCTGTCCAGAGGAGGTCCTCTTGCAGGCGAATGGCATCTTCACCCTCGGGTGGTAGAGCGAGAGACCACGCACTGCCCCCTATGGTTCTCGGTGAAGGACCTCGACAGCCCCCTAGGAGTCGATGCACTGGCTCACGAATGGCCGCCAGGGCTCCTGTACGCATTTCCACCGATTCCGATGCTCCCCGCCTTCTTGGAGAAGGTCAGGGTAGAGCAAGCGACAGTGATCCTGATCGCTCCTCGGTGGCCTCGGAGGATATGGTTCCCGAGTCTAGTGCAGTTGTTGCACGGTCGCCCGAGGGAGCTCCCTCTGCGAGCGGACCTGTTGTCCCAAGCCCAAGGAGGGCTATGGCACCCGAACCCCAAGCTCATGCAGCTATGGGCTTGGCCCCTGAGCGGGAGCGCCTGTCAGCCTTAGGGCTTTCGACGGCGGTTATATCCACCATTCAGAGTGTGAGAGCGCCCTCTACTCGGTCGCAATATGCGTATAAGTGGCAATTGTTTCAGAGTTGGTGTCTGGCTGAGGGCCATGACCCGGTCTCCTGCCCTATGGCAGTGATATTACAGTTTCTGCAGAAGCTGTTAGATGAGGGTAAGTCTCCCTCTACACTTAAAGTGTATTTGGCCGCTATTTCGGCTTGCCATGTACGCATTGACGGGTTATCACCTGGTTGCCATTTCCTGGCATCTCAGTTCCTAAAGGGCGCAAGACGCTTGCGGCCTCCAAGGTCGACCAGTTTACCGTCTTGGAGCCTTGATGTGGTGCTAGAAGCCCTTACCAAGGCACCGTTCGATCCTCTCCACAGTGTGGATATGAAGTTCGTGTCTATTAAGACTGCGTTTTTGCTGTCAGTGGTATCAGCAAAACGTGTGGGCGAGTTACATGCACTCTCGGTGCATCCATCATGTACTCGTTTCGCAGGAGACGGTTCTAAGGTCTCCATGCGTCCAAATCCGGCCTTTTTACCCAAGGTCCTGCCTCAATATCCCCGTTTCACATGAACCAAACAGTCGAGTTGATGGCGTTCCATCCTCCTCCTTTTTCTTCCCCAGAGGAAGAGCGGTTACACATGCTCTGCCCTGTGCGGGCATTGAGGTGTTATATTGATCGCACAAAGACTGTGAGGCAAACAGAACAGCTGTTCATATGCCATGGTTCTAAAACTTTGGGTCAGCCGCTGTCTAAGCAACGCCTTTCTCATTGGATAGTGGATGCTATTCAGTTAGCATATGATACTATGGGCCTTCCGCCACCAGGGCAGTTGAAGGCACATTCCACTAGGGGTATGGCAACATCCTGGGCCCTCTTTAGAGGGGTGCCGATGTCTGACATTGGCGCTGCAGCCAGTTGGGTTACAACTCATACATTTACGAGGTTCTACCGGTTAAATGTACTGGAATCCTCTGCTCCGTCATTTGGAGCATCTGTGTTGCACTCTATGACGCCTCAGGTTGCGGACGTCTAGAGTGGTTGACAATATGGTGTGACTATTCCACCTTGGGACAGGTGTCATTGCGAGCATAGACGCTGAGGCGCAGCTCCGCATATGTGTAGATCTACTGCCTACGCAGTTGCGTTATGACGTAAGGCTGTCCTACTGCCGAGAATCCTCTCTCGCGACGGCTTGGGTACACTGTTCCCATACCTTGATGGTTATTTTCCACTTGAAAGGGAACGATAGGTTGCGGATGCAACCCCGGTTCCCTGAAAGAGAAAATAACCATCAAGCCGCCAGGTCGCTCTGGAGGCCTTCACGGCCTGAAGGGCAAAAGAGGAAGTGACTCTCCACGCGCTGTGTATAGTAAGCTCCCAGGGGGGCGGGCTTACACGGCAGCTTGCGCGGAGGCCTATCGGCAGCTTTGACATAAAGCTCAGCCAATCCCTACTGCCTGACGGCAATGTCCCATACCTTGATGGTTATTTTCTCTTTCAGGGAACCGGGGTTGCATCCGCAACCTATCGTTTTATTGGATAACACCCTGGGAGCTCGACAGAACAGTGTGTATGCATATTGCTAAAATGGAAACCAAATATACACGATTCAAATGGGAATCGTATTCAGATTTTAAGCACAAATTAGATAGACTTCACAGTGCAAAGGAGGAAGGCAGACAATGCAAATGAGGCAACTGGCTCCTACTTTTTAAATCATACGAGAAACTTGAACCCAATTAAGCTTTTAACCGCCTGCAGTCTGGAATGAGTTTGAAATGTTGTTGTAACACCTCACTGGGCAACAGCAATTGCATTATATGAAAGCTCCTGTTAATTTGTCAGCGGCACAGCTACCGGTGCCACTCAGAGTTGGAGGGAGACGGTCGGCCACTTGCCCATAAAACAATACTTTCAGGGATCATTTCTATAGCGATTTGCTAGCAAAATGCGTTTTTAAAGTGTTTGGACTCGCTATCCACGAGGAAGAGTGAGAGTGTTCGCTTTTGAGCGTGAAGGAGACAGTGAGTGTTGTTTTTGGCCAACTGCTCCCTGTTATTGATGACCCCTCCAGTGTTCCTTAGGGGGCTGGAGGAAGCGGACACGTTCTGAGTGGGTATCTTGCCTAAAGGTACTCAAGACGAACTACAGTTGCAAAGCACTGCTGCTTTTTCGACGATTGATTAAAACTATCAATCTGACTGAAAACACGGATCACATTAATTGTGATCGGTTTGATACCAATAGGCTTACATGACAGGTATTGTGTATAGACAAAGTCATATACACAGAAATGAACACGGACAGTGTTTATTAAGGGCTGACTCGTTGAAACGTTCGAGAGATCTCGGTGTACTGGACAAATATACTGGATTTTTTCCATGTCGTAATTGTGCCGCCTGTGATAATGCGTTTGAAACTAGAGATAATGTGAGACAATGTCTGTTACTGGCGGATTGTTTACAAATGTACTCAATTATGTTACAACTTTTGTGTCTACGAAACATATCTGTAACATTTATGTAATGCCTGTGTGGTTTTTTCATGAAGTTAATTTGCTAACAGACTGTTCTGATTTGTTTCTAACCGTGAAGCGATCGCTCTGTTTGCCGTATATTTTCTTTCTGTAAGAGGAGTGTCCTTGTGATCCCATATAGAATGCGACGAAACAGGTCGCCCTCCTTAATATAAACAGATAAAGAATAAGTTCACGCACACCCCAGGTGATTTACTGCAGCGTCAGACATTGGAGGTTCAGCAGTGTACTGCAGTGTTGGGCAAAGTCGACGGTGTCAGTCAGGATGGCCGAGCGGTCTAAGGCGCTGCGTTCAGGTCGCAGTCTCTCTGGAGGCGTGGGTTCGAATCCCACTTCTGACAAACCTTTTTGTTCATTTATTTCTTAAAACGTCCACCGAATGCTTTGTAATTTGATTTGTTTTTCTTGTTAGTATTCGAATCACAAGGTCGTTAAATGAGAGAAAGTCACCGCAAGCCTGCACCTCACCACATCCTTCACACTGTTAAACTGCCTCATTATGACGAGGCCTCTAATTATGCCTTTCCGATACTTTGAATGTGTTATTGTTGAGTTTAACATGAGAACATCTTAGTAGAACAATCATAATGTCCGCAGGACTTATTTTCCTCGGCTTCTAGTAACAAGCTTTGAGTGTGTGGCCGGTTAGCTCAGTTGGTTAGAGCCTGGTGCTAATAACGCCAAGGTCGTGGGTTAGATCCCCGTACGGGCCACGGCTTTTCTTCTTTAAAGAAACCACAGCATTTGTAATGGTGCCAAAATGAACAATCTTTAACAAAATGAACCGAAGCGATATGAAGTACAACCAGTAATATTTCAGACTTCCTGAGCTTTAAACATGTATTAACAATGAACACATACAATCAATTAAAAACAAAGCTTACGTAGTGGGCAGGATTCGAACCTGCGCGGGGAAACCCCAATGGATTTCTAGTCCATCGCCTTAACCACTCGGCCACGACTACATGCTCGCTCGGTTGTTTGTGAAAATCTCCAAAAGAAGTAAACGAAACCCGCAGTAATGCTGTAGATGGCAGTATAGGCTAACTAATGAACCGAAGTCAAATGCCTTTGTTGAAACTGTCAGATTTGTACAAGGCAAGCACACGTGGGAAATGTAAATACAATATAATTTTTGTTAACGTTCATAATAATGAATACATCTTTATTTCAAAATACGTAGCTATTTAACTGATCTTTTCAAAAAAACACCCCCATCCACAAAACAAAGTAGTTATTTATTTCAACTGAAAAATTGACTTGCTTCATGGCTGTTCCCAGAGCACTCGAGCACGTTCTGGCTAGCGTGAGCGGACTTAGCAGATAACAAGATCTACAAAATATCACATGCTAATAAAACATACCATAATTATGTTCGTTTTTATTATACATGGTGACTTACAGAGACTAGGGTGTGTGAACTATGCATCAGCTGCAGTGTCACTTACAGTTACATCTCACCCGAAAACGGGGCACAAGAAAGTTAAGTGACTTGCTCAGGGTCACACAATGAGTCAGTGGCGGAGGTGGGATATGTATCGGGGGACCTCCTGGTTACAAGCCCTTCATCTTTAAACACTGGACCATGCAGCCTCCTATAACAAAATCACACCCCAGATTTGACTCCCACCCACAATCCCTGGCATAGAAGGCCAGTGCCTTATCCATTAGGCCACAAGGGCTGACACGATAAACACAGTTGGTAGTACTAAAGAAAGAGGGAACAATAGTATCGTGGTTTAATACATCATATCCAAGCCATCGTTGGTGTTCAAACACAGCAGAGTGTTACATTGGGAAAGGGCCGTACTTTTCAGTACGTATTTGATATTCATGTGGGAAGATTTAAGATTGTGAAGAAGTTTAAGTATGCTGCGTATTTGCGCATTGGGAACCTTACATAATTAGGTTTTTGATTAATGCCACTTTCTTACGGACAGTAATCAAGGTGACGATACAAGACCAGAGCCAATAAAGCAGTTATTTTCCTGTCCTTTCATTACCATATTCTAGTGTGCTTGTTCAGAATATGCGTGAATCGTGAAAACATCTTGCCAATATGTGAACAAAGCCAGCATTCACTTTATTGATCACCATGTGTATTAACCGCTATTGGAAAACAGATGATTGTGTTAAAGATGTTAATAGATTTTTAATGTACACGTTTTAGAGCTAAACGTTTGTTGAGACAGTTCAGGCGCTGTAGCAGTGTTTAACTATTTCCTGGATGTTTGCCTTTTGGTCTTACTCTAGAAAAAGTAATAATAATACTAAAAAGTAGGCAAAACCATTTTTTGAGAAACCGCATTTGGGAGAAAAACTAACAGTTTGGAAACGCATTTGCAAAGGCATTGGATTCTATTGTGGTGTTTCCGAACTGTTGAACGTTTCTCATTACATGCAGGTTTATTGGCTTGACAAAAAGGCGATTGACGAAAAGAATGCTGTCTCGATAGAAAAATCGCGTCAAGCTGAAATAGCTCAGAGTTAGACTGTAACTGTCTCTGCTTCGATGCTGGGTTTTTGCAAACAGCACGACTAGGGTTTTTTTTTTTTTAATTAATTTTTTGAATTAAAAAAACAGCACATTTTTTCTTCAGTGTAATTGGAGGAAATAAAAACGTATTATAGTGCAATTTTCTAATGCGATTAAGAAATGCAAAAAGCATCATCCCTGCGTGGGCTTGAAACACCAACCTTTCGATTAACAGCCGAACGTGCTAACCGATTATGGTGTTTTATTGGATAACACCCTGGGAGCTTGACAGAACAGTGTGTATGTATATTGCTAAAATGGAAACCAAATATACACGATTCAACTGGGAATCGTATTCAGATTTTAAGCACAAATTTGATAGACTTCACAGTGCAAAGGAGGAAGGCAGACAATGCAAATGAGGCAACTGGCTCCTACATTTTAAATCATACGAGAAACTTGAACCCAATTAAGCTTTTAACCGCCTGCAGTCTGGAATGAGTTTGAAATGTTGTTGTAACACCTCACTGGGCAACAGCAATTGCATTATATGAAAGCTCCTGTTAATTTGTCAGCGGCACAGCTACCGGTGCCACTCAGAGTTGGAGGGAGACGGTCGGCCACTTGCCCATAAAACAATACTTTCAGGGATCATTTCTATAGTGATTTGCTAGCGAAATGCGTTTATAAAGTGTTTGGACTCGCTATCCACGAGGAAGAGTGAGAGTGTTCGCTTTTGAGTGTGAAGGAGACAGTGAGTTTTGTTTTTGGCCAACTGCTCGCTGTTATTGATTACCCCTCCAGTGTTCCTTAGGGGGCTGGAGGAAGCGGACACGTTCTGAGTGGGTATCTTGCCTAAAGGTACGCAAGACGAACTACAGTTGCAAAGCACTGCTGCTTTTTCGACGATTGATTAAAACTATCAATCTGACTGAAAACACGGATCACATTAATTGTGATCGGTTTGATACCAATAGGCTTACATGACAGGTATTGTGTATAGACAATGTCATATACACAGAAATGAACACGGACAGTGTTTATTAAGGGCTGACTCGTTGAAACGTTCGAGAGATCTCGGTGTACTGGACAAATATACTGGATTTTTTCCATGTCGTAATTGTGCCGCCTGTGATAATGCGTTTGAAACTAGAGATAATGTGAGACAATGTCTGTTACTGGCGGATTGTTTACAAATGTACTCAATTATGTTACAACTTTTTTGTCTACGAAACATATCTGTAACATTTATGTAATGCCTGTGTGGTTTTTTTCATGAAGTTAATTTGCTAACAGACTGTTCTGATTTGTTTCTAACCGTGAAGCGATCGCTCTGTTTGCCGTATATTTTCTTTCTGTAGAGGAGTGTCCTTGTGATCCCATATACAATGCGACGAAACAGGTCGCCCTCCTTAATATAAACAGAAAAAGAATAAGTTCACGCACACACCAGGTGATTTACTGCAGCGTCAGACATTGGAGGTTCAGCAGTGTACTGCAGTGTTGGGCAAAGTCGACGGTGTCAGTCAGGATGGCCGAGCGGTCTAAGGCGCTGCGTTCAGGTCGCAGTCTCTCTGGAGGCGTGGGTTCGAATCCCACTTCTGACAAATCTTTATTGTTCATTTATTTCTTAAAACGTCCACTGAATGCTTGGTAATTTGATTTGTTTTTCTTGTTAGTATTCAAATCACAAGGTCGTTAAATGAGAGAAAGTCACCGCAAGCCTGCACCTCACCACATCCTTCACACTGTTAAACTGCCTCATTATGACGAGGCCTCTAATTATGCCTTTCCGATACTTTGAATGTGTTATTGTTGAGTTTAACATGAGAACATCTTAGTAGAACAATCATAATGTCCGCAGGACTTATTTTCCTCGGCTTCTAGTAACAAGCTTTGAGTGTGTGGCCGGTTAGCTCAGTTGGTTAGAGCGTGGTGCTAATAACGCCAAGGTCGCGGGTTCGATCCCCGTACGGGCCATGGCTTTTCTTTTTTAAAGAAACCACAGCATTTGTAATGGTGCCAAAATGAACAATCTTTAACAAAATTAACCGAAGCGATATGAAGTACAACCAGTAATATTTCAGACTTCCTGAGCTTTAAACATGTATTAACAATGAACACATACAATCAATTAAAAACAAAGCTTACGTAGTCGGCAGGATTCGAACCTGCGCGGGGAAACCCCAATGGATTTCAAGTCCATCGCCTTAAACACTCGGCCACGACTACATGCTCGCTCAATTATCTGTGAAAATATCCAAAAGAAGTAAACGAAACCCGCAGTAATGCTGTAGATGGCAGTATAGGCTAACTAATGAACCGAAGTCAAATGCCTTTGTTGAAACTGTCAGCTTTGTACAAGGCAAGCACACGTGGGAAATGTAAATACAATATAATTTTTGTTAACGTTCATAATAATGAATATATCTTTATTTCAAAATACGTAGCTATTTAACTGATCTTTTCAAAAAACACCCCCATCCACAAAAACAAAGTAGTTATTTATTTCAACTGAAGAATTGACTTGCTTCACGGCTGTTGCCAGAGCACTCGAGCACGTTCTGGCTAGCGTGAGCGGACTTAGCAGATAACAAGATCTACAAAATATCACATGCTAATAAAACATACCATAATTATGTTCGTTTTTATTATACATGGCGACTTACAGAGACTAGGGTGTGTGAACTATGCATCAGCTGTAGAGTCACTTACATTTACATCTCACCTGAAAAACGGAGCACAAGAAAGTTAAGTGACTTGCTCAGGGTCACACAATGAGTCAGTGGCGGAGGTGGGATATGTATCGGGGGACCTCCTGGTTACAAGCCCTTTATCTTTAACCACTGGACCACACAGCCTCCTATAACAAAATCACACCACAGATTTGACTCGCACCCACAATCCCTGGCATAGAAGGCCAGTGCCTTATCCATTAGGCCACAAGGGCTGACACGATAAACAAAGTTGGTAGTACTAAAGAAAGAGGGAACAATAGTATCGTGGTTTAATACATCATATCCAAGCCATCGTTGGTGTTCAAACACAGCAGAGTGTTACACTGGGAAAGGGCCGTACTTGTCAGTACGTATTTGACATTCATGTGGGAAGATTTAAGATTGTGAAGAAGTTTAAATATGCTGCGTATTTGCGCATTGGGAACCTTACATAATTAGGTTTCTGATTAATGCCAGTTTCTTACGGACAGTAATCAAGGTGACGCTACAAGACCAGAGCCAATAAAGCAGTTATTTTCCTGTCCTTTCATTACCATATTCTAGTGTGCTTGTTCAGAATATGCGTGAATCGTGAAAACATCATGCCAATATGTGAACAAAGCCAGCATTCACTTTATTGATCACCATGTGGATTAACCGCTATTGGAAAACAGATGATTGTGTTAAAGATGTTAATAGATTTTTAATGTACACGTTTTAGAGCTAAACGTTTGTTGAGACAGTTCAGGCGCTGTAGCAGTGTTTAACTATTTCCTGGATGTTTGCCTTTTGGTCTTATTCTAGAAAAAGTAATAATAATACTAAAAAGTAGGCATTAACCATTTTTTGAGAAACCACATTTGGGAGAAAAACTAACAGTTTGGAAACGCATTTGCAAAGGCATTGGATTCTATTGTGGTGTTTCCGAACTGTTGAACGTTTCTCATTACATGCAGGTTTACTGGCTTGACAAAAAGGCGATTGACGAAAAGAATGCTGTCTCGATAGAAAAATCGCGTCCAGCTGAAATAGCTCAGTTGGGCGAGCGTTAGACTGTAACGGTTCCTGCTTCGATACCGGGGTTTTTGCAAACAGCACGACTAGGGGTTTTTTTTTAAATTAATTTTTTGAATTAAAAAAAAAACAGCACATTTTTTCTTCAGTGTAATTGGAGGAAATAAAAACGTATTATAGTGCAATTTTCTAATGCGATTAAGAAATGCAAAAAGCATCATCCCTGCGTGGGCTTGAAACACCAACCTTTCGATTAACAGCCGAACGTGCTAACCGATTATGGTGTTTTATTGGATAACACCCTGGGAGCTCGACAGAACAGTGTGTATGTATATCGCTAAAATGGAAACCAAATATACACGATTCAACTGGGAATCGTATTCAGATTTTAAGCACAAATTTGATAGACCACAGTGCAAAGGAGGAAGGCAGACAATGCAAATGAGGCAACTGGCTCCTACATTTTAAATCATACGAGAAACTTGAACCCAATTAAGCTTTTAACCGCCTGCAGTCTGGAATGAGTTTGAAATGTTGTTGTAACACCTCACTGGGCAACAGCAATTGCATTATATGAAAGCTCCTGTTAATTTGTCAGCGGCACAGCTACCGGTGCCACTCAGAGTTGGAGGGAGACGGTCGGCCACTTGCCCATAAAACAATACTTTCAGGGATCATTTCTATAGCGATTTGCTAGCGAAATGCGTTTTTAAAGTGTTTGGACTCGCTATCCACGAGGAAGAGTGAGAGTGTTCGCTTTTGAGTGTGAAGGAGACAGTGAGTGTTGTTTTTGGCCAACTGCTCGCTGTTATTGATTACCCCTCCAGTGTTCCTTAGGGGGCTGGAGGAAGCGGACACGTTCTGAGTGGGTATCTTGCCTAAAGGTACGCAAGACGAACTACAGTTGCAAAGCACTGCTGCTTTTTCGACGATTGATTAAAACTATCAATCTGACTGAAAACACGGATCACATTAATTGTGATCGGTTTGATACCAATAGGCTTACATGACAGGTATTGTGTATAGACAATGTCATATACACAGAAATGAACACGGACAGTGTTTATTAAGGGCTGACTCGTTGAAACGTTCGAGAGATCTCGGTGTACTGGACAAATATACTGGATTTTTTCCATGTCGTAATTGTGCCGCCTGTGATAATGCGTTTGAAACTAGAGATAATGTGAGACAATGTCTGTTACTGGCGGATTGTTTACAAATGTACTCATTTATGTTACAACTTTTTTGTCTACGAAACATATCTGTAACATTTATGTAATGCCTGTGTGGTTTTTTCATGAAGTTAATTTGCTAACAGACTGTTCTGATTTGTTTCTAACCGTGAAGCGATCGCTCTGTTTGCCGTATATTTTCTTTCTGTAAGAGGAGTGTCCTTGTGATCCCATATAGAATGCGACGAAACAGGTCGCCCTCCTTAATATAAACAGAAAAAGAATAAGTTCACGCACACACCAGGTGATTTACTGCAGCGTCAGACATTGGAGGTTCAGCAGTGTACTGCAGTGTTGGGCAAAGTCGACGGTGTCAGTCAGGATGGCCGAGCGGTCTAAGGCGCTGCGTTCAGGTCGCAGTCTCTCTGGAGGCGTGGTTTCGAATCCCACTTCTGACAAACCTTTTTGTTCATTTATTTCTTAAAACGTCCACCGAATGCTTTGTAATTTGATTTGTTTTTCTTGTTAGTATTCGAATCACAAGGTCGTTAAATGAGAGAAAGTCACCGCAAGCCTGCACCTCACCACATCCTTCACACTGTTAAACTGCCTCATTATGACGAGGCCTCTAATTATGCCTTTCCGATACTTTGAATGTGTTATTGTTGAGTTTAACATGAGAACATCTTAGTAGAACAATCATAATGTCCGCAGGACTTATTTTCCTCGGCTTCTAGTAACAAGCTTTGAGTGTGTGGCCGGTTAGCTCAGTTGGTTAGCGCGTGGTGCTAATAACGCCAAGGTCGCGGGTTCGATCCCCGTACGGGCCATGGCTTTTCTTCTTTAAACACAGCAGAGTGTTACTATTATTATTATTATTATTATTATTTATTTCTTAGCAGACGCCCTTATCCAGGGCGACTTACAATCGTAAGCAAAAACATTTCAAGCGTTACAATACAAGTAATACAATAAGAGCAAGAAATACAATAACTTTTGTTCAAGTAAAGTACAAGTTTGACAAACCACAATTCAATAATACAGCAGGTAATAGTGACAGTTACATCAGTATATGATTAAATAGTGATAGTTACATCAGGATGTGAGTAAATACAAAGTACTACAGGTTAAAAACTTGGCAGATTACAGTATTCTGAGGTACAGGATTAAATGCAGTAAAATAGGGGCTGATAAGAGCAAAATAAAGCACATTTACATGAAGGGTGATAGTGTCCCAGGATACAAACAGAGGAGTTCTACAGGTGCTCTTTGAAGAGGTGAGACTTAAGGAGGCGCCGGAATGTGGTCAGGGACTGGGCAGTCCTGACATCTGTAGGAAGGTCATTCCACCACTGCGGAGCAAGGGTGAAGAAGGAGCGGGCTTTGGAGGCAGGGGAGCGTAGCGGTGGTAGAGCTAGTCTTCTAGTGCAGGCGGAGCGGAGAGGTCGAGTGGGGGTGTAGGGAGAGATGAGGGTCTGGAGGTAGCTGGGTGCAGTCTGGTCAAGGCATCTGTAGGCTAGTACAAGAGTCTTGAACTGGATGCGAGTGGTGATCGGGAGCCAGTGGAGCGATTGGAGTAGTGGACTAGCGTGGGCGAAGCGAGGCAGAGAGAACACCAGGCAGGCAGCAGAGTTCTGGATGAGCTGGAGCGGACGGGTGGCGGACGCAGGGAGGCCAGCCAGGAGGGAGTTACAGTAGTCTAGGCAGGAGAGTACCAGGGCCTGGACCAGGAGCTGGGAAGCATAGTTGGTGAGGAAGGGTCGGATTCTTCGGATGTTGCTCAGGAAGAATTGTCAAGTGCGTGCCAGAGTGGAGATGTGCTGGGAATAAGAGAGGCAGGGGTCCAGGGTGACTCCGAATCTTAGCTGAGGAGGAGGGAGAGAGTGTGGTAGTTTCCAGAGGAACAGTTGTTACAAAAAAGTTAGTCTATAATATTAATCCTAACAGAAACAATAGGCTTCCCAGCCATCAGCTTGGAAGCAGAATGGAGATCAAATCGGACGAATAACAAGTGCAAAATGGAATGCGGAAATCAATGTAAAGGCAGTTTAAATAAGAGCAGCTGCAATACATTAAATAGAGTTATATTTAAGAGCAAGTAGTAACTGCAGTAGAGTATTTAATTATGGATGGACCAAACTTGCAGGTCGCCACTGTCACATTTTCCAGGAAATCACGGCTAATACTGAGAAAGAAAACAGATGAGAACCTAACAGAAAACTAGTGAAAAACACTGCATTGATTACCTGAACTTGTCAAATGTAGCCTACTGAATTGCTGAATTGTTGGGGGGAGAATGGCGCATCCAGCTGAGGCGCTTCATCTGAAATGCAGCGTGTGCCCTATAGCCTGGAGATCGCTGGTTCCAATCCAGACTATGCCATCTCCGAGGGGGCGGCGCACAGTTGGCCGACTGCTACCCGGGTTGGGTTGTCTTAGGTCAGCTTGGTAATCATTGTCTCAACAAGCTCCAGCAACTCCTGTGGCGACCGGTTGCCTGCGAGTTGTGGGCGGAACTGCGTTTCCTCCAACACCGCTACAGCCAGGTGCGGTTGTCTTTGCTGTTGCAGTGTGACAAGAGGAGGGTGGCTGACGGCGTTTGTTTCAGAGGATGCGCATGATGAGTCTTCGTTCTGCCGAGTCGATACGGGAAGTTGCAGCAGCGCCATAAACAAAACAATTGGATATTCCAAATTGGGAGATTTTTTTAAATATTACAACAAAAAAATTAAATAGTTAAGCTTCAAAAAATCTATTTTTGACTGAGCGAGTTAAGTGTGTATGGTAACCTGACAACACAACACGTTGAAAACACAGAAAAGACGCTGAGAAAAAAAAAAGTTTCCTATTTTCTGTTTAATTAAGAAAATACAATAAAAAAAGATTATTCTCTTACTTGTCTTCCTGCCATATCGTCTCTTTTTTGGTCAAATATTGAATATATTCGTATTCAATTTCAAACGACTGTTCTTTGTTCCCATGATGCATCTGTGATGGGCTGGGTTTTAGCGATCAAGATAATTTCTGATATTTTACAGTGGCTGGACTTTATAATAATAAAAAAATGAAAAAGGGTAACGAGCGACAAATGCATTAATTTCTGTCGATTTGTTCTATTTTAATGGGTTATAATTTTACAAATTTAAAAGACATTCATTAAGAAAAGATAAAACTAATTTAATAACCTTTAAAAATTATGTTTTTATTGACAGAAATATATTTGATGTATGTGTGTTTGGCATGAAATCAAATAAAGTCCCATTGGATTTTGCTTGAAAAGAGGAAACACAAAAGGTGTTTTTTTTAGGTTTTTTTTTTAAATAAAGCATTTATTCAACATGTTTTTTTTTACAAAAATACATAAAAATACAACACAATACAACACGGAATGTTTTTTTTTTTTTTTTTGTTAAAAGAATGACAAAAGTTAAAATATTTTTTCGTTTTTTTTTTCTGTTTGTTGTTGGGCTGCCATCTTGGTAAGAGCTTGTCAATTGTCGCATGTGAACACATTCCCTACCAAAATGTCCAGTACAGTACAGTACCGTGCTGTTAGATTAGACTGGACTGTATTGCATTAGCTGGCTCTCATATCTCCAGTACAGTACCGTGCTGTTAGATTAGACTGGACTGTATTGAATTAGCTGGCACTCAGATCACCAGTACAGTACCGTGCTGTTAGAATAAACTGGACTGTATTGCATTAGCTGGCTCTCATATCTCCAGTACAGTACTGTGCTGTTAGATTAGACTGGACTGTATTGCATTAGCTGGCTCTCATATCTCCAGTACAGTACTGTGCTGTTAGATTAGACTGGACTGTATTGAATTAGCTGGCTCTCAGATCACCAGTACAGTACCGTGCTGTTAGATTAGACTGGACTGCTGTTTTTAAAATCCATAAAATGTTGTAAATCTTAAATTCCTGAGATCTAACACTTATGAAAATGAATGAACAAAATAAACAAATAAATACATAAATGAAAAAATCAATACACAACTTTATAAACAAATTCCTAAAATTACACAAATTCAGTCAATCCAACACCTTTAAAAAAAAAGTACAAAGTAACACAGTAACGCAGGTCTATAGGAAACTCAACACTGCAGAGCTGCACAGAGCAGGTCTATAGGAAACTCAACACTGCAGAGCTGCACAGAGCAGGTCTATAGGAAACTCAACACTGCAGAGCTGCACAGAGCAGGTCTATAGGAAACTCAACACTGCAGAGCTGCACAGAGCAGGTCTATAGGAAACTCAACACTGCAGAGCTGCACAGAGCAGGTCTATAGGAAACGCAACACTGCAGAGCTGCACAGAGCAGGTCTATAGGAAACTCAACACTGCAGAGCTGCACAGAGCAGGTTAAAAGGAAAGAGAGATCAACACTGCAGAGCTGTACAGAGCAGGTCTATAGGAAACTCAACGCTGTAGAGATGCACAGAGCAGGTCTGTAGGAAACTCAACACTGCAGAGCTGCACAGAGCAGGTCTATAGGAAAGACAAAATTTCATTTTTTTATATAAATTTTTCGATTAGTTCCTTTTAAAACAGTGCTTTCCCTGGGTCTCTCTCAAACGCTTTCAATGAGACTCCCTATTTCACAGCAGTTTCAATAAGACTCCCTATTGCACAGCAGTTTCAATAAGACTCCCTATTGCACAGCAGTTTCAATAAGACTCCCTATCGCACAGCAGTTTCAATGTGACTCCCTATTGCACAGCAGTTTCAATAAGACTCCCTATTGCACAGCAGTTTCAATGAGACTCCCTATCACACAGCAGTTTCAATAAGACTCCCTATTGCACAGCAGTTTCAATAAGACTCCCTATCGCACAGCAGTTTCAATGTGACTCCCTATTGCACAGCAGTTTCAATGTGACTCCCTATTGCACAGCAGTTTCAATAAGACTCCTTATTGCACAGCAGTTTCAATAAGACTCCCTATTACACAGCAGTTTTAATGAGACTCCCTATCGCACAGCAGTTTCAATAAGACTCCCTATCACACAGCAGTTTCAATAAGACTCCCTATCGCACAGCAGTTTCAATAAGACTCCCTATCACACAGCAGTTTCAATAAGACTCCCTTTTGCACAGCTGTTTTAATGAGACTCCCTATTGCACAGCAGTTTCAATGAGACTCCCTATTGCACAGCAGTTTCAATAAGACTCCCTATTGCACAGCAGTTTCAATAAGACTCCCTATTGCACAGCAGTTTCAATAAGACTCCCTAATGCACAGCAGTTTCAATGAGACTCCCTATTGCACAGCAGTTTCAGTAAGACTCCCTATCACACAGCAGTTTCAATGAGACTCCCTATCACACAGCAGTTTCAATAAGACTCATTATCGCACAGCAGTTTTAATAAGACTCATTATCGCACAGTAGTTTCAATAAGACTCATTATCGCACAGCAGTTTCAGAGCAGAGCTGGTCTATAGGAAACTCAACACTGCAGAGCAGTGATTGAATCGTAATATCTTTTCAATATAGACTTTAAGGGGAAATTCACAAATGCTCTTCACATGGTTTCAGGAAAAAGAAAGTGAAGGGTGAGAGTGAGGGAGAGAGAGAGGAGAAAGAGGGACGCATCTGGACAAACGCCTCTGGATTTCCCGTTTGCTTCTTTCAAACAATCCAACTTGTAACAACGAATAGTGGAGTCTTCGTTTTCATATTTCTCCCAGTAGTCTTGCTCTTTAACTTTTGTCAATGTGGACTCAGCTTCGTAACTTTTGGTTTGACTTTTATCTGGACTGATGTAACTGTTGTCTTGCTGTTGTCCTTTCTTTCCATCCAAGCCTTTAGATTTGTCCGAATTCCCACCGCTTGCCTTGCCCGATTTGGGGAACCACCATCTCTTTCTGGTGCTGAAGGTGTAAGTGACGCGGGCTCTCGGATAGTAAGGCATCATGGGGCAGGGAGCGAAATCGATTTCTCTCAAGAACCTCAAATCTAGACCTTTCCTCTCCTCGGGACCGGCGCAGAGGAGCTCGGAGCTGGAGATCCAGACCTGACGGAACCATTCCCAAAGAGGGCGGGCCTGGCAGGAGCAGCTCCAGGGGTTTCCGTTGAGTCTGAGGAACTGCAGGGACGAGAGATCGGAGAGGGCCGAAGCAGGGAGGTCTGTTAGGGCGTTGTTGAAGAGGAAGAGGGAGGTGAGGTGACCCAGGTCAATGAAGGCTTTGTGGTTGACCTGTCGCACTCGGTTCTCGTGGAGGAGGAGCCTGTCCAGGTTGACCAGCCCTCTGAAGACATTTTCAGACAGGACTCGGATTTGGTTGCCGTGGAGGAAGAGGTGAGTGAGATTCACCAGGTCTGAGAAGAGATTGTCCTGAGAGGGGGAGAGAGAGGGAGGGGGAAGGGGAGGGACAGAGATTGATATTTGGCACATGAAAATTCAGTACTACCAAAAAGTTGTATGTTAAATTATGAAATTAAAATTATTTGTGTTATAGCTCTCCTGTATGTATCTGCCTCCTGTCACCCCTTCCCCCCCAGGAGCAGGGTTGAGACAGACTGTATTAGATAGGTAGAGGGGGCTATCCAGGAGCAGGATTGAGACACACTGTATTAGATAGGATAGAGGGGGCTATCCAGGAGCAGGGTTGGAGACACTCTATATTAGATAGGATTGGGGGGGGGCTCCAGGAGCAGGGTTGGAGACACACTGTATTAGATAGGATGGGGGGCTCTTCAGGAGCAGGATTGAGACAGACTGTATTAGATAGGATGGGGGGCTCTCCAGGAGCAGGGTTGGAGACACACTGTATTAGATAGGATGGGGGGGGGATGGGGGGGGCTCCAGGAGCAGGGTTGGAGGCGCACTGTATTAGATAGGAGGTTTCTCTCTCTCTCTCTCTCTCTCTCTCTCTCTCTCTCTCTCTCTCTCTCTCTCTCTCTCTCTCTCTCTCTCTCTCTCTCTCTCTCTCTCTCTCTCTCTCTCTCTCTCTCTCTCTCTCTCTCTCTCTCTCTCTCTCTCTCTCACCTGGATGTGTTGCAGCAGGTTGTCCTGCAGGTAAAGGAACTGCAGGCTGTAGAGTTTTTTGAAGATGTTTCCGGGCAGGGTCCCCAGCTGGCAGCGGTATATGTGCAGGCTCTGCAGCTTGTCCAGCCCCCGGAAGGAGTCAGGATGGAGGGTGCGCAGGGAGGGGTTATCCCCCAGGTCCAGCTCCTCCAGATCTCGCATGTCGCTGAAGGAATCGGGTTTGATGGTGCTGATGTTGTTGGAGTAGAGCCACAGGACCTGATGAGAGGGAGAGAGAGAGGTGGGGGAGGGAGAGGAAGATCATTTTCAAGCTCAATTTCGAGTTACAGTCAAACCTGTATTAAGAGACCTGCACTCAAGGGACAGTCAAATAGTGTCTCTTAAAAGAGGGACCCCCCCATACATTTTCTATTTGTCTCCGACATCCTACCTTCCTGTAATTATATATGTATGTTTAAAAAACTCTGTAAAAAACTACATATATGAACAAAATAAGTACTGGAATTGAATTACATTTAGATTATTGTGTGGGCTTGCAAGTTGTTGTTTCGGAGGACAAAAGCTTGAGTGCGTTTGTCTATCTCCAGCCTCTCCCAGCCGAGAAGGAGTCACTGCGGGGGAGATCGCAGCAGCAGCAGCAGCAGTGGTGAGGCAGACATAGTCTTAAAAACAATTTATAAATTGGGGGAGAAAAGGGGGTTACAAATAATTGTGAAGTGTGAACAGGGCAAGACGAAGCTGAAGGACTGCGCCCGCAGCTCTGTGATGCGGTTGTTTTGGAGGAATACTCTCTGGCTGTCGTAGGGAATGCCGGCCGGCACCGCCGAGAAGTTCTGAGACTGGCAGCTGACCATCATCGGGGAGGGGTAACAGACTCACAGCCTGGGGCAGGAATAGGCAGGGCTAGGAGAGCAGACTGCCAGCCAGAGCAACAGCCAGACAGACACCGAGCCTGAGTGGGGAGAGAGAGGAGAGAGTGTGAGAGAGGAGAAGGGAGGGGAGAGAGATAGACTGATAGATAAACAGAATGACAGACAAGACAGAAAGGCAGATAAACCAATATACAGACAGATTTGAAGTCATGTCTCAATGAACATTTATTCAGTTGTCTGTCATAGATCTCTCTAAGAGTGACCCCTGACCCCGAGTGACCCAATGATATAATATTCTCAGCACATAACAGAACTGACTGGGCGAACAGTCACTCAGAGAGAGGCTCGGAAACTTTGGTGACATTTATAGAGGAACCCGAATACTCGGAAAAACAGGAACGCCTTCTATAATTCAGGGAAGACAATGAATAGAGGAGAACACTGTCAATGTGTGTGTGTGTGTGTGTGTGTGTATGTCTCTCAATGTGTGTCTGTGTCTCGGTGTGTTTCTATCTCAATGTGTGTGTGTGTGTGTGCTTCAGTGTGTGTGTCTCAGTGTGTGTCTCTCTCAATGTGTGTGTGTGTCTCTCTCAATGTGTGTGTGTGTCTATTTCAATGTGTGTGTGTGTCTCATTGTGTGTGTGTGTGTCTCGGTGTGTGTCTCTCTCAATGTGTGTGTGTGTCTCTCTCTCAATGTGTGTCTCAGTGTGTTTCTCTCTCAATGTGTGTGTGTGTCTCAGTGTTTTTCTCTCTCAATGTGTGTCTCAGTGTGTTTCTCTCTCAATGTGTGTGTGTGTCTCAGTGTGTTACTCTTGCAATGTGTGTGTGTTCCAGTGAGTGTATGTCTCTCAATGTGTGTGTGTCTCAGTGTGTGTCTCTCTCAATGTGTGTGTGTGCTCCAGTGTGCGTATGTGTGTCTCTCAATGTGTGTGTCTCTCTCAATGTGCGTGTGTGAAAGCCTGAACACATTTCACTCCAGATTAGCACTCTCACACAGCAGCACATCAGCAGCACGGTGGAAATGACTTCATCAGGAACAAGAAGCCGCTTTATTTATGGTGGATCTGTTGACCTACAAATCTGATTATAATATTTTATTATCTTTAACAATAATAGGGGACTCCCGAGTGGTGCATCCTGTAAAGGCACACCCTGGAGTGCAGAATGCACTGTTTCAAATCAGGGCCTATGCCATCGCCAGCTGTGGCCAGGAGCTCCTAGGAGGTACCTAGGGGATTCCTAGAGGATTTCCAAGGGGCTCCCAGGGACAGTGCACAATTAGCAGAGTGCCACCCAGGCAGGGGGGCTCAAGTCAGCTGGGTAATCACGGTCTCACCGCACACCAGTGACTCCTGTGGGTGGCCAGACGCCCGCCTGCCTGCCTGCCTGCCTGCCTGTGAGCCGGCTGTGTTACACTGGGCTTGCAGTGTGAAAGAAAGAAACAAAAAAACAAAGAAAGAAGAAAGTGGACAGCTTGACTTGACAGCTTGAAGTACGGTGTTGTTTCAGAGGACTAAAGCTTGAGTGCGCTTGTCTGTCTCCAGCCTCTCCCAGCCGAGGAGGCATCACTGCGGGGGTGGGGGGGGGGGGGAGGGGAGGTGTGGAGGTGGGGTGGTGTGGGGGGTTGTAGAAGCAGTGAGACAGGGGCTGTCTTAAAAACAATTGGGCATTCCAAATTGGGGAGAAATCACGGGGTAAAAATAATTGACGATTCCAAAAGAAAAAGAAACTAAACTTTGATATGCTTTGATGTTAACATTTAAGGGGGTGACTGCTTGAAAAGGCATCTGCGACGGGGGACTGCCCCGTCTTTATGAACGTGGTTGGGACTGGCAGGGAGGGGGTTAAATTCCTCCGTGCCAGGAAAACATGTGAGAATGTGGCTGGAGCCCTAATTGAATAATCAGCAATTATTGATTAATTGGGCTCCAGCCACAGGGGATAAAAGCCAGGGGAGAGGCCCTGGCTAGGGGGAGTGTTCTAGAAGGAGAAGAAACAAGACTGTTTTGTGTGTGCTGTTTTTCTGTTTGTTTGTTTTTGAATCCAGTGAAGGCAACGCCCAGCCTGGAAACCTTTATTTTTGTAAATTTTGCTTTTTTTGTTTTGTGTTTATTTTATGTTTAAAACCTTTTTGTTTGGCCCTTGTGTCGGTTTATTTTGTATTTTTGTTTATTAAAAACGTTATTTTTGAACGTTGAAAATGTCTCTGAGTCTCAACCTCGGTCATTTCCTGTCACAGCATCCCTCAGACAAACGGTTATAAACTTCTATTTATCTTTTAGTCTACAGAATTCCAGTGATTAATTTGTTGATTCATTCATTAGTTCATCCCTTTACACTTCCAAACGAGTCACTCGTTCTCGCTCTCCCTCTTGCTGTTCTTTCTCTCACTTCCTTTTCCTCCCTCCCTCTCCCTCCCACTCTCTCAGTAGTTTGTTTAATTTATTTATTTACACATTCATTCACAATTTGAGTGATTCACTATTGCCCTGCAAGCTGTTTGAAAACCAAAATGATTGATTTACATCATAGACACGCAAACACAGAGACGCAGAGACACAGGTGCACATTCTGAAACACGCACACAGTGACTCATGCACAGAGAAATACGCACACTGACACACAGAGAGACATGAACACGCGTACACACAGGGAAACACACACACACTCACTGAGACACGAACACACACACACACACAGAGGGTATACAACTTAATAATTAGCTTGTCAGCTTGTAACCTGCTGATGAAGCCCTATGGCATAAACTTCAGTAAAAAAAGACTATGCCAGTTTCAATAAGACTCCCTATTGCACAGCAGTTTCAATGAGACTCCCTATGGCACAGCAGTTTCAATGAGACTCCTATGGCACAGTAGTTTCAATGAGACTCCTGTGGCACAGCAGTTTCAATGAAACTCCTATGGCACAGCAGTTTTACTGAGACTCCTATGGCACAGCATACATTCTACTGTTTAGCAGACTCTGATATTTTATTTCTTAGCAGACACCCGTATCCAGGGTGACTTACAATTGTGATATTATTATTTACATACAATTACCCATTTATACAGTTGGATTTTTTAATGGAGCAATCTAGGTAAAGTACCTGCTTGCTCAAGGGTACAGCAGCAGTGTGTGTGTCCCCACCTGGGACTGAACCCATACAAGAGCCTCCGGTCAAGAGTACAGAGCCCCCCTGACCACTACTCCACACTGCTGCTCCAGATATTGATTGCGACATCTGAAATCGATGAAATTGATTAAGCATGTCTGAAATCTCTTTATAATACACAGCAGCAGATACTGATATGGATTGAGCATGTCTGAAATCTCTTTAAAATACACAGCAGCAGACCCGGATATTGATTAAGCATGTCTGAAATCTCTTTATAATACACAGCAGCAGACCTGGATATTGATTGAGCATGTCTGAAATCTCTTTATAATACACAGCAGCAGACCGATATTGATTGAGCATGTCTGAAATCTCTTTATAATACACAGCAGCAGACCCTGATATTGATTGAGCATGTCTGAAATCTCTTTATAATACACAGCAGCAGATACTGATATGGATTGAGCATGTCTAAAATCTCTTTATAATACACAGCAGCAGACCCTGATATTGATTGAGCATGTCTGAAATCTCTTTATAATACACAGCAGCAGACCCTGATATTGATTGAGCATGTATGAAATCTCTTTATAATACACAGCAGCAGATACTGATATTGATTGAGCATGTCTGAAATCTCTTTATAATACACAGCAGCAGATATTGATATGGATTGAGCATGTCTGAAATCTCTTTATAATACACAGCAGCAGACCCTGATATGGATGGAGCATGTCTGAAATCTCTTTAATACACAGCAGCAGACCCTGATATTGATTGAGCATGTCTGAAATCTCTTTATAATACACAGCAGCAGACCCTGATATTGATTGAGCATGTCTGAAATCTATTTATAATACACAGCAGCAGATATTGATATGGATTGAGCATGTCTGAAATCTCTTTATAATACACAACAGCAGACCCTGATATTGATTGAGCATGTCTTTAATCTCTTTATAATACACAGCAGCAGACCCTGATATTGATTGAGCATGTCTGAAATCTCTTTATAATACACAGCAGCAGACCCTGATATGGATTGAGCATGTCTGAAATCTCTTTATAATACACAGCAGCAGATGCTGATATTGATTGAGCATGTCTGAAATCTCTTTATAATACACAGCAGCAGACCCTGATATTGATTGAGCATGTCTGAAATCTCTTTATAATACACAGCAGCAGACCCTGATATTGATTGAGCATGTCTGAAATCTCTTTATAATACACAGCAGCAGACCCTGATATGGATTGAGCATGTCTGACATTTCTATCAAACGGAAAAACGACTAAAAATAAGGAATACTAAAAGACCATGTTCGCAAACTCAAAACAAGCGATACAAAGAAATACATACATAGACCAAACCCGTATATTTAATAATATAATATAGATTTTGTTGAATATATATGTGAATGATCAAATATATAACATTTCAAAGTACATAACTGAATATTTGAAAAGAGATGAAAAAAAAAATAAACAAACGAAGTCTATCTGCTCATTTATGTTATTAGTTGCTCCTCACTGCGTGTTAAACTTAACAAAGACTTAAAATAAATGACAATAAATAAATAAATAAAACACATCATTGTCAATGTAAATCCATACTTCTATAAGATTCAGTATTTATTTTTACTTACCTTTGACATTTCGAGTACGGGAACCGCTTCGTAAATTCGACCGAGTCCCCATTTCTACTCTGTGCCGGGTGTATTCGTGTGCGGCGCTGCTGCTGCTATCTCTCCGCTGGAGTCTGGTGCTCTCTTTCGGCTCGACTGCGCCTATTATAGAGGGCCACTGCCTACGAAGCACTTGGGGGCTGCGACGGGAAACCCACACGGGCCAAGCCGGGGCATTGTGCGCTAAAGGCGGGGGACAAAACCCGGCACTGTGCCCGCTGACGGAGCTCAGAAGCGAGGGAGGGAGTGGGGAGGAGACTCCGAGGAGGTCTATAAAAGTTCAATTTCTCCGCTAAATATCAAAAGAAAAGAGGAAGGGATGAATGAAGAAAGGATGAAAAGAAGACGTCTGCGTCAATTTTTTTAATGCTATTCCAAATTAATACGGATCTTATTTTTTTACTTTGAAGGTTCTGCGATCTAAGACACGGCTCACACCGCCGTTCACTCGCAGACTGACAGGCGCTCCGATACGGCAGGAAAGTTATAGGGGAGCCACTGCAGGATTGAGGCTCTCTTTAGGACCATCGGTTAACAACTCCTGCACTAGATGGATGGACAGACAGACAGCTAGCAAGCAACTACTTTACCTCTTAGATTGTTCCAGTAAAAACCCAACTGTATAAAAGGGTGGCAGAATTTGTATACATTTGTGATTCTTGAAATGTGTATTATTATTATTATTATTTTATGTAGGCTGTGTGTGACAACTGTAAAATAAATAATAGGCTACTAATGTAAAAATAATACTGCTGCCTCTGTGTGTGTGTGTGTGTGTGTGTGTGTGGGTGTGTGTTTGTGTGTGTGTGTTTTGTACTGGTAATAGACAGGACTGTTTCTAGCCTTTTGGGGGCCCTAAGCAGGATTTGGTTTGCCCACCCCCCGCCCCCCGCCCCCCGCCCCCCCAGTAGCCCACTCCACTTGGCACGACATCAAAACAACATAGGCTTAAGACTACTGTCTTTCTTGAAACGTTTGTATGAGCACACATATGTACGAGCAAACATACAATGTACAAATAAACATTTAGATTTTTACTGAGGCAAAAAAAAAAAAAAAATGAACAAACCTCTTGCAGATCCTGTTCATGTTACAAAGGTAAAAGTTATCATCTTACAAAGCCTGGAGACTGTTCATGTAAAGTGCAAAGCAATATTAAGTCTCTTGGATGATGATGTTAATGTTAAAATTTGATGACCCATATTATTTCAAAGATTAAAACTAATTGTCTCCCAGCAAAACCACAGCAATCTACAATGACCATATTCACACTGTCAGAAATATGTAATTTTAAAAGGACAAGAATATAACATCAGTATTAATAAGTAGATGGGTTCATACCTTTATTGACTTGCATTTGGTTCACTGCTACTTAAGTTGCCTTACACTGCTGGGACTGGTAACTGCTGCTGACCGGTAAGACTGGTGCTGATACTGCTGGGACTGGTGCTGACACTGTGACTCGTGCTTTGAACGAGTTTAGCACACAGTTTCTCACTCAATTCTAATATTCTTTTGTCTGTATAAATCGATGATAGGAAGTAGTACAGTACTTCAGGCGGGGGAAACCGGTCGCAGAGGTCCCGGTACTGCCTGGCGCACAGGCCGGGTCGCTATAGATGCAAATACACAGCCCGAGATTATAGTAATGTGAAGAAATTAAAAATAACATTTTATATATATATATATATATATATATATATATATATATATATATATATATATATATATATATATATAAATTTTACATTCTTAAAAAAGAAAGTGGGTACATTTTTTATTATTATTTTGGTCTTCAAAATTAAGAATTGAGTCGATTTTTACCGAGGGCCTCGGCTGCCTCAATGTGTACACTGTGACTACGCGCCTGGGCACAGCCAGCATGCAAGAAAGCTACAGCAATAAAAACGGAGCTAAATCAAATAATACAATACCTTTCTCATGTTGTTTTTCTTCCTCAGTTTTTTTCTTTTTACGCTTCTTCTCGCCAGATTGGTACATTCTTGATCTTTTTTCAGTCATAATTTGTTCGCAATCCTCAAAGAAGCCACCGGAGGCAGATATCACCGTGTAACAATTATTATTATTTTTTTTTGGTTCCTGGGTAGTAAGTGTTATTTTCTAATTGCTTATGCCTCAAAAGTATAGAAAATGGCTATTATTCCCCACAAACTTTGCTTTTGTGACCAGGACAGTGATATTTTGAAATGTACCTTTTTTCCAGAACATTCCAAATAGATTCAGTGCTGAGTAAACTTGGAGTAACTTCTAGAACTTTCTAGAACTTTCCAGTAATATAAATAGTAGTATAAATACAGGGGCCTTAAGCCCACCAGTTACGTTTAGTTCCAGCTGCCTAAGTGGATACATATCTGCATTTTTCTGAGATGGCATCAAGAGGCTGCAAGCATCCGGCAGACGCATTTTGCTATGTCTGCGGCCAATTTATCAAGACAAGAGTGAAAACGTACTCCGTGGAAGCATCTGCTAAGATGTGTGAGGCCTACAAGGCTTATTTCGGCATGCCTGTCGGGGATCAAGACAAACCCTGGGCACCTCATTTCACCTGCGAGCACTGCAAAAAAACTCTGGAAGGTAAGATGGACAATTGTTGCTCTGAATTTTATGTTATAAAATTTGTTAAAATTTTTTAAATTGTATAAGTTTTTAATTTTAAAATGTTTTACAATTTTCAATGTTATTGAATAAATATATCATATATGAAAAATGTTGCGAGAATCTCTTACACATTAGTCATGGGTGAAATAAATCTATTTTTGTAGGATGGTACAGAGGGGAAAAGAGAGCCATGAAGTTTGCTATGACAAGAATTTGGCGGGAACCCACTGACCACTCAAGCAACTGCTACATCTGCATGGTGGACCCTTCCAAATGTCGGACTGGCAAGAATGCACCTGCTATCACGTATTCGGACCTTCCTTCATCCATCGCCCCGGTGCCACACTGCCATGAGCTCCCCGTACCCACTCCTCCGGAGAGAGAGCAGCCGTCTTTAGAAGTAAAGAGAAGGGTCTTTCAGGTACCTTCAAGACTTCTTCCCTAAGCTGTCTGAGGCAAAGTTCAAACCCGGTGTCTTCGTCGGACCACAGATAAAGAAGATCCTGGAGTGCAATGAATTCCCCAAGAAGCTCACTAGTAAGGAGAAAGCGGCTTGGAACAGCTTTGTCGCAGTGGTTCGGGGCTTTCAGTGGTGGCAGTTTGACAAGAATGCATGTCATGTGAAATAAACCAGTCCAAAACGAGACATTGATGCTAATAGTTTTATTGCTTAAAAAGCTTTACAGAAAGAGACAGGCTTTTACCCAGTTTCATGTAACAGCAGATAGTGTTGTTTTGGCAGGACAGCATTTATACTGGTCAACAGTTGGAGCATTTGTTGTCATGAATGCAAATAAAGAGATTTTAAAATAAGTGAGAGATGAAGATAATCTCTACATAAACACAATGTTTTTGTCAGTCTGTGAACAAGGTCTGTCACGGGTCACTTGTGACATCACAGGGTGGCTGTGAGGAGCTGGGAGAAGAAAGGAGTCTACTGGTCAAACCTGACTCGGTGCAGTGATTATGAGCTGGGGCAAATCAATCAAGCAGGCTCTCCAAGTAACGCTTTGTATATGTGCCCATGTGGAGTTGTATTTCTATTCAAACATGTGTGAGCATGTGATCTCACTGAGAATCTGAGACTACATGTTAAATAAGGACACCATTCCATACAATGTAAAGACCTGCTTCATGAGAGGCAGGGAATCACCCAATAGAAAAATAATGTTGTCTCTATTATATATCCTTGAAGAGATTGACCAAATGCACAACAGGGAGCAGCTGTTTTAAACAAGCTGTGAATGGCCTGATAGAAATAAGTATGGGTCTGTAGCTGTGTGTGGGGAGAGGGACCAGAACAGAAAGGTTACAGTGATGCTATAAAAGAAGGTTGCTGGTGTGTTTAAGCTTTGCTTGCAGGTCTGCTGTCAGGTAAACTCCAGCACTGTGATCCCTGGGTGCTGCTGCAGCTCAGTAGTGCTGGCATCGCCTGCAGCGGTAGGTACGCCGGTCTGAAACCAATTGAAGACATTATCAGCAACCTGGGCAGAAAAGCTATTGTTCTGATCCATACCCTACAGAGCATTGCACAGCTAGGTAATGAGATTGTGGGGTGGTAATGGTCAGCATTGTCTAATAATATAGACAATCAGTGTCACACTGAGCTGCAGAATTGAACTCCCTCCCATGTGTAGATAGCATCCTCCACACTCTTTGTATTGCACTCCTTTGAATTACAAATTTGAAAAATAAGCTTTGTGTAATTCAGCATGCAATTTCACAATCCCAAAGGGTATGGAATCAACTGCTAAACTGTGGAGCCACCACAACCTCTCAATACAATCCTATCAATAAAAAACACGGAAACCCTCTATACTAGTTCAAATGCCAAACATGCTTCTGAGGTTTTATTCAGAGCAATCCTAGATCAAAGCTCCTCTGTTTTGTCCCCTGCTTTTATATTTTGTTTCACTGAAATGACAAAAGTTCCACAGGAGATTGAGGTCAGTGGACCCTTCTTCTCAACTCAAAGCCAACCCTGACATAATGACCTCCCACAGAGAACTACTGTACACACACCATAAAACAGCAGCAATCCCATTCATCAGATCTCCTGGGATTATTTGTGGAGTTGGTTACTCCAGCATGAGATCACACACATGTAATAAGTTTAAGTATACATTTCTTGATTGCAGGAGACAGGTTAGACTTTCCTCTTTCCAATAAGTTACGAATGGCCTCAAATCGATCAATAGTTTGAGACAATGCTGTAGAAAGATGAATCATAAACTCATCTTGATATTTCCAGTTGAAGGATTATGATGGATGGCATCTGTTATAAAACTTATTCCAACAATTCTGTGTCTCTCTTGGAGTTCCATCCATATTTGACCTGGTCGACCTCATGTTCTAAACTGTTATGGAATGACACTTGGTTTTCCATTTCAAATTGTTCTAATATATCCCACAACCAATGTATACAGAAATAATAAGGCATACTCACAGCGAGCGCAGCGGTACCCATGACGGTAGTAGAAATAGTAGTGATAGTGATGAGCTACACAAAAATAGAAAAGATAATTAGGAACAGTCTATTTTTAACACAGAGCTTCTTAAACCCACTGCCTTCCACACTGTAGCCCAGAACTCAACCCCCTGAGCTACCCAGGGACAGTGGCCCAGTGGTTAATGAAAAGGGCTTGTTATCAGGAGGTTCACATCCCGGCTCAGCCACTCACTCACTGTGTGTGACCCTGAGCAAGTCAAAACGTAAAACTGGAGTCCTATTGTAAGTGACTGCAGCAGCAGTTGTTGATGCATAGTACACCCCCTAGTCTCGAAGGCACTTTGGAGAAAAGCGACTGCTAAAAGACTAATGAATAAAAAAGTAATACTCAGATCCACAAGCATGCACATTGCCTTCCACTCTGCAGGGCACCACTTTCTCTAAACACTGAGCTATCAAACCCATTAACTCCTATACTACAGCCCAGCACTAACCACTAAACTGCTCAAACCCACTACCTTCCACACTGCAGCTCTGCACTCTAGTCACTGTGTCACCGAAGCCTCTCAGCAAAGCTACACTGATAAACAATTCATGCCCTGATTGAAAATAATAAATAAAACCCACTGATTGCTGCATAAAATAAAGTAGAATCCATTTACTTACCATAGTAGCATCTGTACCTTACTGTGAAAGATACAAGTGATATATTGAGTTCAATCCATTTGAAATCACTGCAGTGGCTGCTTTGTACAAGAATGGGGCCTCAGTAGTGTATTAGAGAGCTATATATTTCAAAGGAGTGTCTCTCTATTTGTACATTTCTATTATTGGCAAAATCCAAAGACAGGGCTCCTTCTTTATATCCCCTCCCACAGGATACAGAACACCTCACTATGTGAGTATGTATTAAATAAAGATGGCATTTCATATTAAGAGCAGCTAATTCATACTATTATACAATAATACCCCATTCCATATTCTCAACATCAGCTGTAGGAGGCCCCATTGTTAACATGTATTCATTTCTTGTGACGCGCACAGTACATGTGTATTGTATTGTAGTGTACAGTCACATTTTTATTAAAATATCAGATTCACACTTACCACGAGCACAGATGCTATAATCTGGAAATGAAATAAACATACACCATTAAATACAATTTAAAAATATATATACAATTCATTTCTACATATTAATGTACCATAATAAAATAAAATACTTACAACAGTAAGCTGTTCCAAAGAAAAAGAAAAACAGAAACAGTGGTTATTGGATTTAATAGTTCACTTTATATTCATGTTTGAGTTCCATTTACTGGAATGTTTTCTGTTCCTCTGAGAATATCAGTTGATTTTGATAGCTGTTACAGGCTTAATGAAGACACCAAGGGGCACATTTCAAAGTGTTTCCTCCAGTCTGTCCAAAACTATGAAACCACTCCATGGTAGAATATGTTGTAATACTGAAGTGTTTCTCAATGTCTTCAATCAATTGACCTTCAGTCTACAATCCATGCAGTTCACCCAAACCAGGAGCCAGCTCCAGAGAGACACACACTTACTTCTGTAGTATCTTTTGGACAGGGCATCCTTCTTCACTACCATGGACTGTGTCAGGACCACTTCAGAATCCACTTCAGGAGACAGAAAGCACGTGAAGATCATTAAACAAACAGTAGGTTGCATCCCTTCTATTTAAACACAGACCATGTTGAGGAACTCTCCAAATTTGGATTAGGATTTCAATGTACATTAAAGAAGATTGCTGAACAGTAAGGAGCTTCAGATTTCATTTTGTTAGAGTGTGTGTTACAATGTTTTCACCTGAGTTCAGGAGCTGCTCTTCAGTTCTAGTTGCCTGTCTTAGATATATGTACATAATGTAGGCTGGATCAGTCAAAGTGTCTTTATAGAAGAGCCAGTGACTGGATCACGCTTCCTTCTGCTTTCAATTCACTGCTATGCACTAGATGGTGATGGCACTTACTAACAGAAAGATATTTCAGTCTGCATTACATATGAAAAGAATCACACAGACTTATGCACAAAACAACTGTGGTGAACTTTGAAAGGTGCTATATAAAATAAATATTGATTGATAAAAAGGTAAGGGAACAGGACAACCTTTTAGTCAAGTTATTATATCTCAGTTGGGCGATCCTTCTTACTGACATTTAAGGTGATCAATTAATACAATACGTCTTATTAAAGGTGCTGCATCAACACATTTAAATGCACATGTTAAATGCAAACAGGTGAAATATTTTCAAAGTGTATATCCCTCAAGCTTTGTGTTTTCCTCTTCCGCATCAGTGTGACAGACAGACAGACAGACAGACAGACAGACAGACAGACAGACAGACAGACAGACAGACAGACAGACACTCAACCGAAGAAGCTACAGGCTTTCTGTACTCACTGTCAGCTCTTTTCTCCATCATATTGTCTCCTATCAGGTAAAACAGAAATAGGTTTATACAGTTAGACGTACATTAGGAAACAGATCTGGGCACTTTGTGTTAGTGCCAGTAGAGAAACAGCAGCTAAATATGCTCAGATTCACTGGGGTTTGGCCTTAAGTCTATCATCTGTAATTCACAAGGTTTAACGTTGTACCCACACACTACCCAGACGTGCTTTTCAAAGGACTCACCCAACTCCCGCTCTCCTTTGAGTCCATCACTGTCCAGTTCAGCATCACTGTCACCTGAATCCTCTGCCTCTGGAACAGGGAGAAGAGAGCTTCATGAAGCAATGAAGGATTCCCTCGACTGCAGTGAACAGCTTCATAGGACACTCAACACAGGGAGGCAGAGAGTTCCCCATTACATTGCAATGCAGAGCTGTGAGGTTTAACCAGGAGATTTCTGGATATACAGTAGCCCTTGATGTTATGCATGATAAGCGATGATTAGTCAGGTTAAGTTTCTAAACAAATGTGTGGTCTGTCCAGGACTGTGCTTTTTTGTCATTGCTTAACTTAAATCCTGCAAATAAGAAACTTTCTTTCTTTCTTTCTTTCTTTCTTTCTTTCTTTCTTTCTTTCTTTCTTTCTTTCTTTCTTTCTTTCTTTCTTTCTTTCTTTCTTTCCTTACCCAGTGCTCTCTTGTTCTCCAGTGCTCCTTCCTGCTCCTCTGAGTCTTCCAAAGTGTTGCTGAGATCTGTAAACACAGGCTGTGGTTACATTTTTAATGAGAGCAGTCCTGTGTTGTATCCAGTGCTATGAAAGGAATGACAGCATGGAATGGAGAATGCAAACAGACCGATTAGGAAAACTGGGATTTTTTTAAATTGTATTAAGATTTTTGTATCTGTATTGAAAACATGTAATTATGGTCATAAAATTCTGCACTTTTGTTAATAACTGCAACAGTGTAGAATAGTTGAATTAATATTATATAAATAAACCACTTTAAAGTGCCACATATTATATAAGGCAAAGAATTGTAATAAATCAACTTGCAGTAAACAGTTTGCATTTTTAATATCTCTTAAATAAATTATTATATTAAATCTGCTGTATAAAAAGTGGTTTGAATATTAGCACAATAAATGAAAGAGCAGGTCTATATGTTTCAAGGATATGTATATTTTGTGAAAAAGGTAAATCAAACTGAATGAACATTTTAAAATCTCAGTGTATTTTATTCACACCCTGCAATGGTTTATAGAAGAGATGAGCAGGAGGCAAGATCGACTCGAAGGGAAATTTCAAATGCAAACCTTGATTTGTTTCCCCCCCCCCCAATATATTTAAATATTTACTGTTTATGACTGTTTCATTTCTAATAAGTTCTTACAAATGATAAGAAACGACGAGTTGATTTGGCTATTCACGTGGATAAGCCACAGCTGCATTTTACAGTACCAGGGAATCCTTCTGGTCTGAAGCAGCCTCTTAATAAGGGGTCCCCATGGTGGGAGGTGGTTGATGCAACACATGGGAGTTTTCAAGTTCTTTAAATGCTGTGTCTTATTCTAGTGGAGTACAGGCTCATCAAATCAATCCCCAAGACAAGTAGACAAACCTCTGTGTTGAGAATATAGGATTGAGTTCTGGAAGAATGGATCTTACCCAGTTCTCTCTTGCTGGCCTGGTAACCATCATCTCCCAGCTCTTCAGAGTCCTCAAGGAGGCTCCTTGCATCTGCACACAGAGGAAATGGAGGGGGTGGAATCATTATTTTAAATGGCAATGTACAAATTAAGAACAAAGAAGGATATTCTTATGGTAAGTTGATTATTCAATGATGCAGCATTGAGGAAAAGCCTGCCTTCTCCACTATGTTATCTCATGGAAGACTGTCTGCTATCTCCCTACCCTTCTGTTATTCTGATGAAAGTCAGTCAATGCCATCTCTTCCCCCATTTATTTTAGGTTGAAGGCAATCAATGCAATCCCTCCCTCCCTCCCCATGTTACTCAGGAGAAAGGCAGTCTTACCAGCCCCTGACAGAAGACATGCTGTCAGGACCGAGAGGAGAATGGCTCTTGTAGTCCAGGGTTTCATCCTGACAAGGTGCTGATGCTGCTTTTCCACTCTTCAGCTGCTCTGGTCCCTCCACCCTGCTCTGTTTTATACCCTCTCCCAGGCAAATGCACTCCTTCACCACTAAACCCTCATCAAGGACCCTTTCTTTCTCTACACTGTGATACTGTGTGATGCCCTCCTCTTCCAAATTTCCATACTTCACTTGAAAACTATTTCCTCTATACCCTATGATCCAAATCTATTGACACAGTGTCAGTGATCTTCATTGTTCTCTTAACACAGAGCAGGATCAGTGCTGGGATCAGCAGGTGCAGACAGGTGGCCCCATATACAGTATTAAAGGCAATAGAATGATTAGTTATCAGTCATGCAAAATGAAGCATTCTCTGGAATTTCATATCTACAGCACAGTACTGCAAACACCTGGCTCACAAACATGTTCATTATACCAGGTGTTGTGGTTGAGCTGCTTCTTTCATTAGCAAATCATTCAGCTGCTGTACAGTGTGGAGTGCATGTTTCTTATTGAAACATTTCACAAATGTATTACCAAGTCTCTTTTTAGAAGGAAAAAAGTAGGATTGAAATACACAGTGGGTGTGAGAGAAAGACCTTGGTGTTGTGATAGACTCATTTCTACCAGCAACAGGGATGCAATCATAAAGGTGAAGACTAATCCCGGGGCTTAAAGGAATGAGCTGTGAAGAGGGTACTGAATTTGTTTAGCTTGAACACAGAACAATTAGGCGGACTTGACTGAAGTCTTTAAAAACTTGAAAGGTGTTGACAAAGTTAACCCAAACTAATACCTCAAGCATAGCACTGACACCAGGGTCAGAGGGCACTGTTGGAAATTAAGTGTGGATAGCTATAGGACGGAGGGTAGGAGACACCTTCTCACAGAGTGTGGTGAGGGGATGGAATGGGTTACCAAGTCATGTTGTTAGGGCTGGGATCCTTTAAGACCTGACTTAACAGGTTTGAGATCAATCAGCTGCTGCACTGATGGGCCGAATGTCCTCCCTGGTTCTGTGTTCTGAATTCTGGATCTCCAGTGTGCTGGCATTGATTGGTAACTCCTCTCCAGAGTCAGTTGTTTTCCTTGTACACTCAACCAACCCTAAATATGCTGAGAGAACAGTTGAGGGAACTAAATCAATTCAGTCTGGAACAAAAAAAGACTAGAGGAGACTAAAAAGCTTTTAAAAAGTTGGAGTTAACTGTAGTCACTCTTTTAAGCACAGCAGAGAGACCAGGACTAGAGTACACAGTTATAAACTGAGTGGAGACAGACTTAGGACAGAGGTTAGGAGACACATCTTCTCACAGTAAGTTACTTAACCTCCTTGTGCTCCGTCCTTCGGATGAGATGTAAAACCGAGGTCCTATTGGAAGTGACTCTGCAGCAGAAATTGTTGGTGTATACTTCATTCCCTAGTCGGTGTAGTTGCTTTGGATAACAGCGTCTGCTAATTGACACATTTATTATTACACCCAGAGTCATAAAGGGCTCGGGTTGACGTGCTCCTCCGACTGGGCAACATCCCTTGCAGTGGAGTTAACAGACAATCAACAGACAAGGGAACTGAATCTATTTAGCCTGGAACAAAGAAGGATTAGAGAAGACACTTCTCACAGAGTTGGGAGTGTTTGAAATGGGTCACTAGAATGGTGCTGCTGCAGAGTCATTAGGATGTCTTTAAAAGCCAACTAGATGAAAGCCAGGGATCAGTCAGCTACAAGAAAAGTATTGATGCATTAAATTCCCTGATTTTGTTCATAACTTTTCTTATATTATTAAATCAATGCCCTATTGTAAGTGACTCTGCATATAATGCACAGTTCACAACCTACCTCTGTAAAGCACTGTGAGATGGTGTTCCACTATGAAAGGTGCTATATAAAAATAAAGATATTATTATTATCTTATTACAAGCTAAAAAGATTATTATTTATTCATTTCTTAGCAGACACCCTTATCCGTCTTACAACATTTGGAATTCAAAGAGAAAGAATAAATATGGTGTTTAACTTGTAATGCAATATATGAACATGTGAGCCTCCACACCTTGCATTACACTCAAATGCAGGTGCATAAGCTTCTATATGAAACCAAAGGAGTAACTGCACCTGCACAGAAAACAGCACATACTCAAGTATAAGCGCATGCGTCAATTCCTAGTGAGTATACGGTAATAAAACCAAACCTGATCTCACTGCTAAACATTACTACAGTACTAGCTTCAATAGTTCCTTTAAACAAACCTCTCCCAATTCCAATAATATGACATTATTAGTACATAAATAGGTTACTTTTTAATTAACCAAACATTAAGAACACAATGAACAATGTTTGATAGTTTTAATGAGCTCTTTGCTAACAGTTACTAGACTAAACAAGCAGCACTTCAAATGAAGTGTGACCACTGCTCCCACTGAACACCTGATTGTGCATTTCAAAGGAACTTTGATGGATATCACATCACTGATGCATGTGCTGAAATATGGAAATATAAAAAGGAAATGTGTCACCAGTAGTTCAATTGCTTTTTGAGTAATGGCTTCTTTCTTGCCACCCATCCATACAGGCCAGCTTTGTGTAGGGACTGGCTTATTGTTGATGTGTGAATGCTGACTCCCACCTTAGACACAGAACTTTGCAGATCTCTCAAGGTCATTGGTGGCTTCAGTGACATCCCGAACCAGTTTCCTGCTTGTCCAGCTGCTCAGTTTGGGAGAGCGACCTGATCTGGGTAGTGTCTGGGTGGTATGATGCATCTTCCACTTCTTAATGATGGCCTTCACTGTGCTGAGAGGGATAATCAGAGCCTTTGAAATGTTCTTGTACCCTTCTCTGTGCCTCTCTACCACTTTATTCCTGACTTATTTCGAAAGCTCCTTGGTCTTCATGGTTGCTTTGTTGGTTCACTATGCGAGTTGCAGCTTGAAAGTCTTTATATGCCTGAATGTAATTATCTACAAGTTAAACCACTTTGAGTACATACAAGCTAAAACTATTTCACTAATTTTGTGACCTTTAACTTTATCAATGTGGAGTAGTTTGTGTAGATTCTACATGTAAAGTCTAATTTGAAAGCGTCGTGGAGTACGCTCAGGTGCCAACAAAATGTGAAAACTTTGCAGGGGGGTGAATACTTCTGCAAACCACTGGAATTGCTTAATAAAAATGTCTTGTGCAAAATGCTTTTTCGGGTTCCCATTCGCTCAGTTTATTTTACTTGAGAAAACCTGGCTTTCATCAGACGTCATGTAAATGAAGGAGAAAGGTGGGGGTTGCTATATAAATTAGCCATGTGTAAAGTTCTTGTGCTGTTTTCGCAGATTGCTCATGAAAATGTTGTTTCCATGCACAGAGAACTGGTACACGAGAGAATCTAAGATGATGTAATAAAGCTGTGATTTCTAAATACCTTGTGCCTGTTTGTTTAATAGAGTCCCCCAGAGAGAGAGAGGGGAGTATTCAACACATCAGGAGCAGAAATCACCTTGTTAAGAAGCAATGGTATGCAGCCCATTAAAGTGCTAAAAGGTCTCTGGCGCACCCTGCTGGAAACAGTATTGATTTTCCACTTCAAGCTGCCCGCATGATAACTGTGGTATACTGTGCTGCGTCTTGATGTACCGCAGATTCACCATGGTATCAGGGAAGATTCCACACAACACACTGCAAGAGGCTGAGCAATGCAGGAGGAAAAAAAGAGAAACTTGCACTCATAATAACAATCTATTTAATATGCTCAACAACATGATGAACACAGATTTTGGTGAGTTTTTGATCTGAACAGATTGTGATTAGGGGTGACCCTATTTATCAAGCAAGTTTATTCTTTTGTTTTCAGTTAATATTTCTGTATTTAGTCGAATGCACTCCTGTTGTTTAGGTGTCCCCAAGTGTCTGCATTTCTGAGAATGTTCTCAAGTCCTGTAAGAGCCTGCAACTGACTTAACATCTTCACACTAAGTGCAGGGATAGGATTACACATATGTGTGAATGTTATGGTGTCTTGTGCGGTTTCCTAACTGACTGAATCTCTCCCCACACTCAGTACAGTGATAATGTTTCTCTCCTATGTGAATGCACTGGTGTGAATGAAGATTTCCTAACTGTGTAAAACTCTTATCACTGGTCTGTATGTGAGAAGGTTTCTCTCCTGTGTGAACGCGCTGGTGTCTTTTAAGCAGTGATATATGATTGAAACTCTTCCTACAATCAGCCCAGGAACACGGAGTCCCTCCTCTGGGATTTCCCTTGTGAGTTTCAGGAGTGTCTAATTGACAGGAACTCTTCCCACCTTTAATAGAATGAGGCAAGGTCTTCAAGTTGCCCTGGGTTTCAGAATTGTTAAAACATACAGAATGTGGCGTCTCTGTACTCTACACAGTAAGTGGGTGTCTGTCTTGTAAGGAAGGTATTGTAACTGAGTGAGTTCTCAATGTCTTCACATTTTCTTCTTGGGGTGTTGTTTCTCTGTGTTTCTTGCACTGTGGTTTGCCTCTAGAAGCATTTTTGCACTGGGGTGATAGAGTGGAGTCGCGTTCTCCTTCATCTACTTTAGAAGCTAAAGAAAGAAAGAGAAGAGAGACAAAGGTTATTGTACAGCATTCTTCCACATGCACTGTTCTGAACACAAGCGAATGAGCAGTTCAGTGATTGGTTGCTTGAGATGAGGTGGATTTATTCACCAGTTAGTGTCCCGCAAGTTTCAGTCACAGCAAAAATGATGTCAACATGTCAGCCAAGTGGAAAATGAAAAACATCCTTTTTTTTAATGTTTAAAATGGAATATTTTAAATCGAGCCAACAGAGCATCATGAAAAATCCTATTTAGTACCTGCATTTTGATAGTACTGCAATGTATCTAACATTTAATTTGTTTTTTGATAATTAATAATTAATATAGAAATTATCTGTTGAGCTGGTCTGCTGTACAGAACACCTCCACACACATTCTTACTGTACTGTGACAATAATAACACAGCAATGCTTACTGTGAGACACACAAAAGTGAAATGTGGCATTGCGAGCAAACATTACAGTCCTCGGGATAGTTGCAGTGAGATGAGCGTTTAAAAATGATATTGTATTTGCATAAAGTGTAAGAAATAAAATAAGACTCATGTTGGTGATCCTGCTGCATACATTCTCCACAGAAATTCTCTACTGAAATGTTTCTTCTGGTGACGTTGAGCAACCCGACTGGATTTGGCATCACCCAGTGATGGGACATGTGATCCCTGCAGCTCTGTAAAGCTGTGGGAGCAGAACTGCAAACAGCCTACCAGGAATGAGGAAAGGCAAAGATCTAACACAGGGGTGTCCATCCAGAAACAGGAGTATCACTTTATATAACTGAACCTGTTCAATGTGGAGTGGAATGGCCTCCAGGAGCGTGATTGGACACCGCTGATCTCACAGCATTCTAAAGAGGCGTGGCAGCGGCTGCACATCTAGCAGGTGCCTCAGGAGCAAGCACAGTGATGTCCTTGTTGACATAGTGGTTGGGCAGCTCCCCTTGGTTAAAATATGAATCTCAAGCACACTGCTGGTGTTCAGTACCAGTTTCTGCAGGATGAATAGGCAGCTCAATGCTGCTTGTTTTGTAGGATTACCTCTAAATCCCAGTTCACATTCAGATGGAGAGTCATCACACAGGTTGGATCCCAGCTTGTTGTTCTCCTCAAGTGTACAGACATGATTTTCATGAGGAAGTTCCTCTGCGATGGGGACACATTCCTGCTCTATGAATTCCTCTTTAATAGGAACACATTCCTGTTGAGGGACCTCTTCATCTTTAACACATGCCAGCTCTGTAACCTGCATTAGACTTGCACAGCACTCCTGCTTCTATCTTTGGCCCTTCCTGTGCTTCAGATTCAGGGATAGCGTGGCTCTCTTTGGGATCTGTGGGAAACAAAACTGTATACAATTAGATCTCTTACTTACCAGCTAGGTTTGTTAGTTGCTTTGATCAGGGATTTAAAGTTACTGTTCCTCAGTTATTTCGTATAGGGGTGAGCCGGTATAATAGTTTGGTGGTTTAGGTACATGATGGCATTGATACCATTCCTGTTATTCTACATTGCAATTATCGGTTAACGCTGTGTCTGTGTTCCTATAAACAAAGTGAAGGAAAAGGCATTTTCATATGAACATCTTTTTATTCTACGTCCTGTACAAGACTCAGTGCTGCTGGTCTTTCTCACCTCCTGTAGCCTCACACTGGAGCATTGCATCCACTTCTACCTCCCTGTCAATCACCATCATGACCACCGTTCTGCCTTTGCATTGTTCTAATGCAAACATCCATTTCTCTACTGCAAACATGCTTAGAAACCAAGCCTAGAGACTTGCAGTCTGAGCAAAGTGTCTGAGGAATGTCTTTTTGTTACCTGATCCTGTATTGTGAGAACGGTTTTGAAGGAAACGGTCAACGCAGGATGCAAGTTTCAATGTGTCAAATACAATGAGCAGACAAGCGACTGCAGCAGGATAGCCTGCTTATTCTCAAAGCAGTTTCATTTAAACACGTGATTTACACAACTCAAACTTTTTAAAGTGCAGCAATATGTTTTCTGTTCAAACTCCACCTGTGTAATAATCATTAGCAACAACACTGGAAGCTTACTTGTGCAATGTCACGTGACCTGTAGATATAAATCCAATAACATCCCTTGTAGTATTAAAATACATTTGTAATGGTGTGGCTCTCCCTATTGTATGTATCCTGTGCAAACTCATCTCTGCTCTTAAATAATAACCTGGATTAGTAAATGTTTATAAGCAATATGAGCGATCGTTTCCTAATTCTGTTTACCATCAGCTGAACAAAGTACTTTATTTAGAGACTCAATCTAGAGATTCAATAAAATGATAGAATTCAGTTGACACCTTACTGTGTTGTATTTACTTCCTCCAACTTCAACCCTTAATTGAACTTGTGGAACCACTCGGGTCCAAAATCTTACAGCGGATTGGTGCAGGCAGGGTGCTGCTGCCGCCCCTTTATTCACACAGTGAGGTCTGGAAAGATCGTGTAAATGTGTGTGTGTGGAACAAGAAGGAAACAGGACTACAGCAAAAGAACGAGCAGCGAATGAGCCGCGACTGTACCAAAGACAAACTCAACAGCACTGGAGCGGAATACAATGAAACCATTTATCTAAAAATAGATTCGCAGTCAAACAGTTCAATCAAACACTGAAACCCGATGTGCTGCTGCCTGTATGTTGATATTAGATCACAAATCATTATTCTAACCCTCTGCAATATGGTCTGTGACTGTCTCAGTGGGACTCTATACAAGACATCACTTTACCAGAAGGATGCCATTGAAGCCTCCTAAATTAGACTGGTTAAGATTTACCAATCTAGTACTTTCTAGAATACCTATTTAAATATATAAAATAATACAATGCCTCGATTTGACTCTTTATAACCAATATCAGGACAGAGCTGCGCTTATTATAATCAAACACTTTAAAACGTGTCTTAAGAGAAATTCTAACCAAGATCTTTCCAATAGAAGGTGGTTTAAGGTGTTTGATTGACCAAGCAATACCACACAATAAAATCAATCTTACCTTGAAATATTAAAGGTTGTTTAGTGTCTGCATGTGTAGCGTTTATACACCCTCGCACAGCTTTCAGCTCGTTCTCTGATATTTCCAATCTCAGCTTCAGACTTTCATTCTCTTTCTCCTTTTTGTTCCATTTCCACTCTGAATTCAGTGAATTGCTGCCGACAGCTTTAGTAATCGCGCACAAGACGGTGTGTAGAGGCGCTTTCACTGCGTGCTCGATGGTAGAGGCGAGCTCGTCTTGAAAGAGCGACACGGACACACTGACGCGTCCATCTTCACTGGTTTGAGTTTCACACTGGTCTAGCGGAATCCTCTTTTCATTCAGAAACACCGCCTGCGGTTTTTATTTATTAATATTTATTTTGTACTGTAGCCTTCCCATTCAAATATATTCATGACTTCTTCTGGTGTGATAAAGAAAGAACACAAACAACATGCTTTGCAAGGAGTAACTTTACTTTGGTCTTTCAGAATCGCGCAGAGCTCTGCTGGAGCTTCAACGCGTTTGTTTCTCATTAAATCATCTCATTGAAAAGCTCGACTTGTCTGTAGCTGCGACTGACGCGCTCCGCTCTGTGTGTGAAATTCAACACAGAAAAGGGATGCTTTCCTTTTCACGGAACTCCGTGCAGGTAATAAACAAACACAAAAATCACTAATTATTGGAAAACATTTCATCCCAGCCTAAATCCTTTAAACAGCAGGAGACAGCGTGTTGTAAAATCATCACTGACTGCAACCACCTCTCCACACATGAACAAAACAAACCTCTCTATTTCCTGAACTGAAATGAAAGCGTCACTAGCAGAAGGCGGGTCTGGTTGGAGTCATCGCTTATTATTGGCTGTAGAAACACTCTATCCCCAGCATGTGAGCCTGATTGGCTGTAGAAACACTCTATCCCCAGCACGTGAGTCTGATTGGCTGGCCTCCCTGTCGGAGGCGGTTATGAAACTGGATGCCAGAGTTCGCCATGTTGGCTCTTTCAGCGCTGTGTTCAATGCGATGCATTCAGGCGCGTTAAGTAAGTGAGCCGCTCAGAAAGCACACGGAGCTGAATTTAAATGACTTAACGCTCTGCTACAGGAGAGCGCTGAGCGACTTTTAAAAATGGAGAATAATAATGATTTGCTTGTTAGTGTTTCTGAGGTGATGGTTGATGAAATGGCCCCGTGTGAAGTTACTGTCCCCTGCTGGACCTCGCTGTTCGGCGCTCTGTTTGGACTGAACCTCATATCTGGCTGTGTTTAATATCGACAATACCGACGTTAATAATGAACATTATGAATAATATTAATACTACAAGCCTAATAATAATACATTAATAACTATAAAACAGCTATACATTTAAAAAGAAAAATGAAATTAAATAATACAAATTCGAAAACAACCATTTGTGGAGTAGTGGTTAGGGCTCTGGACTCTTGACCGGAGGGTAGTGGGTTCAAATCCCGGTGGGGACACTGCTGCTGTACCCTTGAGCAAGGTACTTTACCTAGATTGCTCCAGTAAAAACCCATCTGTATAAATGGGTAATTGTATGTAAAAATAATGTGATATCTTGTAACAATTGTAAGTTCCCCTGGATAAGGGCGTCAGCTAAGAAATAAGTAAATAATAATAATTTTTACATTACTGTCTACATGCATCATCTCAGATAATTACAGTGTCATTTATCAGACCCTTCGGCGTTGTCTTTTGAAGAATTAAACCTGCCAGATCGAACGCAGGCTAACATTCAATTAATCAATCTATCTATTAATCATATATATTTTCTATAGCGCCCGATATGCGCTTCACAAAATCTACTTAAAAACAACAAAATATCTAATTGTAAGGCTGGTCGAACAAAATAAGTCTTCAGTGTAATTTTAAACAAAGAGTGCTTTCCACGATTTAAGATGCTTTCGAGAGACAGAATATTGGAATTGGCAGCCGAAACTGGGGGATAAAACTGCCTGTGATCAAAGTGGTCAGAAAAGTTGCATACTTTGCATAAAGTATTTGGGAGAAAAGAAAACGGATCATCTCTGATTTACGACGTTTCCATGGTTCGGCCGGCCACTGCCGTGTGACTGGTTAAAACGATGTTCAGTTTTTTTTTTTCTGCTGCTTGGTAATTCAGTCATGAAGCAGCTGTAGCAGAGTGGCGCAGCGGAAGCGTGCTGGGCCCATAACCCAGAGGTCGATGGATCGAAACCATTCTCTGCTAGCTTGTTTTTCTTCTGTTAGCAAAGTAGTTTTTCTAAAAAATTAACTGAAGCAATTAATTAATATTACATATCGTAATCAAGGATGATATAATGCGCAAAGATACTTGTCTCATAAGAGCTGAAATAAATTATAGCGCTTTGATATTATGTTACTAACGGATTGTTTAGAAATGTACGTAATTATATTACAACTATTCTAAAAAAGAATGTTATCTCGAAAAAGGAGGCTTGACAAGCCGAAATTGCTCAGCTGGGAGAGCGTTAGACTGAAGATCTAAAGGTCCCTGGTTCGATCCCGGGTTTCGGCAAACAACATGACGATATTGGTTTTGTATTATTTTGAACTAAAAAAACAGATCACATTTATTCTTCAGCGTAATTGGATGAAATAACAGCGTATCAGAGTGCCATTTTCTAATGTGATTAAGAAATGCAAAAAACATCGTCCCTGGGTGGGCATGAACCACCAACCTTTCGGTCAACAGCCAAACGCTCTAACCGATTGCGCCACAGAGACCAACCTGTTAAGCAGCCAAAGCATACGGGAGTGATGAGCAAGGCGAGATGCTGCAGAACGTGATCGAGGGAGCAGAACTCATCAGAACTTGAGATCACATCTAAGAAGAAAGCAACACGGGGCAGGAAAGTCTATGTGATCAATTATGGCAGCACAGCATATGTCGTTTTGTTAGATAACACCCTGGGAGACAACAGAGCAGTGTGTGTAAATAGCTACAATGGAAACCATATACTTACGACTTAATTTTGATACAGAACTGTGGTCATGTGTAATCTGTTTTCATTATGATAAGAAAGCTACAGTTCAGTGGATTATATTTGGAATCTTTGGTTCTGTCATTCACTATCTTCTCAAATAAGATGACAAATTAATAGCCCAGTTGGTTACAGTGAAAGGAACCTCGCAAAGTCAGCCCGGCTAGCTCAGTCGGTAGAGCATGAGACTCTTAATCTCAGGGTCGTGGGTTCGAGCCCCACGTTGGACGTCCTTTTTAAATACAAATTGAAGATGTTTCTTCGAGACAACGGAGCAAAGTCTGATTCAGTTCACATTGTATACAGTATTGCAACAAAATTACTTATTGGTCATTGTCAAACAGCAATTGCTATTGTAAAAAGCATGCATCGTTTATAGCTACACCGATATTGAAATAAATAATCTTACTTTTTTGGGTTGACTTCAATCCGTTTCTTTTTTTTAGAATTGTCTTAACATCATTCATGGAGCATCAGTTGGTATGTGCGTAATAAAACCAATCGGGCCTTGATACGAGAACCCTAGTGTGTGCTGAAATAAATAATGCGGTCTTCTACAATAACAAACGTAGCTTGACAGAATGGCCGGTTGGTCTAAGACGCCAAACTCAAGGACATTGTCTTTCCAAAGAATTGTGTGTTCTGGTCCCTGAATGGAGGCGTGGGTTGAAATCCCACTTCTAACAGTTCACTTTTACTTATTTTTAAAAGGAATAAATGTGTTCATTTTACTATAAAAGATTGTTTTAAGGAAATCAACAGCTAATACCAAACTCTTGTCAGCACTCAATACCATTTTAATTTCCATTTTAAATCAGACTAAAATAGTGTTCCTAACACAGATTGCAATTTTTGTTATAAACAGACTACTTGATGAAGTCACTGAAAAATATTTTGTGGCCAAACATGTATTTAACTTGATTGTTTTAATATTCCAAATAACATATTACTGAAAAACATCTCCGTCGACCACTGGATCGTGGTCTCAGGCTGGGATGCGGACCATTGAGAACAGTATAAACGATCTATTAGTGGAAGTAGCTTACATGAGAAATGCCCTCGTTTAACATGCTGGGATGATCGACTTCGGCATTCTCCAACTGCTGTTTACATTTTCTAACACGTTATGAGGACGAATACAAAGTTTGACACTTTCCTTGTAAGTGGGGGTAAGCACAAGTTATTTTCAGATGTAATGTCTTTATTTAAGCTCAATCTAGTCCTGCGTAGTGCAAATCACATTACTGTTTAAAGTGTTCTTAAATTGTTTCAATATTAGCAGTGATCCATTTGAAATTTGCTTAATGATTTAAACAACTGAACTTATTGTCAGCTCGGTGCTGAGAAGAAAACACTCCCACTCCTCCTGGTGGATACCGAGACCAATCCCTTCAAAACAGTTTCACTCTAGAAATGATCCTTGCAAATATAGTCTTATCTTTTATTGGCAGACCGTCACCCCCAGCTGGCAAGCTCTACTTCATATGATACAATGACTGGGCAACAACGAGGTGTTACATTAACAATACAATCTAACTTGAGACAGCCAAGCCGTTAAAGCATACCTTAAGTTTGTCATGTGATACAAAAGCAAGTTTTGGCAAAAAAATTGAAAACATGCCTCTCGTCGAAATATTTGCTATTTAATAAAAAAAATGTTTTGAATTTGCAAATGGCAGACTACATTGCCTTGCCCCCCCCCCCACAAAAAAAAGACAATCTGATTTGCTCATATCAAGCTGCGATGTAGCCTATGAGAATCGCTGACACAATTCGAGGGGAGTTAGCTCAAATGGTAGAGCGCTCGCTTAACATGCGCGAAGTAGCGGGATCGATGCTCGCATTCTCCAAATAGTTTTAACGTATCTGCGTATTTAGTCCCAACGCATTATGGAGATAAATACAAAGTGTGACAATTCTTTGTAACAGAGACGCCCGCCCTACATGTGTATTTTAAAGCACATTCTCCTAATTTGTAATATTCCCAAGACTGAAAAACTGCAGTGCGCCGTCCATCGTATGTCTTCCGAGAAACACAAAGGGAGATTATTTATTTATTTATTTATTAGCAATTAAAGAGTTTGTGTTAATTGAGAATAAAAATAAATGGCTTGAAGTTTGCTTTCATTTGTAACGTGTTTATAATGAAATATCGGTTCTTGTGTTTTTACCAATCATTGTACTGTATACTAGCTACTGTTGCATGTCCATGATTTTGCCCCTCATCTTCCCATATGGTCTAGCGGTTAGGATTCCTGGTTTTCACCCAGGCGGCCCGGGATCGACTCCCGGTATGGGAACGTTCTTGTTATTGTTATTTTGTTACAGAACTGTGGTCATGTGTAATGTGTCTTCAATATGATAATAAAGCTACAGTTACTCGAAATATATATATATATATATATATATATATATATATATATATATATATATATATATATATATATACAGAATGATGCAAATGTATTTGACTCTATTCACATTCACATCGCGTGGAACCATCGCAGTTTGTTTTTAAATTATATTAATCCCTGGTCAAGACAAAGTCTCTATGGGGTGGGACGATCATTAGAATGCGGATGTAAGGTCTCTGGTCCCATCATAGAAGCAAGATAGTTTATTCACCAATAAATACCTACACATTTATTTATGTTTCTTTTGGTAAATTAACACATTATTGCATTCTGTCACGTCACGCTGTGCACTCTAGCATTGCATAACAAGCATGCACCATGCCAGGACTTCGTGGCGCAACGGTAGCGCGTCTGACTCCAGATCAGAAGGTTGCGTGTTCAAATCACGTCGAGGTCAAAACCGTCTTTATTTCTATTCCACTATATTTCATTTTTTAACGTGCCTGGATTTGAATGTCTCCGGACATTTATTTATACAATGTATTGATTATATAGCGACAAAACTATTTCAATCAAGTTCCAGTCTCTCTGCCATTATCTTGCGCTGCTGTGTTTTTTCAGGTAAAAATGGCGTGACCAGAGCGGTATGGGCAATCCCGTTAGGTAGCTTGCATTTCAATCTCTCCTTCTTTTCTATTTATACACCCAGCACTGCTTCCGCCCTTCGTCTGTGTTTGTTTTTGGTCTGTGTTTGTTTTTTTGTTATTCGCTCCTTTCACTACAGGTCATTTCTCTGCTCAGCGCTGGTAGACAGTATCAGCTATTTTCCTACCTGCTCAGGTGATTCTTTTCATCATTCAGCTTTTGTATTGTTCTACAGGAGCTCCACCGTTAGTCTTCTCTGCTCCCTCCAGTCTCCAGCGCAGCTACAGCGCCGTACAAAGCGCAGCGTCATTCTCAGCTTGCTCTGCGTTTTCATCAGAAAGACTGTTCCGACGTCACCGCTGCACTGCAACTCTTTCACAAAGGCGCCTCACAGACCATGGTTACCATGGCAACGCCTCATCGAGTGACTACTGGGAGTGCTAAGTTGCCATGGCGACCAGGCAGCTTTAACAGGTAATGCGAGCCTGTGCCTCACTACTGCAATCTTCTGGCTCCTGCTGCTGCGCTTTTGCAACATGAGAGCTTCAACTCGCCGAATTATGACATCTAAATACTGCAGGCTCCTCTTCTAGACCTACGTTAACTTACTTATATCACCACTAACTGTTCTAAAGCAAACGTTTTATCCATAGACAAGGATTTTAATCGCAATAACCAAATATATGCTACCCTGCTTCACTGAAGCCAATAGTTTCAATTCCAATCGCAACCTCGAGATGGCAGCATAACACCACAAACTACATAATTTAAACTGATTTGCTATCGCTGCGAATCTCGCACACTCCAAACTTTCTATCAATTCCTGCAGTTCGTTGTCTTTCCGAGGGATTCTCAGACCCCTCCTGCCTCAACCTCTTTTGCTTAATATATTAACTTGATTATTTCAAATCAAAACCCCTCCCTTCGAGGGTCTGGTCATGAAGCCATGCTTATCAGCTTTCTGAGATGTTAAGAATCCACTGTCACATAAATTTTCCAGCTTTCTTGCATCAGGCCATTCCTGCAACCTTCTTGCTCCCGGATTTGCACTTCGTCATTTGCCCCCAAATTCATCAAGGCACTTAATACAACTTTCAAAGTCCATTTCATTCAATTTGAGCTTCCAGGCACATACGGAAACTATGTCCTACGATTATCAACATTTCAGTCAAGAGTCCTCCAACACCGCAATAGACAATACACTCTTAGACTGCTCCTGATCAAATCAATAGGTTTTGCAGCAGCCTCCGAGCAACGCATTCTCATCCTCTCAGGTTCTGCAGAGGCCTCAGATCTACGCATTCTTCATCTCTGCCCAAAGGCAGACCCATCTCCGACATCATCTTAAACACCTTAACTCTCAAATACCAATTTCCACTGCATTCAGCAGCTCTCTGCTCTCTATAGCAGGCCACTGCACACTACTGACAGCATTCCATCGTTTCTCTGTTTCCGCCTGTCCTAAACGGAGGGGGTTCTCTGTTTTTGTCTCTCCTAAACGGACCAGAGACACATTTCCTATGCTCTCCACGTTGCCCAGCTGACAGCTTAGCTGCCTGAGGATGCCGCACTGAGTTGCGAAGGATCTGTCCTTTTGTCCTGTTGGTCCCTTTCCTGTCTCTTGTTCCACTAAATGCCCAGCAGCCAGAGGATGCTGCCTGACCCGTCGGGAGCGAGTGTCAGATTGTTGTATGTTATGTGTTTAAACTTTGCTCTTTCTCTCTCACTTTTACATCACCCCTCTCAAGCCCTCGTAGGCAACCAGTGAAATGTGAGGTGATGTGAATAGAGTCAAATGCATTGCATCATTCTGTGTATATATATATATATATATATATATATATATATATATATATATATATATATATATATATATATATAATTTCAAGTAACTGTAGGTTTATCATCATAATGAAAACACATTACACATGACCACAGTTCTGTAACAAAATGACAATAACAAAGACGTTCCCATACCGGGAGTCGAACCCGGGCCGCCTGGGTGAAAAACAGGAATCCTAACCGCTAGACCATATGGGAAGCTGATTAACAAGCTCCTGGACATGCAACAGTAGCTAGTATACAGTACAATGATAGTAAAAAACCACTAATTCATTACAAACACGTTACAAATTAAAGCAAACTTCAAGCCATTTATATTTATTCTCAATTAACACAAACTCTTCAATTGCTAAAAAATATAAAAAAATCTCCCTTTGTGCTTCTCGGAAGGCATACGATGGAGGGCGCACTGCAGTTTTTCAGTCTGCGGGAATATTACAAATTAGCAGACTGTGCTTTAAAATACACATGTAGGGCGGGCGACTCTGTTACAAAGAATTGTCACACTGTATGTATCTCCATAATGCGTTTGGACTAAATACGCAGATATATTAAAACTATTTGGAGAATGCGGGCATCGATCCCGCTACTTCTCGCATGAGAACCGAGCGCTCTACCATTTGAGCTATTTCCCCTCGAATTATGCCCGTGATTCTCATAGGCTACATCGCAGCTTGATATGAGCAATTCAGATTCGGGAGTCTCGATCCAGGTCTCGATCGGCTTGCCGGAGAAGGCATTCTCGCTCCCCTCGGAGGGGTAGGCGTTACCAGGACACATCTGGGGTGGCTGAGCTCACCTCCAAGATGTCACAATTTATGGAGCTCATGATGGGACAACAATCCCTCCTTATGACCCTAGCAAATGTGGCGCCTCGGGCCCCAGAGCTAGTAACCGGACCCAGCACTAGTCAGCTGACGGTTCCTCCACCAGTGCCCCAGGAAGTAGAGTGGGACGCAGATGCTGTCTCAAGGGACGCATCTGATGCAGACCCGCTCTTTGAGGACACAGAGCCTGAGGTGGCATCCCAGCACTCTGGGCAGGACGACCCTGAAGTGCTGGATACTAATGACCCTATCTGGTCAGTGGTGGAGAGGGCAGCCCGTCACTTAGGCGTGGACTGGCCTGCGTCAGAGCCAACACGACGCTCTTTATTTGAGTTGCCATCGGCTCCGCTGCTTCAGTCCAGGATGCTCCCGGCATTCCCGGATTTTATTAAGGAGGTGCAGTCCACCTGGGGAGCCCCGGCCTTCGCCCCGGCGACTTCTCGCAAGGCTTCGGCTTTTACCATGCACGGGGCGAGCGAAGCTGGATTAGCGTCCTTTCCGCCAGTGGGCGCCGCGTTCGCCGTGCTAGTAAAGGCGCCGACATTATCGGGGCTGGCTAAGGACCCTTCCTGCCCTAACAGGCAGTGTAGGATTACGGAGGCCCACCTAAAAAAGGGTTATGCCGCGGCTACAGAGGCAGTTAGACTGTCTAACGTGGCCAGCCTCCTGACAGTCTACCAGGCGGCGCTGATTCGCGACCTGCCTGAGTCCCCATCCGTCGGACTTAGAACCGAGCTGGGTGCAGTTGCACAGCTTTTGGTTAAGCTGGCTCAGCTGAATGCGCGAGCACAGGGCAGGAGCATTGCTTCCCTTGTAGTGGCAAGGAGGCAGCTCTGGCTCTCACAGGCCAGGGTACAGGAGCCTGATAAGGCCCCGTTGCTAGATGCTCCTATATCCCCGGGGCACACGTTTGGCCCAGCGGTGGAGGAGATGCTGCAACGCTCCGTCAAGGCGCATGAGGCGTCGCAGCAGTTGGCTAAGATGTGGCCAAGCAAGCCTTTCCAGCCAAGGCGGCCGCAGGAGCGCCAATGGCGCAGGGCGCCGCCGCAGCAGCAAGCGCACCCACAGGGCAGTAAAACCGCCCCTTTGGGGGTTTCAGCACGCAGCCAACCCGCGTTTGCAAGACCGCAGCACGGAGGGTGGCGCCCCAGAGGAGGTAGCAGACCACGCCCTCGTGGCTCTGGTCAGGCCCCTCGTGAGCGAGCGCAGCCTAAGCAGCCCTGAGAAACCCTGGCAGCCATTAACCCACCCCTACACTGTTCCAGAGCTTCTGTTCTGGCAACAATGCACCAACGACATCTGGGTGCGCAAGACTATACTCACCGGGTACACCCTTCAATTCCGGTTAAACCCCCCCCCCTTCAGGGGAGTGGTGGTAACTGCAGTGAAGTACTCGGTTCAGTCCTCAGCTCTAAATGCAGAAATACAGGCATTGCTCAAGAAGCGTGCCATTCAACTAGTAGACCCTGCTCTGACCGACCAGGGGTTCTACTCCAAGTACTTCCTAGTGCCAAAAAAGGACGGCGGGCTCTGCCCTATTTTAGATCTGCGACTACTGAACAAATACCTACGGGTGTTGTCGTTCAAGATGCTTACGCACAGGCACATTGTCCAGTCTGTCCGGCAGGGCGACTGGTTTACCACCGTAGACCTCACAGATGCATACTTTCACGTTCCCATCTGTCCGGGTCACAGGAAGTACCTACGTTTCGCATTTCAGAGCAGGGTCTACGAGTTTTGTGTCCTGCCATTCGGCCTGTCTCTAGCTCCTCGAACCTTTTTGAAGTGTATGGACGCCATTTTAGCCCCCTTGCGGGCTCAAGGCATCCGACTGCTGAACTATCTGGACGACTGGCTCGTCTGCGCGCAGTCAAAGGAGCAGTTGGCACAGCACACAGTGATGGTTACAGACCATCTTCAGCGGCTAGGTCTGAAGGTCAATTCAGAAAAGAGCCGCCTCGTGCCGAGCCAACAGACCGAATTCTTGGGTCTGCATCTGGACTCTGTGTCCATGGAAGCGACCCTGTCGACACAAAGAGTTGCCTCACTGGAGCGGTGTCTCTCCCTATTCAGGTTGAGAGAAACAGTCAGCATGGAGCTGTGTCAGTGCATGCTGGGGTTGATGGCTGCTGCCTCGCAAGCCCTTCCTTTGGGCTTACTACACCAGAGACCTCTGCAGGCCTGGTTCAATGCCTTCGCGTTGCATCCGCGGAGAGACAAACACCGCAGGTTGAGGGTATCCCGAACCTGCTGGGAAGCACTGCGCTGGTGGAAAGTTCCGTCGAACATCCGCCAGGGCGTACGCTTGGGTCCCATCTTCCGAAGGGAGGTTATTATGACCGACGCTTCCAACCAAGGTTGGGGAGCAGTCTGGAACGGGTCGGGGACTCGCGGAGTGTGGTCAGGACCCTGGAGGTCGGCCCACATCAATGCTCTGGAACTCAGAGCGGTGGACCTTGCACTGCGGCACTTCTTGCCAGTGCTTCTAGGCAAGCACGTGTTAGTGCGGTCAGACAACACCACGGTAGTGGCGTATATCAACCGCCAGGGCGGCTTGCGGTCCCCCGGTCTTCACCGGTTGGTAACACGGCTGTTGCTTTGGGCTCAACCGCGTTTAGCCTCTCTGCGGGCGGTTCACCTACCGGGCAGAGTCAATTACGCAGTGGATCTCCTGTCCAGAGGAGGTCCTCTTGCAGGCGAATGGCGTCTTCACCCTCGGGTGGTAGAGCGCATTTGGGACTGGTTCGGCACAGCGCAAGTCGATCTCTTCGCTTCACGAGAGACCATGCACTGCCCCCTATGGTTCTCGGTGAAGGACCTCGACAGCCCCCTAGGAGTCGATGCACTGGCTCACGAATGGCCGCCAGGGCTCCTATATGCATTTCCACCGATTCCGATGCTCCCCGCAGAAGGTCAGGGTAGAGCAAGCGACAGTGATCCTGATCGCTCCTCGGTGGCCTCGGAGGATATGGTTCCCGAGTCTAGTGCAGTTGTTGCACGGTCGCCCGAGGGAGCTCCCTCTGCGAGCGGACCTGTTGTCCCAAGCCCAAGGAGGGCTATGGCACCTGAAACCCAAGCTCATGCAGCTATGGGCTTGGCCCCTGAGCGGGAGCGCCTGTCAGCCTTAGGGCTTTCGACGGCGGTTATATCCACCATTCAGAGTGCGAGAGCGCCCTCTACTCGGTCGCAATATGCGTATAAATGGCAATTGTTTCAGAGTTGGTGTCTGGCTGAGGGCCATGACCCGGTCTCCTGCCCTATGGCAGTGATATTACAGTTTCTGCAGAAGCTGTTAGATGAGGGTAAGTCTCCCTCTACACTTAAAGTGTATTTGGCCGCTATTTCGGCTTGCCATGTACGCATTGACGGGTTATCACCTGGTTGCCATTTCCTGGCATCTCAGTTCCTAAAGGGCGCAAGACGCTTGTGGCCTCCAAGGTCGACCAGTTTACCGTCTTGGAGCCTTGATGTGGTGCTAGAAGCCCTTACCAAGGCACCGTTCGAGCCTCTCCACAGTGTGGAAATGAAGTTCGTGTCTATTAAGACTGCGTTTTTGCTGTCAGTGGTATCAGCAAAACGTGTGGGCGAGTTACATGCACTCTCGGTGCATCCATCATGTACTCGTTTCGCAGGAGACGGTTCTAAGGTCTCCATGCGTCCAAATCCGGCCTTTTTACCCAAGGTCATATCCCCGTTTCACATGAGCCAACCAGTCGAGTTGATGGCGTTCCATCCTCCTCCTTTTTCTTCCCCAGAGGAAGAGCGGTTACACATGCTCTGCCCTGTGCAGGCATTGAGGTGTTATATTGATCGCACGAAGACTGTGAGGCAAACAGAACAGCTGTTCATATGCCATGGTTCTAAAACTTTGGGTCAGCCGCTGTCTAAGCAACGCCTTTCTCATTGGATAGTGGATGCTATTCAGTTAGCATTTGATACTATGGGCCTTCCGCCACCAGGGCAGTTGAAGGCACATTCCACTAGGGGTATGGCAACATCCTGGGCCCTCTTTAGAGGGGTGCCGATGTCTGACATTTGCGCTGCAGCCAGTTGGGTTACACCGCATACATTTACGAGGTTCTACCGGTTAAATGTACTGGAATCCTCTGCTCCGTCATTTGGAGCATCTGTGTTGCACTCTATGACGCCTCAGGTTGCGGACGTCTAGAGTGGTTGACAATATGGTGTGACTATTCCACCTTGGGACAGGTGTCATTGCGAGCATAGACGCTGAGGCGCAGCTCCGCATATGTGTAGATGTACTGCCTACGCAGTTGCGTTATGACGTAAGGCTGTCCTACTGCCGAGAATCCTCTCTCGCGACGGCTTGGGTACACTGTTCCCATACCTTGATGGTTATTTTCGACTTGAAAGGGAACGATAGGTTGCGGATGCAACCCCGGTTCCCTGAAAGAGAAAATAACCATCTAGCCGCGTGGTTGCTCTGGAGGCATTCACGGCCTGAAGGGCAAAAGAGGAAGTGACTCTCCGCGCGCTGCGTATAGTAAGCTCCCAGGGGGGCGGGCTTACACGGCAGCTTGCGCGGAGGCCAATAGGCAGCTTTGACATAAAGCTCAGCCAATCCCTACTGCCTGACGGCAATGTCCCATACCTTGATGGTTATTTTCTCTTTCAGGGAACCGGGGTTGCATCCGCAACCTATCGTTTTATTGGATAACACCCTGGGAGCTCGACAGAACAGTGTGTATGCATATTGCTAAAATGGAAACCAAATATACACGATTCAAATGGGAATCGTATTCAGATTTTAAGCACAAATCTGATAGACTTCACAGTGCAACGGAGGAAGGCAGACAATGCAAATGAGGCAACTGGCTCCTACTTTTTAAATCATACGAGAAACTTGAATCCAATTAAGCTTTTAACCGCCTGCAGTCTGGAATGAGTTTGAAATGTTGTTGTAACACCTCACTGGGCAACAGCAATTGCATTATATGAAAGTTCCTGTTAATTTGTCAGCGGCACAGCTAACGGTGCCACTCAGAGCTGGAAGGAGACGGTCGGCTACTTGCCCATAAAACAATACTTTCAGGGATCATTTCTATAGCGATTTGAAAGCGAAATGCGTTTTTAAAGTGTTTGGACTCGCTATCCACGAGGAAGAGTGAGAGTGTTCGCTTTTGAGCGTGAAGGAGACAGTGAGTGTTGTTTTTGGCCAACTGCTCGCTGTTATTGATGACCCCTCCAGTGTTCCTTAGGGGGCTGGAGGAAGCGGACACGTTCTGAGTGGGTATCTTACCTAAAGGTACGCAAGACGAACTACAGTTGCAAAGCACTGCTGCTTTTTCGATGATTTATTAAAACTATCAATCTGACTGAAAACACGGATCACATTAATTGTGATCGGTTTGATACCAATAGGCTTACATGACAGGTATTGTGTATAGACAATGTCATATACATAGAAATGAACACGGACAGTGTTTTTTTAAGGGCTGACTCATTTTAATGTTGGAGAGATCTAGGTGTACTGGACAAATATACTGGATTTTTTCCATGTCGTAATTGTGCCGCCTGTGATAATGCGTTTGAAACTAGAGATAATGTGAGATAATGTCTGTTACTGGCGGATAGTTTAAAAATTGTCTCAATTATGTTACAACTTTTGTGTCTACGAAACATATCTGTAACAATCATGTAATGCCTGTGTGGTTTTTTCATGAAGTTAATTTGCTAACAGACTGTTCTGATTTGTTTCTAACCGTGAAGCGATCGCTCTGTTTGCCGTATATTTTCTGTCTGTAAGAGGAGTGCCCTTGTGATCCCATATAGAATGCGACGAAACAGGTCGCCCTCCTTAATATAAACAGAAAAAGAATAAGTTCACGCACACACCAGGTGATTTACTGTAGCGTCAGACATTGGAGGTTCAGCAGTGTACTGCAGTGTTGTGCAAAGTCGTCGGTGTAAGTCAGGATGGCCGAGCGGTCTAAGGCGCTGCGTTCAGGTCGCAGTCTCTCTGGAGGCGTGGGTTCGAATCCCACTTCTGACAAATCTTTTTGTGTATTTATTTCTTAAAACGTCCATCGAATGCTTGGTAATTTGATTTGTTTTTCTTGTTAGTATTCAAATCACAAGGTCGTTAAATGAGAGAAAGTCACCGCAAGCCTGCACCTCACCACATCCTTCACACTGTTAAACTGCCTCATTATGACGAGGCCTCTAATTATGCCTTTCCAATACTTTGAATGTGTTATTGTTCAGTTTAACATGAGAACATCTTGGTAGAACAATCATAATGTCCGCAGGACTTATTTTCCTCGGGTTCTAGTATCAAGTTTTGAGTGTGTGGCCGGTTAGCTCAGTTGGTTAGAGCGTGTTGCTAATAACGCCAAGGTCGCGGGTTCGATCCCCGTAAGGGCCACGGCTTTTCTTCTTTAAAGAAACCACAGCATTTGTAATGGTGCCAAAATGAACATTCTTTAACAAAATGAACCGAAGCGATATGAAGTACAACCAGTAATATTTCAGACTTCCTAGCTTTAAACATGTATTAACAATGAACACATACAATCAATTAAAAACAAAGCTTACGTAGTCGGCAGGATTCGAACCTGCGCGGGGAAACCCCAATGGATTTCTAGTCCATCGCCTTAATCACTCAGCCACGGCTACATGCTCTCACGGTTTTACGTGAAAACAGCCGTATTTTTGTCAAAAGAAGTCAACGACACCCGCAGTAATGCTGCAGATGTCAGTATAGGCTAAATAATGAACCCAAGTCAAATGCCTTTGTTGAAACTCTATCAGATTTGTACAAGTCAAGCACACGTGGGAAATAATAATACAATATCCTTTCTGCCAACGTTCATAATAATGAATACATCCTTTTTTCAAAATACGTAGCTATTTAACTGATCTTTTCAAAACACCCATACACAAAAGCCTTATTTCTACTGAAAAACTAACTTGCTTCATGGCTGCTGCTACAGCACTCGGTCACGTTGTGCCTAGCGTTAGCGGACATAGGAGATAAGAAGACCTACAAAATATCACGCGCTGCAGTTTTTCAGTCCGGGGATTATTACAAATTAGCAGACTGTGCATTAAAATACACATGCATGGTGGGCGTCTCTGTTACAAAGAATTGTCACACTTTGTATTTATCTCCATAATGCGCCGGGACAAAATACGTAGATACTTTACAAATATTTGGAGAATGCGGGCATCGATCAAGCTACTTCTCGCATGCTAAGCGAGTGCTCTACCATTTGAGCTAATTCCCTTTTAATGGTGCCAGGGATTCTCATAGGCTTCATCGAAGCTTGATACGAGCAAATCAGATTGTCAGTTGTTTTTCATTTTTATTTTGGCAATGTAGTCTGTGATTGCAAATTAAAAAAAATAATTTAATTAACTAAATAGCAAATATTTCGACTAGAGGTATGTTTTCAATTTCTTTCAAAAGTAGTCTCAGCTCGTTTATTCAGTCGCTTAGAAATCCACAATCTGTGTCCCGATGCAGCAGCGCTGTGTGCTGTGGCTCGAGCTTGTTTGACGAGGCAGACGATGCAAAAATGCCAATACTTGCTTTTGTATCACGCGACAAACTTAAGGTATGCTTTAACGGCTTGGCTGTCTCGAGTTAGTTTGTATTGTTAATGTAACACCTCGTTGTTGCCCAGTCATTGTTTCATATGAAGTAGAGCTTGCCAGTTGGGGGCGACGGTCTGCTAATAAAAGTTAAGACTATATTTGCAAGGATCATTTCTAGAATGAAACACGTTTTGAAGGGATTGGTCTCGGTATCCACCAGGAGGAGTGGCAGTGTTTTCTTCTCAGCTCCGAGCTGACAATGAGTGTTGTTATCGGGAACCTACTCGCTGCAAGGAATGACCACTTCAATCTTCAGTCGGGGGTTGCTGAAGGAAAGGGACACATTTTGAGTGTGTATCTCATTCCGGTAGAAACGTAGAAAAAAGAAACCATCAATCCCACAATTGTTCAGTTGTTTAAATCAATAACCACATTTAAATTGATCATTGCTAATGTCAAAACAATTTGAGAACACTTTAAATAGGGCTTGACTAATATAAAAATATAGCAATGTCTTTTGCACTATGCAGGACTAGATTGAGTTTAAAATAGACATTACATCTGAAAATAACTTGTGCTTGCCCCCACTTACAAGGAAGCTGTCAACCTTTGTATTCGTCCTCATAACGTGTTAGAAAATGTAAACAGCAGTTGGAGAATACCGAAGTCGATCATCCTAGCATGTTAAACGAGGGCATTTCTCATGTAAGCTACTTCCACTAATAGATCGTTTATACTGTTCTCAATGGTCCGCATCCCAGCCTGAGACCACGATCCAGTGGCAGTCGGAGATGTTTTTCAAAGTAATATGTTATTTGAAATATTAAAACAATCTTTAGTTAAATAACACATGTTTCTACACAAAATATTTGTCAGTGACTTCGACAAGTAGCCAGTTTACAACAAAAATGCAATCTGTGTTAGGAACGCTATTTTAGTCCGATTTAAAATGGAAATGGTATTGAGTGCTGACAAGAGTTTGGTATCAGCTGTTGATTTCCTTGAAACAATCCTTTATAGTAAAATGAACAAATTGATTCATTTAAAAAATAAGTAAATGTGAATTGTCAGAAGTGGGATTTGAACCCACGCCTCCATTCGGAGACCAGAACACACAATTCTTTGGAAAGACAGCGTCCTTGAGTCTGGCGCCTTAGACCACTCGGCCATTCTGACAAGCTGCGTTTGCTTTAGTAGAAAACCGCATTATTTCATTTCAGCACAGACTAGGGTTGTCTATTGTATCAAGGCCCGATTGGGTTTATTACGCACATACTAACTTGCTCCATGAATGATGTAATGACAAGTGTAAAAAAAGAAACAGATTGAAGCCAACCCATAAAAGTACGATTCTTTATTTCAATATCGGTATAGCTTTAAAGGATGCACGCATTTTACAATAGCAATTGCAATATGACAATGACCAATAAGTAATTGTGTTGCAATACTTTATACAATGTGAACAGAATCAGACATTGCTCCGTTGCCTCGAAGAAACATCTACAATTTGTATTTAAAAAGGACGCCCAACGTGGGGCTCGAACCCACGACCCTGAGATTAAGAGTCTCATGCTCTACCGACTGAGCTAGCCGGGCTGTCGGGAGAAAGTTTCTTTCTTTGAGGCGGGGTGAGAGAGGAAGTACCGACAGGTGCGTGGGACCTGAGATTCGGTGTGCTGCTGCTGCTGTAGATGAGTGTTCTGGAGACGCGCTGTGTCTGTGTCTGCGGTGTTACAGCCGTGTGAGTATATTCCAAAAGTAAAGTGTTGGATAATTCGAGAGCTAGTCTGTTGAATAAAGCTCTGAGACGTGTGGTTAAATCCCGGTCTCATCAATTTTGTTTTGTTAGATTAAAAGTGTTCCAGCAGCAGGTAAATGTCCCCACACCTTTTGGTTCTGTTTACTTATGCTACACCGCTGCTAAACCTGAACGTTGCTGCTAATTATCTTAACTAAACTTGTATTGTTGTTGAATTGCTCTATTATAGCTAAACCTATAATGTTGCAGCTAACGTTCCCTAATACTGTTAAAACGTGTGTGTATTAACAATCTGGCTTTTGTTGTTGTACCCTTGCTGAGAAGAGCTGTTTCCAATCATCTAGCACTCTTAAAGAAAAGTGTAATCGCTGCTATATGTTGGTCTAATACCCCATGCTTTTAAAATGTGGCTATTGGCTGGCTTTATTCCATTTCCCCTCCTTGTTTTTAGTACAACTTTAATACATTTTATTGTTAGTTATTTGAACTGATTTATGTGAATCATGGATCATTGTAATAAAGCTTTGTGAATTGTTATTCTGCCTTTGTCATTCTGTTGTCATTCCTATTCCAAACATTTAAATTAATTTTTAGTAGTGTCGGTATTAGGACTCTCACTGGGTGTCACTGGGTGTGGCTGCTACAATCCCATATAGAATGCGACAAAACAGGTCGCCCTCCTTCATATAAACAGAAAAAGAATAAGTACACACACACACACGAGTTGATTTACTGCAGCGTCAGACATCGGAGGTTCAGCAGTGTACTGCAATGTTGTAAAAAGACGTGTCTAATTCAGGATGTTTGAGCGAGCTATGGCGCTGCGTTCAGATCACAGTTACCCTGGAAGCGTGGGTTCGAATTCCATTTCTGACAGCTCTGTTTGTTCATTAACCACTCGGCCACGGCTACATGCTCTCACGGTTTTCCTTGAAAACAGCCGTATTATTGTCAAAAGAAGCAAACGACACCCGCAGTAATGCTGTAAATGGCAGTATAGGCTAAATAATGAACCCAAGTCAAATGCCTTTGTTGAAACTCTATCAGATTTGTACAAGTCAAGCACACGTGGGAAATAATAATACAATATCCTTTCTGCCAACGTTCATAATAATGAATACATCCTTATTTCAAAATACGTAGCTATTTAACTGATCTTTTCAAAACACCCATACACAAAAGCCTTATTTCTACTGAAAAACTAACGTGCTTCATGGCTGCTGCTACAGCACTCGGGCACGTTGTGCCTAGCGTTAGTGACATAGGAGATAAGAAGACCTACAAAATATCACACGGTGCAGTTTTTCAGTCCGGGGATTATTACAAATTAGCAGACTGTGCATTAAAATACACATGCATGGTGGGCGTCTCTGTTACAAAGAATTGTCACACTTTGTATTTATCTCCATAATGCGCCGGGACAAAATACGCAGATACTTTAAAATTATTTGGAGAATGCGGGCATCGATCCCGCTACTTCTCGCATGCTAAGCGAGCGCTCTACCATTTGAGCTAATTCCCCTTTAATGGTGCCAGGGATTCTCATAGGCTTCATCGCAGCTTGATACGATCAAATCAGATTGTCAGTTGTTTTTTATTTTTATTTTGGCAATGTAGTCTGTGATTGCAAATTAAAAAAAAAAAAAATTTAATTAACTAAATAGCAAATATTTCGACTAGAGGTATGTTTTCAATTTCTTTCAAAAGTAGTCTCAGCTCGTTTATTCAGTCGCTTAGAAATCCACAATCTGTGTCCCGATGCAGCAGCGCTGTGTGCTGTGGCTCGAGCTTGTTTGACGAGGCAGACGATGCAAAAATGCCAATACTTGCTTTTGTATCACGCGACAAACTTAAGGTATGCTTTAACGGCTTGGCTGTCTCGAGTTAGTTTGTATTGTTAATGTAACACCTCGTTGTTGCCCAGTCATTGTTTCATATGAAGTAGAGCTTGCCAGTTGGGGGCGACGGTCTACTAATAAAAGTTAAGACTATATTTGCAAGGATCATTTCTAGAATGAAACACGTTTTGAAGGGATTGGTCTCGGTATCCACCAGGAGGAGTGGCAGTGTTTTCTTCTCAGCACCGAGCTGACAATGAGTGTTGTTATCGGGAACCTACTCGCTGCAAGGAATGACCACTTCAATCTTCAGTCGGGGGTTGCTGAAGGAAGGGGACACATTTTGAGTGTGTATCTCATTCCGGTAGAAACGTAGAAAAAAAGAAACCATCAAGCCCACAATTGTTCAGTTGTTTAAATCAATAACCACATTTAAATTGATCATTGCTAATGTTAAAACAATTTATGAACACTTTAAATAGGGCTTGACTAATATAAAAATATAGCAATGTCTTTTGCACTACGCAGGACTAGATTGAGTTTAAAATAAACATTACATCTGAAAATAACTTGTGCTTACCCCCACTTACATGGAAGCTGTCAACCTTTTTATTCGTCCTCATAACGTGTTAGAAAATGTAAACAGCAGTTGGAGAATACCGAAGTCGATCATCCTAGCATGTTAAACGAGGGCATTTCTCATGTAAGCTACTTCCACTAATAGATCGTTTGTACTGTTCTCAATGGTCCGCATCCCAGCCCGAGACCACGATCCAGTGGCAGTCGGAGATGTTTTTCAAAGTAATGTATTATTTGAAATATTAAAACAATCTTTAGTTAAATAACACATGTTTCTACACAAAATATTTTTCAGTGACTTCGACAAGTAGCCAGTTTACAACAAAAATGCAATCTGTGTTAGGAACGCTATTTTAGTCCGATTTAAAATGGAAATTAAAATGGTATTGAGTGCTGACAAGAGTTTGGTATCAGCTATTGATTTCCTTGAAACAATCTATAGTAAAATGAACATATTTATTCATTTAAAAAATAAGTAAAAGGGAACTGCAGAAGTGGGATTTGAACCAACGCCTCCATTCGGAGACCAAAACACACAATCGTCCTTGAGTCTGGCGCCTTAGCCCACTCGGCCATTCTGACAAGCGGCGTTTGGTATAGTAGAAAACCGCATTATTTCATTTCTGCACAGACTAGGGTTGTCTATTGTATCAAGGCCCGATTGGGTTTATTACGCACATACTAACTTGCTCCATGAATGATGTAATGACAAGTGTAAAAAAAGAAACAGATTGAAGCCAACCCACGAAAGTAAGATTCTTTATTTCAATATCGGTATAGCTTTAAAGGATGCACGCATTTTACAATAACAATTGTTATATGACAATGACCAATAAGTAATTGTGTTGCAATACTTTATACAGTGTGAACAGAATCAGACATTGCTCCGTTGCCTCGAAGAAATATCTACAATTTGTATTTAAAAAGGACGCCCAACGTGGGGCTCGAACCCACGACCCTGAGATTAAGAGTCTCATGCTCTACCGACTGAGCTAGCCGGGCTGATGGGAGAAAGTTTATTTCTCTGAGGCGGGGTGAGAGAGGAAGTACCGACAGGTGCGTGGGACCTGAGATTCGGTGTGCTGCTGCTGTAGATGAGTGTTCTGGAGACGCGCTGTTTCTGTGTCTGCGGTGTTACAGCCGTGTGAGTATATTCCAAAAGTAAAGTGTTGGATAATTCGAGAGCTAGTCTGTTGAATAAAGCTCTGAGACGTGTGGTTAAATCCCGGTCTCATCAATTTTGTTTTGTTAGATTAAAAGTGTTCCAGCAGCAGGTAAATGTCCCCACACCTTTTGGTTGTGTTTACTTATGCTACACCGCTGCTAAACCTGAACGTTGCTGCTAATTATATTAACTAAACTTGTATTGTTGTTGAATTGCTCTAATATAGTTAAACCTGTAATGTTGCAGCTAACGTTCCCTAATACTGTTAAAACTTGTGTGTATTAACAATCTGGCTTTTGTTGTTGAACCCTTGCTGGGAAGAGCTGTTTCCAATCACCTAGCACTCTTAAAGAGAAGTGTAATCGCTGCTATATGTTGGTCTAATACCCCATGCTTTTAAAATATGGCTATTGGCTGGCTTTATTCAATTTCCCCCTCCTTGTTTCTAGTCCATCGCCTTAACCACTCGGCCACGACTACATGCTTGCACGAGTATTTGTGAAAATATCCAAAAGAAGTAAACGAAACCAGTAGTAATGCTGTAGATGGCAGTATAGGCTAACTAATGAACCGAAGTCAAATGCCTTTGTTGAAACTGTCAGATTTGTAGAAGGCAAGCACACGTGGGAAATGTAAATACAATATAATTTTTGTTAACGTTCATAATAATGAATACATCTTTATTTCAAAATACGTAGCTATTTAACTGATCTTTTCAAAAAACACCCCCATCCACAAAAACAAAGTAGTTATTCATTTGAACTGAAAAATTGACTTGCTTCATGGCTGTTGCCAGAGCACTCGAGCACGTTCTGGCTAGCGTGAGCGGACTTAGCAGATAACAAGATCTACAAAATATTTCATGCTAATAAAACATACCATATTTATGTTCGTTTTTATTATACATGGCGACTTACAGAGACTAGGGTGTGTGAACTATGCATCAGCTGCAGAGTCACTTACAGTTACATCTCACCCGAAAACGGAGCACAAGAAAGTTAAGTGACTTGCTCAGGGTCACACAATGAGTCAGTGGCTGAGGTGGGATTTGTACAGGGGGACCTCCTGGTTACAAGCCCTTTATCTTTAACCACTGGACCACGCAGCCTCCTATAACAAAATCACACCTCAGATTTGACTCGAACCCACAATTCCTGGCTTAGGAGGCCAGTGCCTTAGCCATTAGGCCACAAGGGCTGACACGCATCACACATTTGGTAGTACTAAAGAAAGTGGGAACAATAGTATCGTGGTTTAATACATCAAATCCAAGCCATCATTGGTGTTCAAACACAGCAGAGTGTTACATTGGGAAAGGGCCGTACTTGTCAGTACGTATTTGACATTCATGTGGGAAGATTTAAGATTGTGAAGAAGTTTAAATATGCTGCGTATTTGCGCATTGGGAACCTTACATAATTAGGTTTCTGATTAATGCCACTTCTTACGGACAGTAATCAAGGTGACGATACAAGACCAGAGCCAATAAAGCAGTTATTTTCCTGTGTGCTTGTTCAGAATATGCGTGAATCGTGAAAACGTCTTGCTAATATGTGAACAAAGCCAGCATTCACTTTATTGATCACCATGTGGATTAACCGCTATTGGAACACAGATTATTGTGTTAAAGATGTTAATAGACTTTTAATGTACACGTTTTAGAGCTAAACGTTTGTTGAGACAGTTCAAGCGCTGTAGCAGTGTTTAACTATTTCCTGGATGTTTGCCTTTTGGTCTTACTCTGGAAAAAGTAATAATAATAATAAAAAGTAGGCAAAACCATTTTTTGAGAAACTGCATTTGGGAGAAAAACTAAGAGTTTTTCTTTAACTGATCTTTTCAAAACACCCATACACAAAAGCCTTATTTCTACTGAAAAACTAACGTGCTTCATGGCTGCTGCTACAGCACTCGGGCACGTTGTGCCTAGCGTTAGTGACATAGGAGATAAGAAGACCTACAAAATATCACACGGTGCAGTTTTTCAGTCCGGGGATTATTACAAATTAGCAGACTGTGCATTAAAATACACATGCATGGTGGGCGTCTCTGTTACAAAGAATTGTCACACTTTGTATTTATCTCCATAATGCGCCGGGACAAAATACGCAGATACTTTAAAATTATTTGGAGAATGCGGGCATCGATCCCGCTACTTCTCGCATGCTAAGCGAGCGCTCTACCATTTGAGCTAATTCCCCTTTAATGGTGCCAGGGATTCTCATAGGCTTCATCGCAGCTTGATACGAGCAAATCAGATTGTCAGTTGTTTTTTTATTTTTATTTTGGCAATGTAGTCTGTGATTGCAAATTAAAAAAAAATAATTTAATTAACTAAATTGCAAATATTTCGACTAGAGGTATGTTTTCAATTTCTTTCAAAAGTAGTCTCAGCTCGTTTATTCAGTCGCTTAGAAATCCACAATCTGTGTCCCGATGCAGCAGCACTGTGTGCTGTGGCTCCAGCTTGTTTGACGAGGCAGACGATGCAAAAATGCCAATACTTGCTTTTGTATCACGCGACAAACTTAAGGTATGCTTTAACGGCTTGGCTGTCTCGAGTTAGTTTGTATTGTTAATGTAACACCTCGTTGTTGCCCAGTCATTGTTTCATATGAAGTAGAGCTTGCCAGTTGGGGGCGACGGTCTGCTAAGAAAAGTTAAGACTATATTTGCAAGGATCATTTCTAGAATGAAACACGTTTTGAAGGGATTGGTCTCGGTATCCACCAGGAGGAGTGGCAGTGTTTTCTTCTGAGCACCGAGCTGACAATGAGTGTTGTTATCGGGAACCTACTCGCTGCAAGGAATGACCACTTCAATCTTCAGTCGGGGGTTGCTGAAGGAAGGGGACACATTTTGAGTGTGTATCTCATTCCGGTAGAAACATAGAAAAAAGAAACCATCAAGCCCACAATTGTTCAGTTGTTTAAATCAATAACCACATTTAAATTGATCATTGCTAATGTTAAAACAATTTATGAACACTTTAAATAGGGCTTGACTAATATAAAAATATAGCAATGTCTTTTGCACTACGCAGGACTAGATTGAGTTTAAAATAGACATTACATCTGAAAATAACTTGTGCTTACCCCCACTTACATGGAAGCTGTCAACCTTTGTATTCGTCCTCATAACGTGTTAGAAAATGTAAACAGCAGTTGGAGAATACCGAAGTCGATCATCCTAGCATGTTAAACGAGGGCATTTCTCATGTAAGCTACTTCCACTAATAGATCGTTTGTACTGTTCTCAATGGTCCGCATCCCAGCCCGAGACCACGATCCAGTGGCAGTCGGAGATGTTTTTCAAAGTAATGTATTATTTGAAATATTAAAACAATCTTTAGTTAAATAACACATGTTTCTACACAAAATATTTTTCAGTGACTTCGACAAGTAGCCAGTTTACAACAAAAATGCAATCTGTGTTAGGAACGCTATTTTAGTCCGATTTAAAATGGAAATTAAAATGGTATTGAGTGCTGACAAGAGTTTGTTATCAGCTGTTGATTTCCTTGAAACAATCTATAGTAAAATGAACATATTTATTCATTTAAAAAATAAGTAAAAGGGAACTGCAGAAGTGGGATTTGAATCAACGCCTCCATTCGGAGACCAGAACACACAATCGTCCTTGAGTCTGGCGCCTTAGCCCACTCGGCCATTCTGACAAGCGGCGTTTGCTATAGTAGAAAACCGCATTATTTCATTTCTGCACAGACTAGGGTTGTCTATTGTATCAAGGCCCGATTGGGTTTATTACGCACATACTAACTTGCTCCATGAATGATGTAATGACAAGTGTAAAAAAAGAAACAGATTGAAGCCAACCCACGAAAGTAAGATTCTTTATTTCAATATCGGTATAGCTTTAAAGGATGCACGCATTTTACAATAGCAATTGTTATATGACAATGACCAATAAGTAATTGTGTTGCAATACTTTATACAGTGTGAACAGAATCAGACATTGCTCCGTTGCCTCGAAGAAATATCTACAATTTGTATTTAAAAAGGACGCCCAACGTGGGGCTCGAACCCACGACCCTGAGATTAAGAGTCTCATGCTCTACCGACTGAGCTAGCCGGGCTGATGGGAGAAAGTTTATTTCTCTGAGGCGGGGTGAGAGAGGAAGTACCGACAGGTGCGTGGGACCTGAGATTCGGTGTGCTGCTGCTGTAGATGAGTGTTCTGGAGACGCGCTGTTTCTGTGTCTGCGGTGTTACAGCCGTGTGAGTATATTCCAAAAGTAAAGTGTTGGATAATTCGAGAGCTAGTCTGTTGAATAAAGCTCTGAGACGTGTGGTTAAATCCCGGTCTCATCAATTTTGTTTTGTTAGATTAAAAGTGTTCCAGCAGCAGGTAAATGTCCCCACACCTTTTGGTTGTGTTTACTTATGCTACACCGCTGCTAAACCTGAACGTTGCTGCTAATTATATTAACTAAACTTGTATTGTTGTTGAATTGCTCTAATATAGTTAAACCTGTAATGTTGCAGCTAACGTTCCCTAATACTGTTAAAACTTGTGTGTATTAACAATATGGCTTTTGTTGTTGAACCCTTGCTGGGAAGAGCTGTTTCCAATCACCTAGCACTCTTAAAGAGAAGTGTAATCGCTGCTATATGTTGGTCTAATACCCCATGCTTTTAAAATATGGCTATTGGCTGGCTTTATTCAATTTCCCCCTCCTTGTTTCTAGTCCATCGCCTTAACCACTCGGCCACGACTACATGCTTGCACGAGTATTTGTGAAAATATCCAAAAGAAGTAAACGAAACCAGTAGTAATGCTGTAGATGGCAGTATAGGCTAACTAATGAACCGAAGTCAAATGCCTTTGTTGAAACTGTCAGATTTGTAGAAGGCAAGCACACGTGGGAAATGTAAATACAATATAATTTTTGTTAACGTTCATAATAATGAATACATCTTTATTTCAAAATACGTAGCTATTTAACTGATCTTTTCAAAAAACACCCCCATCCACAAAAACAAAGTAGTTATTCATTTGAACTGAAAAATTGACTTGCTTCATGGCTGTTGCCAGAGCACTCGAGCACGTTCTGGCTAGCGTGAGCGGACTTAGCAGATAACAAGATCTACAAAATATTTCATGCTAATAAAACATACCATAATTATGTTCGTTTTTATTATACATGGCGACTTACAGAGACTAGGGTGTGTGAACTATGCATCAGCTGCAGAGTCACTTACAGTTACATCTCACCCGAAAACGGAGCACAAGAAAGTTAAGTGACTTGCTCAGGGTCACACAATGAGTCAGTGGCTGAGGTGGGATTTGTACAGGGGGACCTCCTGGTTACAAGCCCTTTATCTTTAACCACTGGACCACGCAGCCTCCTATAACAAAATCACACCTCAGATTTGACTCGAACCCACAATTCCTGGCTTAGGAGGCCAGTGCCTTAGCCATTAGGCCACAAGGGCTGACACGCATCACACATTTGGTAGTACTAAAGAAAGTGGGAACAATAGTATCGTGGTTTAATACATCAAATCCAAGCCATCATTGGTGTTCAAACACAGCAGAGTGTTACATTGGGAAAGGGCCGTACTTGTCAGTACGTATTTGACATTCATGTGGGAAGATTTAAGATTGTGAAGAAGTTTAAATATGCTGCGTATTTGCGCATTGGGAACCTTACATAATTAGGTTTCTGATTAATGCCACTTCTTACGGACAGTAATCAAGGTGACGATACAAGACCAGAGCCAATAAAGCAGTTATTTTCCTGTGTGCTTGTTCAGAATATGCGTGAATCGTGAAAACGTCTTGCTAATATGTGAACAAAGCCAGCATTCACTTTATTGATCACCATGTGGATTAACCGCTATTGGAACACAGATTATTGTGTTAAAGATGTTAATAGACTTTTAATGTACACGTTTTAGAGCTAAACGTTTGTTGAGACAGTTCAAGCGCTGTAGCAGTGTTTAACTATTTCCTGGATGTTTGCCTTTTGGTCTTACTCTGGAAAAAGTAATAATAATAATAAAAAGTAGGCAAAACCATTTTTTGAGAAACCGCATTTGGGAGAAAAACTAACAGTTTGGAAACACATTTGCAAAGGCATTGGATTCTATTGTGGTGTTTCCGAACTGTTGAACGTTTCTCATTACATGCAGGTTTACTGGCTTGACAAAAAGGCGATTGACGAAAAGAATGCTGTCTCGATAGGAAACGCGCGTCAAGCTGAAATAGCTCAGTTGGGAGAGCGTTAGACTGTAACGGTCCCTGCTTCGATACCGGGTTTTTCTAAACAGCACGACTAGGGTTATTTTTTCTTAATTAATTTTTTGAATTAAAAAAACAGCACATTTTTTCTTTAGTGTAATTGGAGGAAATAAAACGTATTACAGTGCCATTTTCTAATGCGATAAAGAAATGCAAAAAGCATCATCTCTGCGTGGGCTTGAAACACCAAAATTACGATTAACAGCCGAACGTGCTAACCGATTATGGTGTTTTATTAGATAACACCCTGGGAGCTCGACAGAGCAGTGTGTATGCATACAGCTAAAATGGAAACCAAATATATACGATTCAAATGGGAATCGTATTCAGATTTTAAGTACACATTTGATAGACTTCACAGTGCAAAGGAGGAAGACAGACAATGCAAATGAGGCAACTGGCTCCTACTTTTTAAATCATACGAGAAACTTGAACCCAATTAAGCTTTTAACCACCTGCAGTTTGGAATGAGTTTGAAATGTTGTTGTAACACCTCACTGGGCAACAGCAATTGCATTATATGAAAGCTCCTGTTTATTTGTCAGCGGCACAGCTACCGGTGCCACTCAGAGTTGGAGGGAGAGGGTCGGCCACTTGCCCATAAAACAATACTTTCAGGGATCATTTCTATAGTGATTTGCCAGCGAAATGCGTTCATAAATTGTTTGGACTCGCTATCCACGAGGAAGAGTGAGAGTGTTCGTTTTTGAGCGTGGAGACAGCGAGTGTTGTTTTTTGGCCAACTGCTCCCTGTTATTGATGACCGCTCCAGTGTTCCTTAGGGGGCTGGAGGATGCGGACACGTTCTGAGTGGGTATCTTACCAAAAGGTACGCAAGACGACCTACAGTTGCAAAGCACTGCTGCTTTTTCGATGATTGATTAAAACTATCAATCTGACTGAAAACACATATCACATTAATTGTGATCGGTTTGATACCAATAGGCTTACATGACAGGTATTGTGTATAGACAATGTCATATACATAGAAATGAACACGGACAGTGTTTTTTTAAGGGCTGACTCATTTTAATGTTCGAGAGATCTAGGTGTACTGGACAAATATACTGGATTTTTTTCCATGTCGTAATTGTGCCGCCTGTGATAATGCGTTTGAAACTAGAGATAATGTGAGATAATGTCTGTTACTGGCGGATAGTTTACAAATGTACTCAATTATGTTACAACTTTTGTGTCTACGAAACATATCTGTAACATTTATGTAATGCCTGTGTGTTTTTTTTTTCATGAAGTTAATTTGCTAACAGACTGTTCTGATTTGTTTCTAACCGTGAAGCGATCGCTCTGTTTGCCGTATATTTTCTGTCTGTAAGAGGAGTGTCCTTGTGATCCCATATAGAATGCGACGAAACAGGTCGCCCTCCTTAATATAAACAGAAAAAGAATAAGTTCACGCACACACCAGGTGATTTACTGTAGCGTCAGACATTGGAGGTTCAGCAGTGTACTGCAGTGTTGTGCAAAGTCGTCGGTGTAAGTCAGGATGGCCGAGCGGTCTAAGGCGCTGCGTTCAGGTCGCAGTCTCTCTGGAGGCGTGGGTTCGAATCCCACTTCTGACAAATCTTTTTGTTTATTTATTTCTTAAAACGTCCATCGAATGCTTGGTAATTTGATTTGTTTTTCTTGTTAGTATTCAAATCACAAGGTCGTTAAATGAGAGAAAGTCACCGCAAGCCTGCACCTCACCACATCCTTCACACTGTTAAACTGCCTCATTATGACGAGGCCTCTATGCCTTTCCAATACTTTGAATGTGTTATTGTTCAGTTTAACATGAGAACATCTTGGTAGAACAATCATAATGTCCGCAGGACTTATTTTCCTCGGGTTCTAGTATCAAGTTTTGAGTGTGTGGCCGGTTAGCTCAGTTGGTTAGAGCGTGGTGCTAATAACGCCAAGGTTGCGGGTTTGATCCCCGTACGGGCCATGGCTTTTCTTCTTTAAAGAAACCACAGCATTTGTAATGGTGCCAAAATGAACAATCTTTAACAAAATGAACTGAAGCGATATGAAGTACAACCAGTAATATTTCAGACTTCCTGTGCTTTAAACATGTATTAACAATGAACACATACAATCAATTAAAAACAAAGCTTACGTAGTCGGCAGGATTCCAACCTGCGCGGGGAAACCCCAATGGATTTCAAGTCCATCGCCTTAACCACTCGGCCACGACTACATGCTCGCACGGTTAGTTGTGAAAATATCCAAAAGAAGTAAACGGCTCCCGCAGTAATGCTATAGATGGCAGTATAGGCTAACTAATGAACCCAAGTCAAATGCCTTTGTTGAAACTCTGTCAGATTTGTACAAGGCAAGCACACATGGGAAAAGTAAATACAATATACTTTCTGTTAACGTTCATAATAATGAATACATCTTTATTTCAAAATACGTAGCTATTTAATCCTAACAGAAACCATAGGCTTCCCAGCCATCAGCTTGGAAGCAGAATGGAGATCAAATCGGACGAATAACGAGTGCAAAATGGAATGTGGAAATCAATGTAAAGGCAGTTTAAATAAGAGCAGCTGCAATACATTAAATAGAGTTATATTTAAGAGCAAGCAGTAACTGCAGTAGAGTATTTAATTATGGATGGACCAAACTTGCAGGTCGCCACTGTCACATTTTCCAGGAAATCACGGCTAATACTGAGAAAGAAAACAGATGATAACCTAACAGAAAACTAGTGAAAAACACTGCACTGGTTAACTGAACGGGTCAAACGTAGCCTACTGAATTGCTGAATTGTTGGGGGGAGCGTGGCGCATCCAGCTGAGGCGCTTCATCTGAAATGCAGGGTGTGCCCTATAGCCTGGAGATCGCTGGTTCCAATCCAGACTATGCCATCGCCGACAGGAACGCCGAGGGGGCGACGCACAGTTGGCAGAGTGCAACCCGGGTTGGGAGGGTTTAGGTCAGCTTGGTAATCATTGTCTCAACAAGCTCCAGCAACTCCTGTGGCGACCGGTCTCCTGCGAGTTGTGGGCGGAACTGCGTTTCCTCCAACACCGCTACAGCCAGGTGCGGCTGGCTTTGCTGTTGCAGTGTGACAAGAGGAGGGTGGCTGACGGCATTTGTTTCAGAGGATGCGCATGATGAGTCTTCGTTCTCCCGAGTCGATACGGGAAGCTGCAGCAGCGCCATAAAAAAAACAATTGGATATTCCAAATTGGGAGATTTTTTTAAAATATTTCAAAAAAATAAATTAAATAGTTAAGCTTCAAAAAATCTATTTTTGACTGAGCGAGTTAAGTGTGTACGGTATCCTGACAACACAACACGTTGAAAACACAGAAAAGACGCTGAGAAAAAAAAAAAGTTTTCTATTTCCTGTTTAATTAAGAAAATACAATAAAAAAAAGATTATTCTCTTATTTGTCTTCCTGCCATATCCCCTCTTTTTTGGTCAAATATTGAATATATTCGTATTCAAATTCAAACGACTGTTCTTTGTTCCCATGATGCATCAGTGATGGGCTGGGTTTTAGTGATCGCGATAATTTCTGATATTTTACAGTGGCTGGACTTTATAATAATAAAAAAATGAAAAAGGGTAACGAGCGACAAATGCATTAATTTCTGTCAATTTGTTCTATTTTATTGGGTTATAATTTTACAAATTTAAAAGACATTCATTAAGAAAAGATTTAATAATTTAATAAAACTAATTTAATAACCTTTAAGAATTAAGTTTTTATTGACAGAAATATATTTGATGTATGTGTGTTTGGCATGAAATCAAATAAAGTCCCATTGGATTTTGCTTGGAAAGAGGAAACACAAAAGGTGTTTTTGTATACATAAAAATACAACACAATACAACACAGAATGTTTTCTTTTTTGTTAAAATAATGACAAAAGTTAAAATATTTTTTCGTTTTTTTTTCTGTTTGTTGTTGGGCTGCCATCTTGGTAAGAGCTTGTCAATTGTCGCATGTGAACACATTCCCTACCAAAATGTCCAGTACAGTACAGTACAGTGCGGTTAGATTAGACTGGACTGTATTGAATTAGCTGGCTCTCAGATCACCAGTACAGTACCGTGCTGTTAGATTAGACTGGACTGTATTGAATTAGCTGGCTCTCAGATCCCCAGTACAGTACCGTGCTATTAAATTAGACTGGACTGTATTGAATTAGCTGGCTCTCAGATCTCCAGTACAGTACAGTGCTGTTAGATTAGACTGGACTGTATTGAATAAGATGGCTCTCAGATCCCCAGTACAGTACCGTGCTGTTAGATTAGACTGGACTGTATTGAATTAGCTGGCTCTCAGATCACCAGTACAGTACCGTGCTGTTAGATTAGACTGGACTGTATTGAATTAGCTGGCTCTCAGATCCCCAGTACAGTACCGTGCTATTAAATTAGACTGGACTGTATTGAATTAGCTGGCTCTCAGATCTCCAGTACAGTACAGTGCTGTTAGATTAGACTGGACTGTATTGAATAAGCTGGCTCTCAGATCCCCAGTACAGTACCGTGCTGTTAGATTAGACTGGACTGTATTGAATTAGCTGGCTCTCAGATCACCAGTACAGTACCGTGCTGTTAGATTAGACTGGACTGTATTGAATTAGCTGGCTCTCAGATCCCCAGTACAGTACCGTGCTGTTAGATTAGACTGGACTGTATTGAATTAGCTGTCTCTCAGATCCCCAGTACAGTACCGTGCTGTTAGATTAGACTGGACTGTATTGAATTAGCTGGCTCTCAGGTCCCCAGTACAGTACAGTGCTGTTAGATTAGACTGGACTGTATTGAATTAGCTGGCTCTCATATCTCCAGTACAGTACCGTGCTGTTAGATTAGACTGGACTGTATTGAATTAGCTGGCTCTCAGATCCCCAGTACAGTACAGTGCTGTTTTTAAAATCCATAAAATGTTGTAAATCTTAAATTCCTGAGATCTAACACTTATGAAAATGAATGAACAAAATAAACAAATAAAAATACATAAATTAAAAAAATCAATACACAACTTTATAAACAAATTCCTAAAATTACACAAATTCAGTCAATCCAACACCTTTAAAAAAAAGAAAAAAGTACAAAGTAACACGGAACAGTCCATTATAGTTAGTATAGGGGGTGATTGGTCTAAGGCTATTGTGCATATTATTATTATTATTATTATTATTATTATTATTATTATTATTATTATAGTATTATTACTAGTCCAAACTCCCTCACCCCTCTCTTTGACTGCACCTAAATGGACCAGTCCCTTAAAAAAAAAAGTCATTTTCCACTGAAATTAAATAAAATACACACAATTTCAAACTAAAAAGAAAACAGTTTCAAATTGTAACACCTGAAACACATTTCGTGTATATATATATATATATATATATATATATATATATATATATATATATATAGGGAATTTCGTAGCAATTAAGAAAGTCAAAGAGAGAGAGAGACATCACTGGGAAAAAATGGCAAAACACTTTAAAAGAAGTGTAATTTGTAATTCATTATGAACAGAGCTGCACAAAGCAGGTCTATAGGAAACACAACACTGCTGAGCTGCACAGAGCAGGTCTATAGGAAACTCAACACTGCAGAGCTGCACATAGCAGGTCTATAGGAAATTCAACACTGCAGAGCTGCACAGAGCAGGTCTATAGGAAACTCAACACTGCAGAGCTGCACAGAGCAGGTCTATAGGAAACTCAACACTGCAGAGCTGTACAGAGCAGGTCTATAGGAAACTCAACACTGCAGAGCTGCACAGAGCAGGTCTATAGGAAACTCAACACTGCAGAGCTGTACAGAGCAGGTCTATAGGAAACTCAACACTGCAGAGCTGCACAGAGCAGGTCTGTAGGAAACTCAACACTGCAGAGCTGCACAGAGCAGGTCTATAGGAAACTCAACACTGCAGAGCTGCACAGAGCAGGTCTATAGGAAACTCAACACTGCAGAGCTGCACAGAGCAGGTCTATAGGAAACTCAACACTGCAGAGCTGCACAGAGCAGGTCTATAGGAAACTCAACACTGCAGAGCTGTACAGAGCAGGTTAAAAGGAAAGAGAGATCAACACTGCAGCGCTGTACAGAGCAAGTATATAGGAAAGACAACATTTCATTTTTTTATATAACTTTTTAGATTAGTTCCTTTTAAAACAGTGCTTTCCCTGAGTCTCTCTCAAACACTTTCAATGAGACTCCCTATCGCACAGCAGTTTCAATGAGACTCCCTATCACACAGCAGTTTCAATAAGACTCATCCTATTTCACAGCAATTTCAATGAGACTCCCTATTGCACAGCAGTTTCAATAAGACTCCCTGTCACACAGCAATTTCAATGAGACTCCCTATTGCACAGCAGTTTCAATAAGACTCCCTATTGCACAGCAGTTTCAATAAGACTCCCTGTCACACAGCAGTTTCAATAAGACTCCCTGTCACACAGCAGATTCAATAAGACTCATTATCGCACAGCAGTTTCAATGAGACTCCCTATTGCACAGCAATTTCAGTAAGACTCCCTATCACACAACAGTTTCAATGAGACTCCCTATCACACAGCAGTTTCAATAAGACTCCCTATTGCACAGCAGTTTCAATAAGACTCCCTATCACACAACACTTTCAATGAGACTCCCTATTACACAGTAGTTTCAATAAGACTCCCTATTGCACAGCAGTTTCAATAAGACTCCCTATCACACAGCAGTTTCAATGAGACTCCCTATCACACAGCAGTTTCAATAAGACTCCCTATTGCACAGCAGTTTTAATAGGACTCATTATCGCACAGCAGTTTCAATAAGACTCATTATCGCACAGCAGTTTCAGAGCAGAGCTGGTCTATAGGAAACTCAACACTGCAGAGCAGTAATTGAATCGTAATATCTTTTCAATATAGACTTTAAGGGGAAATTCACAAATGCTCTTCACATGGTTTCAGGAAAAAGAAAGTGAAGGGTGAGAGAGAGGGAGAGGGTGAGAGTGAGGGAGAGAGAGAGGAGAAAGAGGGACGCGTCTGGACAAACGCCTCTGGATTTCCCGTTTGCTTCTTTCAAACAATCCAACTTGTAACAACGAATAGTGGAGTCTTCGTTTTCATATTTCTCCCAGTAGTCTTGCTCTTTAACTTTCGTCAATGTGGACTCAGCTTCGTAACTTTTGGTTTGACTTTTATCTGGACTGATGTAACTGTTGTCTTGCTGTTGTCCTTTCTTTCCATCCAAGCCTTTAGATTTGTCCGAATTCCCCCTGCTTGCCTTGCCCGATTTGGGGAACCACCATCTCGTTCTGGTGCTGAAGGTGTAAGTGACGCGGGCTCTCGGATAGTAAGGCATCATGGGGCAGGGAGCGAAATCGATTTCTCTCAAGAACCTCAAATCTAGACCTTTCCTCTCCTCGGGACCGGCGCAGAGGAGCTCGGAGCTGGAGATCCAGACCTGACGGAACCATTCCCAGAGAGGGCGGGCCTGGCAGGAGCAGCTCCAGGGGTTTCCGTTGAGTCTGAGGAACTGCAGGGACGAGAGATCGGAGAGGGCCGAAGCAGGGAGGTCTGTTAGGGCGTTGTTGAAGAGGAAGAGGGTGGTGAGGTGACCCAGGTCCCTGAAGGCTTTGCGGTTGACCTGTCGCACTCGGTTCTCGTGGAGGAAGAGCCTGTCCAGGTTGACCAGCCCTCTGAAGACATTTTCGGACAGGACTCGGATTCGGTTGCCGTGGAGGAAGAGGTGAGTGAGATTCACCAGGTCTGAGAAGAGATTGTCCTGAGAGGGAGAGAGAGAGGGAGGGGGAAGGGGAGGGACAGAGATTGATATTTGGCATATGAAAATTCAGTACTACCAAAAAGTTGTATGTTAAATTATGAAATTAAAATTATTTGTGTTATAGCTCTCCTGTATGTATCTGCCTCCTGTCGTCCCTCCCACCCCCCAGGAGCAGGATTGAGACACACTGTATTAGATAGGATAGAGGGAGCTCTCCAGAAGCAGGATTGAGACACACTGTATTAGATAGGATAGAGGGAGCTCTCCAGGAGCAGGGTTGAGACACACTGTATTAGATAGGATGGGGGGGATGGTGGGGGGCTCAAGGAGCAGGGTTGGAGACACACTGTATTAGATCGGATGGGGGGGGGGCTCCAGGAGCAGGGTTGGAGGTGCACTGTATTAGATAGGAGGTCTCTCTCTCTCTCTCTCTCTCACCTGGATGTGTTGCAGCAGGTTGTCCTGCAGGTAAAGGAACTGCAGGCTGTAGAGTTTTTTGAAGATGTTTCCGGGCAGGGTCCCCAGCTGGCAGCGGTATATGTGCAGGCTCTGCAGCTTGTCCAGCCCCCGGAAGGAGTCAGGATGGAGGGTGCGCAGGGAGGGGTTATCCCCCAGGTCCAGCTCCTCCAGATCTCGCATGTCGCTGAAGGAATCGGGTTTGATGGTGCTGATGTTGTTGGAGTAGAGCCACAGGACCTGATGAGAGGGAGAGAGAGAGGTGGGGGAGGGAGAGGAAGATCATTTTCAAGCTCAATTTCGAGTTACAGTCAAACCTGTATTAAGAGACCTGCACTCAAGGGACAGTCAAATAGTGTCTCTTAAAAGAGGGACCCTCCCATACATTTTCTATTTGTCTCCGACATCCTACCTTCCTGTAATTATATATGTATGTTTAAAAAACTCTGTAAAAGACTACATATATGAACAAAATAAGTACTGGAATTGAATTACATTTAGATTATTGTGTGGGCTTGCACGTTGTTGTTTCGGAGGACAAAAGCCTGTGTGCGTTTGTCTATCTCCAGCCTCTCCCAGCCGAGAAGGAGTCACTGCGGGGGAGATCGCAGCAGCAGCAGCAGCAGTGGTGAGGCAGACATAGTCTTAAAAACAATTTATAAATTGGGGGAGAAAAGGGGGTTACAAATAAATGTGAAGTGTGAACAGGGCAAGACGGTACCTGTGTCTGGAAGCCGAAGGACTGCGCCCGCAGCTCTGTGATGCGGTTGTTTTGGAGGAACACTCTCTGGCTGTCGTAGGGAATGCCAGCCGGCACCGCTGAGAAGTTCTGAGACTGGCAGCTGACCGTCATCGGGGAGGGGTAACAGACACACAGCCTGGGGCAGGAATAGGCAGGGCTAGGGGAGCAGACTGCCAGCCAGAGCAACAGCCAGACAGACACCGAGCCTGCGTGGGGAGAGAGAGGAAAGAGTGTGAGAGAGGAAAAGGGAGGGGAGAGAGATAGACTGATAAACAGAATGACAGACAAGACAGAAAGGCAGATAAACCAATATACAGACAGATTTGAAGTCATGTCTCAATGAACATTTATTCAGTTGTCTGTCATAGATATCTCTAAGAGTGACCCCTGACCCCGAGTGACCCAATGATATAATGTTCTCAGCACATAACAGAACTGACTGGGCGAACAGTCACTCAGAGAGAGGCTCGGAAACTTTGGTGACATTTATAGAAGAACCCGAATACTCAGAAAAACAGGAACGCCTTCTATAATTCAGGAAAGACAATGAATAGAGGAGAACACTGTCAATGTGTGTGTGTGTGTGTGTGTGTGTGTGTATGTCTCTCAATGTGTGTGTGTGTCTCAGTGTGTGTCTATCTCAATGTGTGTGTGTGTGTGTGTCTCGGTGTGTTTCTCTGTGTGTGTGTGTGTCTCAGTGTGTGTCTCTCTCAATGTGTGTGTGTGTGTCTCAATGTGGGTCTTGGTGTGTTTCTCTCTCAGTGTGTGTGTGTCAGTGTGTTTCTCTCTCAATGTGTGTGTGTGTCTCAGTGTGTTTCTCTCTCAATGTGTGTGTGTGTCTCAGTGTGTTTCTCTCTCAATGTGTGTGTGTGTCTCAGTGTGTTTCTCTCTCAATGTGTGTGTGTGTCTCAGTGTGTTTCTCTCTCAATGTGTGTCTCAGTGTGTTTCTCTCACAATGTGTGTGTGTCTCAGTGTGTTTCTCTCTCAATGTGTGTTTGTGTGTCTCAGTGTGTTTCTCTCTCAATGTGTGTGTGTGTCTCAGTGTGTTTCTCTCTCAATGTGTGTGTGTGCCCAGTGTGTTTCTCTCTCAATATGTGTGTGTCTCAGTGTGTTTCTCTTGCAATGTGTGTGTGTTCCAGTAAGTGTATGTCTCTCAATGTGTGTGTGTCTCAGTGTGTGTCTCTCTCAATGTGTGTGTGTGAAAGCCTGAACACATTTCACTCCAGATTAGCACTCTCACACAGCAGCACATCAGCAGCACGGTGGAGGTACCTAGGGGATTCCTAGAGGATTTCCAAGGGGCTCCCAGGGGACAGTGCACAATTAGCAGAGTGCCACCCAGGCAGGGGAGCTCAAGTCAGCTGGGTAATCACGGTCTCACCGCACACCAGTGACTCCTGTGGGTGGCCAGACGTCCGCCTGCCTGCCTGCCTGCCTGCCTGTGAGCCGGCTGTGTTACACTGGGCTTGCAGTGTGAAAGAAAGAAACAAAAAAACAAAGAAAGAAGAAAGTGGACAGCTTCACTTGACAGCTTGAAGTACGGTGTTGTTTCAGAGGACTAAAGCTTGAGTGCGCTTGTCTGTCTCCAGCCTCTCCCAGCCGAGGAGGAGTCACTGCGGGGGGGGGGGGGGGGGGGGGGGAGGCGGGGGGGGGGTTGTAGAAGCAGTGAGACTGGGGCTGTCTTAAAAACAATTGGGCATTCCAAATTGGGAAGAAATCACGGGGTAAAAATAATTGATGATTCCAAAAAAAAAAGAAACTAAACTTTGATATGCTTTGATGTTAACATTTGAGGGGGTGACTGCTTGAAAAGGCATCTGTGACGGGGGACTGCCCCGTCTTTAAGAACGTGGTTGGGACTGGCAGGGAGGGGGTTAAATTCCTCCGTGCCAGGAAAACATGTGAGAATGTGGCTGGAGCCCTAATTGAATAATCAGCAATTATTGATTAATTGGGCTCCAGCCACAGGGGATAAAAGCCAGGGGAGAGGCCCTGGCTAGGGGGAGTGTTCTAGAAGGAGAAGAAACAAGAGTGTTTTGTGTGTGCTGGTTTTCTTTCTGTTTGTTTGTTTGTTTTTGAATCCAGTGACGGCAACGCCCAGCCTGGAAACCTTTATTTTTGTAAGTTTTGCTTTTTTTGTTTTGTGTTTATTTTATGTTTAAAACCTTTTTGCTTGGCCCTTGTGTCGGTTTATTTTGTATTTTTGTTTATTAAAAACTTTATTTTTAATGTTTAAACTGTCTCTGAGTCTCAACCTCGGTCATTTCCTGTCACAGCATCCCTCAGACAAACGGTTATAAACTTCTATCTATCTTTCAGTCTCCAGAATTCCAGTGATTAATTTGTTGATTCATTCATTAGTTCATCCCTTTACACTTCCAAACGAGTCACTCGTTCTTGCTCTCCATCTTGCTGTTCTTTCTCTCACTTCCTTTTCCTCCCTCCCTCTCCCTCCCACTCTCTCATTAGTTTGTTTAATTTATTTATTTACACATTCATTCACAATTTGAGTGATTCACTATTGCCCTGCAAGCTGTTTGAAAACCAAAATGATTGATTTACATCATAGACACGCAAACACAGAGACACAGGTGCACATTCTGAAACACGCACACAGTGACACATGCACAGAGAAATACGCACACTGACACACAGAGAGACATGAACACGCGTACACACAGGGAAACACACACACACTCACTGAGACACGAACACACACACACACACACAGAGGGTATACAACTTAATAATTAGCTTGTCAGCTTGTAACCTGCTGATGAAGCCCTATGGCATAAACTTCAGTAAAAAAAGACTATGCCAGACTCCCTATGGCACAGCAGTTTATATGAGACTCCTATTGCACAGCAGTTTCAATGAGAATCCTATGACACAGCAGTTTCAATGAGACTCCCTATGGCACAGCAGTTTCAATGAGACTCCTATGGCACAGCATACATTCTACTGTTTAGGAGACTCTGATATTTTATTTCTTAGCAGACACCCGTATCCAGGGTGACTTACAATTGTGATATTATTATTTACATACAATTACCCATTTATACAGTTGGGTTTTTAATGGAGCAATCTACGTAAAGTACCTGCTTGCTCAAGGGTACAGCAGCAGTGTGTGTGTCCCCACCTGGGACTGAACCCACACAAGAGACTCCAGTCAAGAGTACAGAGCCCCCCTGACCACTACTCCACACTGCTGCTCCAGATATTGATTGAGCATGTCTGAAATCTCTTTATAATACACAGCAGCAGATACTGATATTGATTGAGCATGTCTGAAATCTCTTTATAATACACAGCAGCAGACCCTGATATGGATTGAGCATGTCTGAAATCTCTTTATAATACGCAGCAGCAGACCCTGATATTGATTGACATCTGAAATATCTTTATAATACACAGCAGCAGACCCTGATATTGATTGAGCATGTCTGAAATCTCTTTATAATACACAGCAGCAGATCCTGATATTGATTGAGCATGTCTGAAATATCTTTATAATACACAGCAGCAGACCCTGATATGGATTGAGCATGTCTGAAATCTCTTTATAATACACAGCAGCAGACCCTGATATTGATTGAGCATGTCTGAAATCTCTTTATAATACACAGCAGCAGACCCTGATATTGATTGACATCTGAAATCTCTTTATAATGCACAGCAGCAGATACTGATATGGATTGAGCATGTCTGAAATCTCTTTATAATACACAGCAGCAGATACTGATATTGATTGAGCATGTCTGAAATCTCTTTATAATACACAGCAGCAGACCCTGATATGGATTGAGCATGTCTGAAATCTCTTTATAATACACAGCAGCAGACCCTGATATTGATTGAGCATGTCTGAAATCTCTTTATAATACACAGCAGCAGACCCTGATATTGATTGACATCTGAAATCTCTTTATAATACACAGCAGCAGATACTGATATGGATTGAGCATGTCTGAAATCTCTTTATAATACACAGCAGCAGATACTGATATTGATTGAGCATGTCTAAAATCTCTTTATAATACACAGCAGCATACCCTGATATTGATTGAGCATGTCTGAAATCTCTTTATAATACACAGCAGCAGACTCTGATATGGATTGAGCATGTCTGAAATCTCTTTATAATACACAGCAGCAGACCCTGATATTGATTGACATCTGAAATCTCTTTATAATACACAGCAGCAGATACTGATATGGATTGAGCATGTCTGAAATATCTTTATAATACACAGCAGCAGACTCTGATATTGATTGAGCATGTCAGAAATCTCTTTATAATACACAGCAGCAGACCCTGATATGGATTGAGCATGTCTTTAATCTCTTTATAATACACAGCAGCAGACCCTGATATGGATTGAGCATGTCTGAAATCTCTTTATAATACACAGCAGCAGACCCTGATATTGATTGACATCTGAAATCTCTTTATAATACACAGCAGCAGATACTGATATGGATTGAGCATGTCTGAAATATCTTTATAATACACAGCAGCAGACCCTGATATGGATTGAGCATGTCTGACATTTCTATCAAACGGAAAAACGACTAAAAATAAGGAATACTAAAAGACCATGTTCGCAAACTCAAAACAAGCGATACAAAGAAATACACATAGACTAAACCCGTATATTTAATAATATAATATAGATTTTGTTGAATATATATGTGAATGATCAGATATATAACATTTCAAAGTACATAAATGAATATTTGAAAAGAGATGAAAAAAATAAACAAACGAAGTCTATCTGCTCATTTATGTTATTAGATGCTCCTCACTGCGTGTTAAACTTAACAAAGACTTAAAATAAATGACAATAAATCAATAAATAAAACACATCATTGTCAATGTAAATCCATACTGCTATAAGATACAGTATTTATTTTTACTTACCTTTGACATTTCGAGTACGGGAACCGCTTCGTAAAATCGACCGAGTCCCCATTTCTACTCTGTGCCGGGTGTATTCGTGTGCGGCGCTGCTGCTGCTATCTCTCCGCTGGAGTCTGGTGCTCTCTTTCGGCTCGACTGCGCCTATTATAGAGGGCCACTGCCTACGAAGCACTTGGGGGCTGCGACGGGAAACCCACACGGGCCAAGCCGGGGCATTGTGCGCTAAAGGCGGGGGACAAAACCCGGCACTGTGCCCGCTGACGGAGCTCAGAAGCGAGGGAGGGAGTGGGGAGGAGACTCCGAGGAGGTCTATAAAAGTTCAATTTCTCCGCTAAATATCAAAAGAAAAGAGGAAGGGATGAATGAAGAAAGGATGAAAAGAAGACGTCTGCGTCAATTTTTTAATGCTATTCCAAATTAATACGGATCTTATTTTTTTACTTTGAAGGTTCTGCGATCTAAGACACGGCTCACACCGCCGTTCACTCGCAGACTGACAGGCGCTCCGATACGGCAGGAAAGTTATAGGGGAGCCACTGCAGGATTGAGGCTCTCTTTAGGACCATCGGTTAACAACTCCTGCACTAGATGGATGGACAGACAGACAGCTAGCAAGCAACTACTGTACCTCTTAGATTGTTCCAGTAAAAACCCAACTGTATAAAAGGGTGGCAGAATTTGTATACATTTGTGATTCTTGAAATGTGTATTATTATTATTATTATTTTATGTAGGCTGTGTGTGACAACTGTAAAATAAATAATAGGCTACTAATGTAAAAATAATGTGATATCGTCATCTCAACACTTAACGTGTCATGAGTATATCTTGTTATTTTCCTTGTATAACACTGTACAACTGCTGCCTCTGTGTGTGTGTGTGTGTGTGGGGGGGGGTGTGTGTGTGTGTGTGTGTGTGTGTGTGTGTGTGTGTGTGTGTGTGTGTGTGTGTGTGTGTGTGTGTGTGTGTTTTGTACTGGTAATAGACAGGACTGTTACTAGCCTTTTGGGGGCCCTAAGCAGGATTTGGTTTGATGACCCATATTATTTCAAAGATTAAAACTAACTGTCTCCCAGCAAAACCACAGCAACCTACAATGACCATATTCACACTGTCAGAAATATGTGATTTTAAAAGGACAAGAATATAACATCACTATTAATAAGTAGATGGGTTCATACCTTTATTGACTTGCATTTGGTTCACTGCTACTTAAGTTGCCTTACACTGCTGGGACTGGTAACTGCTGCTGACCGGTAAGACTGGTGCTGATACTGCTGGGACTGGTGCTGACACTGGGACTGGTGCTGACACTGTGACTCGTGCTTTGAGTTTAGCACACAGTTTCTCACTCAACTTTAATATTTTTTTGTCTGTATAAATCGATGATAGGAAGTAGTACAGTACTTCAGGCGGGGGAAACCGGTCGCAGAGGTCCCGGTGCTGCCTGGCGCACAGGCCGGGTCGCTATAGATGCAAATACACAGCCCAAGATTATAGTAATGTGAAGAAATAACATATATATATAAATTTTACACTCTTAAAAAGAAAGTGGGTACATTTTTTATGATTATTTTGGTCTTCACAATTAAGAATTGAGTCGATTTTTACCGAGGGCCTCGACTGCCTCAATGTGTACACTGTGACTACGCGCCTGGGCACAGCCAGCATGCAAGCAAGCTACAGCAATAAAAACGGAGCTAAATCAAATAACACAATACCTTTCTCATGTTGTTTTTCTTCCTCCGTTTTTTTCTTTTTACGCTTCTTCGCGCCAGATTGGTACATTCTTGATCTTTTTTTCAGTCATAATTTGTTCGCAATCCTCAAAGAAGCCACCGGAGGCAGATATCACCGTGTAACAATTTTTTTTTTTTTTTTTTTTTGGTTCCTGGGTAGTAAGTGTTATTTCCTAATTGCTTATGCCTCAAAAGTATAGAAAATGGCTATTATTCCCCACAAACTTTGCTTTTGTGACCAGGACAGTGATATTTTGAAATTTACCTATTTTCCAGAACATTCCAGATAGATTAAGTGCTGAGTAAATTTGGAGTAACTTCTAGAACTTTCTAGAACTTTCCAGTAATATAAATAGTAGTATAAATACAGGGGCCTTAAGCCCACCAGTTCAGTTTAGTTCCAGCTGCCTAAGTGGATACATATCTGCATTTTTCTGAGATGGCATCAAGAGGCTGCAAGCATCCGGCAGACGCATTTTGCTATGTCTGCGGCCAATTTATCAAGACAAGATTGAAAAAGTACTCCTTGGAAGCATCTGCTAAGATGTGTGAGGCCTACAAGGCATATTTCGGCATGCCTGTTGGGGATCAAGACAAACCCTGGGCACCTCATTTCACCTGAGAGCACTGCAAAAAAAACTCTGGTAAGATGGACAATTGTTGCTCGGAATTTTATGTTATAAAATTTGTTAAAATTTTTAAAATTGTAAAAGTTTTTAATTTTAAAATGTTTTACAATTTTCAATGTTATTGAATAAATATATCATATATGAAAAATGTTTCGAGAATCTCTTACACATTAGTCATGGGTGAAATAAATGTATTTTTGTAGGATGGTACAGAGGGGAAAAGAGAGCCATGAAGTTCGCTATCCCAAGAATTTGGCGGGAACCCACTGACCACTCAAGCAACTGCTACTTCTGCATGGTGGACCCTTCCAAATGTCGGACTGGCAAGAATGCACCTGCTATCACGTATGCGGACCTTCCTTCATCCATCGCCCCAGTGCAACACTGCCATGAGCTCCCAGTACCCACTCCTCCGGAGAGAGAGCAGCCGTCTTTAGAAGTAAAGAGAAGGGTCTTTCAAGTACCTTCAAGACTTCTTCCCTAAGCTGTCCTAGGCAAAGGTAAAAGCCGGTGTCTTCGTCGGACCACAGATAAAGAAGATCCTGGAGTGCAATGAATTCCCCAAGTAGCTCACTAGTAAGGAGAAAGCGGCTTGGAACAGCTTTGTCGCAGTGGTTCGAGGCTTCCTGGGCAATCACAAGGCCGAAAACTATGTGGAACTGGTTGAGACTCTGGTGAAGAACTACGGCACAATGGGCTGTAGGATGCCCCTCAAAGTCCATATCCTTGATGCTCATCTTGATAAATTCAAGGAGGACATGGGAGCGTACTCAGAGGAGCAAGGCGAGAGCTTCCACCAGGATATAATGGACTTTGAACGCCGCTACCAAGGACAGTATAACGAGAACATGATGGGAGACTACATTTGGGGGCTGATTCGTGAAAGTGATTTACAATATAATCGTAAATCTCGAAAAACTACTCACTTCTAAATCTTTTGTAGTCATTGTTGTATTACTTTAGTATAAATACATGTTAATTTGGATTCATATGTTGTTTTTTTCTGAATTTATTGAACCAAAAGACACAAATTCGTCCGTTTTCTCATTGGAAAAAGGTAAATTTCAAAATATCACTGTCCTGGTCACAAAAGCAAAGTTTATGGGGAATAATAGCCATTTTCTATACTTTTGAGGCATAAGCAATTAGGAAATAACACCTACTACCCAGGAACAAAAATTGTGTTACATAGTGATATCAAGACGACGGAACAAGCCTGCTTGCTGCTACAAAAGCGGCACTATTCTGAACTTTACCAATGCGTTAGGAATAGACACCATTCATTTATTCATGCTTTTACATATCAACTAATTGCATTCCGCATTTACAGAACATACATAATTATCGTGAACATTTGATATAATCAAACAATCAAAAAATTCCACTGACTCACACTGCTTTCACTTTTTACCATTTACTTCTTAGCCCTTAGCTTGCGTCTCAATGCGTGATGACGTTTGTTTTGTTGACTCAGTTGCCATGGGAACGTTTAAAACTCCGCGACAAACTTTACTCAAATGCACAGCTGTACAGAACACACCCCCTCAGGCATGTGCTGTCTATTCACGGGAGCAGACTACTGAACCAGTTAGTTCAGATGATCGCTGGATACACAAGAAACAATCTGACAATTTCACAAATAAACCCGTTTGTGTTCAATTCTATGAGAGGTGGAATGTAACAAAAATGTGAACTGCAAAAGCCGGAGCGTCAAACATCAACGACAAAGTTCAACATTTGAATTGAAGTAACAGCTGTCAAATAGACAAAACTAAACATTCGAAGATAATATGCCAAATTGAAAATGCTCAACACACTAATTGAATTAATTATACATAAAATAATGAATGTAATTAAGCTCAATAATTGAAATGGGAACTTCAAATCTTAAATAAATTGATTACAATTCAAATTTCCAGCACGCCCTCCGATTTGTGTTTAGTCTGTTCTAAATCAATACTGCGCGTTGTATTTCAGGTTAAGCGCTGTGCTTTCCATTTGCCACTTGGTCATTCTATTCCCCGGGACTGCCCCTGTCATGGCAAATCTGACATGCTAAAGAGATGCTTTGCACTGTTTCTTAAATCAAGTGGCCTCAAACAAATTGTCTACTTTAAAATCTGCTTAGCCTACCTATCAGTCTGGTGAAATTGTAAAAATTGGTAATTGACTTGTGGATGTTAACATCAGAACTCGAGCTGTCATTCTCGTCCCCTCAAACTGGCGCAGGCAACACATCTGCCTGGATTCCTGCATGATATAAATGTGTTTCTTCATTTGCGCGGCCTGCTTTTTATTATTCATTGGGGTTTGTTTACTACACGCCTCCATAGCTGAGCCTTTAATCAGACAGTCATTGTCGGTGACAGTCCAGTTTGTTCCGCACGTACTTCTGCCAAACTTAAATTCAAAGTACAATCTTCTAAATGGGTTATTATTATTATTATTATTATTATTATTATTATTATTATTATTATTATTATTTATTTTAATTAACGTACTGATTGAAAATTAGAGGACTAATATGAAAGAGGTGCGCGCATCAATTGCAGCTAATTAGCTCCCATTAGCACCTGAACCTCTTTATAAACCCATTGCGCACTAAGGAACACCAAACCCAACTACTGGCGGGTTTGTTTTTATTATTGTTTCTTTATAACGGTGAAAGAAGTTCACGGTCGGGGCTGCCTTGGATTTAATGATGCCGTGTTGTCTTAGATTTGGGTAATTGTTGATCTTTTCTCTACTTTAGAAACGTTCATTTTATTGTGTGTTTCTCACTTGCTTGTTTTTTTTTTTTCAATGCAGAATAACATTGCTGTTAGCAGTGTTAGTCACTGAAGTTTGGACGCAGAACCCCCCTCTAGGTACGATAACGGTCGCTTCAGCACATCTGTTCTTTTAGCTTCCTGTTTATTTGCCGGTTGTGTGTTTTCATGTATCGTTGTTTTCTGCAGGCTCGGTGAGGACAGAATGTCAAGGGAGTGTTATGATGATGATGTTGGAGAAGTCTTTTGTTGGAAAGTATTTTCGTATCAATGTGATTGGTGAGTGATCAATTTTCTTGAATGGAAAGCTTTTGATGTATAAAGCCTGTTGACTCGTAATGTAATAACCTGAATTAAGTACAGAGCACTCCTGCACTGTATGGCATCAACCAGGCTTCGTTTTTTTTTTTTTTTTTTTCAAATACAGGGTAGGAAAGTCTTGCGTTAGCTTTAAAAGTGTGTTGCTGATCACACTAAATAATAGACCTGTGCTGCTACAACCTTAGTCAGATTTGTTGACTGCAAGTGCGCAGAATTAGAAATCATCATTTACGCTAAATCTATTGTTCCGAATGGGCGTATAATTCTACAAATATAAATAGTTTTAAAAAAAAAATTGCGAAAAATAGATGGGACGGGGTGGTGGGCGTGTTCACTTTGTTTATATCTCTACATTGTTTGATCATGTGTACAGTTTCTTAAAAGGCCAACTGAATTTCTTTCCATAGACAATAAGGGGGCGCTTCTGTCCCTCTCTCCAAGACTGGCTGCACAGTGTGGATATAGCTTAACTGTTGACTTCTTGGGAAATGCCAAGTTCCTTGCTTCTGTGCTGAGCTGCTTTGCTCAGAACACAGTGAGTCTTCATTTTATTTCTTGTAAACCTGTTTCTAATGGTGACATGCTGGGACTAACTTTAGCCTTTGTTTCCAGAATGATGAGACCTACAAGCTGACGGTACAAATCAGTGTCTTCTCAAACAGTGCTATGACTTCAGCTTCCTCCTATGTTCAGAGCATGACATGCCGCTATTCTCCATGGGTGGAGAGGGAGATTCTGTGTGAGAGAAACTACATGGAGGTAAGGGCTGTCAGGATGTGATAATGCTGTTCAGTATAACTTGTTGGGTTGTGTGGGTATTTTAATTGTAATTACAGAAGTGCTTCACTCATGACTAATTTCAATTTTCTTTAGGTTTCTGTGAGAAGAGGTGTGCCACTTATTGAGCCAAACTTTGTTCAAGATGATCCTGATTGGTCCCTTGCATACCCTGAGGTAGAATCATGTGACTTTGCATTTGCTTCATTCACATCCCCTTGGTCTTGCCTAATTGAGGTCTAATCTACTGTCTCATCTAGTTGAAGCAAAATCTAACGGCCCCCTTAACTTTAACCTGTCTCCCAAGAGGGTGGTCATATTGGAATTGTGTAACATCTAAGGCATTGGCTTTGTATACATATATTCTGTGATTTGTTGTGGTAAAACATGATTGTGGTGAAGTTAACACTTTCTTGTCAGTGTGTAAGCCTTGTATTTCAACCACTTAGGTAGTGGCTTCATATGTGCAGGGTTATAAACTCTTCATGATAAATGTGTCCTGATACCTTTTTTGAAGTCTGCTGTATAGGAGCAATTTCAAGTATTATCCTAAAGTTTTGGTACACTGATATTAAGGTCCAGTACAAATGAGTGGCTACAAACTCTGCCTGTATCCCATCCAGACCACATGCTTTCACGTAGTCTCTTTCGTACGCAGTTGTATTTGAGGATTTACTCTGTTCCATTAGGGGCGTTTGATCATGTAACGGTTTCAGTGATACATTGTTAAAATTTCACCCTTCAGTTTTAGTTCATGTTTATTAAACAAGCCATCTGCTGTGACAAATCCTTTAGACTGGGGATGCTTTGTGTTCAAACTCCCTATTCTAATGAGGTTTTCTCTTTGCTAGGCAACTGCTGCTGACAACAGCATCTGGAAAATTGTGTTCCATCTCCCAGCAAATAGAAAGACAACCATGACTGTTGCTCAGGCCATGACAAATGGCTATGGCATAAACACTACACCAACTCGAATTCTGGTTAGAGCTGCATACAACTCCACAGAAAGCCAGCCTCGGGTGGTAAGTAGTCTAGGCTTCATTGTTCTCTAGTACAGTATATCCAGACTATGAAGGTAGACAAGTCTTGCTTTTGTTTTAGTAAAATTCCCCCTCCCCTCTAACAGATCCAAACTGTACCAATGGCTGTGCTAAGGTCAACCACCTTTTATAAGCAAAGATGGATGGTCATGATGGTGGACACTGCAGTTACATGTCCTACTGGTGAGTAAGCTTATGGAGGGTAACGGTGCTCAAGAACTGTTCTACGTTTAAGTGAATTTTCTATACCAAGTCTGTGGTGTTCCTTTCTGTCAGATGGAACAGCCTTCACAGAACAGATGATTACATGGAATGTTCCTCGTGTTCTGCCTCCTCTTGTTCCAACACCACAAATTACTACCCTTGATGTTCAAATGGGAGTTGATGGCCGCAAGCTTGACCCTGCAACGATTCATAATAGAGATTATAAACTGGATGTCGGTCCCCAGCTAATCACTGTAAAAATTCCTGTGGGAGCTGATGGTGGATATTACAAGGTATGTAGAAGTTCAACATCTTCTAAATCCTTCTCATTTTAATTCTTTCCTCCTAAGATGCTTCTGTGCTTTCAGAGCCATGTATTGGACAACACCTATGTGATCTCTTACTCTATTGAACCAATGCTGGAGCATACCTGGCAAGATGGGCCTGAGAAGACCAAGTACACAGTACTTCATCCAATAACCACTCCTTTCATGCCTCGGCCACCAGTTGTCACAAACAGTATGTAGAACTTGTCCACATGCAGTAAATCAAAGGGATTTGTTGCAGTGCTCCACTTCATAGCCTTCATTTAACTGCGTGCTTTAATTTCAGACACTGTTCCTAAAGCCAGAGTGTTCAATGTGACCCTGGGGACATTCCTGCCTGATGTGGAGCTGGTCAAAATTATAGTTGGATCGGAGACATTAACTGTGCCAGAAGCCAACCTAAAAGGTTATAATGTCCAGGAGCATGTCTTTCCCAATGGATCCAAGACCTACACTCTCCAGGTGCCATTTGAGGACCCCAATGTGAAGCAAAAGGTAACATCCCACCTGTTCAACCATCCAATTGCCCTTTGAAAACACTTGCTTCTTGTGGATGTGTTGCTTGCTGTCTGACTTTGGGCTTAATCCTACAAACCCTTGCTTTTCTTTCAGGTAACTCCTCCAGACACCAGAACCTACATTCTGCCCCTGACCTACTTGCTGAATATAGTGCCAGAGAATACACCCTTTACTCATCCTGCTGTAGTTGAAGCCATTCTCAAAGACATCAGTAAGTGCCTGACTGTTTGTGATCTACAACTACCCTTTTCTGACCAATCCAGTCCATTGCCCTGACAACTGCTCTTCCTCTTGCAGTTCTACCTACAGTAACTGGCTACTGTGATGGTGCTGCATTCTATACCATGGTAACATATGGCAACATGGGTCGCAACTGGGTTCCTTTTGTGGGCTCAAGAGAACTTGGTGGAAGTCTGCTTGCCCTGTACAAGTATAATGCCAACGCTACCAATTTCTGGATGACTGTGCCATACAATTCAGTTGATGCCACATATGAAGTAAGTGATGGAACTTTAATGTGTTTTTAGTTGTCTTGGGTTCAACACATTACTGACCTGATGTATTGTCTCTGTAGGTGATCAGTTCTTCGGGCATCAGAAGCAGGCTTGACTTGACCTTGAAGGATGTTGGCACCATGGTTGTGGTGGCTGACTTTTCTCTGTCCTGCAGTTTCCCTACAAAGATGATTGGTAACTCTCCTGCAGACCAAGCATTCTTTATAATAGCTGTTTTTGAGTTTGGCCAAAGGTTGCATGGAGTGGTATTGAAGCTATAATCTGTTTCCTTAACCTGGATCCAAATGCTGTGTTTCAGATTGCTTCACCAATGGAACTATGGCAGCTCTCGCTGTGAAAGTGGAATCTGTCCCCAGCTTGTCTCCAAGTCAACTAACTCTAAGGGATCCGAGTTGCCGGCCTCTTCAGTCTGATGCTATCAATGCGGTTTTCTACTTCAATGTCAACTCCTGTGGAACAACTAGAAGGGTTAGTATTGACACATTTTAAAACCATATTTTGAGGCGGTTCAACATATTGACAAGTTGGCCACAACACCCCTGGATCACTCTGGGGAGCCATGGTGACCGGTGTTTCTATCAGCTGAATTACTTGCATGAGTTGTGTACATTTGTATTGAACTGCTTGTCCAGTTGACAAAGGTGCTGCGACACATGACTCTTGGTTATGGCATTGCATGTGCTGCCTATAGACCTTTTGGGTCAATGGCAGCAAACTGGAAGGAGCGTACTAACTGGGGAAGATCCCATGGTTAGTACGTAGGATGGGACTAAACTAGTACACGAGTTAATACCAATTGCAGCTCAAGAGTCGCCAGCTGTGTATTCAAATGTGTATTTGCAACAAATCCAAAATAACTGCTGTTGCCCTCCTAGAGGTTACTAAAACAATACCAAATTAGTCTAGCAGTTTCTGTAGACAGACTTGTGGTATCATACTAACTGTAACAAACATGAGGTCCCAATAGTGTTCAATTATGAAATTGCAATATTCATAACCAACGCTTTTTTTTTTTTTTTTTTAAATTGTGAAATTGGTACAAAATTAGTACACAGCTGGGGATGATCCTGAGTACCATATTAACTAGTCTACAACTTGGTATGCAGCTCCATACTAAATCTACAAGTTCATTGCAACCTGAGCCTTTTGATTCTCTTCCAGTTTGACAACAACCTCCTGACTTATGAGAATGAAGTGCTGTTCACATCTTACCGGTAAGGATTGCAATCAAATTGAGTATCCTTGTGGTTGAGGCTGAAACTCTCCTAACCCCATCTCCTCTTTCCAGGTTGAGAGTTGCCTGTCACTATCTGGTCAATGACACCAAGGTAGTGCAGTTCTTGTACCAGAATAATCCTGCACCTGTAGTCCAGCCTGGCTTGGGGGACCTTGCAGTCATCATGTGGCTTGCATTGGGTAGGACTTGGCAATTGAAATAATATAGATGCTCTAGTAGTGTGTTTCCACCTATAAAATTCTCCCTTGCATCTCTGCAGATTCAGCCTACAACGACTTCTATGGAGCTCGGGATTACCCTGTTGTGAAGTACTTGCGTAGACCCTTGTATTTTGAGGTAGAGCTCCTGTACAGCAGGGATCCACAGGCTGAATTGTTTTTGGAGAACTGCTGGGCAACCTATTCTGCTGACAGGAATAGCTCTCCAAAGTGGGATGTTGTTGTGGACAGGTAAGATGCTGGAATATGATATTGCTGCTAAAAAACCTAGGAATTGGAGTTGTGGCTGATGTGCTCCTGACCTACTTTCTCTTTCTAGCTGTGAGAACTCTGCAGATGAGTACTTGACCATCTTTCACCCAGTCTCCAGCAATGCAAGAGTGCTGTTCCCTTCCCATCTGAAGAGGTTTGAAGTGAAAATGTTTTCCTTCACAAGCGGCCGGGATGCACTGAAAGGACAGGTAAAGTGGAGTGTTGGGATGGGGATCTTGTACCCCAATGCATGGTTTGGATTGCTTTGCAAGCAGCAATTAGTCGCTGTTCTCAAATCTTTAGTGAGTTGGAATGAAAACATGTAACTACACTTTTGCAAGAAATACTTGCTATGATGCAATATATTTGTTTTTCAATTCAGTAATCCTCATTGGATGATGGTACTGCCTGATCTATTGATGCTTGTTTTACTTGACAAGGTGTGCTGTCTTTCAGATTTACTTCCACTGCGGTGTTGTGATATGTGATTCAAACCGGCCATCAGACAGCCTCTGTAGCAGACGGTGCATTCCAGGGAAACAGAGGCTTGGTAAGAGCTCTGTCTGTTGGGGGGAGGGGGGACATTTTGCATGCATTTTTGTCCATTTGTTTTGATGGACTCCTCCTAATTCCTCCTGTAGGTCGCAGTGCTGAAGGGATGGATGGTGGTGCAGTAAAGGCATTTGTGTCTTCTGGTCCAATTGAGCTGAAGAGAGATGGATCCCTTCACTTTATGCCTAGAAGCGGTAATATGCATGATGTGAACACAATTTGCAGTTAAAGTAAAATATATAACTATCTCTTTCTTCCACTAACTATTTCTTTCTTCTTTTGCAGGCCAATTCAATGTGTGGTCCCTTCTGGGAGCTGCAATGGGTGTGTGTTCAGTGGTTGTCTTTGTAGCTGGAGTTGTATATTTTTGGAAAATGCCCAAAAGTGTGTATTGATAAATAAAAATCTTGCTGTAAAGACTGTTTTGGTTGGGGGTTGTGTTTTTTTTTTTTTTTTTTTTTTTTTTTGGTGGGTGCTTGACTAATTCTACATAGATTATAGATTGTATGTCAGAATGGCCATATTAATGGGATTCTCTCTTCTTACTGCATTGCATGCTTTGCTTGTGTCCTGATCAGGCCATTCTTAATATGGTGTGTTATTCAAGGACTCTTCACTAATTCACTGTGTGAACCCCGGGGGCAAAGACTTTCCTTCTCCATTGAGTTGTAACCATCTTTATGTTCCTTTTTGCTTTGACATGCTGCTTTCAGTATGCAAGTTTAGGGTGAAATTATCAACACACCATATATTATACCTTGTTCTAGCATCACAAAAAGTGTGTAGATTTATATGGGCTGATTGTTGTTGGGTTTTTTTTTTTTTTGTTATGAATGCAAGTTTGTATTCATTTTGTTCACTGCAGTTAATACGTCTTTTACTGGAAGTGGTCCCTGGTGAGATCTCCAAGTAAGGTATTAGTTTAACTTTTTCAGTTTTAACACTGTGTACAAATGAGTGTTCATATATTTTTTTTTTCTTTCTCTCAAGTTATTGGTTAAACAAACCATTACTTGGCAACATGTTCTCTTCATGTTTGTTTTCACTGTGGTTTATATAGTCTTTTACTGGATAAACTCATTTTACAAAACTCGTTCCATAACAAACCGGTACACCCGATGCGGGGAATCTTTAGATCTGCGCACCAGTCCGAACCAGAAGTTCCATTCTTTGAGCTGCTTGGTAAAACAGGAGGACTATATATAATATATATATATATATATATGTATATGAGAGAGCTGAGTTATTGGAACTGAATTCTCTACACCCGCTGGCAACCCCTTGTGTAATGTGTTTATACTATATAGAGGACGCTGAGTTTGATGCAAGACTCGGTCAGCCACATTAATATTATTAAACCTGCTCGCAGACTCCCTGGTGCCGTCACTCTGAATGCTCTTTGAAACAGACTGGGTTTGTATTTATATTCATGTTGGGTTAATCAGAGATGATTATCGGCGGCCCGTCTGTAGTACTAACGGAGATTTTAATAGCACAGTTTATACCGCTCTGTGCCGCGCCGTCCCGTTTGTAACACGGTACGTGAACTGCATTCTGCTAAACAAAACATCACAACAGCAGCAGCTCCATCTACTGGACAAAACCCAGACATGCACGTTGAAACAATGATCCAGTTCAATATCTACAAAGCCTAAACAAGAAACTATTAGCAAAGCCCCGAAAAAGAAATTTATACAAGACGGTTTAAAATCAAATGTTTAATTGTTAATCTAACCATTTTTAGTTACTGTGGAACTACTTCTCTCAGTGGAAGGTGACACAAATAAAAATGATTAAAATAAGGTTTAAAGTGTTATTTATTTACCAATAATAACACACTCCTAGACCCATTTTAATAATAGAAATAATACACTCCAGGGTCTGTGTGTTATCATTAGATATATCACCACTTCCTAAACAATCCGCTAGTAACATAATATCAGAGTGCTATAATTTATTTCAGCTCTTATGAGACAAGTATCCTTGCGCATTATATCATCCTTGATTACGATATGTAATATTAATTCATTGCTTTCAGTTAATATTTTAGAAAAACTACTTTGCTAACAGAAGAAACACAAGCTAGCAGAGGATGGTTTCGATCCATCGACCTCTGGGTTATGGGCCCAACATGCTTCCGCTGCGCCACTCTGCTACAGCTGAGATAATTTGTTTTCTTTTCTTCCACATACGGTATGCAAATTATGCAACTTTTCTGCCCACTTTGATCACAGGCAGTTTTATCCCCCAGTTTCGGCTGCCAATTCCAATATTCAGTCTCTAAAGCATCTTAAATCATGGAAAGCGCTCTTTGTTTAAAATTACACTGAAGACTTATTTTGTTCGACCAGGCTAATAACTGCAACACCAGCGTCTGCTGTTCAACTACATACAACACTCTCCAACCTTCTGCAATCTGTTCATCACTACATGGCCACACCCTTAGCCCCAGCGACCAAATCTTCATTTACCACTGGATGGAAAACATTTACAACTTTCTGCACTCAAAACAAAATACATCCCATTCCGATTTAATGAACTCGGATTGTAGCCTCCATTGCCCATGCAAGGGATTCTCTTCACTTTGCCGTCGCTACCGTTAAAGCCTCTGGAATTCAGTATTTCTGCCACCTCATCTCCGTCCCTTCTCCAATACTCCTATCCATCCCATCAGTTTGCTGACACTCAGAGAGATCCTCAAGAGCCCCCCCCCCCCCCCCCCTCCCCCTCCCCCTCCCCCTCCCCCCCCTGCTGCTCCCTCCTGGCTTCCTATATCAATAGACATCCTTCACTCTTTAATCTCTACCCCCAGGAAAGGCTGTTCTGTCCATTCAATGACCTGACCATGGAAGTACTATGTCTAACTGCTCTTGTGAAGCACTTCCTCTGCAGGACTCCTGAAGGAACAGAGTGCACCCTGTGAACTTACCATGACAGCATCAGTGGGGAAAAAAGGCAACAGTTACCAGGACATCAACGGGAATTCAATGGATAGACGGAACGTTAAGCCATTTCAACCATGAGGTCTTGTGAACCATTCCTTGCACCCAGCTACTGGACTTTGGCCAGCTGTAGTAATTTTACTACAGAATACTACACCTTGCAGTAAAAAAACAAACACAGCCTGGTCCCAGAAGCAGACCCCAACCCACGGCATTTCCTCCTTTCAATCAGCTGGTGTTCCACTAAACTCCACACTCTCCTCTTCCAGTCGGCCTGCAGCTTCAGGGAGCATGCCTTCACTCTTTCCACTCGCTCTTCTTATTCTACTGCCTGGTCTTCCATTCCACATTCTGTGCCCAGAATCAGATCTCTCTCACCTCATATAACCTTCAGCACCTCCTTGCCTTTATCACAGACCTCAGGCTATCGCTTAACCTCACCCCTTCCTCCATCAGGAATGATCTCTCAGGTATCCAGCACCAGTTCCGCCTCCAGCCCCCCTCCTTCTACTTTAACCCAGCACTATTTCCGCTTCCTTGTCTGTGTTTGTTTTTTGTTCCTCCTCCTCCCCACCTCTGCTCTTTTTCTATATCGCACTGTCCGCACAGGGCTCCCTCAGAGGGGGAAGTGAGTCTCACTCCCCCGGCTGTCCGGGTCGGCCTCTCGTCTCAACCACTGCCGCCCGGCTGTTCCTCGCTGGCCTGAGGGGACCCCGGCCACATCCTATTCTTCTGCTGCTTATGCGCTAGCCTTCCAGGCCTCAACCTTGCTGTCCCATCTCCTCTCTTCCATTTTAGGTCCCCCTCATGCAGTAGGCTTTTGTCCTGTCCTTTTGTCCTGTTCGTCCCCTTCCTGTCTCTTGCTCCACTAAACGCCCAGCAGCCAGAGGATGCTGCCTGACAAAGTGGAAAGTGTTTATATCTAATCCTTTGCTCTTCTCGTGTCTCCCTCTCTACGTCGCCCAGCAGCCAGAGGATGCTGCCTGACCCGACGAGAAGGGAAAACTCTTCGTCCACCCTATCTCGTCCTGCTATCAGTATCTAACCTCAATGTTACTAAGCACCATTCCCAAACTCCATCCCTCAATCTCGCCATCCCTCTCAAACTCGTCTCACTCTTAAACTCTCAAATCTCGCCCCCTCTCAAGCCTCGTAAGCAACCAGAGAAATCTTCTCAACTTGTTTCCCTCTCAATATCGCTTCCTTGTCTCACTCTCAATTTCGCCTCCTCTCAAGCCCTTGTAGGCAACCAGTGAATTCTTTTCAGCTCTTAACAGTTGCATATTTCAGGATAGCTTTGACAGTTTATGAATAACTTGAACACTGTAACAGTTTAAGAGCCGAAAACAATTAAAAAAGGTCTAATTACGCAAAGTGTAAGTTCAATTAACGGTCTAAGTAATTGAGAGCTCTGTTGGAATGAAAACCAGCAGACACAGTTGGCCCCCAGGCCCGGGGTTGGGAACCACCGATCTAACGGATTTCCAGGTGAATAGGTTCATGATTTGAAGGCTGGACCTGCAAAGGTTCAAGAGCGCCCTCTTTTGGAAATACCAGTATCTTGGATGGGCACAGAGAATAGATAATTGGCTGCCCAAAAATAGCATGCCAGTATCAGATTGTAATTCCTATATGAAAACATACCTATCATTAATTTTGCATTTAATGCAAATTATTAGCAAACAGCATTTATAAATAAAATAAAATACCTTTAAGTGCGTTGCTCCGGCTGGTCGGTTAATGGAGTTAAAATTCTTGAGTTGGGGGGGCACAAAGAATTTACATAAATCTTGCAACCAAAATTCCCCAGATATTTCCTTTATGATATCTTGGAGGGGGCTATAAAAAGAGAAAGGATCAAAACTCACCATCTTTTCATGCACATTTCTGGTCCCCGGAGAGATCTTAATAAATTCCAATTGCTCAATATACCGAGATCACTGGTTAAAAGGTAGGTACGTTTTTAGTTGTGTTATAAGATTATATATATATATATATATATATATATATATATATATATATATATATATATATATAATCCATGTAATTTCCACAATGTGATGGTTTATCATATTTTGCCTAGAATAATATTAAATATAATATTTTATAAAATATTATAAAGATGAAGTAGTATACAGTTTGAACACATTAGAAGCTGTTCAAGGACGCACATTTTAATGACTAGTCAACCAGCTAAAAAACATTATTTGATTTGCCTGTCTTTATTTTGAACAAAGACAATAACGTTTGCAGACAGCATGTTAGTGTTCTGTTCAGCGAGAAGTACTGAATAACTGTTTGCACTGTTCCGTGTTTGTTTTCAGCTCATTGAAAGATGACATTCTACAATGGCATTTATCCATTTTACCCTCAACAAAGGATGCCCTTCTTCTTCAGCCTCAGCCAGCTCATAATCATGCTGGTGTTTTTAGTCCTTGCTTGCAGTTTCCTTGTTATAGTAACAGTCATTTCTTATAAGAAAATACTGTTTCCAACTAAACCGACACATGCACCAAAATGTGAGTGTAACATAGCTATGTAACACAATTTTTGTTCCTGGGTAGTAAGTGTTATTTCCTAATTGCTTATGCCTCAAAAGTATAGAAAATGGCTATTATTCCCAACAAACTTTGCTTTTGTGACCAGGACAGTGATATTTTGAAATTTACCTATTTCCAATGAGAAAACGAGCGAATTTGTGTCTTTTCGTTCACATAAAGTCAGAAAAAAACAACATATGAATCCAAATTAACATGTATTTATACTAAAGTAATACAAAAATGACTACAAAAGATTTAGAAGTGAGTAGTTTTTCGAGATTTACGATTATACTGTAAACCACTTTCACGAATCAGCCCCCAAATGTAGTCTCCCATCATGTTCTCGTTATACTGTCCTTGGTAGCGGCGTTCAAAGTCCAGTATATCCTGGTGGAAGCGCTCGCCTTGCTCCTCCGAGTACGCTCCCATGTTCTCCTTGAATTTATCAAGATGAGCATCAAGGATATGGACTTTGAGGGACATCCTACAGCCCATTGTGCCATAGTTCTTCACCAGAGTCTCAACCAGCTCCACATAGTTTTTGGCCTTGTGATTGCCCAGGAAGCCCCGAACCACTGCGACAAAGCTGTTCCAAGCCACTTTCTCCTTACTAGTGAGCTTCTTGGGGAATTCATTACACTCCAGGGTCTTCTTTATCTGTGGTCCGACGAAGACACCGGCTTTGACCTTTGCCTCAGACAGCTTAGGGAAGAAGTCTTGAAGGTACTTGAAGGCTGCTGACTCCTTATCTAGAGCTCTGACAAATTGTTTCATAAGGCCCAATTTGATGTGCAGTGGTGGCATCAGCACCTTCCGGGGGTCCACCAGTGGCTCCCACTTGATGTTGTTCCTCCCCACAGAGAACTTGGTCCGCTGTGGCCAGTCCCGCCTGTGGTAGTGCACCTTGGTGTCCCTGCTGTCCCAAAGGCAAAGATAAAACCGCCTTTGAGACCCATGAGGAATGCCACCATTTTGAAGTCTCCTATGACCTCCCAGCCGTACTCATCATACTTCAAGGTGTCCAGCAAGGTCTTGATGCTGTTGTAATCCTCTTTGAGGTGCACCGAGTGAGCCAGGGGAAGAGACGGGTACTTGTTACCATTATGGAGCAGCACGGCTTTGAGGCTCCTTGATGAGCTGTCAATGAAGAGGCGCCACTCATTCTGGTTACAGACGATTCCGATTGCCTCAAACAGACTGGTCATATTGTGGCAGAAACACAAAATTCACATTCTGACCAGGTTCCATAGTGTAGTGGTTATCACGTCTGCTTTACACGCAGAAGGCCCTGGGTTCGATCCCCAGTGGAACCATCGCAGTTTGTATTTAAAATACGACTCCCAGGTCAAGACAAGGTAGTTCTGGGTTTGGCCCATCATTAGATTGCGGATGTAAGGTCTCTGGTCCCATCATAGAAGCAAGATAGTTTATTCACAAAAAATATATACACTTTTATTTATGTTTCTTTTGTTGGTAAATTAACCCAATACATTATTGCATTCTGTCACGTCATTAGATGAGCAAAGCCCCTTTGTGCCAGTGCGCATTCAGAGGAGACGCGCTGAGAAAATCCGTCATCTGTGTCACTCAGTACTGCCAGCTTTCCCTCGTTGGTGATATATTGGTCAGCATAGCTGCTTTCCAAGTAATTGACCCGAGACGATTCCCAGCCAGTACAACTGTGTTTATGCCCACGTTTCAAATAATAAACATTATAAAAGCAAATCGCATTGTTTTATGTTTTCTTTACTTTTAAGCTGAGAATCAAACACACTTCCGACAACTTCATAGCCCTGCTGACTACGAACAAATATTGAGTCGGCTGTTTCCCATGACCCTGGTGATACCGCGTGTTTTCCTAGTATCAGCATCGGAATTAGCATGCGTTTGGCATGCTTGCTGTGCACTCTATCATTGCATAACAAGCATGCACTACGGCAGGAATTCGTGGCGCAACGGTAGCGCGTCTGACTCCAGATCAGAAGGTTGCGTGTTCAAATCACGTCAAGGTCAAAGCCTTCTTTGTTTCTATTCCACACCATTTAATTTTGTAATGTGTTTGCAAATACTAGTTTGGAAGAATTTAATGTACAGCAAGTAATAATTGATACCTTTAAGCTGAACAGGCATTTAAGAATTAACAACGAAGACATAAAAAGGGACACAACGCCAACAGAGTTCAAGCCCATCACCTTAACCACTTGGCCACGACTACTTGGTGCAACGTGCCAAGATCTATAAACACAGACCACATATATCACAGACCAAGAACAAATACACACACACTGTTTTAAATAAAACTGACGAAACCATAATCCCTGGTTTAGGAGGCCAGTGCCTTATCCTTTAGGTGACTTCCAGATGGATAGCAGTCAGCGAGACAATACACGACCAGAAGAATAAATGTGTTCATTTTACTATAAAGATTGTTTCAATGAAATCAACAGCTGATACCAAACTCTTGTCAGCACTCAGTACCATTTTAATTTCTTTTTTAAATCGGACTAAAATAGCGTTCCTAACACAGATTGTATTTTTTGTTGTAAACAGACTACTTGTTGAAGTCACAGAAAAATACTGTGTGTCCAAACATGTATTTAACTTGATTGTTTTAATATTCCAAATAACATATTACTTTGAAAAACATCTCCGTCGGCCACTGGATCGTGGTCTCAGGCTGGGATACGGACCATTGAGAACAGTATAAACGATCTATGACTGGAAGTAGCTTACATGAGAAATGCTCTCGTTTAACATGCTAGGATGATCGACTTCGGCATTCTCCAACTGCTGTTTACATTTTCTAACACGTTATGAGAACGAATACAAAGTTTGACCCTTTCCTTGTAAGTGGGGGTAAGCACAAGTTATTTTCAGATGTAATGTCTTTATTTAAGCTCAATCAAGTCCTGCGTAGTGCAAATCACATTACTATATTTTTTATATTAGTCAAGTCCTATTGAAAGAGTTCTTAAATAGTTTCAACATTATCAATGATCAATTTGAAATTTGCTTATTGATTTAAACCAGTATGAGATGCACACTCAAAATGTGTCCCCTTCCTTCAACAACCCCCCGACTGAAGATTGGAGTGGTCATCACTAGCAGCCAGCAGGTGCCCGAAAACAACACTCATTGTCAGCTCGGTGCTGAGAAGTGGCAAGCTCTACTTCATTAATATGATACAATGACTGGGCAACAACGAGGTGTTACATTAACAATACCAACTAACTTGAGACAGCCAAGACGTTGAAGTATACCTTAAGTCTGTCATGTGATGCAATAACAGGTTTTAGCATTTTTGCATTTCCTGCTTCGTCAAACAAGCTCGAGCCACAGCACACAGCGCTGATGCATCGGAACAGAGGTGGATTTTAAAGCGATTGAATCAACGAGCTGAGACTACTTTTTGAAGAAACTGAAAACATACCTCTCGTCGAAAAATGTGCTATTTAGTTAATTTATTTATTTATTGAATTTGCAAATGGCAGACTACATACATGGGAATAAATATAAAAGGCTTGAAGTTTGCTTGCATTGGGTTGCATACATTTAATTGTGATTACAGACTTTTCTGCCGTGTTGCTTTCTTCTTAGATGTGGTCTCAGGTTCGGTGGAGCCGATTGGTCTCTGTGGCGCAATTGGTTAGCGCGTTCGGCTGTTAACCGAAAGGTTGGTGGTTCAAGCCCACCCAGGGACGATGTTTTTGCATTTCTTAATCACATTAGAAAATGGCACTCTGATACGTTGTTATTTCTTCCAATTACACAGAACAAAAAAACCGCTCTATTTTTCAGTTCAAAATAATACAAAACAAAAATAGTCTTGCTATTTGCCGAAACCCGGGATCGAACCAGGGACCTTTAGATCTTCAGTCTAACACTCTCCCAACTGAGCTATTTCGGCTTGACAAGACTTGCGTTTTTTGTCACCCCAGTAAACCTGTGTATTATGAGAAACGTTCAACAGCTCGGCAACACAATAGAATCCGATGCCTTTACAAATGCGTTTCGAAACACTTAAGTTTTCTCCCAGATGCGGTTTTCAGCCGAAACGGGGGGATAAAACTGCCTATGATCAAAGTGGGCAGAAAAGTTGCATACTTTGCATACCGTATTGGGAGAAAAGAAAACGGATCATCAAATTGATCAATGCTAATGTTAAAACAATTTAAGAACACTTTACATAGGCCTTGACTAATATAAAAATATAGTAATGTGATTTGCATTACGCAGGACTAGATTGAGCTTAAATAAAGACATTACATCTGAAAATAAATTGTGCTTACCCCCACTTACAAGGAAAGTGTCCAACTTTGTATTCGTACTCATAACGTGTTATAACATGTAAACAGCAATTGGAGAATGCCGATGTCGATCATCCTAGCATGTTAAACGAGGGCATTTCTGACGTAAGCTACTTCCACTAATAGATCGTTTATACTGTTCTCAAAGGTCCGCATCCCAGCCTGAGACCACGATCCAGTGGCCGACGGAGATGTTATTCAATTTAATATATTATTTTTAATATTAAAACAAGTTAAATACATGTTTGGACAAAATATTTTTCATTGACTTCAACGAGTAGTCTGTTTACAACCAAATGCAATCTGTGTTAGGAACGCTATTTTAGTCTGAATTAAAATGGAAATTAAAATGGTATTGCGTTCTGACAAGAGTTTGGTATCAGCTGTTGATTTCCTTGAAACAATCTTTTATAGTAAAATGAACACATTTATTCCTTTTAAGAATAAATAAAATTGAACTGTCAGAGGAGGATTTGAACCGACACCTCCACTTGGAGACCAGAACACAGAATTCTTTGGAAAGATAGAGTCCTTAAGTCTAGCGCCTTAGACCACTCGACCATCTTGACAAACTGCGTTCATTACAGCAGAAAACCGCATTATTTATTTCAGCACAGCCTAGTGTTGTCATATCAAGGCCCGATCGGGTTTATTACGCACATACCAACTGTTGCTCCATGAATGATGTAATAACAAGTGTTAAAAAAGAAACGGTTTGAAGCCAACCCACAAAAGTAAGACTATTTATTTCAATATCGTTATAACTATAAACGATGCACGCATTTTACAATAGCAATTGCTATATGACAACGACCAAAAAGTAATTTTGTTGCAATACTGTATACAGTGTGAACAGAATCGGATATTGCTCTGTTGCCTCGAAGAAACATCTACATTTTGTATTTAAAAAGGACGTCCAACGTGAAGCTCGATCCCAAAAGAGAGCGGAATGTTCATCAATGATCAAGAACAGCTACAGTGAAGTAGCATTCAAGTCCCGCTTCGCGCTCAGAAGAAAACACTGTAACTCCTCATTATGGTTAGCGAGACCAGACACTAGAAACGCATTTCACTAGAAACAAACTATAGAAATGATCCCTGAAAGTATAGTCTTAACAAATATGTGGGTAAAACAACTTCCCTACTCCCGGCATGACGGTGTCTGATTCGGTTTCCTTTCTAGTATCACACTTGTTCATAGTAATGTTAATAATTGCCAATGCGTTTCAAACACAAAATTCACATTCTGACAAGGTTCCATAGTGTAGTGGTTATCACGTCTGCTTTACACGCAGAAGGCCCTGGGTTCAATCCCCAGTGGAACCACTTCTGTTTGTTTTTACAATATGACTCCCTGGTCAAGACAAGGTAGTTCTGGGTTTGGCCGATCATTAGACTGCGGATGTAAGGTCTCTGGTCCCATCGTAGAAGCAAGATAGTTTATTCACAAAAAATACATACACTTTTATTTATGTTTCTTTTGTTGGTAAATTAACCCAATACATTATTGCATTCTGTCACGTCATTAGATGAGCAAAGCCCCTTTGTGCCAGTGCGCATTCAGAGGAGACGCGCTGAGAAAATCCGTCATCTGTGTCACTCAGTACTGCCAGCTTTCCCTCGTTGGTGATATATTGGTCAGCATAGCTGCTTTCCAAGTAATTGACCCAAGACGATTCCCAGCCAGTACAACTGTGTTTATGCCCACGTTTCAAATAATAAACATTATAAAAGCAAATCGCATTGTTTTATGTTTTCTTTACTTTTAAGCTGAGAATCAAACACACTTCCGACAACTTCATAGCCCTGCTGACTACGAACAAATATTGAGTCGGCTGTTTCCCATGACCCTGGTGATACCGAGTGTTTTAATAGTATCAGCGTCGGCATTACCATGTGTTTGGCATGCTTGCTGTGCACTCTAGCATTGCATAACAAAAATGCACTACGGCAGGAATTCGTGGCGCAACGGTAGCGCGTCTGACTCCAGATCAGAAGGTTGCGTGTTCAAATCACGTCGAGGTCAAAGCCTTCTTTGTTTCTATTCCACACCATTTAATTTTGTAATGTGTTTGCAAATACTAGTTTGGAAGAATTTAATGTACAACAAGTAATAATTGATACCTTTAAGCTGAACAGGCATTTAAGAATTAACAACGAAGACATAAAAAGGGACACAACGCCAACAGAGTTCAAGCCCATCACCTTAACCACTTGGCCACGACTACTTGGTGCAACGTGCCAAGATCTATAAACACAGACCACATATATCACAGACCAATAACAAATACACACACACTGTTTTAAATAAAACTGACGAAACCATAATCCCTGGTTTAGGAGGCCAGTGCCTTATCCTTTAGGTGACTTCCAGATGGATAGCAGTCAGCGAGACAATACACGACCAGAGGAATAAATGTGTTCATTTTACTATAAAGATTGTTTCAATGAAATCAACAGCTGATACCAAACTCTTGTCAGCACTCAATACCATTTTAATTTCTTTTTTAAATCGGACTAAAATAGCGTTCCTAACACAGATTGTATTTTTGTTGTAAACAGACTACTTGTTGAAGTCACTGGAAAATACTGTGTGTCCAAACATGTATTTAACTTGATTGTTTTAATATTCCAAATAACATATTACTTTGAAAAACATCTCCGTCGGCCACTGGATCGTGGTCTCAGGCTGGGATACGGACCATTGAGAACAGTATAAACGATGTATGACTGGAAGTAGCTTACATGAGAAATGCTCTCGTTATACATGAGAAATGCTCTCGTTAAACATGCTAGGATGATCGACTTCGGCATTCTCCAACTGCTGTTTACATTTTCTAACACGTTATGAGAACGAATACAAAGTTTGACCCTTTCCTTGTATGTGGGGGTAAGCACAAGTTATTTTCAGATGTAATGTCTTTATTTAAGCTCAATCAAGTCCTGCGTAGTGCAAATCACATTACTATATTTTTTATATTAGTCAAGTCCTATTGAAAGAGTTCTTAAATAGTTTCAACATTATCAATGATCAATTTGAAATTTGCTTATTGATTTAAACCAGTATGAGATGCACACTCAAAATGTGTCCCCTTCCTTCAACAACCCCCTGACTGAAGATTGGAGTGGTCATCACTAGCAGCCAGCAGGTGCCCGAAAACAACACTCATTGTCAGCTCGGTGCTGAGAAGTGGCAAGCTCTACTTCATTAATATGATACAATGACTGGGCAACAACGAGGTGTTACATTAACAATACCAACTAACTTGAGACAGCCAAGACGTTGAAGTATACCTTGAGTCTGTCATGTGATGCAATAACAGGTTTTAGCATTTTTGCATTTCCTGCTTCGTCAAACAAGCTCGAGCCACAGCACACAGCGCTGATGCATCGGAACAGAGGTGGATTTTAAAGCGACTGAATCAACGAGCTGAGACTACTTTTTGAAGAAACTGAAAACATACCTCTCGTCGAAAAATGTGCTATTTAGTTAATTTATTTATTTATTGAATTTGCAAATGGCAGACTACATACATGGGAATAAATATAAAAGGCTTGAAGTTTGCTTACATTGGGTTGCATACATTTAATTGTGATTACAGACTTTTCTGCCGTGTTGCTTTCTTCTTAGATGTGGTCTCAGGTTCGGTGGAGCCGATTGGTCTCTGTGGCGCAATTGGTTAGCGCGTTCGGCTGTTAACCGAAAGGTTGGTGGTTCAAGCCCACCCAGGGACGATGTTTTTGCATTTCTTAATCACATTAGAAAATGGCACTCTGATACGTTGTTATTTCTTCCAATTACACAGAACAAAAAAAACCGCTCTATTTTTCAGTTCAAAATAATACAAAACAAAAATAGTCTTGCTATTTGCCGAAACCCGGGATCGAACCAGGGACCTTTAGATCTTCAGTCTAACGCGCTCCCAACTGAGCTATTTCGGCTTGACAAGACTTGCGTTTTTTGTCACCCCAGTAAACCTGTGTATTATGAGAAACGTTCAACAGCTCGGCAACACAATAGAATCCGATGCCTTTACAAATGCGTTTCGAAACACTTAAGTTTTCTCCCAGATGCGGTTTTCAGCCGAAACGGGGGGATAAAACTGCCTATGATCAAAGTGGGCAGAAAAGTTGCATACTTTGCATACCGTATTGGGAGAAAAGAAAACGGATCATCAAATTGATCAATGCTAATGTTAAAACAATTTAAGAACACTTTACATAGGCCTTAACTAATATAAAAATATAGTAATGTGATTTGCATTACGCAGGACTAGATTGAGCTTAAATAAAGACATTACATCTGAAAATAAATTGTGCTTACCCCCACTTACAAGGAAAGTGTCCAACTTTGTATTCGTACTCATAACGTGTTATAACATGTAAACAGCAATTGGAGAATGCCGATGTCGATCATCCTAGCATGTTAAACGCGGGCATTTCTGATGTAAGCTACTTCCACTAATAGATCGTTTATACTGTTCTCAAAGGTCCGCATCCCAGCCTGAGACCACGATCCAGTGGCCGACGGCGATGTTATTCAATTTAATATATTATTTTTAATATTAAAACAAGTTAAATACATGTTTGGGCAAAATATTCTTCATTGACTTCAACGAGTAGTCTGTTTACAACCAAATGCAATCTGTGTTAGGAACGCTATTTTAGTCTGATTTAAAATGGAAATTAAAATGGTATTGAGTTCTGACAAGAGTTTGGTATCAGCTGTTGATTTCCTTGAAACAATCTTTTATAGTAAAATGAACACATTTATTCCTTTTAAAAATAAATAAAATTGAACTGTCAGAGTGGGATTTGAACCGACACCTCCACTTGGAGACCAGAACACAGAAATCTTTGGAAAGACAGAGTCCTTAAGTCTAGCGCCTTAGACCACTCGACCATCCTGACAAACTACGTTCATTACAGCAGAAAACCGCATTATTTATTTCAGCACAGCCTAAGGTTGTCATATCAAGGCCCGATCGGGTTTATTACACACATACCAACTGTTGCTCCATGAATGATGTAATGACAAGTGTTAAAAGAGAAACGGTTTGAAGCCAACCCACAAAAGTAAGACTATTTATTTCAATATCGTTATAACTATAAACGATGCACGCATTTTACAATAGCAATTGCTATATGACAACGACCAAAAAGTAATTTTGTTGCAATACTGTATACAGTGTGAACAGAATCGGATATTGCTCTGTTGCCTCGAAGAAACATCTACATTTTGTATTTAAAAAGGACGTCCAACGTGAAGCTCGATCCCAAAAGAGAGCGGAATGTTCATCAATGATCAAGAACAGCTACAGTGAAGTAGCATTCAAGACCCGCTTCGCGCTCAGAAGAAAACACTGTTACTCCTCGTTATGGTTAGCGAGACCAGACACTAGAAACGCATTTCACTAGAAACAAACTATAGAAATGATCCCTGAAAGTATAGTCTTAACAAATATGAGGGTAAAACAACGTCCCCACTCCCGGCATGATGGTGTCTGATTCGGTTTCATTTCTAGTATCACACTTGGTCATAGTAATGTTAATAATTGCCAATGCGTTTCAAACACAAAATTCACATTCTGACAAGGTTCCATAGTGTAGTGGTTATCACGTCTGCTTTACACGCAGAAGGCCCTGGGTTCGATCCCCAGTGGAACCACTTCAGTTTGTTTTTACAATATGACTCCCTGGTCAAGACAAGGTAGTTCTGGGTTTGGCCGATCATTAGATTGCGGATGTAAGGTCTCTGGTCCCATCGTAGAAGCAAGATAGTTTATTCACAAAAAATACATACACTGTTATTTATGTTTCTTCTGTTGGTAAATTAACACAATACATTATTGCATTCTGTCACGTCATTAGATGAGCAAAGCCCCTTTGTGCCAGTGCGCATTCAGAGGAGACGCGCTGAGAGAATCCGTCTTCTGTGTCACTCAGTACTGCCAGCTTTCCCTCGTTGGTGATATATTGGTCAGCATAGCTGCTTTCCAAGTAATTGACCCGAGACGATTCCCAGCCAGTACAACTGTGTTTATGCCCACGTTTCAAATAATAAACATTATAAAAGCAAATCGCATTGTTTTATGTTTTCTTTACTTTTAAGCTGAGAAACAAACACACTTCCGACAACTTCATAGCCCTGCTGACTACGAACAAATATTGAGTCGGCTGTTTCCCATGACCCTGGTGATACCGAGTGTTTTCCTAGTATCAGCATCGGAATTAGCATGTGTTTGGCATGCTTGCTGTGCACTCTAGCATTGCATAACAAGCATGCACTACGGCAGCACTTTGTGGCGCAACGGTAGCGCGTCTGATTCCAGATCAGAAGGTTGCGTGTTCAAATCACGTCGAGGTCAAAGCCTTTTTTGTTTCTATTCCACACCATTTAATTTTTTAATGTGTTTGCAAATACTAGTTTGGAAGAATCTAAAGTACAGCAAGTAATAATTGATACCTTTAAGCTTGAGAGACATTTAAGAATTAACAACGAAGACATAAAAAGGGACACGACACCAACAGAGTTCAAGCCCATCACCTTAACCACTTGGCCACGACTACTTGGTGCAACGTGCCAAGATCTATAAAAACAGACCACATATATCACAGACCAAGAACAAATACACACACACACTTTTAAATAAAACTGACGAAACCATAATCCCTGGTTTCGGAGGCCAGTGCCTTATCCTTTAGGTGACTTTCAGATGGATAGCAGTCAGCGAGACAATACACGACCAGAGGAATAAATGTGTTCATTTTACTATAAAGATTGTTTCAATGAAATCAACAGCTGATACCAAACTCTTGTCAGCACTCAGTACCATTTTAATTTCCATTTTAAATCGGACTAAAATAGCGTTCCTAACACAGATTGCATTTTTGTTGTAAACAGACTACTTGTTGAAGTCACTGAAATATTGCGTCCAAACATGTGTTATTTAACTTGACTGTTTTAATATTCCAAATAACATATTACTTTGAAAAACATCTCCGTTGGCCACTGGATCGTGGTCTCAGGATCTATTACTGGAAGTAGCTTACATGAGAAATGCCCTCGTTTAACATGCTAGGATGGTCGACTTCGGCATTCTCCAACTGCTGTTTACATTTTCTAACACGTTATGAGGACGAATACAAAGTTTGACAATTTCCTTGTAAGTGGCGATAAGCACAATTCTTTTCAACGTCCTGTCCCTGCCTATTGGCTGAGCGTCGCAGAACAAGCAGGGGTGGCACTTTCAAATATCAAACTGTACAGTCAGACGCGGAGCATTTAGCTTGTTTGTTTTTACGCTACTGACTGTCTCTGTTGAACCGAATACTGTTTTGTTTTTAGCCTTATTTTTATTTTCATCGGCAGACGCGCTCTGGATGCAAGTACAGTGCTGACATGTCATTTCCTAAAATAATATTAACCGAGGTTTCGGGTAAATATATAAAGAAAAAAGGGAGTGTATATTTTACCACTAGTACAACAAGACCATGTACGGAATTAAAATGAATGGACTATAGAATAGTCTTTTTGGGGTTTTTTTTGGAACAATTTAAATGGGTTAAAAGCAAACAAGATTATCCATAAACTAACGTTAACAGAAAATAAATATAAAAAGAGAATTTCGACAAAAGCTAAAACACCACACGAACACTTGTCATGTGACACATTCTATATTGGCTTGCTAGCTTGCAATTGGCTGCTAGTCCACTGAGCGCTGGTTTAACATGTACAGGTGTTATATACCAGCGCCAGTAGGCACTGAGCGCTTTTCACCTCCAGCGACAGTGTGTCACTGACGCTGGCCTGCGTATCGGGTGCCAGGTGTGCGGAGGCACATCCAGTCACTGTGCTTCACATCACTCCCAGCTTCGGGTGCATAATGACGTTTTTAGTAATGCCACTTTCTTACGGACAGTAGTCAGGGTGATGATAGAAGACCAGAGCCAATAAACCTGTTATTTGCTTGTCCTTTCACTACCATATTCTACTGTGCTTGTTCAGAATACACGTGAATCCTGAAAACATCTCGTTAATATATAAACAAAGCCAACAGTCACTTTATTGATCACCCTGTGGATTAACCGCTATTGGAACACAGATGATTGTGTTAAAGATGTTAATAGTCTTTCTATGTACACGTTTTAGAGCTCAGCGTTTCTTGAGGCAGTTCAAGCGCTGCACTTTCAGGCAGCCAGTTCCAGTGTTTGCCTTTTGGACTTACTCTGGAAGGAATACAAAAAAAAAAAAAAAAAACATTTGTTGATAACCGCATTTGGGAGAAAACTTAACAGTTTCGAAACGCATTATTATTATTATTATTATTATTATTATTATTATTATTATTATTATTATTATTATTAAGCCATTGTAAAAGCAGGTCATTTTATATTTAAGCCTGTGCTCTTATCTCAAACCATAGCACTTCTGTGGTGAAACTTATAATTCTAGGGGAATTAGCTCAAATGGTAGAGCGCTCGCTTAGCATGCGAGAAGTAGCGGGGTCGATGCCCGCATTCTCCAAATAATTTTAATGTATTTGCGTATTTAGTCCCAACGCATTATAGAGATAAATACAAAGTGTGACAATTCTTTGTAACAGAGTCGCCCGCCCTACATGTGTATTTTAATGCACAGTCTGCTAATTTGTAATATTCCCCAGGCTGAAAAACTGCATTGCGCCCTCCATCGTATGCCTTCCGAGAAGCACAAAGGGAGATTTTTTATATATTTTTTTTAACAATGGAAGAGTTTGTGTTATTTGGGAATAATTATAAATGGCTTGAAGTTTGCTTGCATTGTTTTGAATACATGTAATTGTGATTACACTTTCCTGCCGTTGCTTTCTTGATGAGGTCTCAGTTTAATAATCACTCCCGTATGCTTTGAACTCCAATCGGTTGGTCTCTGTGGCGCAATCGGTTAGCACGTTCGGCTGTTAACCGAAAGGTTGGTGGTTCAAGCCCACCCAGGGACGAAGCTTTTTGCATTTCTTAATCACTTTAGAAAATGGCACTCTGATACGTTGTTATTTCTTCCAATTACACTGAAAAAAAAAGTGTTCTGATTTTTATTTCAAAATAATACAAAACACATATATTCTTGCATGACTTGCGCAGGGTCACACAATGATCGAACCAGGGACCTTTAGATCTTCAGTTTAACGCTCTCCCAGCTGAGCTATTTCGGCTTGACAAGCTTCCTTTTTGAGATAACATTCTTTTTTAGAACAGCTTTAATATAATTAAGTACATTTCTAAACAATCCGCTAGTAACATATATAATCTCAAAGCGCTATAATTTATTTATGGAGATTGAAGATCCTTTTTGATTCACATTGTAATAGTTTTTGATCGAGATTACCACCATTCCGATCTTGAAATATGTTTTTGTATGCTACAAAATTTAAGAAGGCAGTGTATATTTTAGCACTACTACAAGACCATGTACGGAATTAAAACGAATGGACTAAAGAATGGTAATTGTTTTCTAACAGTTTAATTGGATTAAAGCAAACAAGATTATCCATGAACTAATGTTCACAGAAAATGAACATAAAAAGAGAATATTGACAAAAGCTGCCGCTAAGCACTGTGGTTGAAAGTGAAAACGTAACCGCCTAACATTTTTTCCACTAGAAAGCAGAATTGCAGAAACGTTAATCTGTTAACGCTACTCTCGAGAGACTGCGGTTGCAGAGACACACAGTTCGTTTTTAATAAAACATTGATGAAACCACAATCCCTGGTTTAGGAGGCCAGTGCCTTATCCTTTAAGTGACTGCGGCACTTTCATATGGATAGTAGTCAGCGTGACAATACACGACCAGAGGGAAGAAAGCAGTGGTTTCCCTGTCATTCCATTGCCATATTACATTGTGCATGTTCAGAATATGCGGGAATCCTGAAAACAGCATTGTAATATGTGAACAAATCAATCACTGAATTTAATTAACACATGGATTAACCGCTATTAAGTGTTACATTTTTTAATTAACTTGCAAAGCAAACATTTTAGAGTGACTTGTCAGCACTGTGCTTGCATCCAGAGCGCGTCTGCAGATGAAAATAAAAATACGGCTAAAAACAAAACAGTATTCGGTTCAACAGAGACAGTCAGTAGTTTAAAGACAAATAAGTTAAATGCTCCGTGTCTATCTGTGTAGTTTGAATTTTGAATGTGCTACCATAATGGATTACATAGACTTTCCTGCCCCGTGTTGCTTTCTTCTTAGATGTGGTCTCAGGTTCGGCTGAGTTCTGCTCCCTCGCTCACGTTCTGCAGCATCTCGCCTTGCTCATCACTCCCGTATGCTTTGGCGATTTAACAGTTTGGTCTCTGTGGCGCAATCGGTTAGCGCGTTCGGCTGTTAACCGAAAGGTTGGTGGTTCAAGCCCACCCAGGGACGGTGCTTTTCGCATTTCTTATATATATATATAAAAATATATTTTTGTGCAAATGATTCACATCACCTCACATTTAAAAGCCTTTTTTTGGGTTGGCTTCAATCCGTTTCTTTTTTTTACAGTTGTCATTACATCATTCATGGAGCAACAGTTGGTATGTGCGTAATAAACCCAATCGGGCCTTGGTATAAGCCTAGTCTGTGCTGAAATAAATAATGCATTTTTCTGGTGTAATAAATGTAGCTCGTCAGGATGGCCGAGTGGTCTAAGGCGCCAGACTCAAGGACTCTGTCTTTCCAAACCCTACTTCTGACAGTTCAATTTGGCTTATCTTTAAAAGCAATAAACGTGTTCATTTTACTATAAAAGAGTGTTTCAAGGAAATCAACAGCTGATACCAAACTCTTGTCAGCACTCAATACCATGTTCATTTCCATTTTAAATCCGAATAAAATAGCGTTCCTAACACAGATTGCATTTTTGTTGTAAACAGACTACTTGTTGAAGTCACTACTTGTTGAAGGAATTGTGGGAAATGTCGTTTTAAGACCTTGAAATATACCTTTGCTTCTATACCTGATCCCACATTTCCCACAATTATTTTCAACGTCCCGTCCCTGCCTATTGGCTGAGCGTCGCAGAGCATGCAGGGGCGGCGCATTTAAATTTCAAACTTGTACAGACAGACACGGAGTATTTCGCTTATTTGTTTTTAAGATACTGACTGTCTGTTGAACAATACAAACTAACTTGAGACAGCCAAGCCGTTAAAGCATACCTTAAGTCTGCCATGTGATGCAATAACAAGTATTGGCATTTTTGCATTGTCTGCTTCGTCAAACAAGCTCTAGCCACAGCACACAGCGCTGCTGCATCGGGACACAGAGGTGGATTTTAAAGCGACTGAATCAACGAGCTGAGACTACTTTTTGAAGAAATTGAAAACATACCTCTCGTCAAAATATTTGCTATTTAGTTAATTTATTTATTTTTTGAATTTGCAATTGGCAGACTACATTGCCGACAATCTGAATTTCTCATATCAAGTTGCGTTGTAGCCTATGAGAATCGCTGGCATAGCTCAAGGGGAATTAGCTCAAATGGTAGAGCGCTCGCTTAGCATGCGAGAAGTAGCGGGATCGATGCCCGCATTCTCCAAATAGTTTTAATGTATCTGCGTATTTAGTCCCAACGCATTATGGAGATAAATGCTTGCATTGGTTTGAATACATGGGGTAACCAGCTAAATGGTGGAGAAGAGAGAGAGAGAGAGAGAGACAGAGAGAGAGAGAGAGAGAGAGACGCGACCTGGGAAATGTTTGAGCTGATGTTTTTTTTTTTTTTTTTTTAGTAACCCAGCTAGCACAGGACGGCTAGTCGATTTGCTAGCGGAGCTTAGCATAGTTATACATAGCTGACTAGATCTCAAAAAGTGACTAACGTTACAAATATTGGTGTAGCCGTTTTATAAAAGCAATAAGTCACAGCCAAGGCGTTATTAGGTACGAGGCGCAGCCCAGTCTTTAATCTATTTTAATGCAACCATAAACTCTACTCCTTGTACCTGCTGTGCTCGACCCTGCCACTGCGTCATCTTCTTCAGTGGGCTCCCTAGGCTGAGGTGGCTGATTAACACTGGCATCCTGACGTCCCTCGCTCTCCCTACTACCAGCCGGCCTGCGGAACATGTCCGTTATTTTTGTGCATTTTGCGGCATCTGCCTCGAGAGACCGTTGCCGTTTGTCTCTATTCTTTTATGCACCACTCTTTCTTTTTCTCTCCATTTTTTACACTGACACTCATCCACTAGTGATGTGCAGTTCACGAACGAATCGTTCTTTCCGGTTCAAATAAACCTGCGTAAACAATCTTAATGCGGTCTACATTGATTGGTTTGTATCATTGAATCAGTGAATCAAATGAAAGAAATGAATCGATTCACCAAACTGAACTGAATCAAATGACTCGAGTCACAAAAAAGAATCAAACTGCCCATCACACTCATCCACTATCAATACAAGATGATCAAACGAAAGACGAAATCTGGCTGACCAATCACGTTCTAAGAAAATCCGGGCAAGTCCAATCAGGGAATGGCCACTCATTGCTCCCCCCCCCCCCTTAGATATTGCGATATTGGATCTACCCAATGACTGGTGTAGTAATGTGTGTGCGCGCGAGAGAGAGCGAGACTGCCAAGTTAATAACAGCGTAATTCTCAGCATGTAATGGGAAGGATAAAAAAAAAAAAAAAATATGACTCAAATGTAGACCAGCGGCCCACGCAGGTCCAAACAGACCGGCCCACCGGGGATTCTCCCGCACTTCCCGATGGCCAGTCCGCGCCTACTCCTCCTGGATGTGTTGCCTTAGTGTCAGGACTCTCTCTCTCTCTCTCTCTCTCTCTCTCTCTCTCTCTCTCTCTCTCTCTCTCTCTCTCTCTCGCTCTCTCTCTCTCTCTCTCGCTCTCTCGCTCTCTCGCTCTCTCGCTCTCTCGCTCTCTCTCTCTCTCTCTCTCTCTCTTATTATTATTATTATTATTTATTTCTTAGCAGACGCCCTTATCCAGGGCGACTTACAATCGCAAGCAAATACAAATACATTCAAGTGTTACAATATAAGTCATACAATAAGAACAAGAAATACAATAATTCTCAAGTGTGACAAACCACAATTCAATAATACAGCAGATAATAGTGAAAGTTACATCAGGATATGATTAAGTAGTGATAGTTACATCAGGATATGATTAAGTACAAAATACTACAGATTAAACACTTGGGAGATTACAATATTCTGAGGTACAGGATTAAATGCAGTAAAATAGGGGGCAGATAAGAGCAAAATAAAGCATATTTAAATGAAGGGTGATAGTGTCCCAGGATACAACAGAGGAGTTCTACAGGTGCTGTTTGAAGAGGTGAGTCTTAAGGAGGCGCCGGAATGTGGTCAGGGACTGGGCAGTCCTGACATCTGTAGGAAGGTCGTTCCACCACTGCGGAGCAAGGGTGGAGAAGGAGCGGGCTCGGGAGGCAGGGGAGCGTAGCGGAGGTAGAGCCAGTCTTCTAGTGCAGGCGGAGCGGAGAGATCGAGTGGGGGTGTAGGGAGAGATGAGGGTCTGGAGGTAGCTGGGTGCAGTCTGATCAAGGCATCTGTAGGCTAGTACAAGAGTCTTGAACTGGATGCGAGCGGTGATCGGGAGCCAGTGGAGCGAGCGGAGTAGTGGAGTAGCGTGGGCGAAGCGAGGTAGAGAGAACACCAGGCGAGCAGCAGAGTTCTGGATGAGCTGGAGCGGACGGGTGGCGGACGCAGGGAGGCCAGCCAGGAGGGAGTTGCAGTAGTCTAGGCGGGAGAGTACCAGGGCCTGGACCAGGAGCTGGGTAGCATAGTTGGTGAGGAAGGGTCGGATTCTTCGGATGTTGCTCAGGAAGAATCTGCAAGTGCGTGCCAGAGTGGAGATGTGCTGGGAATAAGAGAGGCAGGGGTCCAGGGTGACTCCAAGGTTTTTAGCTGAGGAAGAGGGAGAGAGTGTGGTAGATTCCAGAGGAACAGAGATAGAGAGATCAGAGGAGGGGGAGGAGGAGGGAAAGAAAAGGAGGTCAGATTTAGAGAGGTTGAGTTTGAGGTGATGCGAGCGCATCCAGGAGGAAATAGCAGACAGACAGGTAGAGATACGGGAGGAGATGGTGGAGTCAGAGGTGGGGAAGGAGAGGAAAATCTGAGCATCATCAGCATAGAAATGGTATGAGAAACCATAGGATGCGATGAGGGGGCCCAGGGAGCGGGTGTAGAGAGAGAACAGGAGAGGACCCAAGACTGACCCTTGGGGGACTCCAGTCAAGAGAGGGTGAGGTGTGGAGGTTGCTCCACGCCAGGTTACCTGGTAAGTGCGGTTGGAGAGGTAGGAGGAGAACCAGGCCAGAGCAGTGCCAGAGATCCCCAGGTCAGCAAGAGATGATAGTAGAATAGAGTGATCAACAGTGTCAAAGGCAGCAGAGAGGTCGAGGAGAATTAGGACAGAGGAGAGAGAGGCAGCTCGGGCACACTTAAGTGAGTTGGTGACAGAGAGAAGGGCGGTTTCAGTGGAGTGAGCAGAGCGGAAGCCAGATTGGAGAGGGTCAAGCAGAGAGTGGTTGGACAGGAAAGCAGAGAGCTGGCGGTGTACAGTCCGCTCGAGGGTTTTGGAGAGGAAGGGTAGGAGGGAGACAGGACGGTAGCTCTGGAGGGAGGTGGGGTCGAGGGTAGGTTTTTTGAGGAGGGGAGTGATAGAGGCTTTTTTGAAGGCAGAGGGGAAGATGCCAGAAAGTAGAGAGGTGTTGAGGAGGGAGGAGATGAAGGGGAGTAGAGCAGGAGCAGCAGCTTGAAAGAGGTGAGTGGGGAGGGGGTCCAAGGCACACGTGGTGGGTTTGTGACCCTGGAGCAGGGAGGAGAGGTCAGAGTCTGAGAGGGGCAAGAAGGTGGAGAGGGAGGGCGAGTTAGTAGGGGATGTAGTGGGTGTAGGGGTTGGAGCAGGAGGGGGTGCGGGGGAGGGAGAGGTGTTAAAGAGTTTGCGGATATCTGAGATTTTAGAAGAGAAGAAGGAGGCAAAGTCGTCAGGGGAGATAGAGGAGGGAGGAGGAGGGGGGGGAGGGTTTAGGAGGGAGGAGAAGGTAGAGAATAGTTTACGTGGGTTGTTAGTGGAGGCTTGGATTACAGATTGGAAATAAGCACATTTAGCAGAGGAGAGAGTAGAGGAGAAGGAGGAGAGAAGAGTGCGGTAAAGGTCTAGGGCAGCAGGGAGTTTGGTTCTCTTCCATTTCTTTTCAGCAGATCGCAGTGTGATTCTTGCCGAGCGGAGCACAGAGGAGAGCCAGGGATGGGGAGGGGAGGGGCGAGCGGGTCGGGAGGTGAGGGGACAGAGGGAGTCGAGGGAGGAGGTGAGTGAGGAGAAGAGGGTGGAGGTAGCAGAGTCTACGGATAGTTGTGAAAAGGAGTCGATAGGAGGGAGGTGAGAGAGAGCAGTGGAGGCAAGGACAGAGGGGGAGAGAGAGCGGAGGTTACGGCGAGAGGTGACAGTGGGGGTAGGAGGAGCAGGGAGAGGGGGGAGAGACAGAGAAAAAGAGATGAAATAGTGATCAGAGAGGTCCAGGGGGGTGACAGAGAGGTTGGAGGGGCAGCAGGCCCTGGAGAAGGTGAGGTCCAGTTGACGGCCAGCTTTGTGGGTAGGAGGGGACGGAGAGAGACAGAAGTCGAAGGAGTGAAGGAGAGGGAGGAATCCAGCAGAGTGGCTGGGGTTGGAGAGATGGATGTTGAAGTCACCCAACAGGACAGTCGGGGTAGACAGAGAGGGGAGGGAGGAGAGTAGATAGTCGAGTTCATCCAGAAAGTGAGTGAGAGGCCCAGGGGGGCGGTACAAAACAATGAGCAGGAGTTGACAGGGAGAGGTTAGTTGGACTGCATGAAATTCAAAGGTACACTCTCTAATTTTTTTAAAAAATAAGATACGATACTACAGGATTAAATACAGTAAAATCGGGAGCAGATAAGTGCAAGTTAAAGTGCATTAAGGGCAGAGTGCTATATTGTCCACAAGGGGAGAGCTGAGTTTTACAGGTCCTGTCTGAAGAGGTGTGTCTTGAGGAGGTGCCAGAAGGTGGTCAGGGACTGGGCAGTCCTGACATCTATAGGAAGGTCGATCCTCCACTGCGGGGCGAGGGTGGAATCTGCAGTATCAGTAGTGTATCCTACAGATGTCAGGACTGCCCAGTCCCTGACCACATTCCGGCGCATTTAAATGTGCTTTATTTTGCTCTTATCTGCATTTAATCCTGTACTTCAGAATACTGTAATCTGTCAAGTGTTTAACCTGTAGTATTTTGTATTTAATCATATCCTGATGTAACTATCACTATTTAATCATATCCTGATGTAACTATCACTATTATCTGCTGTATTATTGAATTATGGTTTGTCACACTTGAACAAAGGTTATTGTATTTCTTGCTCTTATTGTATTACTTGTATTGCAACACTTGAAATGTATTTGCTTACGATTGTAAGTTGCCCTGGATAAGGGCGTCTGCTAAGAAATAAATAATAATAATAATAATAATAATAATAATAATAATAATAATAATAATAATAATAATAATAATAATAATAATAGTTACTTTGAAAGACACTAAACCAGAGTTTAAAGCATTCGTTATTTAAACCAAAACCAGTGTATAAAGTGTTTTTGTAAGACAAATAAAACACAAATGCACCGAGATTTGAACAGCTCGCTAGATTCAGAGTGCTAACCATTACACCATGAAACCACCCATACAGTTCCCCCATTGCAGGGACTCTCGTCAATGTTTCGTCAAAACACCAAACAGCACAAACTGCACTACACTCTGTGACCACAAGAGGGAGAGAGAGAGAGCGTAATAAAATGATGCTCTTTAATCCAGAGCAGTGGTTCTTAACCTGGGGTCCTCAGAGACAGTCCAGGAGGTCCACAGGAAAAAAACTTGAAACTTTTCACTCAACATTAGTAATGTGCAAAATCAAAATGTTTGCTTCTTGAATTGATTTGATTTCACAAAGTTTATGATGGATCTGTTAACCTGCAGCTCTGATTTTAATATTTTACAATTAATAATTATTTATACTGTGTAACAAAGCTACATAATCACAGCCGTGGCTAAGATGAATGGTTTGAGAGAAGGGAGAAGAGAGAGAAATAGCTGTGTTTGTACAAACTCAACACAAAGAAAACTATATTCTATTTTTTCGTTTTGCTTGCAAGATCAACTTTTTTCAGTTTTTTTTCTGAATGGCAAAGAAACTGCATCAGCTGAAAATGAGTTTAAACATAAGAGCACTGCTTTATAGCCCTGTGAGTTTAACAAGTTGTCTGAATTTAACCTGTCTGGTCAGGCTCTGAAATGGATGGAGTCTGACTTGTTAGATAGAAAACAAAGTGTTAAAATAAGCAATAGTGAATCAGCGTTTAGGATCTGTACTATGGGGGTCCCACAGGGATCTATATTTGGGCCTTTGTTATTTAGTCTCTACATTAATGATCTACCTTTGGTCTGTCCAGAAGATCAACCACAAGAGGAGACTGTAGTGTCTTGACATCACACTACGTTTGCACAAACAGCTTGCTCAATTAAGGGTGCCATGTTCTGGAATACGCTACCAGACTTTATGAAAAGTATATCAGACTACAAGAGTTTTTTTTTTTTAATAGAACTGAAAAAATGGTTGAAACAGGACCAACTTTGTGACCATGTCTAGTCCCCCTCCATTTGTTGACATTAAATAATAATAATTTAATGTTTGAGAGCTGCCCTTCATGGCAACAGAATCCACAACAACAATGACTTTTATCAGCATCTTCATCTGGGCACTTGTCATCTGCATTCAGGGTAAGAATCATTTAGAAAAACACTTTCATCAATTTGTGGGGCTATTCTTAATATATAAGTGTAAAACAGGGGCAAACTAATGGAAAATAAATTAAACTTCAATAGAAAAGGCTTTCATTTAAATGGGTTTTCATTAGTTAATTCACTGATGTACTATATTGTCACAGACTCCCCACTAATTTAGTCTCATTCCAAATGAAAGAAAGCTGGTTTTTCCAATCTTTCTCAAAACAACATGTCAATACAAGAGCCATGTGTTTCTCAGTGAGCTGGAATCGCCATGGCAATGGAGTGTGATCAGTCACTGTGTGCACCCTTTCACAAACATCAAACAAAATCAATCAATAAAGAAATCAATACACGAGTGTGATGGAAATATAATGAGTTCTGGTTGTAAATCTCCCTCTTGACCTGTGAGGATACAAAGTAGCGAAAGGGAAAGGCTTTGGACGGGTTGGCCTGACAGTTCATTCCCTGGGTCGGGAAGTCAATCAGCCTGGAAAAAGACGAGACTCCAGTGCGGGAATGTATTGACCTGGAAGGTAAACGAGGTAGCAGCTGCAGGCAATAGAATCAGCTGCAATCGTTTACCAAGGGGTCATGCATAACCGCATAAAAGGGGCTGGAGAATCTTTTCCTTCGTTTTTGGTTTTGAAATAGACCCAGAAGGACCCGTGCACTGTGTATTAAGAATATCGTGAGTTTTTGTTTTGTTTGTCTTGTCTATAATTGCTATTTGTGTGTTTATAGACAGCTAACACGTTCTGGAGCTGTTAGTAAGAGCCAGCACTGAACCCGGAACAGCACTGCACTATTTGTCACTCTTTAACCTGTATCACCCACCACGAGCACTACAGCACGCACCCAGGACTGATGACTGTGGTTGTATATTGTGGGAGAGATGCTGTGTTTATTGTTTAGGGCTGCAATCCCTGTTACTGTACTCCGTGTTTTACGCATCGCTTATTATTTGGTCACCAGACCTGGATTATAACTAAAAATAAAACGTATATTTTTCCATACCGGATTACAAATCTCGTCCGTTTATTCCTGCACTGCATCACCTCTGCACCTGTTCATAATCAGCAACCACTTTGCCACAAGGAGTTTGATACCTTTTCCCCTGGCTTGTTAAATATCATTCTGATTGACATAATGAAAACGCACTCCTAGCAGCTTGCTCAAGGTACATCTTGAAAAGGCCTGTGAAAGACAGTGAAGTAGATGTCCAATTTATAACAGTAAGAAGCAGTCAAAATGTGACCAATGAAAAGAAAAATGACAGGTCCATTACTTCTACAGCAGCAGCAGCAGCACGTGGGAAGGTATACCACTAGGGGTAGGGCACTACATACCCTTTAATACACAATAGCATTGAAATGATGACAGAAACAGAAATATTACTGTCAGTTTAGACAAACAGATCAGTTATATTAGACAGCAGTGATATACTGAGAGCTTTGACTGGGGGAAAAATAGAAGAAAACAGTCAAAGTGAACCCGACCCTATCAATCGCACTGGTGCTCACTCACGGCTCAGATCTCCTCTATCTGTGACAGCAGCAGCAGCAGCAGGATTTGTAGAAAGGAAGCTGCTTTGTATACCGGTGCCTGCCTCACTGCTCCAAACACTTTGAGACACACAGTATTGATGAGTCACTGCTCAGCCCTTTCAGAGTCACTGAAACACACAGTACAATGATGCCATTGCTTCTACTGCTGGGGACACGGGGGCTCTTTGCTCAAGGTGATAATTAAATAGTTATTTATAAATCTGAAAGCTTGACTGGAGTTCATTTTAAACAGAACTTTTCATTGAAGTAAATCTGTCTAGCCGCTTCTGTACATTTTGTTTGTATTCTAACACAACACTATTTAATTTGACTCTTGCATTATTATTTTATAATCATTTTTTGTTGTATTTTTTCTCCAGAGTCCAGTGCAGACGTTGTTCTGACTCCGTCTCCAGCAGCTCAGTCTGTTCTCCAGGACACACGGTCTCTATCCGCTGTACAGCCAGCAGCTTTGTTAGTACCAGCTCCATCCACTGGTACCTGCAGAAACCTGGAGAAGCTCCCAAACTCCTGATTTATTCTACTTCTAACCGTCACTCTGGGACTCCAGCTCCATTCAGTGGCAGTGGATCAGGGACACAGTTTACACTGAGCATCAGTGGAGTGCAGGCTGAAGATGCAGGAGATTATTACTGTCAGCAGGGCAATAGCTACACATTCACACAGTGATACACGTCCGTACAAAAACCTCCCTCAGCTCTGCAGGAACTGCTCTGGCTCATAGACAGTAACCACAGGGGCTGAGGCTGAGAGCAGCTGCAGAGCTGCTACAGTCGGACTGCACAGAGCTGGGTTTGATTAGGCTGTGTCAGTGGTATAGCCTGGATTCAAACCAGCGCTCTCCGGGCTATAGGGCACAGCCTGCACTCCGGCACAGTGCCTTTGCTGAATGCTCCACTCAGGAGCCCCTGAATTTTATGATTTTTAGAAGATTTTTTTTTTAATTTTATTAAGTAAGCAATATTAATAAAATCATTTCAGTATGAATGTAAAATGTTATTTAATGACAGTGATGACATTTGAATGTGTCCAACGTGAAAGGTCATTTAAAGAAAGACCAGGTCAATGATCTAGTCTTAGAGCCCACCGTGGGGGACATTAGTGCTGCTATTACTTAACAATGTGAGGAAGTAAACAAGAATCTATTTGCTTTACTTCATTCTTTTTCTTGTTTTCATCATTTAAAAACCTGCATACAGAAGAGATGTGTTCATACTCAGAAAAGTAGTCCAAAGAGTTTGATGATAAAAGCAGCATTTTAATGACAAAGAGCAATTAATTTGACCTCCGAGAGACACACAGCAGATATTAATAGTGACCACAAGAGGGAGCCAGAGCACCACTGCTGTCCATAATGTAACAACACAGTAATAAGACTATTGAAATAGGCAGTAGCAGTTACCTCCCCAGTCAGCCCAGTTCTCCCATTGTTAACACAAGGCTCCTCACACCCAGTCATCTAAACATTCCAGTGTGGGTCTGTGTCTGGAGGAAGGAGCTGCTCACAGTGATGCATGCAGGGAAACACTGACTCTAAAATCTCAACCTGCAACTTCCACCCCTGACACTTCTAGTATATTTGTTGTCTTACATTTGATTTCTATAAGAATCCAGACTGACGCAGATAGTCAAAGTAAACAGCTTTTATTTCCCTAATCAAATACAGCTCATCGCTTAGCTTGTCCCCTGCTTGTTGTGTTATCTGGTTTTACACTTTGAATTTGCACAGGGTGGGGCTAGCAGCAACACACAGTCTAAAAGCGCATCTACATTTACTCTATTACAGCTGCCTTGTGCCATTCTATGCAAAATAATTAACAATAGCAGTTTATTTCCTCCTTCAAAGGGTTTACCAGGAGAGCTGCTCTATGATACAGCTGTAGCTCATAGCAATCGATGGAGCTGAATTCAGCATTCCTGGACTTCCAATAAGAGCATTTACACTGTGTCCTAAATTTGCATTGCGCATTTTACTTTGTAGTTTGGACATATCATTTTTTAATAGCTCTATTTATATAAAAAAAACAGTGTTGAACATGAGCACTCAGATTCTGATCCAATCAGAAATGATCTCTTTCGTATTACAATGTGAGTGTGTGTCTCAGTCACGTCAAGTCATACAAACAGCATTTCAAGAGGAGCGAAGCGATAAAAAAAGGCGCCAAGTTAGAAGCAAAAATTATGTGAATCTTGGGCCCCAGCACCTTTCCAAGTGTGCCTTTTTGCTTGACAAGATTGGCCTAATTGCTTCTCCTAACTTGGATTTTTGCATTTGAGATCACCCCTTTAAACAGCTGTTTGTCTAACTTGTTTTTTTACATTGACAATGTTTTTGTCATGGGATATATTTAATATAGGGAGGCAATGGGTACCTATCTGTTATTAATACTAGCCCGATCAGCTAGATTAGGATAGGGAGATTGTAGAAGGTAACAGAGCTGTACATTTCTACGAGGAATCTGTGCACTCTGATTCTGGGGCCCTGTGCCGATCTCGGAAGGTTTGATCAGGAGAGTCAGCCTAGAACTTTTAGTCTTTTTCGAAAAACAGATTTAAGGGGTGGTGTAAAGTAGACAGAGATTGGGTGTTTGAAATACTATACCAGAGTTGCCAGGTCTGTGGTTTTCCCGCGGAATTGGGCTACTTTAAAAAGACAGCCGTGGGAAATATTTAGGAGTCGCTGGTTGCTACTTTTTGGGCTACTTTCAAGAGGTCTCGTGGTTTTTTGGGCTAGTTTACTTTATACATATAAAAAAGAATAACTTTATTAAAAATGAATAAACTTTTGCAGCCTACCCGCCGCAGTGCACACAAACTATGTAAAACTGTGTTTCCCAATAAAATAACATATTGCGCATGACCACAACCACCACTGCGCATGACCATGCGAGTGAACAGGCATGAGAGACGAACGATTGTGTTAATTGACAGTGAAAAGCAGCCATTTTAAGAAACAGGGTAGAAACATCGAAACCGCTAAAAAGCAGGAAAAATAAAGAAGTAATCTAAATACTGAAAAAATACTGCAAAGACTGAGAAAGAAAAAGGGTTACAAGAATGGATTAGCCGTGTACCTGGCGATGACTCAAAAGCAGCGTGTAGGTACTGTAAATGTGAAGTGCGAGCACATCACAGCGATCTGTTAGCTCACAGTAAGACAGAGAAACATATTAGAAATGCAGCTCCCTATTCAAATACAAGAAGCTTATTTGACACGGGATTTAAGAAACAAGTTGACAATTCCATTAAAATATGTGAGTTGAAGCTGGCAGCCCATATTGCTTGCCTTTCCAGCATCCTCACCGTAGATCATTTGGGATGCATAGTCAGGGAAGTTGTACAGAAGGATATTAGTCTTCATAGAACAAAATGCTCAGCACTTATAAAATGTGTCATCGGGCCCATTGTTCATCAGGAGATGCTTGAAGACATCGCCAAAGAGCCATACTCTCTAATTGTGGACGAAAGCACAGACATCAGTGCAAACAAGCAACTCTGTGTGGTGTTCAGGTACTTCAGCAGAAAACTTGATCGTATCGTGACATCGTTTGCCGGGATTGTTAGCTTGCCAGCCGGTGATTCTCACAGCATTGCAACAGCCTTGTTCAAATTCTTAAAGGAAAACAAACGAAGTGGAAAGATGCATTGGTCTGGCAACAGACGGTTGCAATACAATGTGTGGGAAAAATAATTCGGTACTAACAAAGTTAAGGGAGGTGAATCCAAAAATTGTGTACATCAAGTGTGTTTGTCATTCACTGCAGCTCTGTGCATCAAAAGCAATGGACGTACTTCCTCGAAACATCGAGTACATGGTATCACAGACGTACTCGTGGTTTTCCCACAGCACTCAGCGTCAAAAGAAGTACCGCGATCTCTATGCCACCATTAATGTTGGAGAAGCCCCGCTGAAGATTTTGCAGCTTTCTGACACAAGATGGCTTGCAATTAGCCAGTGTGTTGATCGAGTGCTTTCTCAGTACGAAGAGCTAAAGTTGCACTTTCAGCTTACAAAGGACACTGAAAGGAATTACAATGCTGAACTGCTGAACCAGATGCATTCAGACCGCGTAAACAGAATGTATCTGGTTTTTCTTCAGCCCCTCATCACTGAGGTCAACAGAATAAACAAACTGTTTCAGCTTGACAGTGCCAATCCAGCGAAACCTCTTGCTGATTTAATGACATTTTACCGCAGTTTGATCCAACGAATCATGAAACCTCACGATTTTCCAACATGGTCATCTGTAATGGATTTTGACATAACGTCCGACAGAAACAGCTTGCCACTTTCAGCAGTGGACTTCGGGATCAAGTTCCAGTTAGAACTGTCAGAATCAAAGATCGAACCTCAGAAAGCAGAGGATATCAAACGCAGATGCAGAGATTACATGTTCGAGTTTCTGAAAGAGATCAAACAAAGATTGCCTCCCAATATCCAGCAACTTGAGTCACTTACCGTTCTCAGCCCAACTGTTGTACTCAGTTCCAAAAAGCCACAGCTGGCAAATATATCATTTTTGCCGCTTTACAATGGAGATCTTGGCAAACTCGAACAGCAATGGCGAGCTTTGAACAATGTACACTGGGAGCACACTGAAGACAGCCAAATTAAAGAGTTCTGGGTTGAAGTGGCTAAACACTCCGATGCAGCTGGTGATAAAGATTTCACTGAACTTGGTCTTTTTGCCTTATCTCTTTTAGCCCTACCATTTAGCAATGCATCAGTGGAACGTGCTTTTTCACAAATGGCCCTAATCAAAACCAAACTAAGGACCCGCATGCAAGAGAAATTGTTGGAAAACATTCTTAGGGTCAGAGCATATATGCAGCGTAATAAGTGTTGCTGCAACCAATTTCAGCCATCCAAAGCAATGCTGTCACTGTTTACAGGCGACATATATGAAGCAAATAACGCAGAAGATGGTGCAGACTCAGAGGAGCTTTTTTGAAACTTATATATATATATATATATATATATATATATATATATATATATATAAAAGTAAAAATGTTTTATTTGGTACATACTTTTTTCTTTGTACATTTAAAATTGACTTGAGATACACCTGCGTGATGATAACAGCTGGCCCTTACACGAGGAGTTTGAAGGTAAGAGGTTAAAAATGTTTTTTATGTGTTATTTCAATGCATGGGGCATACTTTCAATTAACTTAACTTTTTTGTGTTTGCAAAAAAGAGCCAACAACTTGCCTTTTTTTAATTTGTTAGGTGTATTTAATTGATGTGGCTGTTTAATTGATTTAAATGATGTGATCATCTAATTAGATTGGTGGCATAACTTTAAAAGATTGAACTGTTTTCTTCTTTGGGAAACAGTAGCAGCATTGAAGGATAGGGCTACATGTTAATGGTAATAAGCTTGGTTTCAGTAAAAAAACAAAACAAATTAGGCTAGTTTTGGGCTAGTTTTGAAGTGACTTTGGGCTATAAACACTGTAGAAATCTGGCAACCCTGTACTATACAGAGTATAATGGTCCTGATCCCATTCTGGTTGCGAAGACCAGGGAGTCAAGTTGTTTATTGCTGAGGGGGGGGAGGGAGGGTTAGGTCGGTCAGGGTGTCTCGGCTCACCGCGCACCAGCAACCCCTGTAGTCTGGCCCGGCGCCTGCGGGCTTGCCTGTAAGCTGACCAAGAGCTGCGTTGTCCTCCGACGCTGTAGCTCTTGGGTGGCTGCATGGTGAGTCTGCAGTGTGAAAAAAGCGGTCGGCTTGACGGCACACGCTTCGGAGGACAGCGTGTGTTTATCTTCGCCCTCCTGAGTCAGCACAGGGGTGGTAGCGGTGAGCCGAGCGTAATGAAATAATTGGCCATTCCAAATTGGGAGAAAATAATAAATTATTGGCAACGACTAAGTTTATAAAAAAAAAATAAAAAAAGCTTGCCTATGTTGAGAGTAATTGAACATGCAAATGGGAAAGGCTTGCCTAGGTTGCAAGAGAACCCAGAGAGTCATTTGTTAGATTGGGTTGCAGGAGAAACCAGAGAGCAGTTGAATGCACAATAAGCTTGTCAAGGTTACAGGAGTTTTCTGGGAGTAATTGTGTGTACGATAACCTTGTTTGTTGATTGTAAATGAGAGAGTAATTGGAAATAAACTCATTGATTATATGTTGCATCACAGATCTGCTGTATAAAAATAGAATAAATGAATAAGAGTGATTGAATATTAACTCCAATATATCGGAGGACAAACCCACCGATTAGCAATAAAGATCATTTTAAATCTGTGTATTAGAAATAAATGAATAAGAGTGATTGAATATTAAGTCTAGTATATTGGCAGGGGGGGGGTAAGCCTGCCGATTCGGAATAAAGTCATATTCCCCAATAGATGTCATATTAACCCTGTAGACCCCAGATTAAATACAGAACCCTCCTGTAGATTCCTGAGAATTTTGACCAACAGTGGCGATTCCACCTAAGTTTGATTCAAATAAACATAACTAAAAAAAAACAAGTAAAATGTATAATTACAGGTTTTATTAATTCTAAACAGGACAAATTATTCTTTGAAACAACACCAGCCTTGACAGTTTGTGCAAAGCAGACAGCAGAGTGAAGAGATGGGTAAGACGAAAGGGCTTCCGGGTCGCGTCCGTCACTGAACAGAGACGAGAAGGAAGGAGGGGCTTCTGTTCCATTAACCAGTAAAATGAGAAAAGGCGGAAAAGAAGGCGGGGCTTCTAGTCCGGCAGCCAGTAAGAAGGCAGCTGCCATCCTGTTGGTCAGGAAAGAAGGAGCTCTCAGCCTAGCAGTCTAAAGGGGAGGAGCTACCGCCAGCCAAGTTACCAGAGAAGGAAGCGGAGCTCTCAGCCCAGCATTCTCAGGGGGAGGAGCTACCGCCAGCCCAGGAAGGGGGAATGGCAGTCATGTCAACCAGAGGGGGCGGAGCTATGGTTCCCACGGGGAGAGAAAGTGAGCCTGTCGGAGCGTCTGGAGCCGACAGCACCCCTGCCTGAGTGGCCGTTTGCCCCAGCAGCAGCAGAGTAGTGGCTGTTGTCACCACTAGCAGCAGTGTGGCCACTGCCACCACCACCGCCAGAGCGGGCGTTGCTGACCCTATGCCCTGCACTGCAGCCAGATGGGTTAGTGCTGCTACATGGGGACATGGGGCTTAAGAGAAAATGTGGTGGTTAAACGGGCGCCTTCTAACAGAAGCCCAGGGGGCAACAATAGGATAAAATTAGAGACAGCGGTTAGCAGACGGCAGGGCGTCCAGGTTAGAAAAGGCAGCCATGTCCGTCTGGTATTTGACAGGTGTCAGGGTCGGGGTTGGCTGGACTCTAACTTTCCCACCCCCCCCGCCCAGAGGTTAAACGTTATTAGGAGGGAAGTTAGCCTTTTCTGTCGGAACGGCTTTTGTGAAAGTGGGAGGAATATGATCAGGCTGTTGTCAAATGACTGGGCTTTTAAAAGAGAACCGAGTGCCAGTAAGTGCCAAAGTCATAGTCTTCAAAGTAAAGTGTCAAAATGCTTGAGTGATGTTATGGGAAACATATAAAAGTTCAAAATGTATGTGAATTGTTTTTGAAAAAAAAAAAAGTACCAGAAAACTCTGACTATTCAAAAAGGTCGCTGTAAGAGATAGCCGTCTCTTTTAAAGAAGAACATAACATTAAGTTTCATATTGCACACACTATAGCTTCTAGAGGGAGAGTGAATTAGAGGACTGGGAATGTTAATCAAATCTCTTAACTGTTTCATCGATTTTTACCTACATAATTGGGTACAATTTGGTTTCGACAAACAAACCTACAATAAATTGAACTGTGTTTGGGGTCTCAAGCTGTGTTGTACGGGCTGTGTGAGAATGGAGAGAAAGATGTCCAGCTGCATTCTGGGACTACAGGCTCTCACCACACAGACACACACACACACACACACACACACACTCATTTGAATGCCCACTTTTTAAATAATATACTTTGAAAACTTAGAAGTGATTAGGAAGAAAATAACATGAATTTGGTGATTGATTTTGCATAGAATTAATTAACACATGAAGCATTTTGTTATAAGAATCATTTAAATTGTTTATTTCTTACTTTTGATAAACAATGAAAGACCTTGGCTGTTAACTCAATCTGGTAGTTATGGACATGTTCATTAAATTACATTGAAGTTTTACCCAATTAGCCAAATTTGATAAATTACTGTGGATGGTCTTTAGGAGCAGGTCCATTACGATGTTTATCTACCAGTACCATTGAGAAAGATCCATGAGAATAAATGCAATTCATATTACAAAAATAAAAAGTAATCTGAACATTTGAAATGTAAGACACATTGACATTGTAATAAGAAAACAAGTTTTACTTTAACCATTAACTAATTAATGGCTTGTAGACTGAGATTATGGAAAAGCTAATGATTAAAAACTATTTACAAAAGGGGCCTTGGGCAGCAAATTTGACGGGACCACGTGAAATTATAGACACATGTGGCGAGGGGAATATTATGGTTTGTAAAAACAAGGAAACAGCCGACATATAAATGGTTTCATGCGGATTAGTGCAAATTGTTTAAAGGCTGATATTGTCTAGAATACATTCTAAATTAAAGTCGTAGACCTATATTTCAATGGGGAGGTTGGGGCAAAAGGCATGCAATATATATTTAAGGTTTTCAAATATTAACAAAGAATAAATCCTTCACTTGATTTTTCATTTCAGAAGCTGCTGTTCTGTGTGCATTGGTGAGCCTGCTAGCAGTCACTGAAATGCACCCTTGGCCAGATCCCTGTGTTCCCTCAATGAGAGATCAACAAGCCGATTACTGCTTTGCTATGAACTAAGATCTGGTGGAAGCAGTGATTAACAAATGAGGAGAACTCCACAGTGATGTTAATAGAGGGGAAGCGAGAACCCGCAATTGATACAGGCAGTACCTCCAGAACAAAATACTGATGAACAAAAACGCATAAAACCTGCTGCTTTGCCAAAGATTGGAGATGTCAAATCCCTAAAGAAAGAGGAACACGGAGGCTGGGTAACGACTTCATTCAAAGATTGGAGATGTCAAATCCCTAAAGAAAGACGAACATGGAGGCTGGGTAATGACTTCATTCAAAGATTGGAGATGTCAAATCCCTAAAGAAAGACGAACATGGAGGCTGGGTAATGACTTCATTCAATATCCATTGTTGTTGAAAAATTCCTATTGGGGGTGGGGGGGGGGGGGAATCGGACATTCCCTTTAAGGAGTTGCGAATTCATCCCTTCAATGCAAAACACACTGGAACTTACTGGTTGCAATATACCACACAATAAACTTGGACCACTCTCAATGTGTTTCAGCTTTCATTTCTGAAACAAAAACCCATTATTATTGCCACGACCACGACCAAAATCACTGATACCACATAGTCCACAGACTACTCCAGGATCCGCAAATAGACTTGTGTTTACTCGTTTCGAAAAGACTACTGTTGAAAATGTTCAAATAATCAATGCTGACTGTGCTTATTAATGTTGATAGTTGGAAAAATATGCTAGAAATGTATTGTTTAAACGACATTAGGTCTAACTCGAAAGTTATCCAGGGTGCCGTTTCCCAAAAGTAACTCGACCATCGTAACAGCAACGTGTCAAATCTGATGTGTTTCCCAAACACCGTCGTTAGTCAAGGATCTCATGAATAGCATTGTGGGTTCACGAGTGGTCTGGGGTAATTGCGAGGAGACTTTGTGAGCACACAAGGGCTGCGGAGCACCACTTGAAGTGTGTGTGTTGAGGGCATCAAACATATACATTCTGGTTTAAGTTTAATAATTCTTGCTTTGAACAGTATATCGCGTTGCTTTGTGTTGAATTTATTGCATTTATAACACATAAAAAGGGTAATTTTATTAAGAATAAAAAAGACCAGTATTTAATTGTATCGTTTTGAAGCCAGGTTACCTTCAATTGCAATGTGTAAAATAAAGACGCATTATATGAGGGCAGAAGTACAAAGTTTAGTAATACAAAGTGTACATAAGATCATGATTTAAATGGAAATTGAAATAATATCTGGAAGATGCTGTTATCACAATACATAATGGTTACTCCCCATGACCCTATAAAGGATTAAGTGGTTATGGAAATGGATGGATGGGTGAGGGTTACTTGGATATACTGAACGGAGACATCACCACCAGGGGCCATAAGAAAAAAACAAACTATTATTATCATTGCGCTGTAAGCCTAACCTACCTGCATTCTATATCTGGGATGGATTGAACTTATTATTACCAGTATTAGACCTATTATTATTTCATTACTTATCTTTATTAATAGACAACATTGATCTATATTTATAAACAAAAGTGCTAGTAGTTTATATCTTTAATTTACTTATTTGTATATAGAGCTTGTTTTTACTGTACCGTCAGTTCAGGAGAGTCCAGTTAAGAAGAGAAAGATTGAGTTTGGCACGGTTGTTTTGTATCCCTTTTCACTGTAATAAACCCTCCATGCTTGATTCAAGTGGCCTGTTCGCATTTATATAACCCATGCCTGGTTGTCTAATCTTTTTAAACCCTTACAATATTACAGTATATTAACAATACAAATTTTTATTTCTGCTTGTTCATTTTCCAAAGTTTCCTCGTCTATATAATTGCCAGGTCTCATAATCGACGGTCTCCAATAGGCGCTGGTCTGCTCGTGAGTTTTGTAAATAAATGCCTGGCCGTTTAATAGAAGTTTCATGGTATGTGTTAATGTCCATTTAACTGCTGTTAAATACTTTTGTAAATGTCCGGCTACAGAGATTAGCACTGTCTCTCAGAGCCGGCCTTAGGGCAAGGCAAGCAAGGGGACCGCCTAGGAGGGCCCCACCCCCAAATTGTGTATATGACGTCTTGAAATGAATCCCGATTCAGACTCTTCACAATAATCACCTCCAAAATATATTGATTTCTGCTGACCAATTTACTGTATGCACAGACTGACAAAGTGGATGTATTTCCTCATGTGTGTACTTGTTCTGCCATAACGGCCCTTTTATTGAAGGATGGGTCCTGATCATGACATGCTTTTTTTAATTAGTAAAAAAAATACTTTAAAAAAAAAAAAAAAAAAAAAACTCAAGCAAAAAAGTAAAGCTACAAAAAGGACCCTTCAGTATGGCATTCACACAGCGATATTACAGGCTCAGCTGCAATTTGGCAGCATACCTCCATTTACATAGAAGGCAGATCATGCAGTGTTAAAACATGCTGCCGGTGTGTCACACTTCAAAAGAATATACTGTATGTTGTACACATTAAATAGGGATTCGTTTTTTAAAAAACAAAAACATTCTGTTCTTCAAATCTGCAAGAGCACAAAACAAAGTCTACCGGTAACTCACATTTCAGTATGTTGCTTAGACAAGTTAAACTGACAGTTTGTTTCAAACTTTTTGTGCCATGTAATGATACACATAAAACAGTAGGCTACAGTATTCTAATTAAAAAATAAACCATTTTAGCCAGAACTCTCTAACTTATTCTAATAAATTAAACTTTGTTTTATAATATAAAGCAGAAATGCTGTTAACATATGGTATTTTTAACAGTATTTGTGTTTTTATCATTTATATTCTGAGGTGAAATTAAATATTTAAGCTATTTATTACCCAACCTGTGACATAAAATATACAATATAGTAGCCTACGCTGGTCAGACAGTTGGTTTCGAACTTCAGCCCCGTGTCATCAGCTGCAGATGTGGGCAGGACCAGATTTCAGAACACGAAAAAATAAGGGGAGTTTTAGGACTGTACCAGTAACATCTATTACATACATTATAGGGTGTTACATACTGTCCTATATAAAATGTGGTGTCTGTTCACACTGAGAAAAATCTGCTTCACACCGGCACTGTGCCGCCACTGAACCACCTTGAGAGTGTCGCTGCATTTACCAGGATTTCCCATTGACACAAAGTGATTCCGCATCAGTGCCGCCACAGACACAGTGATTTGCTTCAGTGTAGACAAGTATGTGAAATGAACCTGGATGCTAATGTGGAGCCCTGCTATCTGTTCTCAGCCTCTCAGTCACACTGTGGCCATCACTGAGTGTAGAATGACAATGTCACAGCTAGTCAGTCACTCACCTGCTGGACTGCACTCTGAATGTGAGCTCTCGTCGTCCTGTCCACCTCCTTGCGTGCTGTTGGGAGAGCCTTCCTCTCCAGAGCCTTGCTTTCTCGCATAGATTCTCTCCAGCACCACGCTACACTCCCGCAGGTGTACCGGACCCAGCTCAGTGGGGGCTGCTTTCAAGTCTTCGGATTCTTCCTTCCCTGGTTTCAAGAGTACCTCCTCTTTCAGGGGCTCCAGTTTAATATGCACCATTTCCAGCACCTCTTCTTTGATAGGAACTGGTTCTTCTGTCTGGGAGATCTCCAGTTCGTTGCGCTCAGCTTTAATTCCAGACACCACTGGCTTGATGCTGTCACAGGGCGTCTCACAGAGCTCCTGTTTAATGGGGAGGGCAGCCAGTCCAGTGAACTCCAGTCTAATGGGGACCAGTTCAAGTTTAGGGAGCTCCTCTTTAATCGGGACAGATTCCATCGTCACATTGTCCAAGGCATCAAACGTGGTTCTGCTTGGTAACTGTCAGAAAAAAAAAGAAAAAAAGATTAAGGGCTGGTTTCATATCACAGACCCTGATTAGCATTAATGCTGAGGCATGTCTACACTGAAGCAAATCACTGTGTCTGTGACGGCACTGATGTGGAATCACTTTCAGTGTCAATGGGAAATGCTGGTAAAATGCAGAGACTCTTTATTCTGTCACTGACCCGTCTCTCGAGGTGGTTCAGTGGCGGCACAGTACCGGTTCTGAAGCAGATGTTTCTCAGTGTAAACTGCAATGCCACAACAGACACTGCATTTTACATAGAACAGTATGTAACACCCTATTATATTTTTAATGGACGTTAATGGTACACTCCTAAAAAAAACATTTTTTTGTGTTTTGAAATAGGGTTCAACCCGCTACGCTCCCCTGCCTCCCGAGCCCGCTCCTTCTCCACCCTTGCTCCGCAGTGGTGGAACGACCTTCCTACAGATGTCAGGACTGCCCAGTCCATGACCACATTCCGGAGCCTCCTTAAGACTCACCTCTTCAAACAGCACCTGTAGAACTCCTCTGTTGTATCCTGGGACACTATCACCCTTCATTTAAATGTGCTTTATTTTGCTCTTATCTGCCCCCTATTTTACTGCATTTAATCCTGTATTTCAGAATATTGTAATCTGCCAAGTGTTTAACCTGTAGTAGTTTGTACTTAATCATATCCTGATGTATCTATCACTATTATCTTCTGTATTATTGAATTGTGGTTTGTCACACTTGAACAAAAATTATTGTATTTCTTGCTCTTATTGTATTACTTGTATTGTAACACTTGAATGTATTTGTATCTGCTTGCGATTGTAAGTCGCCCTGGATAAGGGCATCTGCTAAGAAATAAATAATAATAATAATAATAATAATAATAATAATAATCTGCAGCAGGGAGCCGAAGTTCAAAACAAACAAACTGCAGTGTACAAAAATGAGGGTCGATAGAATAAAAGAAGTCATTTTTAAATTACTAAATGATGCTTTAATCATGTCAAACTTTGTGTAGATCAACTTATTTAAAAATGGATTGATTTGATCGATTGCTCAAAGTAGGTGTTAATCCCCAGGGATCCTAGAAATCTGTTTATAACAGAATACTGTGGAAAAATGCGGAATTTGCATTTTGGCAGAGAATTTGTATTTTTTACATTTTGTGAAGAATGCAAAGAACATCTATGAACCCCACCAACTGAATGAGTTGTAAATGTTTTAATGTAAGCACCAGTAACACTTCTGCAATGTGCACATCATCACCCTGTTGTGTTTGATCAACCGCTACACCTACACTCTACAAGAAGCCTGGGAAAGTACTGGACGTACTTCATTCATCCCGTGGGGATAAAATAAAATAAGGGTTTTGGAGGTTGCCTGTGCTTTGAAGTTTCGGTTAGGATTGTTAGGATTATGGTGAATTATAAAAAAAAAAAATCATGTGATGAACGAATAGCAACTGCCCACCAGCGTCGAGTATGTGGGGGCCGTGAGACCTCAGCCCTCCTCGGGCAAAGTCAGCATTTTAAAAGGGGGCTCAACCCCCCCCCTGTGTTTTGAGACATGTCAGGGCATCCCTGCTGATCACAAATGAAAAGAAAAATGGTTTCACATTACTAGCGTGAAATACATTGAAAGCACTTAGAACAAAATACCTATACAGTTTGTATACACAGCAATGCAGTCGAATACGTTTGCCTAGAGATTTATTGGTATAGTACTTCTGACAGATATATCTTATAGTCAGTCTGACATACATAACCAACCCATAAATAATTCTTTAAAAAAAATCTTATAACTGCTGTGACTACATTTTCACCATTCTGGTGTTGTGTTCACGTTCATGGGTTCTTTGTTAAAGATCACTTAACTCTGTTATTTTACGGTCAAAACTACAGATATATATCTATAGATAGATCTAGAGCTACAATCAGCAGAGTTCAAGTGAGATTTCGGTCCATCATCTTGGGTGATGATAAGAACACGAGAGAGTACACATAGTTCTATATGTCTCTGGAGGGGTTCCAGTTTAGTAATACACACCATTTCCAGCACCTCTTCATTCACAGGAAGGGGTTCTTCTGTCTGGGAGATCTCCAATTCATTGCGCTCAGCTTTAATCCCAGACACCTCCGACTTGATGCTGTCAGATGGCATCTCACAGAGCTTCTGTTTAATGGGGAGGGAAGACAGTCCAGAGAACTCCAGTCTAATGGGGACCAGTTCAAGTTTAGGGAGCTCCTCTTTAATCGGGACTGATTCCATCTTTAAACTGTCCACAGTATCAAATGGGGTTCTGCTCGGTAGCTGCCAAAAATAAAAAAAAAGAAAGATTATAAGTACTGTCAAAGAGGTTTAAGTGGGGGCTCCTGACAGGCACACCCAGTAAAAGCGCTCGCCCGAGTGCAGTGGATTTGTATTTCACTTTCAGACACCAGAATTTAAGGTGGACTTAAAAATACCAGAATTATTCTGATCTGACTCTTAAGGTGGATTTCACTTTTAAATCGCCACAAAACATGAAGATGTTTAATTTAAATTACTGATTGCGCATGCGTCTATTCAAAAACACTCCTGCAAATTCGGCGAGTTTTCGGTTTAACCCTGAAGCAGAAATCGTGTTAACCATTGACATACACACACACACACACATATATATATATTAAAAAAAACATGGATTACATTGTCAACGTGTAGTTTATACTAACGTTTCAGAAAATGCGCAAACATTTGACTACATGTTGTATTCACACACAAACAGGAAACAGGCTGCTCTCGTACAAGCAGTGTTATAGATTGGGGGGTTTCCACAAACGATTAGATTCACACTGTGTATTACTTCTAAATGAACACACTTTATTGAAAATCACACATCTGGTACCACGAACTCAGCTCTTCCCAGAATCCCGCTCTCCAACATTTTCCTACCAGACCCCATCTCCCTGTAACAAAGGTTCCCACCGAGTAAGCGCTACAATTCATTGAATCACCAGACTGTTACATTTGCTTAGTTGCAGGTTAGTAATATTACGAAAGCACACAATTACTTTAATTGCTTGTTCTTATATCACTGACCAATATAAATCCAGGATTTTATGAAATGGTTAGCAACTCACCCGCTACTAATCTTCAAAACTCAAACCCGCCGCAATACTTACGCTTTAAAATGATGCGTCCGGGAGTGCTTTGCTTCTGATTGGTTACTTGCGAGTCTGAAATGTTTAATGGAACATTTGATTGGCCAGATTATTTGACAAAAAAGAAGGTGGGGAAAGACCCGAAAGAATTCAGGTGTGTCTGACTTGCGGTTAGAACTACCCACTGAAATGCATAGAATTGTATAAAATATTGTATAGAAGAAAAGAGGCTGTATCAAACTACCGATATTTAATATTTTTTTTTAATTTTGCAAGATTCGTACATATACAATATTTTAATACTAGTGTTTCCAAAGATGGTTTATTCAAGTTTTTCATGGCAATGCAGTGTTGGTGATACAGAATGAGACTTGAGTTTAAAATATGTCTGCCTTGAGCAAGTGCAGGTCTGTGTCCCTCCTGACCGAATCATCTGACGAGCATAAACAAATAACCACTAAACCTACTGCTGCCCCTCGTCAGCGGAGTCCAATGACATATCTAGCCCTTTATCATTCATTACACAATACAACTGAGATCGGCTGTTTTAATAACGGTGTGTGGATTTGTGGGGGGTCGTCAGAAGGCAGGGTCAGGACACAAGGTATGATTTAGATTTATTTGAATTTGAGCTCATTTCTGTTTCTTTACGTGTTTATTTTCCCTTCAGTATAAAGTTTGCTTTTCAGGTTGTGTGTGTGTGTGCGTGTGCGTGCGTGTGTGTGTGTCGTTTTATGGCCGTGCACATGCGTTTCTTATGTTTTATTTGTTCTTACCCCGTGGTCAGTTTTGGTGTCGTTTAAATTTGGTATTTAGGCTACCGAAAGAACAATACAGACGAGAATCTTGTATGAAGTTTGTCCGACCACCCGCAATTATCGAAATAAATAAAGTAATATGTAAATATTGGAATGAATAAATAAATACGCATGGGAATAAATACATTTATGTCGATATTTATGTATTCAGTCATTCATTTTAAGCAATGCTTTTTTCCTCGTGTAGCACTATTCCGGTATTAGTTACTATGAAACATACTAAACCACCACAGCTTTTCGCTTACGGCCATACCACCTTGAGAACGCCCGATCTCGTCTGATCTCGAAAGCTAAGCAAGGTCGGGCTTGGTTAGTACTTGGATGGGAGACCGCCTGGGAATACCATTTCCCCACATATATCGAATAATTTTCTCACACTTGCGCCAACTAGAAAAAAATTATACATTTTATTTTAACATTTAACATGAAACTTTTAACATAAGTAAATGCTATGAACTCAATCCATCCTGCCCTTTTCCCATGTGTGTTCGAGTTTGTTAAAACATAAAAAATTACATTATTTTTCAGTTTAATAAATAGACATTGTTGTGGAATTACGTGATTTCAAAGACATTGAGATTCAATGTATTATCAGTATATCCTGCTAAGAAATAAAAAGTATATCAGCCTATATATGTACAGTAAAATGGTACATGGATATTTAAATATGCTTTTCTATTTTCTAGCTGCCATGAAAACTTATTGGTGTTCCTTAAAAAGAAAAAGCAACAAATCCAACATTTGGAACAGACGGCATCTTGAGGAGAGAAGAAGAAAGTCAATAAGAAATGTAAGTGGTTTTACTATACGGTTGCAATTAAGGACAAATATTTTAACACATTGAAATGGTCTTTGTTTTTGTTAACTTTTTCTTAACTCAAATTTTGAAAGATAAAAGTCAAACCATGAGGTAAAATATTACGAATTAACAAACTGTCTTAAGAATTGTATAATTGTTGATGTAGACCTGACTTGGAACCTTAAAAGTTTTGCTGAATGTATCGGACACTACTTCAAATAGTCCACATTGTATTGGACAGGAATAAGCAATATAAAAATGTCAGACGCATGGAGAGGTGTCATTCAATAGTTGAAATGCTTTGTAAAAGAAAATGTCAAAATGAAATTTGTTTATTGCTAATTTTTCCAGAAACTACAACGTCGTCTCCAAGTCCTGTCAACAGCTGAGAACAGTAGTTAGGCCCAGGCGATGGGCATCACCAGCATTTAAAGAGGTGAAGAAACACCTTGACTTACAATCCAGGGCGAGAAGCCCACAGACAAAACCCCCGAAAAATGGGGTCATACTTAATTAGAGAGCATCCTGAACTTGAATCAGCCTGGATTACTCGGGAGAAATGAGCAGTATTCAATCAAATATGTCATGATAACAAAAAACTCCAAGTCCCATAAGCAAGTTGATAAGCCCTCAGCTCCAAGCTAGTGCCACTGGAAGCAAACCCTGTCACTTGTTTCTCTAGATCTAACTCTGGACAATGCAAAATTGAAGAAACATGGCGGTTTGATTACAACATAATTTCTCATTTTTTGTTGACCCTTGCAAGGTCATAGGTCGAAGGAGAAATTAAAAAAAAAATAACAACCATAGTTTCTGCACTCAGCATGTCAGAAAAACCCAGGTGATTTTTTCTAGTAAAATCTGCACTGGTTGAGTTGGTATGGAATGACCCATATATTAACATGGTGTGCACCTCAAATAGATGGAAGATTGGGTGCTTTAGTCTTCTTTTTCTAACTTGGATTATAACTTATAATAATAAAAATGATGTTATCTCAATTTCAGACACATTTTTAAATGAGGAACTCAGAAGTCCCTGAATGAATTCTTATTTTTTATTCAGGATCAGCACATCAGCGTTATTGAAGGCAGTTTATTCTTTATTGTCTTGCCTCCTGTGTCATCCTTGTTACCCACCTGGTCTCCTTCATTCCTTATGTGTGCAGCAGCTCCCTGGCACACATGTCTCAACACTTATGGGCCAGTTCATTATGAACAGGCAGATTTCTAATGCCCCTCCTAGAGAGCAGGAAAGCACTGAGAGGCTAAACATAAAACTACAGGAAGGATAATCTAACTGTACTGTGAGTCACCCAACCCTATCAAGTCCCACCTGTGTTCACAGCTCAGATCTCATAGAACTGTCTGTGACACTTATTGAAACAGAAGTGCAGCGCTTAGAACATATATACAAATAGAACTAATCCACTCTTCTATTGAACTGTGAACTTAGTGTTTGATTGAATCCCTCTCTGGAAACAGGCAGCAGTGCCCTGCCAAGCTGCACACACTGCCATCACTCTGTCACGTTTTCACTTTTCATGTTCTCTTTTTATTGTATTATTCGCTCTGCACACACTCTTAACTCAGGGGAGACGTTGAGGAGGACAGAGATATTTAAAAACTCCTAGTGGTTTATGTTTGAGCACTGGACGAGCGGTATGTCCATAAAACCTTTATTTAATCAAGAAAATCATGCAGACTCATTTATTTGAAGTTGTACGAATCAGAGCAACATCAGTGCCCCTTCGGTTTATTAAAATGCCTTTAATATTGGTTTAGTAGTTTGCGCATACCACTAAAACCCAAAAACATGTAACAATAATTAGCAATCCTAAGTTTATTACAAACTCAGCATTTAATACTTCAATAACATAATACAATTATATGTATTTAGTGCAGCCCTCGGGCCGGCTAAGCACAAAGCCTACAAGCACCCACTGCTATGTTTTAGCACATTCAATATAAGACTCTCAATACTAAAACATGGTTTCAAAACCTCATAGCAATATAACCAATACATGCAAGATACAATATTACCATTAATATGCTTACCTTCTATTATGAGGAAGAGTAGCGTGAACAAAAGAGAAGGACTGTCCTGTGGAGATCTACAAAGGATGGACCACGTGGCTCTGCAAAGCTGAGTCTTGGTTGTGGTGGTTTTAGTGTGATCAGCCCAGGGTTTTTATACAATTTTTGTCCCATTGAAAGCAATGGGAGGCCCCAATTAGTTCCAATCATCAATCTTCATGGACAGTCCTTATCTCTTAGCGAACAGTAATCTCTAAGGAATTCAACCAACTCTTCAGACCCACTTGGAGTCATATGTCAGTAAATCAACACTGGCCCATGATCTCATCCACTCATCCTTGGCCCCCTCCTTTATTTAAAAAGTTTAGGTAAAGCAGAGATCACACAATCCTTGCTATTTTGATTCACTACTTAATATGTGTGCATTATAAAAAGGAGTGGTGTTTAAATATATGCAACACCAATAATTGTGTGTAATATAAAAAGAGTGGTGTTTGAATATATGCAACACCAACAGTTTATATCATAATATAGCAGTTATAGTTATAATGGTTATAATTGATTACATGAACTTGGCTTTCAAAAATATATTCCCTCATGTCATCTCACTCAAATTAGTTTCCTTCTTTCCTTACTGGTGTATGTTTAGCCGGTATTATCGGGAACTTTCATTCTATATCTTTTTAGTGTAGAGTTTTCTTCTCATGGAAAACCTAACTATTTTACTGAGCTGTGAAGTTGTAATGTATTTTTCTCCTATGGGCCCCAATTGCCTGAACTCAATTGACATCCAGATGACCCTGTATGTTTCAGCTATACTCATACTGGCTAAATCCAGTTTGTTAAAGACACCTCTTCCCTTGCCAAGTTTGGTAGTGATGGATGTTTCTATAAATCTCCTTACACCTATGTCTTGCATGCCTCCTCTGCCCTTCGACTAGCTATTTTAGGTGTTAAGACCATCCATTCTAACTCCCTATTTTTGCAGTCCAGCCCCTGATACTATAAGCCTTCTGATAAGAAAATTCCGGCTTCTTCCCACCAAAGAGGCCTTCCAGCAGCTAATACTAATCTCTCCAAGGGCAGGCTGATAGAGAGTTCAAGAAGACAGGTCACATAGAGTTTATTCTTCTAAAACCTATCTCCTGCTTTTATTCTTCATTATTTATTCAATCCTTTTATTTTGTATGTTTACCACAACTTCTTTTTATGCTGCGTCTTTTAACTTCAGAGTCAAACGAGTACCTTACTTCTTATAACGTATGGCTGCTAACCTTATTACTTTCTGCTAGCAGCAACATAGCAGCAATGTTACAATAGGATTTTATTCAATTTTTCTGTTCTCTATTTGTGGTGTATCTTCTGAAATGCTTATTTTTCTTAAGTTAGAGTCTGTTTTTTACTCTAAGTTGTTCTTACTCACCTACTTATTTTAAAACTGAATTACAAGCAGAAACCGACTCAAAGCGAGGTCTTTTAATCCCTTTCTGTTTTTCTCTTTCCCTTTAGAATACTCCTAACTCCTTTTTCCTTTATATTCGGAAAGTATAATTCTTGAATGTAAGCACACAGTAATTCTTTTCATTGAATTAGGACTCAGTTTTCAACTATGCTCATCTTGATAGAAAACAGCTTCAGGTATGCTATCATATTAAGCAAAGTGAATCATATGATCTTATACATAAAAATTGTTCATAGTACACTATTATTTAAACTAAATATAATTACCACTACCTATGATTACATGTTACCACAACAACCTATACCATTTAAAACAAGCATATTAACATACATCTATTAGTACAGCATTATTCTGTATTCAAGATGAAAAGTGTTAACAGAGATTTTAGCACTAAATTCTGGGAATCGTGCCAATTTTAATAAGAGACTGCTCAAGGCCGGCCAGTGTATCAAGTTGTACCAGATTCTGTTATACGGTCTTACAGAGAGAGAGCACTTTACAGTATTCGTTACAGACTAAAGATTATTCAAACATTACAAATGGTTACAACACATATCATCTCATTAATACATTTCATTTTTAAATCATCCAGTCCATGTCCAATGTTTCAGCTCGTTCCCAGCAGGACTCCACTTCTGTCTTGGGTTCAGCTCGGGTCGGCTCTGCAAACACCACAATACCTATTTTGCTCTACATTATTAGTGGGCAGACTTAATACAACTGAATCTGAATCAATCGAGGAGCCGTGAACTCTAGCCACTGAAATTCTCCATGCAAAGGAATCCAATTTCTTACTACACATAATAACTGGTTCGGGGTCACCCGTGACAACTCACACTGACCACAAGAGGGAGCCAGAGCACTACTGCTGCCCCATACTGTAACACAGTAATAAAACAATTGAAATAGGCAGCAGCAGTGAGCTCCCCAGTCAGTCCAGTTCTTCCATTGTTAACACAAGGCTCCTCACACCCAGTCATCTAAACACTCCAGTGTGGTCTGTGTCTGGAGGAAGGAGCTGCTCACCGTGGTGTAGTTTACATGTATGTGTCACGGGTAGGGTGTCCACGGTAACCTGTATGATACCAAGAGATTTTGTCGACTACGTCACCTTGGGTTTGGGAAGGACAAGGACCTTCATGGCCGAGAGGAAATAGAATTTGCCCCACGCGGCTTGGCAATTTTGAGTGAGTATTTAGGGCGCTGGCCTAAATCTTCTATAACGCTGGTTTGTGGACTGACCACGACCTGCGTTCCCTCTGCCTGCCGGTCGGGCTCGGTTACCTGCTGGTGTGCCCTGAGGGCGATGCCTTAGGTCACCCAGTGGAGCTGTGGGGACTGGGACTGTTTGTGTGACAGTCCGAGTCTGGGGAGCTCGCCAGCGGCTCGACCTACCCCAGGCAGAGGCACGGGGAGGGAGCAATGCGGCCACCTGACTGGATGCCTAGCGTTCCTTTTGGGAACTTTGCAAAATCTCCTCCACTGCTGGCCCAAACGTATGACCTGGGGATATGGGCGCGTCAAGCAGCGCGGCCTTATCCGCATCAGGGACCCTGGCTTGAATGCCATAGCTGTCTACGAGCCACCACTAAGCTAGCCAGGCTCCGGCCAAGGGCTTGCCCTTGGAGACCGGAGACTTGCAGCAGTGTGCTGGACAGGAAGCGCAGCTCCATGGCCACAGGCCCGGGGAGTGGGGCTTCACGCAATACACCATCTAAATACGTGGTCAGCACACTAGCTGTATTAGCCAAGCGAGTTGCTTGCGCTTCTGCTGCGTAGGCTCGCTTCAAATGTGTCTCCGTCACCCTGCATTGGGGGTTCGGGCACGCCGGGTCTTTAATAAGACCACCCACCGGCGGGGCCTTAACCAGGGCTGCAATGGTGGAGTCTACCAGGAGGCGAGCGATGCGGCCTACTTCAGCACACTGAGTCCCGAGGCCTGGTGGTCCCAGGAGGAGCGTACCTCCTCCAAAAAATGTGGGAAGGCTGGGAACCTCTAGGGGCGGGGAGCAAGCGCCTGCTTCCGGAAAACGGACCAGCGTGGTTCTGATGCTGGCATCCAGGGGAACTGCAGGAAAGCTGCAGCACGTCCCACGAGTGCCGAAATGGAGCTGGACAGCGGGGTGGTACTGGCTTCTGAGACACTCTCAGAACCAGGCTCTTCCTCGGCAAGGGTCTCACCCACTTGCATCTCCGAGGAGAAAGAAGCCCCGTCGCCCGAGGCCGCTATAGATAGCGTGTCCTCCTGTACCAGCTGAGATGACCCTGCCCACCCCTCCTGCACTCCCATGGGAGAGGGGGGGGTATGGCGATTGGGGCTGCGGGACCTGGACAGGGGAAGAGCTCCAGGACCTGGGTCATCTTGGCCTTGAGATCCATAATGTCCATACAGGGATGAGACATAGGCCTGGCCTTGTGCATTAGCACTGAGGCACTGTTTGCACTGCAACGAACACTGGCAAGTGTTAGCATAGTGTATACAACCACTATTGTTGCAGCAAGGCTATTAACCTTGTGCACCTTGTGCCGAGTACCCTGTTTACACTGGGTACTGCGCAGCACTGTGAGCTATATGCTAGGTTGACCAGTGCCTACGCAATTAGCGCAACGTGCACCACATGTACTGCTTGCACTGTGCGTCCCAGGCACCGTATCTATGTGAACTGCGTACCATGCGTAATCACACTAGAGTGGTAGAGGTATCAGCACGCATGCACACGTGTTCTGTGTGATCCGAGCACTGCACACTCCGAGTACTGAGGGCACTAAGTGCACCGTGTATCGTGCAGCGTTGTTGTGCACTACCACTGAGGCGCTGGGCACCGTGTGTCGCATATTAAGCACCTGTGCCCCGAGATAATAACATCACGGGCTAACCGTGCGCCGCGGTACCGCAGCACCAGGGAGGCCGCTACGCAATGTGCCTACCCTAACCGCGTGGTCAACACACACACCTGGTCAGCGCGTAGCGTGTACCGGGGGGGACGCAGGGCCGAAGCCACGGTGGGCGAGTATAAGCAGACAATAAACACAGTGAAAAATAGTACACTGTTTGTTTACAGCATTGCAAACACCTTGCTGCCTAGAGAGCACACACACCACAAACAATACATTCAAAGTAATACCGATAAATATGACACACAAATAACATTAGTTTAAATTATTATTATTCAACATATACATCATTCAATAATAATAATAATAATAAAATAGGCTTCTAATCAATAAACTGCATTTCTGTTATTACTTTGGAAGAGAATTCAATTGCTGAATATTTGTAGGAGGCACAGAAAAGAACAAGACACAGCAATTATTTGACACATGAAGGGAAGCAGGGATTCAGGATTTAACTGTGGAAAATTAGCAGAGAACAGAACATACAGTGCAATAATGAAGTGCTTTCGAGAAACTCATCAATATAATGAGATCTGATTGGGACAAAGCAATTCCACACTCAGTGCAGTAATGAAGTGAACCTTTATACGCTTTGGATTCCAAACTAATCTCAACAGAAGACTTTGCTCTTGTTATTATTAAGTACGATTTCATCAACTCTACTTTACTTGTGTGTGCAGGCTAGCTTTAACCCTACCAGGACACCTGTCCTTGGCTGTAATAATATGACTATAGTAGCTTATCCACCTGGCTGAAAACCAGAGAATCCAGCGCTGTTATGGATTTTTTTCAGCTTTAGCACAAACCAGAGGTATTTACAGATACTGTAAAAAGATCACAGAATGAGTGCAATAAGGAGCCCAGCTAGAAGAGATTGAAAATCAACAGGATGAATAAACCTTGTTTGTTTGTTTATATTCTTTCATTATTTTTTTTAATTACTAAAAGGAAAGGGGGTGTCTTCTGTAATGGGGCAAGATTATCACTTTATTCTATCTTTCATTTTCTAATATTATTTAAGGTTGTTGTTTTTTTGTTGTTGTTTTGTTTTGTTTTTTGCTGATAGTAATCCTATACACGCATTTACAAGTACAAGGAAAGCTCACCAGAGGGCACCAAAACATTACTTATGTGGAAAAGGCCTCAACATGGCTGTCCAGGGTATTCTGTTGGGAATGGTAATGGACAGAATCCACCTGTCAGGAACTTCAGTATTAAAGCGACCACACTCCAGGATAAATTACCCTGAGAGGGATACCTGCATCATAAATATACAGTAAAATAGACTATACAATAAAAATAAACTCAAGTACAATTTATACTGGGTACTGTACAATACAATTGACTCAGATGTCTACTGTCAACAAAAGACCTGCTGCAATGTACTGCCATTTTGTAAAGGTTTGAACTGTATAACAAAAATAAATCTTTGAATGTCTAACAAACATGAATGAATTAATTTAGAAACAATCAGTTATTTCATAATACTTACACTGTATCTGAAGCCATTTGGACTAGGTTGCACTGACATTCAATTTAAATGTTTAGTTAAAGTTTAAATTGCAGTGTTTTTTTCAACCTTTACCTGTTGATCCATGTTATTACTTACAGTACCAGTATTGTCCTATTCATTTCAGTGGACAATGGCGCTTCATGAATTAAGCAATAATTCACTAGAACTGTGTCGTTAAGGATTACTCAAATACCAGTGGAAGTAAATGTAATCAAATGCTTCTTAAATAACTTTGAATATCTACCAATATATATTTTTTGAGTGAGCAGAAATGATTTTCATTGGTAGTGTAATGGGCAGTACTGTGTGTTGCACTGTCGTTATGGATTCCGTCCCCTGTCGATGAGATGAGATGAGGATAAAAGCTCTATAACCACAATGCAGACCAGCTCTTTGCTTGCTTGCTTGCTGTGGGTCGGGTCGCTGGTTTGGACTCATCCTCTGCCCTGTTAATTACACAGGCATGCTTGTCATACCTCTGATTGACTAAGCAGGTACTGTATTAGAGAGATGTGGTCATTTAGATTTTAAACACAAAAATGCAAGACACACAATGGTTTCCTGCATCTCTGTCAGACACAGGACACCCCTATTTCCCTTAGAGCGCCCCCATCAGCAGAGGGGGTGGAGCAGCAATGCTCTATTGCAGTTCCACTAGCATTTTATTGAGACATTATTACAAGGCTCTACATATCCTGTTCAGGAGCAGGTTATGATTATGGCATATTGTATCCAATCAGAGTGATCTCTGAAGGTATTGTAGCAAACCAGCTATTTTATGAAGGAGACTGGAAACTGGAGGGTAATCTAAATAGACACCCAGGCTTTTTATTACACAACAGCAAAAATAGCTGCTGAGCAGCATGACACAAAGTAGGTACAAATAAAACACTTACTAAAAGAAAATGAGTTGTACAAATCTAAACCTTGCACACTGTAGAAAAACTGGCTGCAAAGGTGGTCCATCTTTTGCAAACCTACACAGTTGAGCTGATTGAATTCAGTTTCATTTGCCTGGTGAAGACAGCCATATCCTTTTACGATTTATATTAAAGGGTAAGCATTAAGCAATTATTATTATTATTTTATCTCACATGCATTGCATGTATTACCATAAGGAACTCACGCTAAGTTTTAGAAATAAGAGAGAGTTTTGTTGAATGTGCTGAAATAGACCATTGGGTACTTTAGGTGACGTGTTCTTGGCCTGCTTGTCGGCCTTGATTAACACATATATACATGTATTAAAGTGTTAACGTTGATATCTGTTAAGACACTGGACTGCCCAGTGTGTCTTTCAGCTGGGGATACGACGTAGCCTGTAGCTACTCTATCCAATATTTAACTGTTAATAAACCGAACGAGTACTAATCATACTCCGATTCGTAAAAATCTTTAAATACATGAGTCTGTCAATTTCTTGAGTTCTATATTAGTCATCTGGATATACTGCGGGTCCAGAGCACAAACTACACCCCACTGGAAGTAATAACATCTCTGTCCTCCTAACGTCTCCCCTGAGATAAGAGTGTATGCTGAGCAAATAGAAAGAGTACGTAAAGAAATCTGAACACGCAGATTTCGTGGCATTTGACAAGGGTTCACGCTGCAGTCCGAGATTCAGCCCCGGGTTCCAGTCTGGAGGGCTAGGTGACGCAGACAGTGGGCTGATTCAGCAGCCTCAACCCTGCTGAATTTACACCACCTCTTCTTCCTTTCATGGGGAACGGGATGAATGTAATGTCTCACAATGCTGCTGGTGCTGATTTTCTGTATGAGGACTTTCTGGAATTCACTTGTGAAATTCAGCATGAGAATAAGCTGGTCACTGCAGGGTTTAACATGGATGCTGGGCAGTTCCTGGCAGGATGCAGGGCACGTGGCCTCACCTGCAAATTGGTCACATAGCCTTTTATGAGAGCTCTGTCCAAAAATTAACATGTTTTGGAAATAAATGCCAGGTATAGGAAGCTTGTTAATAAGATTAGGGAGTGGCAGACAGCTGGCATGTTAGGAGTGAGGTACAGAGATACAGAGGTGAATGCCAGACCTGTTCTTGAGAAACTCAGAGCAGTCTAGTTCAGAGTTTGATGAGCTGACTGGGCAGGCTGTATAATGCTGTAACAGAGCATTTAAAGGGGTCCCAGATAATCACCCAAATTACTGTCCTATATTTACAACTGAGGAAATATTTTGAACAGAAAAGTTACCTGACAGCGTAAAACACCAACATCTTTAAGTGTATATTTAATATGGGCACAGATGGCAGTAACTGGATGAATGGAAACTTGTTAAACTCAATGAAAAACAAGCGGGCACAACAGCAATTGACTTCAAAGCTTCTTTACATTTGGACATATATGGGAATCAGTAACCATTAAATAGAAGTATGACGACAATTCTCACAATGATTACTCTCATCAGCAACTGATACGACAGGGAAGGCAATCACATGCAACAAAGTTAGTGCAACAGAAATACACAGTAACCATAAGCTAGTCAGTAGGCTAGTTGTGTGTTAGTTGCACTAATAACATGCAGGTGATCCAATCAGTCAAAACAACAACGACAACATCAAAAAAACAATATCCTTTATATCCAAGCATGGGGAAAAAACCTTCATAAGTGCACTGTGTGGAACAAACAAAAAAAAATACAAGAAAAAAGAAGAAAGTTTCCGTTATTCCCAGAAAATCTCCTCTGACTCATTTCTGAGGGGCCTGGAGGATCGATTGCACAACACTTTTGACCACATCCGGGTACCACACTGCAGCGCAGTACTCCCCAGCATGTGTGCAACGTGCAGACCCTGCAAGAGGACAGTTCTGGATATCCGGGTACCACACTGCAGCGCAGTACTCCCCAGCATGTGTGCAACGTGCAGACCCTGCAAGAGGACAGTTCTGGATATCCACTTTGGGACAAATAGCCTGGCTCAGGGACAATCCCCTTAAGACATCCTATGCGGGAGTTAATCGTGGCAGTTAGGAGAGCTTCTCCCCACAAACGTTTTATTGCTGTAAGTTCAAGTTTGCCTGCACCCAGTGATTATGCATCAACGTCTAGAGTTGTGAAAGAAGCCAACCGGATTTCTTCACCACTCCCTGTTGACATGGTGAATGTACTGTTCCTCAGAAGCAATCACTTTGTTGGGAGAATTGGTGTTTGAATACTCAATTAAAGATAATGAATTAATACATGTGTGTAATGGGTTAACTGAGTTACAAACTTCTTCCAAATGAGTTCAAGATCACAGAGAGAATAACTGAATGATAAAACACGCAACACCACTATATCTTTTATCAATTTTATCAAAAGCTAGTAATTAAACATACGGTACAGAAATAGAAAAGCAGGTTAATTATCAAAACAGCATCAATCAGTACAGCAGTCTCTATAATCAACAACTGTCACGTGATAGCTCAGCTTCAGTGTAAGTATCAATTACATATAAAAGCAAAGCTTCATAAACTATCCTATAAATTGTAATAATAATAAAAAAATAACAACTGAGTCAATAACTAATATAATTAAATGGCAGTATAACTGAATGAGTAAATATGTGGGTATAAGTTCAGTAAATTCGAATTAATCGGATATTACCAAATAGTAATTCATTCTTTATCAATCTGATGTTAAAATGTTCTTTAATTAGAACCACGGAACAAAATACTTAACACCCCAAATCTATCATGCATTCAACAGCTCTAGATATAATTCTCTTTCAGTTTAGTTATTAAATTATAATCCTCAGATAGCAAAATAGACATTTTGTTCTAAAGCACTCCTAGCTGCACCGCTCGACAGAACACAAATTTGAACTTTACTGCAAACATACATTTATAACGTTTTCCAAATATGATTTCTGCAATTTTCTATTCTTTGGTTTAACTGGGAATACTCCATTTCTGTTGTGGAGTGGATGCAACAGCAGAGTGTGGTTGAGGTTCTTTCTTCAGTCTTTGTCCCCATGTGTAGATTCTTGCTGTACAATTGATTGTTCTGGTGGGCCAACCCAGTCAATTGCTGTAGAGTTATCATGTTCCTGGTCAGACAACCCAGTCAATTGCTGTAGAGTTATCATGTTCCTGGTCAGACAACCCAGTCAATTGCTGTAGAGTTATCATGTTCCTGGTCAGACAACCCAGTCAATTGCTGTAGAGTTATCATCTTCCTGGTCAGACAACCCAGTCAATTGCTGTAGAGTTATCATTTTCCTGGTCAGACAACCCAGTCAATTGCTGTAGAGTTATCATTTTCCTGGTCAGACAACCCAGTCAATTGCTGTAGAGTTATCATTTTCCTGGTCAGATAACCCAGTCAATTGCTGTAGAGTTATCATTTTCCTGGTCAGACAACCCAGTCGATTGCTGTAGAGTTATCATTTTCCTGGTCAGATAACCCAGTCAATTGCTGTAGAGTTATCATTTTCCTGGTCAGACAACCCAGTCAATTGCTGTAGAGTTATCATGTTCCTGGTCAGACAACCCAGTCAATTGCTGTAGAGTTATCATGTTCCTGGTCAGACAACCCAGTCAATTGCTGTAGAGTTATCATGTTCCTGGTCAGACAACCCAGTCAATTGCTGTAGAGTTATCATCTTCCTGGTCAGACAACCCAGTCAATTGCTGTAGAGTTATCATGTTCCTGGTCAGACAACCCAGTCAATTGCTGTAGAGTTATCATTTTCCTGGTCAGACAACCCAGTCAATTGCTGTAGAGTTATCATTTTCCTGGTCAGATAACCCAGTCAATTGCTGTAGAGTTATCATTTTCCTGGTCAGACAACCCAGTCAATTGCTGTAGAGTTATCATTTTCCTGGTCAGATAACCCAGTCAATTGCTGTAGAGTTATCATTTTCCTGGTCAGACAACCCAGTCAATTGCTGTAGAGTTATCATTTTCCTGGTCAGACAACCCAGTCAATTGCTGTAGAGTTATCATTTTCCTGGTCAGACAACCCAGTCAATTGCTGTAAAGTTATCATTTTCCTGGTCAGATAACCCAGTCAATTGCTGTAGAGTTATCATTTTCCTGGTCAGACAACCCAGTCAATTGCTGTAGAGTTATCATTTTCCTGGTCAGATAACCCAGTCAATTGCTGTAGAGTTATCATTTTCCTGGTCAGACAACCCAGTCAATTGCTGTAGAGTTATCATTTTCCTGGTCAGACAACCCAGTCAATTGCTGTAGAGTTATCATTTTCCTGGTCAGATAACCCAGTCAATTGCTGTAGAGTTATCATTTTCCTGGTCAGACAACCCAGTCAATTGCTGTAGAGTTATCATTTTCCTGGTCAGACAACCCAGTCAATTGCTGTAGAGTTATCATTTTCCTGGTCAGACAACCCAGTCAATTGCTGTAGAGTTATCATTTTCCTGGTCAGATAACCCAGTCAATTGCTGTAGAGTTATCATTTTCCTGGTCAGACAACCCAGTCAATTGCTGTAGAGTTATCATTTTCCTGGTCAGATAACCCAGTCAATTGCTGTAGAGTTATCATTTTCCTGGTCAGACAACCCAGTCAATTGCTGTAGAGTTATCATTTTCCTGGTCAGACAACCCAGTCAATTGCTGTAGAGTTATCATTTTCCTGGTCAGACAACCCAGTCCTTTAATTTATTTATAAACGTTCTTTTTTCTTCAATAATAATCCAATCGTTGAGGGTTCTCTTCAATTTTTTTTTTTTTTTTTTTTGTTATTGGGTGCTTTGCTGGATGTTGTTAGAGCTGCTGGTTAAAGGTGTTGACGTGAGCTCCCTTTTTCTCTGACTGACTAACTTGACTTGAAACAAAGAACTGCTCTTCTCTGACCTTGAAGAGAGCTACACATACAAAAACACTTTGAGTTTCTGCTCTCAGAATTTGGGCCCTCAGATTGATGTCTTTGTTGTCATGGGAACGGGGCTAGCAGAGTGCTCGGGTAATTGGAAAGATGCTGCCCTGCTTATTTATGACCTTCAGTTCAGATCCACAGCTGCTAGTTCAACTACTCCATGTTTAACCCTTTAATTACTCCTGTGGGCCGACAATTTGTTTCTGAGGAACAAGCAACCTGTCGCAAGGTTCTTCAGACCAGATGGCAAAAACTATATTTCTGATTAGATTTGTAATTTTCTTCACCATTATTTTCAATCTTAAATGTTTTATTTATTTATATATATTTTTAGGGATTATAACTGTTACTGTTTTATATTATTATTATTGTTCATTTATATTTTATTTAAGTTATTTAACTTTTTATACTCCCTTGTCAGATGAAGCTGCCCTTTATTCATAAGTCTTGTAATACAGCTTGCTATGATATAGAAAAAAGTGCTACACCATACAAACTCAGAGAAAAAAAAAACAGTGTTAATAGTATAACATATATTTAGTATATGCTTTTTTCTATATTTTGTAGTTAAATACTTTCAAATGTATACAGCAAGATAATAGAAGCTAGGCTTAAATTGAGTCAAATAACAATTTGTATGAAGTGCTTATTTATTCAGCACTGCCATAGTCAATGTTTCACTCCAACATAAAGATATATTGAAAAACAAACAGAAGCTTGTGATAACTAAACTAAACTAATAATCCATTCTGGCGACAATCACACACTGACTAACCCCAGTCAGTGCAAGGAGGACACCTGTCTAAAGGTTCACTGTCATAATGAGGGTGCTTTTCATTCCTACTGGTTACATGACTGAGCAAGACGCTTCACTTCCAAGCACACTTATGCTCGTTTTTGGACCAATCGAGAACCCGGTTCCCAAGACCTTTGCCTCAATTCCCTCCACTCCTATAGAAGCCCCTGTGTCAACTCCCAGCCCAACCTTCACACCTACAGGGCCTACTGATGCAGAGGCACTTGCCAGCTCGCCCCGGACCATTGCAGAAGCTCCCAAAGCACTGACTTCAGCACGTGCTGCTGCACTGCTGCCCTTGGCTTCTAATTGAATCTCACGGAATACTACCTTGGTAGATTCAGCTTCCATTTCTATAAAACCTCCAATTTTAGGAATCGTCATGGTAAGGTGACTTCCAGGCACATGTTTGTCCAAGTGTAACCCAAATGGACTATATTTCAATGAAGCTGGTTTATTGTGGATCACAATGCCTTCTTTGTGTTGCATATTAACACATTTAATTGAGACACTGCCTTCTTCGTCTGTAAAAAAAAGAGATAGTTATTTATTTTTTATCACATTTTTATTAGGTTTTAATGATAACAAACAAAATACACACAATAATGCATGCAAAATGTGGTACAGTACATAGGGGTTAACATAAGATAAGATAAAACAAATACATGAATACATAAATACATAATAGAATAAAATAAACCTTAGGGAGTGAGGGCTCCCACACTTAAAATAAAAACATGAATTATAAGGACCGCAGATGGCCTACACCAGTGGCACAGAGGATCAGTAGTGATTTTCATCTGAAACCATCAATATGGAGTAGCATCAAATCTATGTGCAAGTTGAAAGTGAATCAGTTGATGTGCTACATTTTTAGAGGATGTAAAAATATGATCCCAAACTCTGTCCCAGTCAGGGCTGATGCCCAAAGCCCTGGAGAGAGGAAAATGAAGAGGGAATTAGCCATGTTTATCTTGTAGTGAGATTGTTTAAAATATGGGATGTATTGAATGTGATCTGTACAGACACAGGTGTGTCCCAAAGGTATGAGATTTGAAAATATCTTCTGACCCATGTGGGGAAAAAATACTGTACAAGATAGAGAAGTCATGTGACTTGGGTTTCCTGAAAACAAGCGCAGCGCTGTGGAAATAAACCAAAATGTATCCAATGTATTGTTTCCTTACATAGTAGATCAAACTACATTATCTGAGGTCTGCTATTGCCAATTTCGACATGTCACTGAGACCATAGTTTCACTCGGAGTGATTCCTGTTTCAACCTGCATCCTCTCCTTTCAATTTTACACATATACTTTTAAAGTAAACAAAGCTTTCATGCACATCCATATATTTCTATTGGTTTATAAAAATGTGGTTTGTTATTTTTTTTTTTTTTAGAAAACTAACCCAGTGGACTCAGTAAAGCCAAGAGGGCAGAAATGACGTCTAATGTTGAAACCGAGGATGAGACCATCAGTGGAAAGTCAGGAAACCCTCATGCTTTGAAAGTGACAGGGAAAGACCAGACCTTGACCACGGTAAAAAATAAAAGTGCTGCATAGTTTGTGAATTCCTAATATCGGTCTGAAGAGAGTTAATAGACAATCGTGTGGTTGTGAAAGTGCAGATATATGTCATTTTTTCATATTACAGATGAAGACGATTCGGACAGCTTGGTGTCAAAAATAAGTCAATAAGAAACCAACCTGCACCCCCCAGCATCAACGCCACGAGCGCCTCAGTGTAAACACGGAACATGATGCGTTTCATCTAGATTGTTGCTGTGTGAATCGCATCCTGAAGGGAAAACATTGGAGTTCACTTTGAGTGTCTTATCTGATGATAAATTATAAGACGCTATTGCAATCTCTATTTGGTTTGGAAGGAATACCAAGGTTGCAGATATCGTAAAGTACAGATCATTTTGTGTACGTGGACGGCGGCTTCCATGTTTCCCTGTTTAGAATTCAGGAAGTACTCAAATGTTAAGATCGGTATCTCTTCATCAAAGGAGTCCTGCCTCAGAGAGACCACGGCATGCAGTTAAAACACAATGAAGCAGCATGTTTTGATGCAGGAGTGGCTAACGATTGCTCAACATGCTTGCATTTCCTTTACATATTGAATTCTGTTGGCAAATCTTGTGCGTAGCCTCTTGAGTGGGTAATACAGGGAACGAAGGCATTGTATTATCTTGTAAATGGTGTAGACTGATTTGGCCTTTGCTTGTGTTTGAAAACCATTTTTTTCTGTCTGAAAGGTGAGATATTGGTATATTGGTAGTGATGGAGTTTTTTTCTTTGGTGTAGTACACCTCTTGGTGATTCGAGTGTCCTAGTACGCAGAAGCAGGTCACCTCAGTGAACTCCAAGCATGAGGCTATGCAGTTTGTCACCCACAAACAGAACCGTTACAAATTTACTGAGCTTAGTAAGTATGCTGCTTCTATTGCTTTCTTTTATTTTAACCCCCTCGCCCGGTTTGGAATATCCAGTTGTTTTTAAGACCTTGTTTCAACGCTGCAGCTCCCGTGTTGACTCAGGAGAGACGCAGACAGGCGTGCACGTCCTCCGAAGCGTGTGCCGTCAGCCAGCCTGTCTTCGTACTGCGAGTCGACAGCGAAGCCAGCCAGACCGTTCGTGTCACAGGAAACGAAGTTCTGCTGACAACTCAGCCAACCTGCAGGCGCCCGGGCCGGCACAGGAGGCGCTGGTGAGCGACGAGACAAGGATTACCCGGCTGACTTCAATCCTTCCCACCCAGCCTAGGAGGCGATGGCACAGCCTGGATTGGAACCAGCGATCGCCACACAGGGAGCTCCCTGCAATTCAGGTGACACCGCATGAGCCCCTACTGCTTTAATTTCAATGTAAATGTAGATTTACAGCTTTTTATTTGTGCTCCATCACAAAACACTTTTGTGCGTGTGCCTTAACATCTTCAGAAATGAATGACGTCAGGTTTTGATGTAATCGCAGATTCAGTGTGATTTTGTATGCAGATTTGATTTATATTTATTGAGTGTTTTTTTATTTATTTTTCTTTTCTGTAGCTTCTCCAACACCACTACTGATTTGTAGCAGGAAAAGGTCAAGGGGCTTGCGTTTACCGTCTGCTTGTATCCTTGAGATCATTTCTCCAGTGAGTGAGAGGTACAAGGTAAATTCCTGCTATTAATATATATATATATATATATATATATATATATATATATATATATATATATTGCCTCGCGCCTCCTCGTCACTATGAACAGCTGACCGTTGTTTTCCGTGTCGTTGCTGTGTAACCATTTCAACAGTTACCTGTGAGTATTTAATTAGCATAACCCTTTTCCTCGCGCTAGGTGATGTTGTTGTTTATATAGTTGTTATTTTGTGTTAGTTAGTCAGCTTGTTTTTATTATTTTTATTTGTTTATTTAGCAGACGCCTTTACCCAAGGAGACTTACAGAGACTAGGGTGTGTGAACAATGCATCAGCTGCAGAGTCACTTACAACTACATCTCACCCGAAAGACGGAGCACAAGGAGGTTAAGTGACTTGCTCAGGGTCACACAATGAGTCAGTGGCTGAGGTGGGATTTGAACCGGGGACCTCCTGGTTACAAGCCCTTTTCTTTAACCACTGGACCACTCAGCCTCCCACTGCTAATGTTCCGTTCTTGTCAGCTAACTAGCGGGATCATTTGTTCTCAGTCGTCGTTTGTTTTCTACCCCTGTTAAATTCTTAGCTTATGTCACATCCCGTATATTTAGCGCAGTTCTGTGTAACGTTGTTAGGTTAATGTTAGTCTAGCAGGGGTCTGTTAGTTATCTTTCTTATTTGTGTTTTCTTCTCTGTTGTAGTTTCACACCCACCACACGGCAAATCAATGTGCTGAAAGTCCAAACGTCTTGTGTGGTGAAGAAGGAGGAGGGAGTTTAGCTGCCTGTCAACCTTGAGCAAGGACGACACTCTTGGGATGACAGAACAGCGCTCCTAATGAGAGTGAGGTCATCGCTTTACACGTGGTGCGGGTAAGGGGGTCATCATGGGATAAGAACCTTGTTTAATACACAGATCTTCATGATGCTGATTATATATTTATAGAAATATATGCTGATATAGTCACGCAAAAATTAAACTGTTAGTAATTTTAAAATGCCTAAGTTCCAGAAAAAAAAAAGATGTCGCAGGAATTAAAAAAAAAATAAAGTAACATTTATCTTGGATAATCTTTCAGAGGAATGTTCTGATGAAACTGGAGTCCGTGACGGAGAAACAGTCGGAGATTTTAACCCTTCTAAGAGCAAGGCAGATTTCTAATGGAGCTGTTGATTGTGAGATAATGAAATCGTCCATGCAGCGCTGTAAGGGAGTTAGAGGAATTGTTTGTACGCTTAGAAGAGGAGCACAGATACACAAAGAACATGGGGAGAAAACAGCAGGTTTTATAAATAACAAGTAGGAATAGAATGATCCTGGTGGACTCCCTTTCTATTGCTTCACATGTCACGTGAAGTATTAGTTTTGGATGCATTTATAATAAACCTCATATGACCTCTCCATACCTTTGTCTGTATTGTTGTGTACCCGGAGCTTTTGATATCTCCAGAATACTCTCATGTAATTGGGTTAGTTGTGTGGCTGTGTTTTTCGAAGGGGTCGCTGCTGTAGGAGATGAAGATCGGGAGATTGGCGGGTAGGATAGTAGGGAGTACATTTACAAGAGGGAACCTAATTAACTGGAATAAACTAATGTTGTGTCGTTGGCAATGCTACCTGAAAGCAGTGCCAATGTTATTACATAACATTAGTTACGAACGTTCTCGTAACATTTATGAAAACGTTCCAAAAAAATGTTCTTTAAACATGACTTAATGTTATCCTGACTTTCGAATAACATTCTCATAACGTTCTGGAACATCATTGTGTTCGCTGGGTTACTATAAAATCTATTACTGACACCTTGTGGTCATGATACGCAACTGCACGTCATCACATTTCTTATTGAATTTCTGCAAGTGTGTCACGTGATACTAGTTTCGTGTTGTTTGTATACTCTTGTATACAACAGCATTTATTTACTTTAACAACATAGAACAGTATAAACATTCTGCATGGACAGATGTGATCGCACAGTTTCGTTTTTCCAAAGCTGGTAAAGGATTTATTCGTGACTTAGGGCAGTACATGTGCTTATTAGAGTGACTGTATTTTGTTTATGACTGTAAGTAGCACTGGATAAGGGCGTCTGCTAAGAAATAAATAAATAAATAAATAATAATAATAATAATAATAATAATAATAATAATAATAATAATAATAATAATACTTACAGCGCATCGACTCCAACAACACGGGTGTAAAAAAAACCCTCATGAGTGTGTGTGTGTGTGTGTGTGTGTGTGTAAACATGTGTTTGCCTCTGCAGAAATACAACTGCAATACTCTGGGAAATGCATAACCATTATCTAAGAAAACAATGTGAAACAACTGATTTGGAAACAGGTTAACAACGCGAATGTAGTCGCATTTATTGAAATGTTCTTTAATCAGCAACACTATGCCTCTCTTATTCCCAGCACATCTCCACTCTGGCACGCACTTGCCAATTCTTCCTGAGCAACATCCGAAGAATCCGACCCTTCCTCACCAACTATGCTACCCAGTTCCTGGTCCAGGCCCTGGTACTCTCCCGCCTAGACTACTGCAACTCCCTCCTGGCTGGCCTCCCTGCGTCCGCCACCCGTCCGCTCCAGCTCATCCAGAACTCTGCTGCCCGCCTGGTGTTCTCTCTGCCTCGCTTCGCCCACGCTACTCCACTACTCCGCTCGCTCCACTGGCTCCCGATCACCGCTCGCATCCAGTTCAAGACTCTTGTACTAGCCTACAGATGTCTTGACCAGACTGAACCCAGCTACCTCCAGACCCTCATCTCTCCCTACACCCCCACTCGACTTCTCCGCTCCGCCTGCACTAGAAGACTGGCTCTACCTCCGCTACGCTCCCCTGCCGCCAGAGCCCGCTCCTTCTCCACCCTTGCTTCGCACTGGTGGAACGACCTTCCTACTGATGTCAGGACTGCCCAGTCCCTGACCACATTCCGGCGCCTCCTTAAGACTCATCTCTTCAGACAGCGCCTGTAGAACTCCTCTGTTTGTATCCTGGGACACTATCACCCTTCATTTAGATGTGCTTTATTTTGCTCTTATCTGCCCCCTATTTTACTGCTCTTAATCCTGTACTTCAGAATACTGTAATCTGCCAAGTGTTTAACCTGTAGTACTTTGTATTAATCACATCCTGATGTAACTGTCACTATTTAATCATATCCTGATGTAACTATCACTATTATCTGCTGTATTATTGAATTGTGGTTTGTCACACTTGTACTTTGCTTGAACAAAGTTATTGTATTTCTTGCTCTTATTTTATTACTTGTATTGTAACACTTGAAATGTATTTGCTTACGATTGTAAGTCGACCTGGATAAGGGCGTCTGCTAAGAAATAAATAATAATAATAATAATAATAATAATAACTATGCAGGGAATGCGAGTCAGCAGTTTGGTGGTTAACACGCGCTCACAGACACGGCTCAGTGGTGGGCGGGTCTAATGTGTGCGCGCTCTTCTTTGCTGGTTTCTTTTTCAATCAGGTCCGGTCTGCCTGTATGTAATAGAGCCTCAGCCCTCGTTTCAAGTATTGTGTTATTTTTATAATACGGATCTACAATATGTCTGGAAGAGGCAAAGGTGGTAAAGGACTTGGGAAAGGAGGCGCCAAGCGGCATCGCAAAGTGCTCCGTGATAACATCCAGGGCATCACCAAGCCCGCTATCCGCCGCCTGGCTCGCCGTGGAGGAGTGAAGCGAATCTCCGGACTGATCTATGAAGAGACCCGCGGGGTGTTGAAGGTGTTCCTGGAGAATGTGATCCGGGATGCCGTCACCTACACTGAGCACGCCAAGAGAAAGACCGTCACCGCTATGGATGTCGTGTACGCTCTGAAGCGCCAGGGTCGCACTCTGTACGGATTCGGAGGTTAAGGATATTCATTGGCTGCATTTGAACACAAAGGCTCTTTTCAGAGCCACCCACAATATCAACCACGAGTTTAAATCCGTTTACTAATCATTCACTTTCTACAACATGAGGAGTTGCTTTTTGGGTTAGGGTGTTAGTTATATATTTATGCATGTTGTTTATATATGTATCTGCGTAAACTCTGAATTCCAATGACATTGTATGTATAATATGCGTTTTGAGAGTTATTTTTTTGTTTAAAGAAAGTTTGCATTAATAAAGTACGGATAATGTATTAACGAGCTAATTTAATTAAGGTAGTATGTTGATGTAAACTAGGGAAAGAGGTATTGTTCTAAACTTGAACAGTCTTAAGCAAAAACACCGCTGCTTAACTTTAATATTAACAAACTGCTGATACCGCAGAACTAGCGGTGTGTTCACTGGAAACCCCTTCCAGCTCTCCTAACAGGAGGCTGCCTGTCACCGGGGGAATGCGCTGCTCAGATCTGCGGGATTATACAGCGGGTGTCGAGGCCGAGTGGGTAAGACGATGGACTGGGAATCCATTGGGGTCTCACCGCGCAGTTTCCAATCCTGCAGACAACGTGTAAATATCCATTTTGTATTATTCCGTGCCATTGTATAATCGCAATGAAACCATAGATAGGATGTCTATGAATGTTTTCATGTGGGCAAAAATCTGAGCCTGTGTTACTGAACCTCATCCCGAGGATACTCGGGTTAAAACAGGCACGGTGGTCTGAAAATCTACAGCGATATTTCGGTTATTTGTACTTTGGGGGGGAATGTTTTAATCAAACTGTTTTATAATGTAAATAAATTATTGGAACATATAATTTAAATTGGTATCATTGCAGATATAACTACCTTTACACAATGTAAACAAACTGGACAGTCAACAATATCGACTTTCTAGTTAACTGAAGTGCCCAGAACTCTAAACTGTAAACTAAAACCTATGAATTATAACAACTCGAACACGACTGTAGGGCAGTGTGGTTTTAAACACCTCTAAACGGTTACATTTTGTTACAGCTGTCTTCCAATTTAAAAATGCGCGCCAAGAGGAAACAAGACAAACCGCAGCAGAACAGCGCCAAACCAGAAACAGCGGGCAGGGAATGATACAACCAATCAGAGGCATGCAATAAGAGTCTGCACGCCCTCCTCCACTATGACGTCTTTTAACATTCTAACTAGTATTGCACCGTTCTGTCCAATCACGAATGAGCCGGTGTGTATAATAGCAGGAGAGCGGCCGCGCATTTATTGTTGTGATATTCTGAACTACAGTGAAGATGTCTGGAAGAGGAAAGACTGGCGGTAAAGCTCGTGCTAAAGCAAAGACTCGCTCCTCCAGGGCAGGACTGCAGTTCCCAGTCGGCCGTGTTCACAGGCTACTGCGGAAGGGAAACTATGCCCAGCGTGTGGGCGCTGGAGCCCCGGTCTATCTGGCCGCTGTGCTCGAGTACCTGACTGCTGAAATCCTGGAACTGGCCGGGAATGCCGCTCGGGACAACAAGAAAACCAGAATCATCCCGCGTCACCTGCAGCTCGCTGTCCGCAACGACGAGGAGCTCAACAAGCTGATGGGAGGCGTCACCATCGCTCAGGGCGGAGTGCTGCCCAACATCCAGGCCGTGCTGCTGCCCAAGAAAACCGAGAAGCCAGCCAAGAAATAAATCACCCGGACGCCGCTTTTACATCTTATAAACCCCCAAAGGCTCTTTTAAGAGCCGCCCACTTTTCTATAAAAGCGCATCGAATCGGTTTATTTTTATTATCTGAAAAATACCGAATGGTGACAATTGAAGCAATAAATAGTTAGTTTGTATTTGTGTGTGGCAGTGCAGCGCTGCCATGTCTGTTTGGAGCGATATCAAACACACGCCTCGCCTCAGCGCGTGTAGATCACGTTCCCACATTAATGCCACGTTCTTTACAAAGAGACAATCTGATACAATATCAATTGACTGCTTTACTTTGTTTTCGATCGAGCTACCTTGAAACATGCTTCTAGTTGGAAATCCACCCCCTCCCGTGTTTGTGTTTTATTGCGGGGATATACACCCACTCTTGGGTCCAGAAAATTGTCCCATCAGGAAATTGTATTTTCCGTGTTTTGTTTTTTGTTTGTTTGTTTAAAGTCTGATTATAGTTTTTGAATTGGGCTATTTTCTTTAGTGTTAAGGGTACATGCTTGGTTTATGTATTTTCTCTCGTCATAAATAAGTATTGCTTGCCATTGCTGAGCGTTTCTCCGTTACAATTTTAAACACAGACTGCTTAATCTGAATGGAATGCATTTCTTATACTGGGGATAAGCAATGTTGTCCTGAATGACTATACTGTATTTATTAAAAAAAAAAAAAAAGGCGCCAACAGCTCAGAAACAATAACTGCTTAACAGAATGCGCGCGCGCAGAATTCAAATGTTCCAATCAATCATTGAATCTGGAATATAGCCAATGAGGAACAGAGACCCGCCCTTCGGATCTCATAGCCTATCAGAGCAGCTCAGTTCCTATATAGTCTCTGGTATCGGCTGCTTGTGCCATTTACAGATTTATTTATAGTGTGTAATAGAGTTTGAAAATGGCAAGAACCAAGCAGACCGCACGTAAGTCCACCGGTGGAAAGGCGCCCAGGAAACAGCTTGCTACCAAGGCTGCTCGAAAGAGCGCCCCCGCTACCGGCGGCGTGAAGAAACCTCACCGTTACAGACCTGGCACTGTGGCTCTGAGGGAGATCCGCCGCTATCAGAAATCCACCGAGCTGCTGATCCGCAAACTGCCCTTCCAGCGGCTCGTCCGAGAAATCGCTCAGGATTTCAAGACCGACCTGCGCTTCCAGAGCTCCGCTGTGATGGCGCTGCAGGAGGCTAGCGAGGCTTACCTGGTCGGGCTCTTTGAGGACACCAACCTGTGTGCCATTCACGCCGAGAGTCACCATCATGCCCAAAGACATCCAGCTGGCCCGCCGAATCCGAGGGGAACGCGCTTAAACTACAAAACCCTTCAAATACAGCGAAACTTAAAGGCTCTTCTAAGAGCCACCACTTCTCTGAAAGTGTTATATTCCAATTTTAAATAAACAGCTGTAGTTTACACGGTAAGTGTTATATGTGTAAGTTTCGCAATTGGAACATGTTAACATTATATTATGAGTGCTTTTCGCTTTTCCTTCCCAACGTTGTGTTTCTTTTAAACCATCAAATCTATCTAGATGGAAAGAGAGGCTACATTTCAGGCCAAAATAAAAATCTGATATCAGATATAAAAGAAATGACGTTAATATCCTTAATCAATTTCATCGTCATTATATTTAATTACGTGCTGAAACATCACAGAAATGCCTCGTTTATTATAGGCGGAATTTCGGGAGGTGAACCGGCTCGGACTCGCTCAGCTTGTTCGGTGTGTAACAGGAACAGCTTCGAGTCTTTTTCTCAGAATCAGTTTGTTCTGTTTCTGTTCTAGCATCTTGGCTGACAGCGATGTGGGGATGATGGGGTTTGTGCTTGGTGATGTTTTTTCAGTCGGCAAGTTCAAACCAGTCTTTATATCATATGAAAAATAGCAACATTAATAAAATTGAGTCAAATACACAAAAACAATCTCGCTGTACAGTACAGACCATCGTAAATCGAGTGTTTATTGTAGTTTGCCAGTATTGCAGATACAGTTGTCATTGATCTAATGTATGTGTACAATGTGATAATTTTAATTGTAAGTCGCCCTGGTTAAGGGCGTCTGCTAAGAAATAATAATAAAAATAAAAGTATTGAACAATGTGACGTTTCCAAATCTAACACGAAATACTGTACAACTGCATTATGGCTTTTGATAGACTTTTACGACATCATTTCGTAGTTTATTTGATTACATGTCAAATAAAATATCTAAATGAGGTTATTAATTATTTTAAAGGTTTCAATCATAGAATTCGAGATAATGTAACACCTTTGTCCACAGCTGTACCTGCGGGGCGGCGCCATGTTTCACCGTCTTGGACTGCTCGCCGAGGAGACCGGGCTGTTCCACCGAGAAAGCGGAACACGTTCCACGGCAGCACATTCCACACATCGCCCTGTGTTTACAAGGACAACCTGCTCTTTTAGAAAGATGTTTTGGCTCTGAAAAGAGCCTTTGGGTTCACTGTCGCATCGTCGCTTTAACTGATCACTTCTTTTTAGGAGCCGCCTTCTTCGCTGCGGGTTTAGCTGCCTTGGTTACTCTCTTAGGTTTAGGCGCTGCCTTCACTTTCTTCGGGCTCTTCTTCACGACCTTTTTAGGCTTGGCAGCCGCTTTCTTCGGGCTCTTGGGCGCCTTCTTTACAGCTTTCGGTTTCTTCGCTTTCGTAGGAGTCTTCTTGGGTGTCGCTGCTTTCTTTGCCGAAACCTTTTTCGTTGTTTTCTTGACAACCACTTTCTTTGCCGCTGGTTTCTTTGGAGCTGCTTTCTTCTTGGCCGCCTTCTCCTTGGCTTCAGCTGCTTTTTTGTTGAGCTTGAAGGAGCCCGAGGCGCCGGTGCCCTTGGTCTGTAGCAGGGTCTCCTTGGTCACCAGGCTCTTGAGGGCTCTATTGACGTGGGAGTTGTTTTTCTCCACATCGTAGCCGCCGGCCTGCAGGATCTTCTTGAGCGCCGCCACAGACAGCCCGCTGCGCTCCTTGGAGGCAGACACAGCCTTGACGATGAGCTCCGACACGCTGGGACCCGATTTCTTGGGCTTTGCCGCGGTCTTCTTCTTGGGAGCTTTAGCCGGAGCAGGAGCGGCTGGTGCTGGATCAGTTTCTGCCATTTCTAATATTTCAACGCGGAGAAAACTCACACGTAATACTGAACTGTTCTGTGCGTCACAGAATGCGGTCAGAAAGGCGGAGAGCGGAACTTATCCGCGGGATGAGAACCGTGTAGACTCAACTGACCCGCAGGCAACAGATTCATTATGAAAACGTCCTGTCTTGTGTTTTCACGCTGCACAAAATATACAATTTGACAGTGAAATTGGAACAAATGTACACAAACAACCGGGGGTATCAAAACAGAAGGGTTGTGTTTACAATATAACGTATTCTTTAACCAGGACCTTTATTGCATTTTTAATTGAGGTGACCAAACCTGCAAAATCCTCCAGCGAAACCAAACTGCTCGCTCTGTACTTCGCTAGATTTTTTTGAATATAAGATGACAATTGTATCATTTAAAGTAACTGTATGATTGGTTTCACAAACGAGAAAGCTAGGCAAACACAACTTAAGTTTGAAGCGTGAAGTTTGTAAAACTGGACATTTAATCACCTTTATGTGCGGTGCGGTTAACACACTGCAGCCCGTTCTGCCGGATCATCCCCTTGTAATCGATTGGGAGAATTACTTTGTTGAATTGTATTTCTCTTCATCCCTGACCCACACTTGTTGCAACAATTTAAGTACCCTGGCATCAGCACGGCATTCTCTGAGTAGTTTAAATATTTCATTAGTAGTGTACTTCATAGGCAATGCCACCTCTTCCTCCTGGTGAGGAAAACAAAGGTTATTTTTTCCACTGTGTGTTTGCCTCTGCAGAAATACAACTGCAATACGCAGGGAAATACATAACCATTATGTTGGAAAACAATGTGTAAAAACTTATTTGGAATCAGGTTAAAGGACATTTCCATAAATACATTCACATTCGCGTTGTTAATCAGCAACACTATGCAGGGAATGCGAGTCAGCAGTTTGGTGGTTAACACGCGCTCACAGACACGGCTCAGTGGTGGGCGGGTCTAATGTGTGCGCGCTCTTCTTGGCTGGCTTCTTTTTCAATCAGGTCCGGTCTGCGTGTATGTAGCAGAGCCTCAGCCCTCGTTTCAAGTATTGTGTTATTTTTGTAATACGCATCTACAATATGTCTGGAAGAGGCAAAGGTGGTAAAGGACTCGGGAAAGGAGGTGCCAAGCGGCATCGCAAAGTGCTCCGTGATAACATCCAGGGCATCACCAAGCCCGCTATCCGCCGCCTGGCTCGCCGCGGAGGAGTGAAGCGAATCTCCGGGCTGATCTATGAAGAGACCCGCGGGGTGTTGAAGGTTTTCCTGGAGAATGTGATCCGGGATGCCGTCACCTACACTGAGCACGCCAAGAGAAAGACCGTCACCGCTATGGATGTGGTGTACGCTCTGAAGCGCCAGGGTCGCACTCTGTACGGATTCGGAGGTTAAACATTTGGACACAAGGACACGACCACAAAGGCTCTTTTAAGAGCCGCCCACCTTTTCATTTAAAGAGTTTAATTCTAAAACAAGCTCAATTTAGTACAACGCTAAGATCTTCAAAAGAATAAATCACATTTTTCAGAATGTTTTATATTGTTATCTCCAAGTGTTTTCTTTGTTTTAAAATGGCTATTTAGACCTATTTCACGCTGTGTAACGAGAGTATTTTAGGCTTAAAAGTTAAGTGTTGGATTTTTAACTACACAAATCCAGAAAAAAATAAAATTAAAATAAGCATTTCAGTGAATAAATCAATAAAATCAATTAATTGAATGGAATTGTATTTTAAAAGTGAACATTTTCAGTAATAATGAGAAAATACGAGCTCGGTTTTATCCGATTGCTTGCAGAATTAAAGTCAGATAAGATAAAAAAAAGTCTTATCTAATTTTATTTTCAGTACATTTTGTAATCAGTATAATAAATTAAAAGCAGCAAATCCTGATTCAGCTTTGACCTCCACGGTGTCGTCTTAATGAGCACAAAAAGTGACTTGGGTTTGATTATATTTCTATATTTAAGACGCATCGGGTGTGGATTTCAATACTGCTGTATACTGAGTTCTTCATGTATTTAATAAATGAAAAACAAAAGACCTAAACTAACCGCTCAAGAAAAAAGGCGCCGAATTCAAACCTGAACTCGAGAGAAAGAGAGATCTCAGCTCGCGGCAAAGTCACCACCCCCTCTGTTGCGTATCCAGTGAACAACCAATCACATCGAAGTACTCAGTCACCCGGGAGCGTTGCTAGGTTACCAGGTCAACATTCTCACTCTAAATGGTTTTTTAGTAGTAATTTGCATACAGACTCTATAAATACTGGGGCTCTGGGGCTGGTTACTCATTCATCTTTGAAAAAGCATCAGAGAAGGAAAATGCCAGAACCGAAAGCTGCACCCGCGCCGAAGAAAGGCTCCAAGAAGGCTGTTGCCAAGACCCAGCCTAAGGGAGGGAAGAAGCGCAGAAAGACCAGGAAGGAGAGTTACGCGATCTACGTGTACAAAGTGCTGAAGCAGGTCCACCCCGACACCGGCATCTCTTCCAAGGCGATGGGCATCATGAACTCGTTCGTCAACGACATTTTCGAGCGTATCGCCGGCGAGTCGTCCCGCCTGGCTCACTACAACAAGCGCTCCACCATCACTTCCCGGGAGATCCAGACAGCCGTGCGCATCCTGCTGCCGGGAGAGCTGGCCAAGCACGCCGTGTCTGAGGGCACCAAGGCCGTCACCAAGTACACCAGCTCCAAGTAAACCGAGACCGTCCCTGCTCCGTCTTTACAACACAAAGGCTCTTCTGAGAGCCACCCAAATACCGCAAAAAGAGTACAATTCTCATTTCAGTTCTCTGCACATTTTTAAATGGAAATGTTTAAGGTAAGGAGACTTACGTATTTATTTGGGAATACATTTAGTTTTAGTTTCATAAACTTAAATGTTTATCCGGTTTTATGAATTTTATTTTTCTTGTAAAAATCGATTCGAATCTGTTTAATTTCGACGGAAAAAATTGAATATGGATTGTTTCGACAAAACTGCGAATATTACAAGAAACATTACATTTGAGTTAAAATAAGCGTTCTTAGTTATTGAACAATATGCTTTTGTTGGTATCTCATTTATTTCATGTATATCGTTGCCTCCACTGGGATGCATTCTGTTGTACTTTGCAATTCAAAGGTTTGGTTGTGCATTGTTCTAAATCGAGAGTAGAACTGAGGCCAGTTTGAATTTCAGTGTTTACATTCATATATTATGTTTGTTTTTTTATTAATCCAGTGAAATGCACTGCCCAACTCTCAGTGTGTTCATAAACCTTGATTTAAAAAAATAAAAAAATAACTGCTTGATAATGTTAGTTGTCCAGTTTGTTTACATGCTCTCCATTTGCAAGCAGCAGCGCTTGCTGGAGCATCTTGAGAAACGCAGCCGTCTGTTTAAGTGAGATAGAGAGATCTCAATGACACGACACGTGATCTTCGTTCTGTTTGCACCAAGATCACCTCGAACAACGAAATGGACCTGGATCAATATGGAGATCGAGAGATTCGCCTGTAACAGAACTCCCATAGGCTATACTGCAGAACTTGTCTATTGCCATTGTGCTTTTTCTTTCTCCACTAGATGGCACTCTTCTTTCATTTGTAACGTCTTTATCTTTGGTTCATTAATAAAGAAACGGATGCCACTCTTCCTTGTAAGTGGGGATAAGCACAGGTTATTTTCAAATGTAATGTTTTTATTTAAGCTCATCTAGTCCTGCGTAGTGCAAATCACATTACTATATTTTTTAATCAGTCAAGGCCTATTTAAAGTGTTCTTAAATTGTTTTAACATTAGCATTGATCAATTTGAAATTTGCTTATTGTTTTAAACAACTGAACAATTGTAGGCTTGATGGTTTCTTTTTTCTGCGTTTCTCCCAGTATGAGATACGCACTCAAAATGTGTCCCCTTCCTTCAACAACCCCCGACTGAAGATTGGAGTGATCATCACTAGCAGCGAGCAGGTACCCAAAAACAACACTCATTGTCAGCTCGGTGCTGAGAGGAAAACACTCCCACTCCTCCTGGTGGATACCGAGACCAATCCCTTCAAAACATGTTTCACTCTAGAAATGATCCTTACAAATATAGTCTTAGCCTTTATTAGCAGACGTCGCCCCCAATTGGCAAGCTCTACTTCATATGATACAATGACTGGGCAACGAGGTGTTACATTAACAATACAAACTAACTTGAGACAGCCAAGCCGTTAAAGCATACCTTAAGTTTGTCGTGTGATACAAAAGCAAGTTTTTGGCATTTTTGCATTGCCTGCCTCGTCAAACATGCTCGAGCCACAGCACACAGCGCTGCTGCATCGGGACACAGAGGTGGATTTTAAAGCGACTGAATCAACGAGCTGAGACTACTCTTTGAAGAAATTGAAAACATACCTCTAGTCGAAATATTTGCTATTTAGTTATTATTATTTTTTTTTTTTAAGTTGCAATTGGCAGACTACATTGCCAAAGACAATCTGACTTGCTCGTATCAAGCTGCGATGAAGCCTATGAGAATCTCTGGCACCATTAAAGGGGAATTAGCTCAAATGGTAGAGCGCTCGCTTTGCATGCGAGAGGTAACGGGATCGATGCCTGCATTCTCCAGATAGTTTTAACGTATCTGCGTATTTAGTCCCAACGCATTATGGAGATATATACAAAGTGTGACAATTCTTTGTAACAGAGACGCCCGCCCTACATGTGTATTTAAAAACAGTCTCCTAATCTGTAATATTCCCCCGACTGAAAACTGCAGTGCGCCCTCCATCGTATGCCTTCAGAGAAGCACAAACGGAGATTTTTTAATATATTTTTTTAGCAATGGAAGAGTTTATGTTATTTGGGAATAAATATAAATGGCTTGAAGTTTGCTTGCATTGGTTTGCATACATGTAATTGTGATTACACCCAGAGACGGTGTTTTTTTTCATTTTCTTAATCCCATTAGAAGATGGCACTGTAATATGTTATTATTTCCTCCAATTACACTGAAGAAAAAAATGTGTTCTGTTTTTTAGTTCAAAATAATACAAAACAAAAATATTCTTGCTGTTTGCCGAAACCCGGGATCGAACTAGAGACCTTTAGATCTTCAGTCTAACGCTCTCCCAGCTGAGCTATTTCGGCTTGACAAGCCTCTGTTTTCGAGATAACATTCTTTTTTTAGTACAGTTGTACTATAATTAAACAGATTTCTAAACAATCCGATAGTAACATATATAATCTCAAAGCGCTATAATTTATTTCAGCTCTAATGAAAGACAAGTATCCTTGCGCATTATATCATCGTTGATTGCGAAATGTAATATTAATTAATTGCCTTCAGTTAATATTTTAGAAAAACTAATTTGCTTACAGAAGAAAAACTAGCAGAGGATGGTTTCGATCCATCGACCTCTGGGTTATGGGCCCAGCACGCTTCCGCTGCGCCACTCTGCTACAGCTGCCTCATGACTGAATTACCAAGCAGCAGAAAAAACTGAACTCATCGTTTTAACCAGCCACACGGCAGTGGCCGGGGCGAACCATGGAAACGTCGCAAATCAGAGATGATCCGTTTTCTTTTCTCCCAAATAAGGTATGCAAAGTATGCAACTTTTCTGCCCACTTTGATCACAGGCAGTTTTATCGCCCAGTTTCGGCTGCCAATTCCAATATTCTGTCTCTCTAAAGCATCTTAAATCGTGGAAAGCGCTCTTTGTTTAAAATTACACTGAAGACTTATTTTGTTCTTCCATGCTTACAAATAGACATTTTGTTGTTTTTAAGTAGATTTTGTGAAGCGCATATGGGGCGCTATAGAAAATATATATGATTAATTAATTAATTAATTAATTGATTGATTGATTGATTGATTGATTGATTGCTCTTATTGTATGACTTGTATTGTAACACTTGAATGTATTTGTATTTGCTTGCGATTGTAAGTCGCCCTGGATAAGGGCGTCTGCTAAGAAATAAATAATAATAATAATAATAATTAATTGATTGATTAACTGATTGAATGTTATCCTGCGTTCGGTCTGGCAGGTTTAATTCTTCAAAAGACAACGCCGAAGGGTCTGATAAATGACATTGTAATTATTTGAGATGATGCATGTAGACAATAATGTAAAAATGGTTGTTTTCGAATTTGTATCATTTAATTTCATTTTTCTTTTTAAATGTAGAGCTGTTTTATAGTTATTAATGTATTATTATTAGGCTTGTAGTATTAATATTATTCATAATGTTCATTATTAACGTCGGTATTGTCGGTATTAAACACAGCCAGATATGAGGTTCAGTCCAAACAGCGCCGAACTCAGCGAGGTCCAGCAGGGGACAGTAACTTCACACGGGGCCATTTCATCAACCATCACCTCAGAAACACAAACAAGCAAATCATTATTATTCTCCATTTTTAAAAGTCGCTCAGCGCTCTCCTGTAGCAGAGCGTTAAGTCATTTAAATTCAGCTCCGTGTGCTTTCTGAGCGGCTCACTTACTTAACGCGCCTGAACGCATCACATTGAACACAGCGCTGAAAGAGCCAACATGGCGAACTCTGGCATCCAGTTTCATAACCGCCTCGACAGGGAGGCCAGCCAATCAGACTCACATGCTGGGGATGGAGTGTTTCTACAGCCAATCAGGCTCACATGCTGGGGATAGAGTGTTTATACAGCCAATTAATACGCGATGGTTCCAACCAGACCCGCCTTCTGCTGGTGACGCTTTCATTACAGATCAGGAAATAGAGAGGTTTGTTTTGTTTATGTGTGGAGAGGTGGTTGCAGTCAGTGATGATTTTACAACACGCTGTCTCCTGCTGTTTAAAATATTTAGGCTGGGATGAAATGTTTTCTAATAATTAGTGATTTTTGTGTTTGTTTATTACCTGCACGGAGTTCCGTGTAAAGGAAAGCATCCCTTTTCTGTGTTGAATTTCACACACAGAGCGGAGCGCGTCAGTCGCAGCTACAGACAAGTCGAGCTTTTCAATGAGATGATTTACTGAGAAACAAACGCGTTGAAGCTCCAGCAGAGCTCTGCGCGATTCTGAAAGACCAAAGTAAAGTTACTCCTTGCAAAGACTGTTGTTTGTGTTCTTTCTTTATCACACCAGAAGAAGTGATGAATATATTTGAATGGGAAGGCTACAGTACAAAATAAATATTAATAAATAAAAACCGCGGTGTTTCTGATTGAAAAGAGGATTCTGCTAGACCAGTCTGAAACTCAAACCAGTGAAGATGGACGCGTCAGTGTGTCCGTGTCGCTCTTTCAAGACGAGCTCGCCTCTACCATCGAGCACGCAGTGAAAGCGGCTCTACACACCGTCTTGTGCGCGATTACTAAAGCTGTCGGCAGCAAATTCACTGAATTCAGAGTGGAAATGGAAAAAAAAGGAGAAAGAGAATGAAAGTGAAGCTGAGATTGGAAATATCAGAGACCGAGCTGAAAGCTGTGCGAGCGTGTATAAACGCTACAGATGCAGACACTAAACAACCTTTAATATTTCAAGGTAAGATTGATTTTATTGTGTGGTATTGCTTGGTCAATCCAGCACCTTAAACCACCTTCTATTGGAAAGATCTTGGTTAGAATTTCTCTTCGGACACGTTTTAAAGTGTTTGATTATTATAAGCATTGTTAATAACACAGTTCTGTCCTGATATTGGCTATAAGGAATCTAATCAAGACATTGTATTATTTTATATATTTAAATAGGTAGTCTAGAAATTAATAAAGTACTAGATTGGTAAATCTTAACCAGTCTAATTTAAAAGCCTTCAATGGTATCCTTCTGGTAAAGTGATATTTTGTATAGTCCCACTGAGACAGTCACAGACCATATTGCAGAGGGTTAGAATAATGATTTGTGATCTAATATCAACATACAGGCAGCAGCACATCGGGTTTCAGTGTTTGATTGAACTGTTTGACTGCGAATCTATTGTTAGATAAATGGTTTCATTGTATTCCGCTCCAGTGCTGTTGAGTTTGTCTTTGGTACAGTCGCGGCTCATTCGCTGCTCGTTCTTTTGCTTTAGTCCTGTTTCCTTCTTGTTCCACACACACACATTTACACGATCTTTCCAGACCTCACTGTGTGAATAAAGGGGGCGGCAGCAGCACCCTGCCTGCACCAATCCGCTGTAAGATTTTGGACCCGAGTGGTTCCACAAGTTCAATTAAGGGGTGAAGTTGGAGGAAGTAAATACAACACAGTAAGGTGTCAACTGAATTGTATCATTTTATTGAGTCTCTAGATTGAGTCTCTAAATAAAGTACTTTGTTCAGCTGATGGTAAACAGAATTAGGAAACGGTCGCTCATATTGCTTATAAACATTTACTAATGCAGGTTATTATTTAAGAGCAGAGCTGAGTTTGCACAGGATACATACAATAGGGAGAGACACACCATTACAAATGTATTTTAATACTACAAGGGATGTTATTAGATTTATATCTACAGGTCACCGGACATTGCACAAGTAAGCTTCCAGTGTTGTTGCTAATGATTATTACACAGGTGGAGTTTGTACAGAAAACATATGGCTGCACTTGAAAAAGTTTGAGTTGTGTAAATCACGTGTTTAAATGAAACTGCTTTGAGAATAAGCAGGCTATCCTGCTGCAGTTGCTTGTCTGCTCATTGTATTTGACACATTGAAACTTGTATTCTGCGTTGACCGTTTCCTTCAAAACCGTTCTCACAATACAGTATCAGGTAACAAAAAGACATTCCTCAGACACTTTGCTAAGACTGCAAGTCTCCTGGCTTGGTTTCTAAGCATGTTTGCAGTAGAGAAATGGATGTTTGCATTAGAACAATGCAAAGGCAGAACGGCGGTCATGATGGTGATTGACAGGGAGGTAGAAGTGGATGCAATGCTCCAGTGTGAGGCTACAGGAGGTGAGAAAGACCAGCAGCACTGAGGCTTGTACAGGACGTAGAATAAAAAGATGTTCATATGAAAATGCCTTTTCCTTCACTTTGTTCATAGGAACACAAACACAGCGTTAACCGATAATTGCAATGTAGAATAACAGGAATGGTATCAATGCCATCATGTACCTAAACCACCAAACTATCATACCGGCTCACCCCTATACGAAATAACTGAGGAACAGTAACTTTAAATGCATGCTGCACATTATTGAACACAGCAGTTTGGAGGGTTTATTTTGATACAATCAAAGCAACTAACAAACCTAGCTAGTAAGTAAGAAACCTAGCTAGTATCTAATTGTATACAATTTTGTTTCCCACAGATCCCATAGAGAGCCACACTATCCCTGAATCTGAAGCACAGGAAGGGCTAAAGATAGAAGCAGTTTACACACAAGAGGAGTCCTTTGAGCAGGAGTGCTGTGCAAGTCTAATGCAGGTTATAGAGCTGGCATGTGTTAAAGATGAAGAGGTCCCTGAACAGGAATGTGTTCCTATTAAAGAGAAATTCATAGAGCAGGAATGTGTCCCCATCGCAGAGGAACTTCCTCATGAAAATCATGTCTGTACACTTCAGGAGAACAAGAAGCTGGGATCCAACCTGTGTGATGACTCTCCATCTGAATGTGAACTGGGATTCAGAGGTAATCCTACAAAACAAGCAGCATTGAGCTGCCTATTCATCCTGCAGAACCTGGTACTGAACACCAGCAGTGTGCTTGAGATTCATATTTTAACCAAGGGGAGCTGCCAAACCACTATGTCAACAAGGACATCACTGTGCTTGCTCCTGAGGCACCTGCTAGATGTGCAGCCGCTGCCACGCCTCTTTAGAATGCTGTTAGATCAGCGTTGTCCAATCACGCTCCTGGAGGCCATTCCTCTCCACATTGAACAGGTTCAGTTATATAAAGTGCTACTCCTGTGTCTGGATGGACACCCCTGTGTTAGATCTTTGCCTTTCCCCATTCCTGGTAGACTGTTTGCAGTTGTGCTGCTCCCACAGCTTTACAGAGCTGCAGGGTTCACATGTCCCATCACTGGGTGATGCCAAATCCAGTCGGGTTGCTCAGCGTCACCAGAAGAAACATTTCAGTAGAGAGTTTCTGTGGAGAATGTATGCAGCAGGATCGCCAAAATTAGAGTCTTATTTTATTTCATTTTTAAAAGCTCATCTCACGGCAACTATCCCGAGGACTGTAATGTTTGCTCGCAACGCCACATTTCACTTTTGTGTGTCTCACAGTAAGCATTGCTGTGTTATTATTGTCACAGTACAGTAAGTATGTGTGTGGAGGTGTTCTGTACAGCAGACCAGCGAATCAGTTTCAGCTGGGAGGGGATTCTGGGAATCGTGGTTTTACTGGATCTTTGCTCTACAGATATTTTACACAACAACATTTGATTAAAAAAAAATGAGTTGTGGAAAAACCAAACCACTCCAGCCCTACATAGTTCTGCATGTCGTTTGTCTTCAATACAGCTAGAATAAAAAGACAAGGTGCAGTGCGTGGGATTGCAAATGGAATTTCTATATGAATTATTAATTATCGGAAAAAAAATTAAATATTAGATAAATTGCAGTACTATCAAAATGCAGGTACTATCCACCTCATCTCAAGCAACCAATCACTGAACTGCTCATTCACTTGTGTTCAGAACAGTGCATGTGGGAGAATGCTGTACAATAACCTTTGTCTCTCTTCTCTTTCTTTCTTTAGCTTCTAAAGTAGATGAAGGAGAACACGACTCCACTCTATCACCCCAGTGCAAAAACTCTTCTAGAGGCAAACCACAGTGCAAGAAACACAGAGAAACGACACCCCAAGAAGAAAATGTGAAGACATTGAGAACTCACTCAGTTACAATCCCTTCTTTACAAGACAGACACCCACTTACTGTGGAGAGTACAGAGATGGCACATTCTGTATGTTATAATAATATTGAATCCCAGGGCAACTTGAAGACCTTGCCTCATTCTATTGAAGGTGGGAAGAGTTCCTGTCAATTAGACGCTCCTGAAACTCACAAGGGAAATCCCACAGGAGGGACTACGTTTTCTTGGGCTGATTGTGGGAAGAGTTTCAATCATATATCACTGCTTAAAAGACACCAGCGCGTTCACACAGGAGAGAAACCTTCCCACATACAGACCAGTGATAAGAGTTTCACACAGTTAGGAAATCTTCATTCACACCAGCACATTCACATAAGAGAGAAACCTTATCACTGTTCTGTTTGTGGGAGGAGATTCAGTGACTTAGGATCCCTTAAAAGGCACCAGCGCATTAACACAGGAGAGAAACCTTATCATTGTGCTGTTTGTGGGAAGAGATTCAACCAGTTAGGACATCTTAAAAGACACCATAACATTCACATAGGTGTGTAATCCTATCCCTGCACTTAGTGTGAAGAAGTGAAGTCAGTTGCAGACTTACAGGACTAGAGAACATTCTCAGAAATGCAGACACTTGGGGACAACTAAACAACAGGAGTGCATTTGACTAAACACAGAAATATTAACTGAAAACAGAAGTGGCTTGATAAATCTGGTCACCCTTAATCACAATTTGTTCAGATCAAAAACTCACCAAAATCTGTGTTCATCATGTTGTTGAGCATTCTGATTGTGTTACATCACATTAGTAATATATTAAATAGATTGTTATTATGAGTGCAAGTTTCTCTTTTTCCTCCTGCACTGCTCAGCCTCTTGCAGTGTGTTGTGTGGAATCTTCCCTGATACCATGGTGAATCTGCGGTACCTCAAGACGCAGCACAGTATACCACAGTTATCATGCGGGCAGCTTGAAGTGGAAAATCAACACTGTTTCCAGCAGGGTGCGCCAGAGAGCTTTTAGCACGTTAATGGGCTGCATACCATTGCTTCTTAACAAGGTGATTTCTGCTCCTGATGTGTTGAATACTCCCCTCTCTCTCTAGTACTGGTCACTCTGCTGTGCTTGAAAGAGTGACTACAGTTAACTTCAACTTTTTAAAACCTTTAGTATCCTCTAGTCTTTTTTTTTGTTCCAGACTGAATTGATTTAGTTCCCTCAACTGTTCTCTCAACATATTTAGGGTTGGTTGAGTGTACAAGGAAAACAACTGACTCTGGAGAGGAGTTACCAATCAATGCCAGCACACTGGAGATCCAGAATTCAGAACACAGAACCAGGGAGGACATTCGGCCCATCAGTGCAGCAGCTGATTGATCTCAAACCTGTTAAGTCGGGTCTTAAAGGATACCAGCCCTAACAACATGACTTGGTAACCCATTCCATCCCCTCACCACACTCTGTGAGAAGGTGTCTCCTACCCTCTGTCCTATGGCTATCCACACTTAATTTCCAACAGTGCCCTCTGACCCTGGTGTCAGTGCTATGCTTGAGGTATTAGTTTGCGTTAACTTTGTCAACACCTTTCAAGTTTTTAAAGACTTCAGTCAAGTCCGCCTAATTGTTCTGTGTTCAAGCTAAACAAATTCAGTACCCTCTTCACAGCTTGTTCCTTTAAGCCCCGGGATTAGTCTTCACCTTTATGATTGCTTCCCCGTTGCTGGTAGAAATAAGTCTATCACAACACCAAGGTCTTTCTCTCACACACACTGTGTATTTCAATCCTACTTTTTTCCTACTAAAAAGAGACTTGGTAATACATTTGTGAAATGTTTCAATAAGAAACATGCACTCCACACCGTACAGCAGCTGACTGATTTGCTAATGAAAAGAAGCAGCTCAACCACAACACCTGGTATAATGAACATGTTTGTGAGCCAGGTGTTTGCAGTGCTGTACTGTAGATATGAAATTCCAGAGAATGCTTCATTTTGCATGACTGATAACTAATCAATCTATTGCCTTAAATACTGTATATGGGGCCACCTGTCTGCACCTGCTGACCCCAGCACTGATCCTGCACTGTGTTAAGAGAACAATGGAGATCAGTGACACTGTGTCAATAGATTTGGATCATAGGGTATAGAGGAAATAGTTTTCAGGTGAAGTATGGAAATTTGGAAGAGGAGGGCATCACACAGTATCACAGTGTAGAGAAAGAAAGGGTCCTTGATGAGGGTTTAGTGGTGAAGGAGTGCATTTGCCTGGGAGAGGGTATAAAACAGAGCAGGGTGGAGGGACCAGAGCAGCTGAAGAGTGGAAAAGCAGCATCAGCACCTTGTCAAGATGAAAGCCTGGACTACAAGAGCCATTCTCCTCTCGGTCCTGACAGCATTGCTTCTGTCAGGGGCTGGTAAGACTGCCTTTCTCCTGAGTAACATGGGGAGGGAGGGAGGGAGGGATTGCATTGATATTCTCAACACAGAGGTTTGTCTACTTGTCTTGGGGATTGATTTGATGAGCCTGTACTCCACTAGAATAAGACACAACATTTAGAGAACTTGAAAACTCCCATGTGTTGCATCAACCACCTCCCACCATAGGGACAAATCAAGGTTTGCATTTGAAATTTCCCTTCGAGTCGATCTTGCCTCCTGCTCATCTCTTCAATAAACCATTGCAGGGTGTGTATAAAATACACTGAGATTTTAAAATGGTCATCAGTTTGATTTACCTTTTTCACAAAATATACATATCCTTGAAACATATAGACCTGCTCTTAATATTCAAACCACTTTTTATACAGCAGATTTAATATAATTTATTTAAGAGATATTAAAAATGCAAACTGTTTACTTATATGTTTACCGCAAGTTGATTTATTACAATTCCATTCCTTATATAATATGTTGCACTTAAAGTGGTTTATTTATATAATATTAATTCAAGTAGTCTACACTGTTGCAGTTATTAACAAAAGTGCAGAATTTTATGACCATAATTACATTTTTTCAAAACAGATACAAAAATCTTAATAAAATCCCAGTTTTGCTAATCGTCCGTTTGCATTCTCCATTCCATGCTGTCATTCCTTTCATAGCACTGGATACAACACAGGACTGCTCTCATTAAAAATGTAACCACAGCCTGTGTTTACAGATCTCAGCAACACTTTGGAAGACTCAGAGGAACAGGAAGGAGCACTGGAGAACAAGAGAGCGCTGGGTAAGGAAAGAAAGAAAGAAAGAAAGAAAGAAAGAAAGAGAGAAAGAAAGAGAATGAAAGAAAGAAAGAAAGAAAGAGAGAAAGAAAGAGAATGAAAGAAAGAAAGAAAGAAAGAGAAAGTTTCTTATTTGCAGGATTTAAGTTAAGCAATGACAAAAAAGCACAGTCCACATAATTTGTTTAGAAACTCAACTAATCATCGCTAATCATGCATAACATCAAGGGCTACTGTATATCCAGAAATCTCATGGTTAAACCTCACAGCTCTGCATTGCAATGTAATGGGGAACTCTCTGCCTCCCTGTGCTGAGTGTCCTATGAAGTTGTGCTCTGCAGTCGAGGGACTCCTTCATTGCTTCATGAAGCTCTCTTCTCCCTGTTCCAGAGGCAGAGGATTCAGGCAACAGTGATGCTGAGCTGGACAGTGATGGACTCAAAGGAGAGCGGGAGTTGGGTGAGTCCTTTGAAAAGCACGTCTGGGTAGTGTGTGGGTACAACGTTAAACCTTCAAGAGGAACACATTGTGAATTACAGATGATAGACTTAAGGCCAAACCCCAGTGAATCTGAGCACATTTAGCTGCTGTTTCTCTACTGGCACTAACACAAAGTGCCCAGATCTGTTTCCTAATGTACGTCGAACTGTATAAACCTATTTCTGTTTTACCTGATAGGAGACAATATGATGGAGAAAAGAGCTGACAGTGAGTACAGACGGCCTATAGCTTCTTCTGTTGAGTGTGTTTCTGTCTGTCTGTCTGCCTGTCTGTCTGTCTGTCTGTCTGTTACACTGATGCGGAAGAGGAAAACACAAAGCTTGAGGGATATACACTTTGAAAATATTTCACCTGTTTGCATTTAACATGTGCATTTAAATGTGTTGATGCAGCACCTTTAATAAGACGTATTGTATTAATTGATCACCTTAAATGTCAGTAAGAAGGATCGCCCAACTGAGATATAATAACTTGACTAAAAGGTTGTCCTGTTCCCTTACCTTTTTATCAATCAATACTTATTTTATATAGCGCCTTTCATAGTTGACCACAGTTGTTTTGCGCATAAGTCTGTGTGCTTCTTTTCATATGTAATGCAGACTGAAATATCTTTCTGTTAGTAAGTGCCATCACCATCTAGTGCATAGCAGTGAACTGAAAGCAGAAGGAAGCGTGATCCAGTCACTGGCTCTTCTATAAAGACACTTTGACTGATCCAGCCTACATTCTGTACATATATCTAAGACAGGTAACTAGAACTGAAGAGCAGCTCCTGAACTCAGGGGAAAACATCGTAACACACACTCTAACTGTTCAGCAATCTTCTTTAATGTACATTGAAATCCTAATCCAAATTTGGAGAGTTCCTCAACATGGTCTGTGTTTAAATAGAAGGGATGCAACCTGCTGTTTGTTTAATGATCTTTACGTGCTTTCTGTCTCCTGAAGTGGATTCTGAAGTGGTCCTGACACAGTCCATGGTAGTGAAGAAGGATGCCCTGTCCAAAAGATACTACAGAAGTAAGTGTGTGTCTCTCTGGAGCTGGCTCCTGGTTTGGGTGAACTGCATGGATTGTAGACTGAAGGTCAATTGATTGAAGACATTGAGAAACACTTCAGTATTACAACATATTCTACCATGGAGTGGTTTCATAGTTCTGGACAGACTGGAGGAAACACTTTGAAATGAGCCCCTTGGTGTCTTCATTAAGCTTGTAACAGCTATCAGAATCAACTGATATTCTCAGAGGAACAGAAAACATTCCAGTAAATGGAACACAAACATGAATATAAAGTGAACTATTAAATCCAATAACCACTGTTTCTGTTTTTCTTTTTCTTTCGAACAGCTTACTGTTGTAAGTATTTTATTTTATTATGGAACATTAATATATAGAAATGAATTGTATATATATTTTAAATTGTATTTAATGGTGTGTGTTTATTTCATTTTCAGATTATAGCATCTGTGCTCGTGGTAAGTGTGAATCAGATATTTTAATAAAAATGTGACTGTACAGTACAATACAATACACATGTACTGTGCGCATCACAAGAAATGAATACATGTTAACAATGGGGCCTCCTACAGCTGATGTTGAGAATATGGAATGGGGTATTATTGTATAATAGTGTGAATGAGCTGCTCTTAATAAGAATGCCATCTTCATTTAATACATACTCACATAGTGAGGTGTTCTGTATCCTGTGGGAGGGGATATAAAGAAGGAGCCCTGGCTTTGGATTTTGTCAATAATAGAAATGTACAAATAGAGAGACACTCCTTTGAAATATATAGCTCTCTAATACACTACTGAGGCCCTATTCTTGTATAAAGCAGCCACTGCAGTGACTTCAAATGGACTGAACTCAATATGTCACTTTTATCTTTCACAGTAAGGTACAGATGCTACTATGGTAAGTAAATGGATTCTACTTTATTTGATGCAGCAATCAGTGGGATTTATTTATGATTTTCAATCAGGGCATGAATTGTTTATCAGTGTAGCTTTGCTGAGAGGCTTCAGTGACACAGTGGCTAGAGTGCAGAGGTGCAGTGTGGAAGGTAGTGGGTTTGAGCAGTTCAATGACTAGAGTGCAGAGGTGCAGTGTGGAAGGTAGTGGGTTTGAGCAGTTCAATGACTAGAGTGCAGAGCTGCAGTGTGGAAGGTAGTGGGTATGAGCAGTTCAATGACTAGAGTGCAGAGCTGCAGTGTGGAAGGTAGTGGGTTTGAGCAGTTCAATGACTAGAGTGCTGGGCTGCAGTGTGGTTTAGTTGTTTTGACTAGCTCAGTGGTTAGTGCTGGGCTGTAGTATAGGAGTTAATGGGTTTGATAGCTCAGTGTTTAGAGAAAGTGGTGCCCTGCAGAGTGGAAGGCAATGTGCATGCTTGTGGATCTGAGTATTACTTTTTTATTCATTGGTCTTTTAGCAGTCGCTTTTCTCCAAAGTGCCTTCGAGACTAGGGGGTGTACTATGCATCAACAACTGCTGCTGCAGTCACTTACAATAGGACTCCAGTTTTACGTTTTGACTTGCTCAGGGTCACACACAGTGAGTGAGTGGCTGAGCCGGGATGTGAACCTCCTGGTATCAAGCCCTTTTCTTTAACCACTGGGCCACTGTCCCTGAGTAGCTCAGGGGGTTGAGTTCTGGGCTACAGTGTGGAAGGCAGTGGGTTTAAGAAGCTCTGTGTTAAAAATAGACTGTTCCTAATTTTCTTTTCTTTTTTTGTGTAGCTCATCACTATCACTACTATTTCTACTACCGTCATGGGTACCGCTGCGCTCGCCGTGAGTATGCCTTATTATTTCTGTATACATTGGTTGAGGGATATATTAGAACAATTTGAAATAGAAAAACAAGTGTCATTCCATATCAGTTTAGAACATGAGGTCAACCAGGTCAAATATGGATGGAACTCCAAGAGAGACACAGAATTGTTGGAATAAGTTTTATAACAGATGCCATCCATCATAGTCCTTCAACTGGAAATATCAAGATGGGTTTATGATTCATCTTTCAACTGCATTGTCTCCAACTATTGATCGATTGAGCTCATTCATAACTTATTGGAAAGAGGAAAGTCTAACCTGTCTCCTGCAATCAAGAAATGTATACTTAAACTTATTACATGTGTGTGATCTCATGCTGGAGTAACCAACTCCACAAATAATCCCAGGAGATCTGTTGAATGGGATTGCTGCTGTTTTATGGTGTGTGTACAGTAGTTCTCTGTGGGAGGTCATTATGTCACTGACCTCAATCTCCTGTGGAACTTTTGTCATTTTAGTGAAACAAAGTATAAAAGCAGGGGTCAAAACAGAGGAGCTTTGATCTAGGATTGCTCTGAATAAAACCTCAGAAACATGTTTGGCATTTGAACTAATATAGAGGGTTTCTGTGTCTTTTATTGATAGGATTGTATTGAGAGGTTGTGGTGGCTCCACAGTTTAGCAGTTGATTCCATACCCTTTGGGATTGTAAAATTGCATGCTGAATTACACAAAGCTTTACTCAAATTTGTAATTTAAAGGAGTGCAATACAAAGAGTGTGGAGGATGCTATCTACACATGGGAGGGAGTTCAATTCTGCAGCTCAGAGTGACACTGATTGTCTATATTATTAGACAATACTGACCATTACCACCCCACAGTCTCATTACCTAGCTGTGCAATGTTCTGTAGGGTATGGATCAGAACAATAGCTTTTCTGCCCAGGTTGCTGATAATGTCTTCAATTGGTTTCAGACTGGCGTACCTACCGCTGCAGGCGATGCCAGCACTACTGAGAAGCAGCAGCGCCCAGGGATCACAGTGCTGGAGTTTACCTGACAGCAGACCTGCAAGCAAAGCTTAAACACACCAGCAACCTTCTTTTGTAGCATTGCTGTAACCTTTCTGTTCTGGTCCCTCTCCCCACACACAGCTACAGCACCCATACTTATTTCTATCAGGCCATTCCCAGTTTGTTTAAAACAGCTGCTCCCTGTTGTGCATTTGGTCAATCTCTTCAAGGATATATAATAGAGAAAACATTGCTTTTCTATTGGGTGATTCCCTACCTCTCATGAAGCAGGTCTTTACATTGTATGGAAAGGTGTCCTTATTTAACATGTAGTCTCAGATTCTCAGTGAGATCACATGCTCACACATGTTTGAATAGAAACACAGCTGCACATGGGCACATATACAAAGCGTTACTTGGAGAGCGTGCTTGATTGATTTGCTCCAGCTCATAATCACTGCACCGAGTCAGGTTTGACCAGTAGACTCATTTCTTCTCCCAGCTCCTCACAGCCACCCTGTGATGTCACAAGTGTCCCGTGACAGGCCTTGTTCACAGACTGACAAAAACATTGTGTTTATATAGAGATTTTCTTCATCTCTCACTTATTTTAAAATCTCTTTATTTGCATTCATGACAACAAATGATCAAACTGTTGACCAGTATAAATGCTGTCCTGCCAAAACTACAGTATCTGCTGTTACATGAAACTGGGTAAAAGCCTCTCTCTTTCTGTAAAGCTTTTTCAACAATAAAACTATTAGCATCAATGTCTCCTTTTGGACTGTTTTATTTCACATTAATATAGATTAGGACTAGCAGAGGACCTAATACTGATCCCTGTGGTACACCACTGGTTACCTCGCTCCATTTTGAGGTTTCTCCTCTAATCAGTACTTTCTGTTTTCTACATGTTAACCACTCCCTAATCCATGTGCATGCATTTCCTTGAATCCCTACTGCGTTCAGTTTGAAAATTAATCTTTTATGCGGGGCTTTGTCAAAAGCTTTCTGGAAATCTAAATAAACCATGCCGTATGCTTTGCAATTATCCATTGTCGATGTTGCATCCTCAAAAAAATCAAGCAGGTTAGTTAGACACGATCTCCCTTTCCTATAACCATGCTGGCTGTCTCCCAGGATATTGTTACCATATAGGTAATTTTCCATTTTGGATCTTATTATAGTTTACATAAGTTTACATATAATAGAAGTCAGGCTTATTGGTCTGTAGTTACCTGGTTCGGTTTTGTCTCCCTTTTTGTGGATTGGTATTACGTTTGCTATTTTCCAGTCTGTTGGTACAACCCCTGTGTCAAGAGACTGTTGCACGATCTTGGTTAGCGGTTTCTTAAATAACTTGTTTCATTTCTTTGAGTTCTATTGAGAGGATCTCATCCGGCCCAGGGGATTTGTTTATTTTAAGAGCTCCTAGTCTCTTTAACACTTCTGCCTCTGTTATGCTAAAGTTATTTAAAACTGGATAGGAACAGGTCAACATGTGGGGCATGTTGTCCGTATCCTCCTTTGTAAAAACATGTGAAAAGCAATCATTTAATATATTTGTTATTTTTGTTTTCTTTGTCTATGATTTTTGCCATTTGTATCTCTTAGACATTTAACCTCCTATTTGAATTATTATTATTTATTTCTTAGCAGACGCCCTTATCCAGGGCGACTTACTATTGTTACAAGATATCACATTATACAGTATTTCACATTATACAGATATCACATTATTTTTACATACAATTACCCATTTATACAGTTGGGTTTTTACTGGAGCAATCTAGGTAAAGTACCTTGCTCAAGGGTACAACAGCAGTGTCCCCCACTGGGGATTGAACCCACAACCCTCCGGTCAAGAGTCCAGAGCCCTAACCACTACTCCACACTGCTGCCCCAAGAATATTGAATATTCTCTTGCTGTTATAATATTGAAAAAAAAACATTTTGGAATTGGTTTTAGCCCCCTAAGCAATGTTCATTTGTATCTGTCTCTCTTGGCCTGACAATGTAGAAACATATAGAGAATGTATGGGATAATAAACATCACTGCTGTTTCTCTTAAAGCGTGTTTATTTATTTCTAATACTGGACCCTGTCTTAATACTGTATTACATTCTGAATATGAATAGAGCTGGATTATTAATTGTAGATAATACTTAGCATACCAGATTCATATTTAGCATTAAAAAGTAGTGCATTATTTTGTGTATCAGCCGTCACACGAAGCCGAGCGCAGTGCGGTATACTGTAATGATGCTCCAGTCAGTCTGTCCGGACTGCACCTGAACCAGCTAAAAAACACGAAGCCCCTAATAAGCTAATTTGTAAAAGTTAGTAAAGAATTGCGCTAATATAACGAAGCTAAATTTGAACTCCTAGCTGGAGCAACGAGAGAGGGCGAGAGGGGCGGGGCAGAGAAGGAGGGGGAGACGCTGCTAGGCAACCGGCTCGTGAACATTCCACTCAGCTGAGTAGAGACCGTTAGAATTTAAAAATGCGAACGTTCTGAGCGGCGTTAGGCGCTTCGTTAAATTAACACACCGTTGCTGGCATTTTAATTTTGAAGAAAAATATATTTTAAATACTCAAATAGTGCTGTATTAAAAAAAAAAAAAATACTTCAGTTCCAGACCGTTTTCCAACAAATAAAATGAGTTACGTATTTATAATAAGTATATTTGTTATGATATTAAGACTAAACAAATGTGCTACACTTTGGTGTATAATTTATTTATCTATTAAATGTTGTAGTATTTCTTTTTTTTTAATATTGTATTGTTTTCACAAAATAACATCCATACATTATCAATTCATCTGCTAGAGTAATCAAATCACAAATATTACTCGTCAGTAATTCATACACAGACACGCTGTGGTAACTTCAAGAAGTTAAAATGTAAGGCTGGATTCAAGTTTAACCAAATAAATAAGTAAATACATTAATACTAACATGAAACAAAAATACGTTTTGGTAGCTCATACGTAGGCTTATTTAAAATACAAAATGCGACCTGTTTTAGAAATTGATTTATATATTACCTGCCATTTAAATCTAAATTATATTTAAAACTGTTTGAGGGGCAGACTAGCATAGATGATTTCTAGAATCCATTAATATGTACACCACATTAGCACTCCGAGAAACATAGAAATTGATAATTTGTAAAGAATTAGCTGTGGGATTATAATCAGAATTATGGATGCATGAGTTTTTGATTAAAATATACTCACATGTATTTGTTTCATGTTGTAATGTATTTATTAATTTCATTTGAACCCTTTGCTGGTGCCACGGCTTGTCTCTGTATCAATTCACTGATATTTGAGGTTTTGTTTAGTACACACTAGCAGGTGATCTGATAATCTTATTGATGTTATTTTGTGAAAACAATAACACGTTAATACTGTGCTACAAAAAATGACTCGCCGTGTTGTAACTTGTGCGGTTGATGTCACGGGTTGTCATGGCAGCGCCGATCATCACGGGAGGGGTTATCCGGGACAAACGCTTCCTTCGCTGGGTCGGAGAAACGCTGGAGTTCCGCTGGCTTCCGAGGTATCCAACCCGAATATCTAAATCAATACAGTGACAACAAAGGAATGTGACATATAAACCTAATGACTACATTAATGAAGCAGTAATACACGACAGGGTGTGTGTGTTATCATGAGGTAATATCACCACGCCTTGGGTGCGTTGGGAGGCACTAGACCAGGGGTGCACAATTCCGGTCCTGGAGGGCTGGATCCCTCCTGGCTTTTGTTCCAACTGTGTTCTAAGTTACTTAATTAGACCAATAATTGGTAATAATTGGTCCAATTAAGTAATTTAGGGCAAGGTTGGAACAAAAGCCAGGAGGGATCCGGCCCTCCAGGACCGGAATTGTGCACCCCTGCACTAGATAAAGTCGAGTTCTTCAACCGTCCAGGAAGTGGTGATATATCTCATGATAACACACAGACCCTGGAGTGTATTATTGCTATTATTAAATGGGTCTAGGAGTGTGTTGTTGTTGGTAAATAAAGAAGACTTTAAACCTTATTTTAATAATTTTTATTTGTGTCACCATCCACTGAGAGAAGTAGTTCCACAGTATCTATTATTATTATTATTATTATTTATTTCTTAGCAGATTAACAGATTAGGTTAGATTAACAATTAAACATTTGATTTTAAACTGTTTTGTATAATATTTTCTTTTTCGGAGCTTCGCTAATAGTTTCTTGTTCATTCTTTGTAGATATTGAACTGGATCATTGCCTCAACTTGTATGTGTGGGTTTTGTCCAGTAGATGGAGCTGCTGCTGCTGCTGTTGTGATGTTTTGTTTAGCAGAATGCAGTTCACATACCGTGTTACAAACGGGACGGCGCTGCACAGATACCACCCTAGACTGCTACAACACGGCCCCCTTTTATGTGACACAGAACACCAATCAGCAATTGGCATTTTAATCGCGTCCGAATTCTGGGACTTTCCAGCACATTCCTTGCTGTTGCCCTCAACAAAGATGGCGACCGTCCTTTCGGGACTTCCGCCCCAAAGGTGGAACTGCTACGTCACACCATGTCTGTTGGGGCCTTCTAGGCTGGCTCACAGCCCCCTGGCGGCTGGGAGGATGGATTACAGCACGGGATCGCTTTATCTCGTCATAGGAAGGTGTTCTTATTTTAGTTTATTTAGGTATGTGTAATTATTAGGGTTTATGGATTGGTATGTGCTCCTTTTCTATGCACGGCACCCTCAAGTGGTAGTTTTCTTTATAGCTAATGAATTATAGAATTCAGTGTGGAAAGTAAACAATAAAAATAAAGAACACAGATGACACAGTGAGGAGGAGGAGCAGCAAATACAGATCAACTGAAGACAATTAGTTTCTACTTTTGAATGGAGTTCCTGGTATGGAACATATTGCTGTATTGGAAGGATTTTCCACTTGTTTTATTACTGGATGTAAGTAAATAAAAGTTTATTGTATTCTGAAGATTAGAAAGTTTATACACCTGGAATTATTCTTGAAGTTAAGAGCTGGAAGTGATGTGAAGCACAGTGACTAGATCATGAGTCGTAATGTAGAGGATATCCAACAAGTGGGAAAATCATTTATGAAGCCACCACAATGTAAACTTAAAGAGACAAGAGAATCTGGCAGGGAGAAGAGCCCAACATAAGGGAAAGTGGACAGGCCTGGCTTTGGAGGTTAACTTTGTACCAGCTTTTGTTTTCAAATGAAGTTAGTTTAAAACATTTCAACACGACACCCCCCTCATGCATTACTATTTCTACACACAAGGCTTCAAAATAATTAACAGTTAAACATATATTCATAAATGAGTGAAGCAGGGCTCTAGTTTGTTTCTTGTTGAAGCCTGGTTCATGACCATACCTAATTGTATACTGAAATAGAATTTATATATGAAAATTGCTACCTAATACATATTTAATAAAAAGGGACAAATGAGGGGGGTGCTGTCTTCCTTAAATTTTATCTTCATGCTAAATAACTGAAGGTATAGTAATTGCCCTGTTACTGTTCAATATAAAAATAGGGTTACAGTTCAATGGAGGAGGAAAGTCTGTGGCACTGCCACTTAAATTGAATGTTTGGTTCTACATGGTACAATAAACGTACCATGTGTTGCGCATTAATTGGGCAGCACGGAAGCCTGGCCAGGTTCCAAATACATTTCGAGGTTCTTATTCGCTGGAAGCGGCAGCGTTGTTAATGGAAAGATTGTTTTAGACAAGTATAAATAGTACCTTTGTTACGCAATAGGAGGGTGCTGCTTACTTGCCTTGTGAGTTCCTGTCATCTCCTTAGTTCCTGTTTAGGGACTCTATTCCTTGTTTTTGAAAAGTCCGCGGCGTTCTTTTTCCCGGGGAGTTTTGCCATGGTAGAGCGATCCTGTTTACCTTCGACTGTCGTTCTTGTTGGAAGTTGATTTGTTTTTTTGTTTTATCAGCAAGTGCTTTGTTCCAGTTTCAGGCTGTATTAGCCGGTGTTGTTCACCTTTGCTGCCCACGATCGCTAAAGCCTGGAGCCGGCTTGTAATGCACCACTTTGCTGACGGTGTTGGTTTTTCGAGTGCATGTTCATAGTTTTTGTGGATTACTGGTCATCGTCTTCTGAGAGGATCTTCAAGCAAGCGGGTACCCAGGAGTTTGGTGAGATCGTTGGTTTTTATTTTTGTTGCGGGACTGTTTTGTTTTTTGTTTTATTTTGTTACTTTGTTCTCGCAGTGGATATTTTGCTGGCTTGTTTATGTTTTGTTTTTTTGCTCGGAACTTCTTTTCCATCTTGTTTTGTTGAACAGTTTCAATTATTTTAGCCAATAAATGTTTAAGGTTATCCTGTGTTTCTATAGTGTATTTATTGGGGGATCTCGCGTCCTTGATGCACTGTCGCTTCGCCCTTCCCCTTGTTAATAATTTGGGTATATTTGATACAGGGAGGTACTCCCGCCGTTGGGATTAGTTTTGTGCTAAGAGCGAGACGTTACAAGTCTTTGCCCCCAGGTTCACATAGTGAATCAGTGAAGGGTCCTTGAATAACACACCACATTGAGAATGGCCTGATCAGGCCAAAGGAAAACATTAAATGCAGCAAGGAGGAGAGAATCCCATTGACATGGCCATTCTAACATACACCAAGTGTAGAATTAGTCAAGCACAAAAAATAAGCTTTTACAAGTAAGATTTTTATTTATCAATACACACTTTCTGGCAGTTTCCAGAAAAATACAACTCCTGATGATATAAGTAAGTTAACGTAGGTCTAGAAGAGGAGCCTGCAGTATTTAGATGTCAGAATTCGGCGAGTTGAAGCTCTCATGTTGCAAAAGCGCAGCAGCAGGAGCCAGAAGATTGCAGTCGTGAGGCACAGGCTCGCATTGCCTGTTAAAGCTGCCAGGTCGCCATGGCAACTTACCACTCCCAGGAGTCACTCGATGAGGCGTTGCCGTGGTAACCATGGTCTGTGAGTCTTTCTGATGAAAACGCAGAGCAAGCTGAGAATGACGCTGCGCTTTGAACGGCGCTGTAGCTGCGCTGGAGACTGGAGGGAGCAGAAAAGACTAACGCTGAAGCTCCTGCAGAAAAATACAAAAGCTGAATGATGAAAAGAATCACCTGAGCAGGTAGGAAAATAGCTGATAGATGGCCTTCAGTGAAAGGAGCGAACAACAAAAAACAAACACAGACGAAGGGCGGAAGCAGTGCTGGGTGTATAAATAGAAAAGAAGGAGAGATTGACATGCAAGCTAACTAACGGGATTGCCCATACCGCTCTGGTCACGCCCTTTTTACCGGACCAAACACAGCAGCGCAAGATAATGGCAGAGAGACTGGAATTTGATTGAAATTTGTTTGTCACCATATAATCAATAAATTGTATAAATAAATGTCCGGAGACATTCAAATCCAAGCACGTTAAAAAACAAAATAGAGTGGTATAGAAACAAAGACGGCTTTTACCTCGACGTGATTTGAACACGCAACCTTCTAATCTGGAGTCAGACGTGCTACCGTTGCGCCACGAAGTCCTGGCGGAGTGCACAGCGTGACATGAAAGAATGCAATAATGTGTTAATTTACCAACAAAAGAAACAAAAATAAAAGTGTATGTATTTATTTGTGAATAAACTATCTTGCTTATACGATGGGACCAGAGACCTTACATCGGCAATCTAATGAGAGGAAAACCCCAGATAGACTTTGTCTTGACCAGGGATTAATATAATTTAAAAACAAACTGCGATGGTTCCACGCGATGGGAATGTGAATAGAGTCAGTTATATATATATATATATATATATATATATATATATATATATATATATATATATATATTTCATTTAACTGTCGCTTTATTATCATAATGAAAACACATTACACATGTCCACAGTTCTGTAACAAAATGACATTATCAAAGCCATAACCATACCGGGAGTCGAACCCGGGCCGTCTGGGTGAAAACCAGGAATCCTAACCGCTAGACCATATGGGAAGCTGAGCAGCAAACTCATGGACATGCAACAGTAGCTAGTATACAGTACAATGATTGGTAAAAACCACAAAAACTGATACTTCATTACAAACACGTTACAAATGAAAGCAAACTTCAAGCCATTTATATTTATTCTCAATTAACACAATCTCTTCAATTGCTAAAAAATATATTAAAAAATCTCCCTTTGTGTTTCTCAGAAGACATACGATGGAGGGCGCACTGCAGTTTTTCAGTCTGGGGAATATTACAAATTAGCAGACTGTGCTTTAAAATACACATGTAGGGCGGGCGACTCTGTTACAAAGAATTGTCACACTGTATGTATCTCCATAATGCGTTGGGACTAAATACACAGATACATTAAAACTATTTGGAAAATGCGGGCATCTATCTCGTTACCTCTCGCATGCTAAGCGAGCGCTCTACCATTTGAGCTAATTCCTCTTGAATTATGCCAGCGATTCTCATAGGCTACATCGCAGCTTGATATGAGCAATTCAGATTGTCCTATAAATTTTGTATTGGCAATGTAGTCTGCCATTTGCAAATTCAAAAAATAAATTAACTAAATAGCAAATATTTCGACTACAGGTATGTTTTCAATTTCTTCAATAAGTAGTCTCAGCTTGTTGATTCAGTCTCTTTAAAATCCACCTCTGTGTCCCGATGCAGCAGCGCTGTGTGCTGTGGCTCGAGCTTGTTTGACGAGGCAGGCAATGCAAAAATGCCAAAACTTGCTTTTGTATCACATGACAAACTTAAGGTCTGCTTTAACGGCTTGGCTGTCTCAAGTTAGTTTGTATTGTTAATGTAACACCTCGTTGTTGCCCAGTCATTGTATCATATGAAGTAGAGCTTGTCAGTCGGGGGCGACGGTCTACAAATAAAAGCTAAGACTTTATTTGCAAGGATCATTTCCAGAGTGAAACATGTTTTGAAGGGATTGGTCTCGGTATCCACCAGGAGGACTGGGAGTGTTTTCTTCTCAGCACCGAGCTGACAATGAGTGTTGTTTTCGGGTACCTGCTCGCTGCTAGTGTTGTTGAAGGAAGGAGACACATTTTGAGTGCGTATCTCATACTGGTAGAAACGCAGAAAAAAAGAAACCATCAAGCCTACAATTGTTCAGTTGTTTAAATCAATAAGCAAATTTCAAATTGATCAATGCTAATCTTAAAACAATTTAAGAGCACTTTAAATAGGCCTTGACTAATATAAACATATAGTAATGTGATTTGCACTACGCAGGACTAGATGAGCTTAAATAAAGACATTACATCTGAAAATAACTTGTGCTTACCCCCACTTACAAGGAAAGTGTCAAACATTGTATTCGTTCTCAAAACGTGTTAGAAAATGTAAACAGCAGTTGGAGAATGCCGATGTCGATCATCCTAGCATGTTAAAGGAGAGCATTTCTCATGTAAGCTACTTGCAGCCATAGATCGTTTATACTGTTCTCAATGGTCCGCATCCCAGCTTGAGACCACGATCCAGTGGCCGACCGAGATGTTTTTCAAAGTAATATGTTATTTGGAATATTAAAACAATCAAGTTAAATAACAGATGTTTGGGCACAAAATATTTTTCAGTGACTTCAACAAGTAGTCTGTTTACAACAAAAATGCAACCATGTGTTAGGAACACTATTTTAGTCAGATTTAAAATGGAAATTAAAATGGTATTGAGAGCTGACAAGAGTTTTGTATCAGCTGTTGATTTCCTTGAAACACTCTTTTATAGTAAAATGAACACATTTTATTCCTTTTAAAAATAAGTAAAAGTGAACTGTCAGAAGTGGGATTTGAACCCACGCCTCCATTCAGAGACCAGAACACACAATTCGTTGGAAAGACAGAGTCCTTGAGTCTGGCCCCTTAGAACACTCGGCCATCCTGACAACCTGCGTTTATTATAGTAGAAAACCGCATTATTTATTTCAGCACAGCCTAGGGTTGTCATATCAAGGCCTGATCGGGTTTATTACGCACATACCAACTGTTGCTCCATGAATGATGTAATGACAAGTGTATTGTCAATAGAGCAGTTAGCAGTTGTGCCAGTCCCCTTGCAAAGTGAGGTGGAACCCATTTAAGGGTGGGCATATAATAGTGGTCAGTCTACAGGAACCAGGGACTGAGGCAGATAGGCAAGTTCCTGCTTCAAGTAATCTTTAATTAACTACATTTGGTAACTTTGTAAGGTGGTGTTTGAATTAGCTGAGTTGGTGTGTGATTAGTACCAGGTGAGTGGTTTAATTGAATAGAAGTTGTTTTGCTATCTGATTGGTTTCCACGCAGTTGTTTTTTATATATTAAGCAGCCTATTTTAGCGCCAGCTAGAAGCGCCAGCCAACTGAAGAGCCTCAACAAAAGAGCCGGGAGTCTAGCTGTGGGAGTCCAGCAAGGGGAGGCCTGCACTGAGACGCTGTTAAAATAGATCCAAACCTAACGGGGCTCTAGAAGAAGCTATCTACTAGTCAGGTCTGTACCCTCCACCCTACTGCTCCTACTGTGCCTTTTGTCCTGCTTGTCCTGCTATGACTGTCTCTCACATCCCTGTTCTGTCCTCCCGTCCTCGTCCTCTGCCCTCCCTCCGCTGCTGCTCCTCCAACCCCTCTAACCTCATTTCTCTGCCTCTCCCCCCCTCCCGCACACTCTCTGGTGCACTCTGGAACTGTCACTCTTCTGCTAACAAAGCTGATTTCATATCTGCCTTTGCCTCCCACCTCTCGCTGGATTTCCTTGCTCTCACTGAAACCTGGCTGTCCCCTGATAACACTGTTACTCCTGCTGCCCTGTCCTCTCTCTACGTCCTGTCCCATACCCCGTGTCTCACTGGACGGGGAGGTGGGACGGGTCTTCTCCTCTCTCCCTACTTACTCTTTTCTGTCCCCTCCGATCTCATCTCACTCTCTGTCAATACCTTTGAATTTCATGCAGTCCAACTAACCTTTCCCGGTCAACTCCTGCTCATTGTTCTGTACCGCCCCCCTGGGCCTCTCACTCACTTTCTGGATGAACTCGACTATCTACTCTCCTCCCTCCCCTCTCTGTCTACCCCGACTGTCCTGTTGGGTGACTTCAACATCCATCTCTCCAACCCCAGCCACTCTGCTGGATTCCTCCCTCTCCTGCACTCCTTCGACTTCTGTCTCTCTCCATCCCCCCCTACCCACAAAGCTGGCCGTCAACTGGACCTCACCTTCTCCAGGGCCTGCTGCCCCTCCACCCTCTCTGTCACCCCCCTGGACCTCTCTGATCACTATTTCATCTCTTTTTCTCTGTCTCTCCCCCCTCTCCCTGCTCCTCCTACCCCCACTGTCGCCTCTCACCGTAACCTCCGCTCTCTCTCCCCCTCTGTCCTTGCCTCCACTGCTCTCTCTCACCTCCCTCCTATTGACTCCTTTTCACAACTCTCCATAGACTCTGCTACCTCCACCCTCTTCTCCTCACTCACCTCCTCCCTCGACTCCCTCTGTCCCCTCACCTCCCGTCCTGTTCGCCCCTCCCCTCCCCATCCCTGGCTCTCCTCTGCGCTCCGCTCGGCAAGAATCACACTGCGATCTGCTGAAAAGAAATGGAAGAGAACCAAACTCCCTGCTGCCCTAGACCTTTACCGCACTCTCCTCTCCTCCTTCTCCTCTACTCTCTCCTCTGCTAAATGTGCTTATTTCCAATCTGTAATCCAAGCCTCCACTAACAACTCACGTAAACTATTCTCTACCTTCTCCTCCCTCCTAAACCCTCCCCCCCTCCTCCTCCCTCCTCTATCTCCCCTGATGACTTTGCCTCCTTCTTCTCTTCTAAAATTTCAGATATCCGCAAACTCTTTAACACCTCTCCCTCCCCCGCACCCCCTCCCGCTCCAACTCCTACACCCACTGCAACCCCTACTAACTCACCCTCCTTCTCCACCTTCTTGCCCCTCTCAGACTCTGACCTCTCCTCCCTGCTCCAGGGTCACAAACCCACCACGTGTGCCTTGGACCCCCTCCCCACTCACCTCTTTCAAGCTGCTGCTCCTGCTCTACTCCCCTTCATCTCCTCCCTCCTCAACACCTCTCTACTTTCTGGTATCTTTCCCTCTGCCTTCAAAAAAGCCTCGATCACTCCCCTCCTCAAAAAACCTACCCTCGACCCCACCTCCCTCCAGAGCTACCGTCCTGTCTCCCTCCTACCCTTCCTCTCCAAAACCCTCGAGCGGACTGTACACCGCCAGCTCTCTGCTTTCCTGTCCAACCACTCTCTGCTTGACCCTCTCCAATCTGGCTTCCGCTCTGCTCACTCCACTGAAACCGCCCTCCTGTCTGTCACCAACTCACTTAAATGTGCCCAAGCTGCCTCTCTCTCCTCTGTCCTAATTCTCCTCGACCTCTCTGCTGCCTTTGACACTGTTGATCACTCTATTCTACTATCATCTCTTGCTGACCTGGGGATCTCTGGCACTGCTCTGGCCTGGTTCTCCTCCTACCTCTCCAACCGCACTTACCAGGTAACCTGGCGTGGAGCAACCTCCACACCTCACCCTCTCTTAACTGGAGTCCCCCAAGGGTCAGTCTTGGGTCCTCTCCTGTTCTCTCTCTACACCCGCTCCCTGGGCCCCCTCATCGCATCCTATGGTTTCTCATACCATTTCTATGCTGATGATGCTCAGATTTTCCTCTCCTTCCCCACCTCTGACTCTACCATCTCCTCCCGTATCTCTACCTGTCTATCTGCTATTTCCTCCTGGATGCACTCGCATCACCTCAAACTCAACCTCTCTAAATCTGACCTCCTTTTCTTTCCCTCCTCCTCCCCCTCCTCTGATCTCTCTATCTCTGTTCCTCTGGAATCTACCACACTCTCTCCCTCTTCCTCCGCTAAGAACCTTGGAGTCACCCTGGAACCCTGCCTCTCTTATTCCCAGCACATCTCCACTCTGGCACGCACTTGCCGATTCTTCCTGAGCAACATCCGAAGAATCCGACCCTTCCTCACCAACTATGCTACCAAGCTCCTGGTCCAGGCCCTGGTACTCTCCCGCCTAGACTACTGCAACTCCCTCCTGGCTGGCCTCACTGCGTCCGCCACCCGTCCGCTCCAGCTCATCCAGAACTCTGCTGCCCGCCTGGTGTTCTCTCTGCCTCGCTTCGCCCACGCTACTCCACTACTCCGCTCGCTCCACTGGCTCCCGATCACCGCTCGCATCCAGTTCAAGACTCTTGTACTAGCCTACAGATGCCTTGACCAGACTGCACCCAGCTACCTCCAGACCCTCATCTCTCCCTACACCCCCACTCGACCTCTCCACTCCGCCTGCACTAGAAGACTAGCTCTACCTCCGCTACGCTCCCCTGCCTCCAAAGCCCGCTCCTTCTCCACCCTTGCTCCGCAGTGGTGGAATGACCTTCCTACAGATGTCAGGACTGCCCAGTCCCTGACCACATTCTGGCGCCTCCTTAAGACTCACCTCTTCAAAGAGCACCTGTAGAACTCCTCTGTTTGTATCCTGGGACACTATCACCCTTCATGTAAATGTGCTTTATTTTGCTCTTATCAGCCCCCTATTTTACTGCATTTAATCCTGTACTTCAGAATACTGTATTCTGCCAAGTTTTTAACCTGTAGTACTTTGTATTTAATCACATCCTGATGTAACTATCACTATTTAATCATATCCTGATGTAACTATCACTATTATCTGCTGTATTATTGAATTGTGGTATGTCACACTTGTACTTTGCTTGAACAAAAGTTATTGTATTTCTTGCTCTTATTGTATTACTTGTATTGTAACGCTTGAAATGTTTTTGCTTACGATTGTAAGTCGCCCTGGATAAGGGCGTCTGCTAAGAAATAAATAATAATAATAATAATAAAAAAGAAACGGATTGAAGCCAACCCAAAAAAGTAAGATTATTTATGTCAATATCGTTATAGTTACAAACGATGCACACATTTTACAATAGCAATTGCTATTTGACAATGACCAATAAGTAATTCTGTTGCAATTGAGAGGAACGGTAGTTCTTCGCACAAGTTAGAAAAACTTGTTTGAAACTACCGAGTGTCTCTATACAGCTCAAAGAGTTTGACTGTTTTTAACATGTTGCAGCGGCAGAACTAAATCACTTAGAATTACCATCTGTATCAGTATCAAAAGTCTGAAACTTTCTTACCTCTAATGTGAAAAAACGTACATACCTCTTATACACAATGAGAAATAAGTCGTCAAACTAAGGTAAAATTATTCTTCCGTCTACGTTTTAAGGGTGTGTAGCAACTATTCAAACAGAAAAGCTAAATAACTGGACATCTACCAATCATGTGATTCCACATGTTGGTCAGCGTCAAAACAAACCAGGGTGTGCAGGCAGTTTGATATCTACACCATTTATATTAAAGAAATTATGTATGTTTTAAAACAGCACATATCGAAGGAGGGAAAAAGATAATACAGTGGTTTGAAGTTGAAACATGACGTTCTTGAAGAGCACACGACCTTGAAATACGTTCATTTTTTAAGCTTACATCCAAGCCTGACCAGCTTTCACTGATAACCTGAAGGTGCTGCTCGATTCTAGAAATTTTCAATTTCCTGTTTGAAAATTTCTAGTTACCTGTTTGGTAGATACCATAGAATGGAATTACACACAAGAGTGGCATGTAGCTTCCTTGTCTAAATCTCTGAACTCTGATTAATTGTAGTTCCTCGTTTAATTAAATATAAATAAAGGAATAATTTATTTGGTAGAAATAAATAAATGATTTAAACAAATGCATAGAGGAATAAATACATTTAGAAATAAATATTTTTAAATGAATAAATGTAGAAATGAATACATGTGTATATTATAAATGTATTAATAAATAGCAAGCTAGAAAACTACATATCATATTAATTGATTTGGCGTCTTATTTGAGAAAATACTGAACGACAGAAACCAAAGATTCCAAATATAATCCACTGGACGTCACCAGAATCAGCTTTGATGACACAAAGTCGTATGACACGAACCCTAAGAATTTGATACCAGATTCATTGTCGCTTAGAAACAACTGCAGCCTCCCTGCCTCCCTGCCTCAATACAAATAATACCAAATGAAAAATCGAATTACATGTATTTAAAATGAATGGTCTCATCCAGGGCTGACTCGTTTAGATGTTCGAGAGATCTAGGTGTACTGGACAAATCTACTGGATTTTTTTCCATTTCGTAATTGTGCCGCCTGTGATAATGCATTTAAAACTAAGACAATGCACAAGCCATACAACGAAAAAAACAGTACAGTCTCTTACAAGTGCTTGTGCTTCAACTCATGTCATTTATGTGATTTCTTGTCCTTTTGCAATACGGTGGTAAAACTACTAGACAGTTACAATTGTGCATTAATGAGCGAGCATAAAAGTTCAATTAGGAGAAAATATATTTATCCACCACTAGCTAGACAGTTTGTAGATGCCAAACATTCCGTTTCAGATCTTAAATTCTGTGTCATACAAACATTTTCAAGATCGCAGTGGTGGTAATGTCACGGGTGACGAATGTGTTGATTATTATTTTATTCAGTATTATCACTTATGATTTTTGAATTTTAATTGGATTGGTTTTCCTTTTTTTGCACATTTCAGGATCGCAGTGGTGGTAATCTCGATCAAAAACTATTACAATGTGAATTAAAATGGACCTTCTATCTCCATACGGTACAAACTGAGGGATTAAATGAAGAGCTAGGATTATCATGTTTTCTGTGATATAATGCGCAAGGATTCTTGTCTTTCATAAGAGCCGAAATAAATAAGGGCCTTCTGCATGTAAAGCAGACGTGATAACCACTACACTATGGAACCTTGACGGAACGGTGGTGGTGCTCCTACATTATTGTCTACATGCAGCATCTCAAATAATTACAGTGTCATTTATCAGACCCTTCGGCGTTGTCTTTTGAAGAATTAAACCTGCCAGACCGAACGCAGGCTAACATTCAATCAATCAATCAATTAATCGTATATATTTTCTATAGCGCCCCATATGTGCTTCACAAAGTCTACTTAAAAACAAGAAAACATCTAATTGTAAGCCTGGTCGAACAAAATAAGTCTTCAGTGTATTTTTAAACAAAGAGCGCTTTCCACGATTTAAGATGCTTTAGAGACTGAATATTGAAATTTGCAGCCGAAACTGGGGGATAAAACTGCCTGTGATGAAAGTGGGCAGAAAAGTTGCATACTTTGCATACCGTATTTGGGAGAAAAGAAAACGGATCATCTCTGATTTGCAACGTTTCCATGGTTCGGCCCGGCCACTGTGTGACTGGTTAAAACGATGAGTTCAGTTTTTTTTTTCTGCTGCTTGGTAATTCAGTCATGAGGCAGCTGTAGCAGAGTGGCGCAGCGGAAGCGTGCTGGGCCCATAATCTAGAGGTCGATGAATCGAAACCATCCTCTGCTAGCGTGTTTATCTTCTATTAGCAAAGTAGTTTTTCTAAAATATTAACTGAAGGCAATTAATTAATATTACATTTCGCCATCAAGGATGATATAATGCGCAAGGATACTTGTCTTTCATAAGAGCTGAAATAAATTATAGCGCTTTGAGATTAAATATGTTACTAGCGGACTGTTTAGAAATGTATTTAATTATATTACAACTGTTCTAAAAATGAATGTTATCTCGAAAATTGAGCCTTCTCAAGCCGAAATAGCTCAGCTGGGAGATCGTTAGACTGAAGATCTAAAGGTCCCTGGTTTCGGCAAAGAGCAAGAATATTTTTGTTTTGTATTATTTTGAACTAAAAAAACAGAACACATGTTTTTTCTTCAGTGTAATTGGAGGAAATAATAACGTATTACGTTGCCATTTTCTAATGTGATAAAGAAATGCGAAGAGCACCGTCCCTGCGTGGGCTTAAACCACCTACCTTTTGACCAACCGAACGCGCTAACCAATTGCGCCACAGAGACCAAACTCCTCAACCGCAACTGAGACCACATCTAAGAAGAAAGCAACACTGGGCAGGAAAGTGTAATAACAAATACATGTATTCAAACCAATGCAAGAAAACTTCAAGCCATTTATGTATATTCCCAAATAACATAAACTCTTCCATTGCTAAAAAAAAATATATATATATATATATAAAAAAAACTTCCTTTGTGCTTCTCGGAAGGCATACGATGAAGTCTTAGGGACGGTAAAGAGGAAAATTGATTATTGGAAGTTAAGAAGGCTATCGCTAGAGGGGAAACTATTAATTATAAAAATGGTACTGATGCCAATGCTGCTGTATGTAGCAAGGGTGTTCCCACCTGATGTTGCATCAGGTAAAACATTACATAGACAATTGTTTCGGTTTTTTGAGTATGTTGTGTATGTCACATGATGAAGGCAATTATTGAAGTGAGTAAAAAATATAGTTTTTTTGCTAGGTTTTATTTTGGACAGTTTTTGAGGAGAATGGGTATAGTGAAATTAACGAATACTGTGCCATATAGTCAGGATATGCCTTTTGTGTACAGGAAGGCCATGAATTTTATTATACAAAATAATGTGTGTAAAGCGATGGAAGCCGAGTGGTCAGCAAAGAAATTGATTACAAAGAAGGAGGCAAGTGGAAAATTACGTATAATAGGCTTATTGAGTGACAAAGACTCAGAAATGGTATGGAACAATGTAAGTTATTTTAGATTAAGTAATAAACAAAAGGACATGGCATGGTTAACAGCACATGCAAGGCTGCCTTGTAAAGAGCTGCTCTATAGAAGACGTGTTGAGGTCGAATGCATGTGTTAGAGGAGAGTGTGGGGCAGAAGAAATGATACAATATGTGTTTTATGAATGAGAGTATGCGAGGAAATGTTGGGAAAGGGTAAATAATTGGACACGGAGATTTATTTAAAAAAAGATTTATGTGTCAATTTAATATTGGATGGGCCGAGAAAAGGGATTAAATCAATTGACAGGGAAAAAGGATGGCTGATAATTAATTCTGTAAAAGAGGCACTGTGGAGTATTAGAAATCTGAGTATGTTTAAAAATAAAACAAATGTAAATGATTTCTGTAAAATTGTGATTTCTAGGATTAGAGATTATGTGTGGATAGACATAAAGGCTTTGGGCAAATAGACAGCCTTGAGAAAATGGAAAATGAGAACACCGCGTGAGTTGTTTTTGTAATGTTTCTTTGTATTGGTTTTTGATGTTATGAATGAATTTTGATTTGTTTTGAATTTTTATAATAAACATTTATATAAAAGCTAGCGAAATGCGTTTCTAAAGTGTTTGGACTCGCTATCCACAAGGAAGAGTGAGAGTGTTCGTTTTTGAGCGTGTAGGAGTCAGAGAGTGTTGTTTTTTGGCCAACTGTTCGCTGTTATTGATGACTGCTCCAGTGTTCCTTAGGGGGCTGGAGGAAGCGGACACGTTCTGAGGGTATCTTACCAAAAGGTAAGAAAGACGAACTACAGTTGCAAAGCACTCCTGCTTTTTCGACGATTGATTAAAACTATCAATCTGACAGAAAACATGGATCACATTAATTGTGATCGGTTTGATACCAATAGGCTTACATGACAGGTATTGTGTATAGACAATGTCATATACACAGAAATGAACACGGACAGTGTTTATTAAGGGCTGACTCGTTGAAACGTTCGAGAGATCTCGGTGTACTGGACAAATATACTGGATTTTTTCCATGTCGTGATTGTGCCGCCTGTGATAATGCGTTTGAAACTAGAGATAATGTGAGATAATGTCTGTTATTGGCGGATTGTTTACAAATCTACTCAATTATGTTACAACTTTTTTGTCTACGAAACATATCTGTAACATTTATGTAATGCCTGTGTGGTTTTTTCATGAAGTTAATTTGCTAACAGACTGTTCTGATTTGTTTCTAACCGTGAAGCGATCGCTCTGTTTGCCGTATATTTTCTTTCTGTAAGAGGAGTGTCCTTGTGATCCCATATAGAATGCGACGAAACAGGTCGTCCTCCTTAATAGAAAGAGAAAAAGAATAAGTTCACGCACACACCAGGTGATTTACTGCAGCGTCAGACATTGGAGGTTCAGCAGTGTACTGCAGTGTTGTGCAAAGTCGTCGGTGTAAGTCAGGATGGCCGAGCGGTCTAAGGCGCTGCGTTCAGATCGCAGTCTTTCTGGAGGCCTGGGTTCCAATCCCACTTCTGACAAGTCTGTTTGTTCATTTATTACTTAAAACGTCCACCGGATGCTTGGTAATTTGATTTGTTTTTCTTGTTAGTATTCAAATCACAAGGTCGTTAAATGAGAGAAAGTCACCGCAAGACTGCACCTCACCACATCCTTCACACTGTTAAACTGCCTCATTATGACGAGGCCTCTAATTATGCCTTTCCAATACTTTGAATGTGTTATTGTTCAGTTTAACGAGAACATCTTGGTAGAACAATCACAATGTCGACAGGACTTATTTTCCTCGGGTTCTAGTAACCCGCTTTGAGTGTGTGGCCGGTTAGCTCAGTTGGTTAGAGCGTGGTGCTAATAACGCCAAGGTCGCGGGTTCGATCCCCGTACGGGCCAAGGCTTTTCTTCTTTAAAGAAACCACAGCATTTGTAATGGTGCCAAAATGAACATTCTTTAACAAAATGAACCGAAGCGATATGAAGTACAACCAGTAATATTTCAGACTTCCTGATCTTTAAATATGTATTATCATTGAACACATACAATCAATTAAAAACAAAGCTTACGTAATCGGCAGGATTCGAACCTGCGCGAGCAAACCCCAATGGATTTCAAGTCCATCGCCTTAACCACTCGGCCACGACTACATGCTCGCACGATTCTTTGTGAAAATATCCAAAAGAAGTAAACGACACCCGCAGTAATGCTGTAGATGGCAGTATAGGATAACTAATGAACCGAAGTCAAATGCCTTTGTTGAAACTCTGTCAGATTTGTACAAGGCAAGCACACGTGGGAAATGTAAATACAATATACTTTCTGTTAACGTTCATAATAAGAATACATCTTTATTTCAAAATACGTAGCTATTTAACTGATCTTTTCAAAACACCCCCATCCACAAAAACAAAGTAGTTATTTATTTCAACTGAAAAATTGACTTGCTTCATGGCTGCTGCCAGAGCACTCGAGCACGTTCTGGCTAGCGTGAGCGGACTTAGCAGATAACAAGATCTACAAAATATCACATGCTAATAAAACATTCCATAATTATGTTCGTTTTTATTATACATTGCGACTTACAGAGACTAGGGTGTGTGAACTATGCATCAGCTGCAGAGTCACTTACAGTTACATCTCACCCGAAAACGGAGCACAAGGAAGTTAAATCACTTGCTCAGGGTCACACAATGAGTCAGTGGCTGAGGTGGGATTTGTACCGGGGGACCTCCTGGTTACAAGCCCTTTATCTTTAACCACTGGACCACACAGCCTCCTATAATAAAAATCACACTCCAGATGGGACTCGAACCCACAATCCCTGGCTTAGAAGGCCAGTGCCTTATCCATTAGGCCACAAGGGCTGACACCGTAAATACATTTGGTAGTACTAAAGAAAGTGGGAACAATAGTATCGTGGTTTAATACATAATATCCAAGCCATCGTTGGTGTTCAAACACAGCAGAGTGTTACATTGGGAAAGGGCCGTACTTGTCAGTACGTATTTGACATTCATGTGGGAAGATTTATGATTGTGAAGAAGTTTAAATATGCTGCGTATTTGCGCATTGGGAACCTTACATAATTAGGTTTTTGATTAATGCCACTTTCTTACGGACAGTAATCAAGGTGACGCTACAAGACCAGAGACAATAAAGCAGTTATTTTCCTTTCCTTTCATTACCATATTCTAGTGTGCTTGTTCAGAATATGCGTGAATCGTGAAAACGTCTTGCGAATATGTGAACAAAGCCAACATTCACTTTATTGATCACCATGTGGATTAACCGCTATTGGAACACAGATGATTGTGTTAAAGATGTTAATAGACTTTTAATGTACACGTTTTAGAGCTAAACGTTTGTTGAGACAGTTCAAGCGCTGTAGCAGTGTTTAACTATTTCCTGGATGTTTGCCTTTTGGTCTTACTCTGGAAAAAGTAATAATAATAATAAAAAGTAGGCAAAACCATTTTTTGAGAAACCGCATTTGGGAGAAAAACTAACAGTTTGGAAACACTTTTGCAAAGGCATTGGATTCTATTGTGCTGTTTCCGAACTGTTGAACGTTTCTCATTACATGCAGGTTTACTGGCTTGACAAAAAGGCGGTTGACGAAAAGAATGCTGTCTCGAGAAAAAAATCGTGCCAAGCTGAAATATCTCAGTTGGCCGAGCGTTAGACTGTAACGGTCCCTGCTTCAATACCAGGTTTTTGCAAGCAGCACGACTAGGGATTTTTTTAAATTAATTTTTTGTATTAAAAAAACAGCACATTTTTTTCTTCAGTGTAATTGGAGGAAATAAAAACGTATTATAGTGCCATTTTCTAATGCGATTAAGAAATGCAAAAAGCATCATCCCTGCGTGGGCTTGAAACACCAACATTTCGGTTAACAGCCGAACGTGCTAACCGATTATGGTGTTTTATTAGATAACACCGTGGGAGCTCAACAGAACAGTGTGTATGCATATAGCTAAAATGGAAACCAAATATATACGATTCAAATGGGAATCGTATTCAGATTTTAAGCACAAATTTGATAGACTTCACAGTGCAAAGGAGGAAGGCAGACAATGCAAATCAAGCAACTGGATCGTACATTTTAAATCATACGAGAAACTTGAACCCAATTAAGCTTTTAACCGCCCTCAGTCTGGAATGAGTTTGAAATGTTGTTGTAACACCTCACTGGGCTACAGCAACTGCATTGTATGAAAGCTCCTGTTTATTTGTCAGCGGCACAGCTACCGGTGCCACTCAGAGTTGGAGGGAGACGGTCGGCCACTTGCCCATAAAACAATACTTTCAGGGATCATTTCTATAGCGATTTGCTAGCGAAATGCGTTTTTAAAGTGTTTGGACTCGCTATCCACGAGGAAGAGTGAGAGTGATCGTTTTTGAGCGTGAAGGAGACAGCGAGTGTTGTTTTTGACCAACTGCTCGCTGTTATTGATGACCCCTCCAGTGTTCCTTAGGGGGCTGGAGGAAGCGGACACGACGAACTACAGTTGCAAAGCACTACTGCTTTTTCGATGATTGATTAAAACTATCAATCTGACTGAAAACACGGATCACATTAACTGTGATCGGTTTGATACCAATAGGCTTACATGACAGGTATTGTGTATAGACAATGTCATATACACAGAAATGAACACGGACAGTGTTTATTAAGGGCTGACTCATTTAAATGTTCGAGAGATCTCGGTGTACTGGACAAATATACTGGATTTTTTCCATGTCGTGATTGTGCCGCCTGTGATAATGCGTTTGAAACTAGAGATAATGTGAGATAATGTCTGTTACTGGCGGATTGTTTACAAATGTACTCAATTAGGTTACAACATTTATGTAATGCCTGTGTGGTTTTTTTCATGAAGTTAATTTGCTAACAGACTGTTCTGATTTGTTTCTAACCGTGAAGCGATCGCTCTGTTTGCCGTATGTTTTCTTTCTGTAAGAGGAGTGTCCTTGTGATCCCATATAGAATGCGACGAAACAGGTCGTCCTCCTTAATAGAAAGAGAAAAAGAATAAGTTCACGCACACACTAGGTGATTTACTGCAGCGTCAGACATTGGAGGTTCAGCAGTGTACTGCAGTGTTGTGCAAAATCGTCGGTGTAAGTCAGGATGGCCGAGCGGTCTAAGGAGCTGCGTTTAGGTCGCAGTCACTTTGGAGGCGTGGGTTCGAATCCCACTTCTGACAAATCTGTTTGTTCATTTATTTCTAAAAACGTCCACCGAATGCTTGGTAATTTGATTTGTTTTTCTTGTTAGTATTCAAATCACAAGGTCGTTAAATGAGAGAAAGTCACCGCAAGCCTGCACCTCACCACATCCTTCACACTGTTAAACTGCCTCATTATGACGAGGCCTCTAATTATGCCTTTCCAATACTTTGAATGTGTTATTGTTGTTTAAGATGAGAACATCTTGGTAGAACAATCATAATGTCCACAGGACTTATTTTCCTCGGGTTCTAGTAACAAGCTTTGCGTGTGTGGCCGGTTAACTCAGTTGGTTAGAGCGTGGTGCTAATAACGCCAAGGTCGCTGGTTCGGTTCCCGTACGGGCCAAGGCTTTTCTTTTTTAAAGAAAACACAGCATTTGTAATGGTGCCAAAATGAACATTCTTTAACAAAATGAACCGAAGCGATATGAAGTACAATCAGTAATATTTCAGACTTTCTGAGCTTTAAACATGTATTAACAATGAACACATACAATCAAATAAAAACAAAGCTTACGTAGTCGGCAGGATTCGAACCTGCGCGGGGAAACCCCAATGGATTTCTAGTCCATCGCCTTAACCACTCGGCCACGACTACATGCTCGCACGATTATTTGTGAAAATATCCAAAAGAAGTAAACGACACCCGCAGTAATGCTTTAGATGGCAGTATAGGCTAACTAATGAACCGAAGTCAAATGCCTTTGTTGAAACTGTCAGATTTGTACAAGGCAAGCACACCTGGGAAATGTAAATACAATATACTTTCTGTTAAACGTTCATAATAATGAATACGTCTTTATTTCAAAATACGTAGCTATTAACTGATCTTTTCAAAACACCCCCATCCACAAAAACAAAGTAGTTATTTATTTCAACTGAAAAATTGACTTGCTTCATGGCTGCTGCCAGAGCACTCGAGCACGTTCTGGCTGGCGTGAGCGGACTTAGCAGATAACAACATATACAAAATATCACATGCTAATAAAACATACCATACTTATGTTCGTTTTTATTATACATGGCGACTTACAGAGACTAGGGTGTGTGAATTATGCATCAGCTGCAGAGTCACTTACAGTTACATCTCACCCGAAAACGGAGCACAAGGAAGTTAAATCACTTGCTCAGGGTCACACAATGAGTCAGTGGCTGAGGTGGGATTTGTACCGGGGGACCTCCTGGTTACAAGCCCTTTATTTTTAACCACTGGACCACGCAGCCTCCTATAACAAAATCACACCCCAGATGGGACTCGACCCCACAATCCCTGGCTTAGAAGGCCAGTGTCTTATCCATTAGGCCACAAGGGCTGACACGAAAAATGCATTTGGTAGTACTAAAGAAAGTGGGAACAATCGTATCGTGGTTTAATACATAATATCCAAGCCATCGTTGGTGTTCAAACACAGCAGAGTGTTACATTGGGAAAGGGCCGTACTTGTCAGTACGTATTTGACATTCATGTGGGAAGATTTAAGATTGTGAAGAAGTTTAAATATGCTGCGTATTTGCGCATTGGGAACCTTACATAATTAGGTTTTTGATTAATGCCACTTTCTTACGGACAGTAATCAAGGTGACGCTACAAGACCAGAGCCAATAAAGCAGTTATTTTCCTGTCCTTTCATTACCATATTCTAGTGTGCTTGTTCAGAATATGCGTGAATCGTGAAAACGTCTTGCTAATATGTGAACAAAGCCAGCATTCACTTTGTTGATCACCATGTGGATTAACCGCTATTGGAACACACATAATTGTGTTAAAGATGTTAATAGACTGTTAATGTACACGTTTTAGAGCTAAACGTTTGTTGAGACAGTTCAAGCGCTGTAGCAGTGTTTAACTATTTCCTGGATGTTTGCCTTTTGGTCTTACTCTGGAAAAAGTAATAATAATAATAAAAAGTAGGCAAAACCATTTTTTGAGAAACCGCATTTGGGAGAAAAACTAACAGTTTGGAAACACATTTGCAAAGTCATTGGATTCTATTGTGGTGTTTCCGAACTGTTGAACGTTTCTCATTACATGCAGGTTTACTGGCTTGACAAAAAGGCGATTGAAGAAAAGAATGCTGTCTCGAGAGAAATATCGTGTCAAGCTGAAATAGCTCAGTTGGGCGAGCGTTAGAATGTATTATTATTTGTTTATTTATTATTATTTGTTTATTTAGCAGACGCCTTTATCCAAGGCGACTTACAGAGACTAGGGTGTGTGAACTATGCATCAGCTGCAGAGTCACTTACAATTACGTTTCACCCGAAAGACGGAGCACAAGGAGGTTAAGTGACTTGCTCAGGATCACACAATGAGTCAGTGGCTGAGGTGGGATTTGAACCAGGGACCTCCTGGTTCCAAGCCCCTTTTCTTTAACAACTGGACCACATAGCCTCACCAATACCGGGTTTTTGCAAACAGAACGACTAGGGATTTTTTTTTTTTTTTAAATTATTTTTTTGAATTAAAAAAACAGCACATTTTTTTCTTCAGTGTAATTGGAGGAAATAAAAACGTATTATAGTGCCATTTTCTAATGCGATTAAGAAATGCAAAAAGCATCATCCCTGCTTGGGCTTGAAACACCAACATTTCGGTTAACAGCCGAACGTGCTAACCGATTATGGTGTTTTATTAGATAACACCGTGGGAGCTCAACAGAACAGTGTGTATGCATATGGCTAAAATGGAAACCAAATATATACGATTCAAATGGGAATCGTATTCAGATTTTAAGCACAAATTTGATAGACTTCACAGTGCAAAGGAGGAAGGCAGACAATGCAAATCAGGCAACTGGATCCTACATTTTAAATCATACGAGAAACTTGAACCCAATTAAGCTTTTAACCGCCCTCAGTCTGGAATGAGTTTGAAATGTTGTTGTAACACCTCACTGGGCTACAGCAACTGCATTGTATGAAAGCTCCTGTTTATTTGTCAGCGGCACAGCTACCAGTGCCACTCAGAGTTGGAGGGAGACGGTCGGCCACTTGCCCATAAAACAATACTTTCAGGGATCATTTCTATAGCGATTTGCTAGCGAAATGCGTTTTTAAAGTGTTTGGACTCGCTATCCACGAGGAAGAGGAAGAGTGAGAGTGATCGTTTTTGAGCGTGAAGGAGACAGCGAGTGTTGTTTTTCACCAACTGCTCGCTGTTATTGATGACCCCTCCAGTGTTCCTTAGGGGGCTGGAGGAAGCGGACACGTTCTGAGTGGGTATCTTACCAAAAGGTACGCAAGACGAACTACAGTTGCAAAGCACTACTGCTTTTTCGATGATTGATTAAAACTATCAATCTGACTGAAAACACGGATCACATTAATTGTGATCGGTTTGATACCAATAGGCTTACATGACAGGTATTGTGTATAGACAATGTCATATACACAGAAATGAACATGGACAGTGTTTATTAAGGGCGGACTCATTTAAATGTTTGAGAGATCTCGGTGTACTGGACAAATATACTGGATTTTTTCCATGTCGTGATTGTGCCGCCTGTGATAATGCGTTTGAAACTAGAGATAATGTGAGATAATGTCTGTTACTGGCGGATTGTTTACAAATGTACCCAATTAGGTTACAACTTTTTTGTCTACGAAACATATCTGTAACATTTATGTAATGCCTGTGTGGTTTTTTTCATGAAGTTAATTTGCTAACAGACTGTTCTGATTTGTTTCTAACCGTGAAGCGATCGCTCTGTTTGCCGTATATTTTCTTTCTGTAAGAGGAGTGTCCTTGTGATCCCATATAGAATGCGACGAAACAGGTCGTCCTCCTTAATAGAACGAGAAAAAGAATAAATTCACGCACACACCAGGTGATTTACTGCAGCGTCAGACATTGGAGGTTCAGCAGTGTACTGCAGTGTTGTGCAAAGTCGTCAGTGTAAGTCAGGATGGCCGAGCGGTCTCTCTGGAGGCGTGGGTTCGAATCCCACTTCTGACAAATCTGTTTGTTCATTTATTTCTTAAAACGTCCACCGAAGGCTTGGTAATTTGATTTGTTTTTCTTGTTAGTATTCAAATCACAAGGTCGTTAAATGAGAGAAAGTCACCGCAAGCCTGCACCTCACCACATCCTTCACACTGTTAAACTGCCTCATTATGACGAGGCCTCTAATTATGCCTTTCCAATACTTTGAATGTGTTATTGTTGTTTAAGATGAGAACATCTTGGTAGAACAATCATAATGTCCACAGGACTTATTTTCCTCGGGTTCTAGTAACAAGCTTTGAGTGTGTGGCCGGTTAGCTCAGTTGGTTAGAGCGTGGTGCTAATAACGCCAAGGTCGCGGGTTCAATCCCCGTACGGGCCAAGGCTTTTCTTTTTTAAAGAAAACACAGCATTTGTAATGGTGCCAAAATGAACATTCTTTAACAAAATGAACCGAAGCGATATGAAGTACAACCAGTAATATTTCAGACTTTCTGAGCTTTAAACATGTATTAACAATGAACACATACAATCAAATAAAAACAAAGCTTACGTAGTCGGCAGGATTCGAACCGGCGCGGGGAAACCCCAATGGATTTCTAGTCCATCGCCTTAACCACTCGGCCACGACTACATGCTCGCACGATTCTTTTTGAAAATATCCAAAAGAAGTAAACGACACCCGCAGTAATGCTGTAGATGGCAGTATAGGCTAACTAATGAACCGAAGTCAAATGCCTTTGTTGAAACTGTCAGATTTGTACAAGGCAAGCACACCTGGGAAATGTAAATACAATATACTTTCTGTTAAACGTTCATAATAATGAATACATCTTTATTTCAAAATACGTAGCTATTAACTGATCTTTTCAAAACACCCCCATCCACAAAAACAAAGTAGTTATTTATTTCAACTGAAAAATTGACTTGCTTCATGGCTGCTGCCAGAGCACTCGAGCACGTTCTGGCTGGCGTGAGCGGACTTAGCAGATAACAAGATCTACAAAATATCACATGCTAATAAAACATACCATACTTATGTTCGTTTTTATTAAACATGGCGACTTACAGAGACTAGGGTGTGTGAATTATGCATCAGCTGCAGAGTGACTTACAGTTACATCTCACCCGAAAACGGAGCACAAGGAAGTTAAGTGACTTGCTCAGGGTCACACAATGAGTCAGTGGCTGAGGTGGGATTTCTACCGGGGGACCTCCTGGTTACAAGCCCTTTATTTTTAACCACTGGACCACGCAGCCTCCTATAACAAAATCACACCCCAGATGGGACTCGACCCCACAATCCCTGGCTTAGAAGGCCAGTGCCTTATCCATTAGGCCACAAGGGCTGACACGAAAAATGCATTTGGTAGTACTAAAGAAAGTGGGAACAATAGTATCGTGGTTTAATACATAATATCCAAGCCATCGTTGGTGTTCAAACACAGCAGAGTGTTACATTGGGAAAGGGCCGTACTTGTCAGTACGTATTTGACATTCATGTGGGGCGATTTAAGATTGTGAAGAAGTTTAAATATGCTGCGTATTTGCGCATTGGGAACCTTACATAATTAGGTTTTTGATTAATGCCACTTTCTTACGGACAGTAATCAAGGTGACGCTACAAGACCAGAGCCAATAAAGCAGTTATTTTCCTGTCCTTTCATTACCATATTCTAGTGTGCTTGTTCAGAATATGCGTGAATCGTGAAAACGTCTTGCTAATATGTGAACAAAGCCAGCATTCACTTTGTTGATCACCATGTGGATTAACCGCTATTGGAACACACATAATTGTGTTAAAGATGTTAATAGACTGTTAATGTACACGTTTTAAAACAAAGCACACAGAAAGAGTACTTGGAACTGCAAACACAAGTCAAAAAGGAAGTTAGAAAGGCCAAGAGAGAGATAGAAATCAATATTGCTAAGGGGGCTAAAACCAATTCCAAAATGTTTTTCCAATATTATAACAGCAAGAGAACATTCAAAGAGGAGGTTAAATGTCTAAGAGACACAAATGGCAAAATCATAGATGAAGAAAAAAAAATAGCAAATATATTAAATGATTACTTTTCACAGATTTTTACAAAGGAGGACACGGACAACATGCCCCACATGTCGACCTGTTCCTATCCAGTTTTAAATAACTTTAGCATAACAGAGGCAGAAGTGTTAAAGGGACTAGGAGCTCTTAAAATAAACAAATCCCCTGGGCCGGATGAGATCCTCCCAATAGTACTCAAAGAAATGAAAGAAGTTATTTACAAGCCGCTAACCAAGATCATGCAACAGTCTCTTGACACAGGGGTTGTACCGACAGACTGGAAAATAGCAAACGTAATACCGATCCACAAAAAGGGAGACAAAACTGAACCAGGTAACTACAGACCAATAAGCCTGACTTCTATTATATGTAAACTTATGGAAACTATAATAAGATCCAAAATGGAAAATTACCTATATGGTAACAATATCCTGGGTGACAGCCAGCATGGTTTTAGGAAAGGGAGATCATGTCTAACTAACCTACTTGACTTTTTTGAGGATGCAACATTGAAAATGGACAACTGCAAAGCATACGACATGGTCTATTTAGATTTCCAGAAAGCTTTTGACAAAGTCCCGCATAAAAGATTAATTCTCAAACTGAACGCAGTAGGGATTCAAGGAAATGCATGCACATGGATTAGGGAGTGGTTAACATGTAGAAAACAGAAAGTACTGATTAGAGGAGAAACCTCGAAATGGAGTGAGGTAACCAGTGGTGTACCACAGGGATCAGTATTAGGTCCTCTGCTATTCCTAATCTACATTAATGATTTAGACTCTGATATAGTAAGCAAACTCGTTAAATTTGCAGACGACACAAAAATAGGAGGAGTGGCAGACACTGTTGAAGCAGCAAAGGTCATTCAAAATGATCTAGACCGCATTCAAAATTGGGCAGACACATGGCAAATGAAATTTAATAGAGAAAAGTGTAAAGTATTGCATGCGGGCAATAAAAATGTTCATTATAAATATCATATGGGAGATAGTGAAATTGAAGAAGGGAACTATGAAAAAGACCTAGGAGTTTATGTTGACTCAGAAATGTCTTCATCTAGACAATGTGGGGAAGCTATAAAAAAGGCTAACAAGATGCTTGGATATATTGTGAGAAGTGTTGAATTTAAATCAAGGGAAGTAATGTTAAAACTCTACAATGCATTAGTAAGACCTCACCTAGAATATTGTGTTCAGTTCTGGTCACCTCGTTACAAAAAGGATATTGCTGCTCTAGAAAGAGTGCAAAGAAGAGCAACCAGAATTATCCCGGGTTTAAAAGGCATGTCGTATGCAGACAGGCTAAAAGAATTGAATCTATTCAGTCTTGAACAAAGAAGACTACGCGGCGATCTGATTCAAACATTCAAAATCCTAAAAGGTATAGACAATGTCAACCCGGGGGACTTCTTTGACTTGAAAAAAGAAAAAAGGACCAGGGGTGATAAATGGAGATTAGATAAAGGGGCATTCAGAACAGAAAATAGGAGGCACTTTTTTACACAGAGAATTGTGAGGGTCTGGAACCAACTCCCCAGTAATGTTGTTAAAGCTGACACCCTGGGATCCTTCAAGAAGCTGCTTGATGAGATTCTGGGATCAATAAGCTACTAACAACCAAACGAGCAAGATGGGCTGAATGGCCTCCTCTCGTTTGTAAACTTTCTTATGTTCTTCTTATGTTCTTATTCTGTATATGACACTCCCTGTGGACACCATGGCACTGATCTAAAAAGACAAATAAACTATCTTCCATAGTCTGTTATGAATAGGAAATCTGAACACACAGTGACCCTATAGGGCACGAGGTTGCTAAGGGTATGACTGTTCTTAGACTGTGTGGTTTACACATACGGTATTTAGAAAATAAGAAAATATAAAGAGATGTCAAAACATAGGTTGCAAGCCAGAAGACAAACTAAGAGCAAGTAAATGGACAATGAAGATTATAGGAAATTGTTTATCTGTAGTGAAGCAGAAGGTAGTGAAAGTTTGGGCTGTATATACTTTTTGCAAACACCACAATTAAAACTCTGCATGCCTGTGACGAAGTGCCCGCCCCTGTGTGTATTTTCTGTGTTATATGTTGTATGTTGCGTGTGTTAATGTTGGTGTATAGTCATTGGTACACGGGATATAAATGGGTGTGTGCAGCACAAGTATTTAAATTGTATAATTATATTTAGGCACAGGATTGCACTATCACTTCACGTGCATTTAAAGTATAGTATGTGAGCACGGGGTTGCACAGAATTAATTCACGTGCTGGAATTCAAGTGAATAATTAATTAGTAATTGAATCCCAGCACAACAGTATATATAGATGCACGTTTGATTCACTCGGGGTTGGGTGTTCGAGAGTGGAGAACGGGAGAGAGAGGAGTAAAAGAAAAACAACGTAAATAATAAGTGTTTATAGACTCACCGTGTTTGTTTGTGTGTCTGTCCGTGCACCGTTTGTAGTGTTGGTCCGTTTTTGTTTGTCTATTTATTTTGGTGCAAGTGCTGTGTCCTGTTTTGTGTTCAAACCTTTTATTTTTGTTCTGTCTGTTAATTATTAAATGCTGAGCGCGATCACGCGCTCAGCTTCAGCAAAACCCCAAGTCTCTGTTGTTTATTTCCTGGCTCGGGTCTGACGCCACCCACTCTGGCCGTCTTTGTGACAATGCCCCATTAAAACTGTATTCCAGCACTTTGCATTTCAGATTGACTGTTATTACCAAGAAGCCAGTGATCCCTCCTGTCTGACTGCAACGTGTGTCATCAGCGAGAAGACTTACAACACAAGTAAACAACGTGTAGTTGTAGAAGTTTACAGCACATATTTCGAGACATAAACAGAAGCGTGAAAAACTGTCTGGTTAACAGAAGCTTGAAAAATACAACTAATGTTAGTACTACTGTATGTATCAGTCCGGGGCCTGGTTGCAGTTAATAGTAACCACCCTGCATATTGTCTTAGGGAGAGCAATGTGGCTGCTTGCTGATGCCAAATCTCATTTAGAAGTAGTCTGCTCCTGTATGTTGCACTGGAATCAGAGATTGAGGAAAATAATGAATTGAAACTTCTATTTTATTTTTATTTAAAATATAAGATATAAATATTGAGATGTTTGCAACAGAGCTCTCTCACCACTCACAGTACACTCTGCTTTACCAGAAGCAGAGCCCATCTTGACAGGTGAAGAAGCTGGAAAAAGGTTGGTGACGCTTCCTCTGATCTGCGACTTGCACACTTTCATCCAACAAGTTCCACTGCTTGAGCCTAGACGTCAAAAGCTCGGCATTGGACTTGGTGAGACCAAGATCTCTAATCAAGTCGTTGAGATCTTTTTGGTTGGGGTAGTATGGGTTTCTCTCCTCAGCTCCACCTCTGAAATTGTCATCTGGATCTACAACGTCTTCCTCGCTCTCTGACTTGCTGCTCTCTCTCCAGAGGAGTGGGTACAGGGAGCTCATGGCAGTGTGGCACCGGGGTGATGGATGAAGGAAGGCCCAGATACATGATAGCAGGTGCATTCTTGCCAGTCCGACGTTTGGAAGGGTCCACCATGCAGAAGTAGCAGTTGCTTGAGTGGTCAGTGAGTTCCCGCCAAATTCTTGGGATAGTGAACTTCATGGCTCTCTTTTCCCCTCTGTACCATCCTACAAAAATACATTTATTTCACCCATAACTAATGTGTAAGAGATTCTCGCAACATTTTTCATATATGATATATTTTTTCAATAACATTGAAAATTGTAAAACATTTTAAAATTAAAAACTTTTACAATTTTAAAAATTTTAACAAATTTTATAACATAAAATTCCGAGCAACAATTGTCCATCTTACCTTCAGAGTTTTTTTTGCAGTGCTCGCAGGTGAAATGAGGTGCCCAGGGTTTGTCTTGATCCCCGACAGGCATGCCGAAATATGCCTTGTAGGCCTCACACATCTTAGCAGATGCTTCCACGGAGTACTTTTTCACTCTTGTCTTGATAAATTGGCCGCAGACATAGCAAAATGCGTCTGCCGGATGCTTGCAGTCTCTTGATACCATCTCAGAAAAATGCAGATATGTATCCACTTAGGCAGCTGGAACTAAACTGAACTGGTGGGCTTAAGGCCCCTGTATTTATACTACTATTTATATTACTGGAAAGTTCTAGAAAGTTCTAGAAGTTACTCCAAGTTTACTCAGCACTGAATCTATCTGGAATGTTCTGGAAAATAGGTAAATTTCAAAATATCACTGTCCTGGTCACAAAAGCAAAGTTTGTGGGGAATAGCCATTTTCTATACTTTTGAGGCATAAGCAATTAGGAAATAACACTTACTACCCAGGAACCAAAAAAAAAAAAAAAAATTGTTACACAGTGTAATATCTCTATACTGCTAGGGGCACTTCCATTTATCCATGTGATTTCTTAGAATATGAAGTTCTCAATCTGGTGTAGCCTGAGTAAATTTCCACTCCCAAATACCAGGATTTCCTTCCTCTGCCACACCCCTCGCTTGTGTAACAGTATAAAGCTGATAGTTTCGTTTCACATTTTACTCGACTCTGCACACCCGGACTGCACTGACACCCTCCTGTTTCCAGCTCCTGCTTTCAAAGTACAGGTTAGAAATCTGTTGGGTTTAAGCAACCTAAACTTTGTAATGTTCATTTTAAAACTCTATAATAATGAATTGTAATGTGTATAGTACTGCAGATGGGCAGTTCCCTTTGATCTGTAGCTGATTAAAAGATGTGATTGTGGGTCTGTGGGTTCAGAAAGGAAGAGGAAAGTTGACTTAGTTTCTTTGTTAAACAAACAAACAAAACAAAAACGAAACAAACTGAATGCATAACAAGTCTCGGTGAATGTAAGCTCCAGGTTTGGTTTGCTGTATTCTGCTACTGCTCTCAATTCTAACTATTTCCTGTATTTATACTTGATTTAACTCCCGTATTCATGGTTTTTGTAATTGCTCTTATTTGAAATCATTCTTATCCATTTATTGCACTGACTACTTGCTCTTAATGGAATTTACTCTTATAAGCAAATCTTTTTACTGTACGGTTAACTGCTTTTAGTCAAAATCGCTATTATATACTTGAATTTGCTCCTTTTTATACTAAATGTATTGTATTTAGAACTGCTCTTATCTGTAATGTGATATTTTGTAACAATTGTAAGTTGCCCTGGATATGGGTGTCTGCTAAGAAATAAATAAATAAATTATTATTAATAATAATAATAATAATAATAATAATAATAATAATAATAATAATAATAATAATAATAATAATAATAATAATAATACTTAGTGAACAGGCTACATTATGTTCAATTCCATTATAAGGCACTGTGGAAGGGTGATGGGTAATTCACTGACACAGGGGAGACAGAAAGGTGAACTTGAAACACCGCACAGGTGCCCAGTTTTATTGATGGTGGGTGATTCCACGTTTTAGCCTGCAGAGGGCGCTGTTGAGCGTAGTCTGTCTACCAATGATGGTAGACAGAACCACAGCAATACCAGAGGCGGTACAAAGATCAAGTGCGGGCGCACTCACAGGTGCTCAAAAGAAAAAAAACAACAGGCGAAAGAAAAAAGGAAAATAAAACACAGTAATCAAACTACAAATAAAAGGTGCTGCACTCGGCAGCATTTCCCCGACCGTCGCTACCCGCACGACCTGGGACTCCGTCCTACACTCGCTGCTCCCTTAGCCTGCTGTAGAAACATTTCTGGGGTCTGCCCACTACTTTTCTTTTGTTTTATTTTCTTTTGGGATTTCTTTCCCAGGTTTTTCTTTCTCCAGACCGTTCTTGGTCCTGGATCAGAGCTTCCGCATGCTCAGTACGTCTTAGAAGGGCAGAGCTGAGGGAACAGCAGAATGTTATTTTATAGGGCCAGCAATTCCCCCGAGACCCACCTCTCAGCAACTCCGAGAGAGGGAAAGCCCACACACCCTCTCTCCCACCTCTCCATGTCATTGCCATGACCAACAGACGGATATTGAACAGCTGCTGCCCTCTTCCTGCAGCACTATGAATACACCAGAAGAGTCAGCACAGATCTCCCTGTTACAGGCACATATAACTACATAATGTTCCTGCTTTATTGTTTTCATTTTGTGTTGCTTTTCAAATAGATAGAATATAAATATATAAGTTATTAAAGAGTGCAGTCTAGAACAGTTCAGTGAACATCAATCTGCTTATACTGTCCTGAAGAAGATATCCCAGCTGAAACAACATGTGACAGATCATGTTGCCAAATCCAGATGTCACCAGGCAAGAAATTATGATAAACAGCATAGAGATACCCAGTACCTCCCTCAGGATAGAGTGTGGATGAGGAATCATGCATTATCAAAAGCGTCACAAGGATGTACAGCTAAAAATAGGGTCATACAACACAGAGCGTCTATAAATTATCTGGTAGTTTGTGAAGAAAGTGGACAAAATGTACATACTATACACGTCAATAATCTTAAAGCCTATTATCCTTCCGCTCAGGAACAGGAAGATTCAGAAAAATGACATGTGCTTGAACTGTTCCAGGATGAGAGTGAGGAGGAGGATGTTCCCAGTTTTTAGGGTGTAATAGTAGCCTCAGCCATGGTTGAGTTTTTTTAATGGGGGGAGGCAGTAGTGCTGTGCCCTATTTTACCGGGTTGTGTAAATCCTTACTGTCGCTTTAAGTATTTGCGGTCCTGTAGTCCTCTGGAAAACTAGAAGGAAGTGATGTGGTCGGAGGATTTATTTTCATTGCAGAGGTTAAAAAGCGGGGTGTATAAGTTGCCGTAGGTTTTTTGTTTACCCCCAAGAGGAAATGTGAACTGATGATTCGAGTGACTGGATTGCTGTTGCTGTTGCTGCTGTGTTGGTGTCGGAGTTGAGGGCATCCAGGCGAACCGGACTGGCAAGCTTCAAGTGGGTTTGACTCTGAAAAGCTACTTTTATTGCTGTGTTTTGTTGTGTTGAGCAACTAACCATGTGCGATTAATCCTGGACTGTGTGCTGTTATCTCGGGACTGTGCTGCTATCTTGGAAGGTGTGGGGACTTATCTGGGTGGTTACTGCGGTGTCCCGGATTGCAGGAGTTTGTTATTGTTTTGGCCAACATAAGGACAGATTCTGGTATAGTTCAGGACGTTTTTTTTTTCTTTTTACTTGGCAGAAGAAATATTAAATGTATTCCTCAGCGCCTGGCAAAGACACTTTATTTTGTTTGTCCTCTCTTTTCTGTTATGTTGGGGAAGATAGCTCAAGAAACGCTAACTTGATTTGAAGCATACATACATTTGCCTTGTTGTCAGTACATTGCAATGTCCTATGTGCTCTATGGTTTTGTTTATATATATATATATATATATATATATATATATATATATATATATATATATACACACACACATAGTTACTGGGCCCTTGACCCGTTAGTTACTCTAATGTAGGATAATTTAGGTAGCTGTAGTTAGGTACATTTTAAACTAATTATAAACCATATAGATTAATAGATGTGTTTTCATTTTTCTAAGGGTTTGCTAATATGAATTCCAAAGTAGTCATGTGCAATATTTATTTAAATGTGTGCAAATTGATTAACAAATGTGCTTATTAACTGAAGGTGCTGCTAGTAATCGTGTGCAATATTTATTTAAATGTGTGCCAATTAACAAATGTGTTTATTAATTGGGTGCAAGATTTATTGTAATGTGTACTTATTAATTGCATGCTATACTTTTTTTTGATGGGTGTAAGTTAATTGAAGGTGCTGCTATTGATTTGTGTGCAATATATATTTAACTACTACCTCTGAACAAGTGCAAATGTGCCTGAATGTGCAATATTTACTTAAGGGTGTGCAATAGTTGGCGCTCTTACCAATGATGTTAAATGTCTATTTAAATACTAATACTATGCAATTACAGAATGGACTCTTGTTAATTTGTGGAATGATATCCTTTATTGCTGTTCAAACCCCTGAGCTATTTTTCCTGATATAAAAGCAAATAAATACAGAAGAGGTAGTTCTTTGGTGTTTTTAATTATTTTTTTGTTTCCTTTGTTTTTGTTTTCCTTTAGTTAATATAATAAATTCAATTTATTTTCCCTTGATATATAGGGTGTAGTGGAATTTCCCAGTATGTCCTAGTAGCAAGTTGGTGAGAATAAATAAATGGTAAAATTGTAGGTTTACCTGGCACCTCAAATCGCCAAGTGTTACACTCCGTCATCACTGAATTTGTAGGCATTTGTAGTGTTCCGATCCAGTACATTATTAAAGTAGTGATCAGTGCCTCTTTGCAGGTGTTTCTATCAAGGCTGAAAAGTGTAGTGTGTAAAGTGTACTAGACAGGAAAAATCAACAAACATCCCCTCGGCTGAATACCCATTCTTGAATTTTGCAGTAGATCAATTCATATTAACCCATTGCATCCAGGGAATGGGCAATTAAAGGTCGGTTAACAATTCTGACAGTTTTTGTAAGTGTTACACACTGTATTATGTGTCAACTGTATCTTTTTTTCGTCCCCTGTGCAGCTTCTGGGCAGCTTTATTAATCAAGCTGTTTATTGTATGGAATGGGCAGTTAAAGGTTGGTTTGGTGTTTTATTTCAGCAGTGTTATGTTGTTCCCATTTAGTTGTATTATGTGTATCATTTTCATACTCAGAACAAACTTTGGAACCCAGTGTTCCGGGAGCTTTTTGGTGATAAAAAGAGGGTTCTGGGCCAGAACAGGTTAATGTTAAATGCGTTAATCAGTTCTGATTGTTAAAATATTCTCCTTGTGTCTAACTTTCTTTGCTGTTTTTTAAAGCAATTGAATTAATTAAAGTGTTGTTCCATTTCCTCCAATTATCCTTATACCTTGGAAGTAACCCAACTATTTGTTACATAACCATGTAGTGGTGACGTCAGACCTGGAAGAAGCACACAGTACTCAGCATGTGAACTAATTTGTGCAACCCCGTGCTCACATACTATTACATACTTTAAATGCATGTGAAATGAAGTGCAATCCCCGTGCCTAAATACAACTATATATATCACTCTTGCTACACAGACCCATTTATATCCCGTGCAGCAATATTTATACACCAACATTAACACTCCACACGAACACAGAACACATAAATATGCACAGGGGTGGACACTTTTCCACAAGAATGTATAACCATATTTAGCAGACAAAGAAATTAGGTATTGCTGAATTGAGGGCTATACAGTGCCTAAAGCAAGTATTCACCCCCCTTGGATGTTTTCACAGTTTGTCGTGTTACAACCTGAAATCCTGATGCATTCAAATGGGATTTGTTTCCTTTGATTTGCACAACCTACTCAACACTTTGAAAAGGCAAGAGCATTTTTATTGTGAAACAACAGTTAATGAAAAAAGAATAAACTGAAATGTCTTGGTTAGATAAGTATTCACCTCCCTGAGTCAATACTTGGTAGAACCACCTTTGGCAGCAATTACAGTTGTGAGTCTTTTGGGGTAAGTCTCTACCAGGTTTGCACATCTGGATTGTGCAATATTCGCCCATTCTGGCCCATTCTTCTTGGCAAAATTGTTCAAGCTCTGTCAAGTTGGATGGGGATTGTTGGTGGACAGCAATCTTCAAGTCTTGCCACAGATTCTCAGTCGGATTCAAGTCCGTGCTTTGATTGGGCCACGCTAGGACATTCACTTTCTTGTTTTTAAGCCACTCCAGTGTCGCTTTGGCTGTGTGCTTGGTCATTGTCCTGCTGAAAGGTGAATCTCCATCCCAGTCTTAGGTCTTTTGCAGACAGGTTTTCCTCAAAGATTTGCCTGTATTTAGCTCCATCCATTTTGCCCTCTACCCTGACAAGCTTCTCTGTCCCTGCTAATGAAAAGCATCCCCATAGCATGATGCTGCCACCACCATGCTTCACAGTAGGGCTGGTGTTACCTGGGTGATGCGCTGTGTTGGGTTTGTGCGACATAACGCTTTGCATTTAGGCCAATTAGTTCAATTTTTGTTTCATCGGACCACAAAATCTTTTGCCACATCTTTTCTGAATCTCCCACACGACTTTTTGCAAATTCCAATCAGTATTTTACATGGGCTTTTTCCAGAATTGGCTTCCTTCTTGCCACTCTTCCATTAAAGGCCAGTTTGTGGAGTACCTGAACTATTGTTGTCACATGGACAGTTTCTTCCATCTCAGCCATGGAACGCTGTAGGTCTTTCAGAGTTGTCACTGGCCTCTTGCTGGCTTCTCTGCCCTTCATACCTGGCTGCTCAGTTTAGGAGGATGACCTGCTCTAAGCAGATTCTGGGTGGTGCCGTATACCTTCCACTTAATGATTGACTTGACTGTGCTCCAAGGGATATTCAGTGCCTGAAATCTTTTTATACCCCTCCCCTGATCTGTGCCTTTCCACAACTCTATCCCGGACTTGTTTTGAAAGCTCCTTGGTATTCATCAGGGGTGCCTTGACAGCCGCAGGGTCTTCTGGTTTTCATTCCAGCTTAAGCTCTCATTTAACGTAATTGATCTAATTATTTGTTGAATTTGACATATTTCATATTTTTTCAAGGTCTTTTACAGTTGATGGTTTTAAAAATGCACTTGATTCAAGGTGCACTACCTATGAAACATTTTGAGGCCTGAAGAGAAGTGTTAGATGTGTCCAGTTAATCAAATAATTAGACCAATTAAGTAATTGAGAGCTCGGGTGGAACGAAAGCCAGAAGACACTGCGGCCCTCCAGGAACTGAGTTTGACACCCCTGGTCTAGATGGTAGTATCTTTGCTTTGAATGCACTACCCAACTGAGACAGGTGTATTTAATCTGAAATCATGTGAACCACTTTTATTGCACACAGATGGACTCCATTTAACTTATTGTGTGAATTCTGAAGGCAATTGCTTGCACCTGAGCTTATTTAGGAGTGTCATAGCAAAGGGGGTGAATACTTATCTAATGAAGACTTTTCAGCTTTTTATTTTTAATTGTTTTTTCACCCCCACCCCCCCCCACACACACTTTTTCACACTTTGAAAGTGTAGAGTAGTTTGTGTAAATCAAAGGAAAACAAATCCAATTTAAATACATCAAGATTTCAGGTTGTAACACAACAAACTGTGAAAGCGTCCAAGGGGGGTGAATACTTACTATAGGCACTGTATATATTCATTATGTTAGAATAGAAAGTCAGTAAACACTTGACTGCCATACTGGGTGTGATCCTTCTTCCATGGGAAGAGGTATGTAATCAGGCATGTGTATTTTAAATAAAATATCACGATTCAGTACGATGAACTCCGCTTTGTCTTTTCTTTTTGACAACACTCACACAAATAAGAACTTCAAAATACCTACAGTTGCTCATCCCTGCTATAGACCTACTGTGCTAGACAGCAAATAAGAATGAAACTGGTTTGGTAGGAAACTTCTCACACTGAGAGCAAAAATACTTACTGGAGTTTTGGGAGTATAAAACAAGCGCTCTGAATGATTGCAAACACTATGAAACTAGAAGGAGGGAATGTATACAAATGAAATGATGCTGAAATGTGAAACTCTGTGCTCTTTAATAATGGACTGATTGAAATTGTGTTCCAGAGGAGAACTCCTGCTGCCAGGAAAAAGTGATCTACAAAATAGACTTGGACGAGACTCAAGTGAGGCGTGATCTTGTCAGGTAAACTCATCTCTGCTGAACTTATATACAGTACAGTATATACTTCTGTCCAGAGAAATGTTTGGCAATCTAACACCTGTGACATCTGTTTCCCCTCCAGTGCACTTCTTGTAGGGTGGCCCGCAGTCGCAGTTTTGCTTGCTTTCAGAATCGGAGGCGCACTTGCTGGTGCAGTCGCAGCTGCACACGGATGTACAATCGGAGGTGGATTTGGATTGATTGGCGCAGACATGACCATCAGTTGCAGTTTAACAGGCATACTTGGAGGCGCAGTCGGAGGCATAGTTGGATGCATACTGACACACACAGTGACGCATTCTACCACGGTCGGAGGCGCAGTCGGAGGTGCAGTTGGAGGCATAATGACACTCGCATTCACAGCTGCTGGTGCTAGCGTGGTCTGGGGCTTTATCGGATTCATAATCGGAGGGGCAGTCGGAGGTGCAGTCAGAGGCATACTGACTCTCACAGTCACAGTTGCAGGTGCTTCTGTGGTCGGAGGTGCAATCGGATTCATATTCGGAGGTGCAGTCGGAGGCATACTGACACTCACAGTCATAGCTGCAAGTGCTGCTGCGGTCGGAGGCGCAATCGGACACAGATTCGGAGGCACAGTCGGAGGCACAGTCGGAGGCGCATTCGGAAGAGCAGTCGGAGGCGCAGTCGGACACTCAGTCAGAGGGGCAGTCGAAGGCGCAGTCAGAGGCATACTCACACTCACAGTCACAGTTGCATGTGCTGCTGTGGTCGGAGGTGCAATCGGATTCATATTTGGAAGTGCAGTCAGAGGCATACTCACACTCACAGTCACAGTTGCTGCTGCCATCGGAGGCATAATCGCCTACAGATACGGAGGTGCAGTTGGAGGTGCAGTCGGAGGTGCAGTCGGAGGTGCAGTTGGAGACATACTGACACTCACATCTGCAGGTGCTGCTGCTGTCGGAGGAAGAGCATTGGCACTCATAGACCCAGGTGCAGTGGCACTCAGAGACACACTGAGAGACACGGATGCAGTCAAATTCTCATTCAGACTTGTGCTAGGTGGAGTCACATTCCTAGCTGCAGCAGCTTTGTTTCTTTACGTTATCTTGTAAGTTATGTTTCTTTATTTTTAATTAATTACAAAATGTCTTTTATGATGATTATAAGCCTCTTCTATATCAGTTTATATGCACAGTCCAGCAGCCTGTCTCTTCTATATCAGTTTATATGCACAGTCCAGCAGCCTGTCTCTTCTATATCAGTTTATATGCACAGTCCAGCAGCCTGTCTCTTCTATATTAGTTTATATGCACAGTCCAGTAGCCTGTCTCTTCTATATCAGTTTATATGCACAGTCCAGCCTGTCTCTTCTATATCAGTTTATATGCACAGTCCAGCAGCCTGTCTCTTCTATATCAGTTTATATGCACAGTCCAGCCTGTCTCTTCTATATCAGTTTATATGCACAGTCCAGCCTGTCTCTTCTATATCAGTTTATATGCACAGTCCAGCAGCCTGTCTCTTCTATATCAGTTTATATGCACAGTCCAGCAGCCTGTCTCTTCTATATCAGTTTACATGCACAGTTGAGAATAGATAGAGAGGTTTATGGAAGCATTATGGAAACTGTTTGTCCAGAGGAAAAATCCAGCTATCTGAGGGCTGAGTGAGTGATGAAGTGATTTAGTGGAAACAGACATGAACAGGACTGTCTCCAAGCAGAGTTAGGAACAGTAAAGGGCTTGATCCAGTTTAATATGAAACACTCCTGATGACTGAAGTGCAGCTTTACCAGCAGGACCAGTTCAACCAGACCAGTAACTGAGGGAGGGGGTGTGGGGGAGGGCTTCATCTTCTCAGGGGAGTTTGTTTTTAATGAACAGCAACATCATTATTAATGATGAGGATTACTGATGTGTGTGTGTGTGATTCTCTCAGCAGTGAGGATGAGCAGGAAGAGGAACTGAGAGAAATGGAGGAGAGACGGATGAAGTGGGCGATGGAGAATTGGCTCAGAGTGATAGAGGAGATACTGAAGAAAGAGATGGAGGAGAAACTGACAAAGATGAAGTGGTGGAGGAAGATAGAGATGAAGAGTAAACTTAGGAAAGAAATTGAGGAGAAACTGAGTGAGATCAAGAAGACGCTGGAGGTGGAGATAGAGAAGACACCGAGTGAGATAAAGGCAACATGGAAGAAGATGGAGAAGAAACTGAGGCAGCTGAAGGAGAAACGGATGAGGAAGCTGGAGGAGGAACTGAAGAGGTTTGTTTATTTAAAAATACCGACAATGTAGATTTCCAGAAGAGAAAATGTAAATTTCCATTCATTTTCTACCCCTCCATCCTGACCAGGTCACACTGTCACATGATTCTGGCAGCCAAAGCAGCTCAAAGGCAGATTATAAAAATGATAAGAACTCGACATCAACATTGCCGTTAACTCACAGTAAACAGTGGTCTAGACATATTGTTCTAAATTAATAATTACTTGTGCCTTTTTGAGCCGAACAAGCAAATGAAAACTGAAGTTTATCTTCAGTGATTTCCCCACATAAACACAAAGGAGGATACACCTGTTGCACTCAAATTTACAAAGGTTAGAAAATAATAATAGACAAAGACATTTTTACATTTCACAGTGTGAGCAAAATCATTTACACAAACACCAAAATAACATTTCACTTCAGCCTTTTAAAATGTATACATTTTCAATCCTGATACACTCCTGGGCCATATTCACGAAGCTGACTTAAGTCTAAGACTGGTCATAAGTCGTCAATTTGGACTTAAGTCTTATTCACAAATGAGTTGTAACGGAATTTTGGTTGTAAGTAAGGTTTTTAAGACTATCCTGAAGGGGTGGCTCCCGAGTCGGGCATCCAGTAAAGGCACTCCACGTGGAGTGCAGGATGTGCCCTATAGTCTGGACGTCACAAGTTCGAGTCCAGGCTATTCCTTTGTCGACCGAGGACGGGAGCTCCCAGGGGGCGGCGCTCAATTGGCCGAGTGTCGCCCGGGGGGAGGGAGGGTTAGGTCAGCCAGGGTGTCCTTGGCTCACCGTGCACCAGCGACCTCTGTAGTCTGGCCGGGCACCTGCAGGCTTGCCTGTAAGCTGCCTGAGAGTTGCGTTGTCCTCCGACGCTGTAGCTCTTGGGTGGCTGCATAGTGAGTCTGCAGTGTGAAAAAAAGCTGTCGGCTGATGGCACACACTTCGGAGGACAGCCAATTTGGGAGAAAATAATAAAAAAAATAATTGCCAACAACTAAAATTTAAAAAAGACTACCCTGAGGGAGGCTTAAGTCCAGATCTGCCATGGCTCGACAGGTGATAGATGATTTATTTGATGATCATCCAGATGACAATTGCCCTAAGCATTTTTATGTAGACAGGGGAACCCCGTTGTAATGTTTTAGCGAGAATTGAGAAGCCGATACCGTTTTAATAGACGGTCAATTGACATCCTAACAAATATTTTACATACCGATCTATCTCCATCAACTAACCGAAGCAGCAATGCAATTCCAGCTTTGTTGCAGGTGATTTTTTGATTTTATTTTGCATTACAGTATTAAATATGTTATTGCAATGTAGATCATACCATTAACATTATAACTATAATTGGGACTGTAAATCTATGTTTAATTTATAACAAGCAGCACCAAAAGCACAGCTTGGGAGGAATGAAGATTTCATTAGCAGAGGTAGAAACATACAAAGTAATACCAACTCCGTTGCAATTTTGTGTTTGTTATCTATAGCGGTTTTTTTTCTTCTCAGTACTAGATTAGCAAAAATGTATTTCGAACTTTCCACAGCTATAAATCAAAAAAACAACAAATCTACAAGCTGTGCACCCTTTTTCGTTTGTCCTACTACTGTTTCTTCGCCTGTTTTCCCCTCTGCCTGGCTACTCCATTACCAGAAACTATATCCTGTTTATAAAAGTGCTTGCATCCACTCATTAAAAACCAAGAACGTCTTTCTTAAAGGGATACACATCTAAAAGCAAACAGAAAGACAGATAAATAAACACATATATATATTTTTAATATACTGTAAGATAGCAGGGAGGGGGGTATCATCCCTGCATGAAAACCATGTGCAAATGCACACTGATTGAATGTAATTGTTTAATTATATGTGTTTGATTAGTAATTATTCCCTGCACCTGGCTATCATTGTGAATTAGAGCCAGGTGCAGGGTATTTAAATGAAGCAGCCAGTCTGTTTGGCACTGCTGTGTGGAGGGTCCGCTTGTTAGTGTGCACAAGCGTGTGTGGTTTGGTTTTGTTTGAAGATTTTGTTTGATTGGCAGGTAAACGGCTTAGCCGTCCTGCAAGATAGTTCAGGTTCCTGTTTTGTGTTTTAGTTTAGTGCTCAAAAAAAGAGCTAGATGTTTGTTTTGTTTATTTTTGGTTTTTGTTATTATTAAAAAATAGTGCAAGAGCGCTTAAGAAACCTTTATTTCTGTGTCGTGGGTCTTTATTTAAAGGGGCAAAGAACCCGAGTGGGTGAAGTTTTGTTACAATACTTTATTATCAAATATGTCATTGTGACAGAGATCGAATGGTGCTTGGTGTTACATCTCCCTCTCGACCTGTGAGGGCACTGTGTAACGGGAACAGAGTACCTTTAACTAAATGGCACGACAATTTATTCCGTAGGGTAGGTGGAAGTTGGTCATTTAGGAAAGGGGCGCAGCTACGGTATCCAAACTCATTGACCCAGATGGTAAACTGTAGCATCCGAGGATTGGAGGAGCGGATGCGCTCGTTAACCTAGGGGTCATGAGCGAGGATATAAATAGGGGACTTGGCATACATGATCTGGTCCTTGGTAAATGGTTAGTGCTGAAAACCTACAAGGAGTCTGTGTGCTGTTTCATGAACTGTGAGTTTTGTCTTGTGTTTGTTAGTGTTTTGTTAACTGTCATCTGTTTTTAATAGACCAGTTGCATGATCTGTACCTGTATACACTCTGCACTGCACTCACCTGTATTCACTTACCACTTTGGCACAGCCATTAAATGCAATACACATAAAAATGACATAATATTCTGAATTGTTTTCATTTCACTGTAATTACATGTGATTATATTGTGAGTGGGAGTTAAATTCCTCCCTGCTGAAGAAAAAAAACATGTGCAAATGCACATTGGTTTAATTGAGTTGTTTTAATTATATTTGTTAATTGTTATTATTAATTATCCCCTACACCTGGTGATCATTGTAAATTGGAGCCAGCTGCAGGGTATTTAAAGGAAGTAGCCAGTCTGTTGAGGGCTGATGTGTGCAGAAGTCACTCAGGTGGAAGTGGGAGCTGCACATCGTCTGTCTTTAGTGGTGGAGGTGGGAGCTGAATGCAGTCTCCCTGTGACGCTGGGAACTGGTCCTCCCTCTCTTCCTCCTCCTGGAGGGCAGGGCAGCTGACCACAAAGTGGTCTCACTCTGCGCAGGCAGGGCACAGGTTCTGGAGGTAGGCCTCCCAGCTGCCTTCTAGTCATCCCTCCTCCTCCTCCTCCTCTCCGGCGTAGGGGCAGTTGATAACAGAGTGGCCGCCCTCACCACAGGAAGGGCACCAGCTCATGGCCTCAACAAGGCGGAAATAGCTGTCCCACTGGCCCCTCTTGGGCTGTGGATGTTCGTGCTCCATCCACTTGGACACTGAACACAACAGGACTTCGGGCTCATCCCTTTCCTCGTCTGTGTCCCTGTCGACCTCTGGGCAGCTTTCCTCCTCATTCCCAAATCGATTGCAGTATGTGCACTGCTGCTCCTCCTCCTCGGAGTCCTCCCTTTGTACCTACCATGCGAGATCCCATGGCTGGAGATTAGGGTCCAGCCTCTTGCTTCCTCTGTCCCTCTGTTGTGGGGGCTGGACATTCCTCTCCTTTCCCCTTTTTCTTCCCATCATTGTTTAATTAATTATCGACGCACTTTGCTTTCCTGGCCCGGCTCCTGGAGGCGTTTATCCCACACAGAACACCCTATGTGGCAGAGTGGTTACAATGACGTCACGGACCAGGAAGTAGCAACACATCAACAAAGAAGGGCTGGGCAAAACTGAAGCACAACCGGCGCTCCGCGCGTTTATTAAATAATAAAACAAAAGATTTAAACAAAAGACAGAAACAAAAGGGCACGTTGGCCAAGCAAAACAAACAAACAATTCTACTAACAAATATTGTGCTGGCGGTTCCAGCACAATAGCAGTTGTTTTAGTTTTTCTTTTACCTCTATTTCTCCTCTCCTTAACTCCCGTTCATTACTCCCTGAACACTCTTCCCCGAGCGCAGAAATCTGCAATCAACTTTTTTTTTTTTTTCACGGCACTGGATAGCATTTCACTCGACTTCATATTGTATATAATATGTACCGGCGGTACTGGTCCTGGCGACAGTGTTACATTGGTTTTTGGATGTTCTATTCATCCCAAGTGGTGTTTTTTTTTTTTTTTAAATCTTCATTCTTGTGCAGTTACTATACAGCCTTGTGCACAACAGGGCTCTGGGCAGCACCATGCCAGTCGGGTATGAGGATGCTGGCATTGCATGGTGCTGACACAAGCCAAGGCAAAGTACGGATATTTACATAAATCATGAAAACAACGTGGCACGCTTTCATAACAGTGACAGAACAATTCAGCACGATGCTGCAGATGTCGTGGAAACTAGGTAATTGCCAAGTGTGTGTGTGTTTTGTTTCAAATTCGCGTTCGTATTTTTCACTATTTTACAAAATAAAAATAAAAGCAGATAATTATTATTATTATTGTAGCATCTGTGTAAACAAGACTATTGTGTACAAGATAAAAAGAAACAAAGGGGAAACAATGGGAAACAAAGTCAGACATAATTAATTTAGCTTAACCAGACCTATAAATACTGTTTAATTGTCCTGACCCATTAATAAACAAAATACATTACAATTGTGGCCTCCGCGACCTATTCTCTACTTAACTGTACAGGTCGCTATGCAAACTACTCCATCTATAGTTTAACGAGGAATAGAACCTCACATAACCTTATCTATCTAGCAGTAATATTTGGGTACCCCACATAGAGCCCCTCTCAAATAAATGAAAAGACAAAAGAATAAAGATTTCAACAAAATCTTTATTACAGACAACAACACTAAAATCAGCAATTTCTGCAGTGCAATAAAACAAACACAATCCTAACCATATATCTTGCACAAAAGAATAATTGTTTATTTACTGTCCCTAGCGACACCTAGAGGAGAGATAGAGAAGCGTCCATCCAATTAATAAATATTTGGCTGCTCCACCCACCAAAGCCCAGAAGGGCAGTCAAACACAACCTGTGATAAAATAAACAAAAAGAAACCACCCGTGAATAATTAAGTAAATATATTAAAAGTGTACCTACAAACAAAATCACCACACCAAATGTAATGGTGCACAATCCAAACAGAAAACACAACCCAGCACCCAACTTGACTGAACGTTCACTGCTCTGCATAGCACAGCAGCCACAATAGCGACGCTCTCCTTCGCAGCTCCTACAGACACACACACTAAAAGCTAGCTAAACGCTGCACGGTACTATTAAAACTATAAAGACAAATAGAACCGTGCGTATACACAAACTAAAACAAAGGGGGCAATAATTACAAAAGCAATGTGCAAGACATAAACTCAGGGAAAGAAAACTACCTGAAACAGTGGCTGGCGGTGTTCCACTTCCTCGGGAGAGTCCGGAATACTGACGTCCAAAAGTATATCCGCCGACTCGCCTCGTCACAGGGGAACCACGGGAACACAGGAACACCAAAACACAGCTACACATCGACTACCTGGTTCTCTTGCACCCTTGCGGTGCCAGTATTTATGATGCCAGCAATACACACTTCCTGGTTCCCACGGTCCCACCTGCTACACAATTAAGAACATCTTAAAACAATCAATATACCCTATATTGCAAAGGCCAGTCAACCCAGATCAATTCCTCAGAGAGAGAGAGAGAGAGAGAGAGAGAGACTTCAGTTTGCTGCAGTGTCTGTAAAAGCTACAGAGGACGCCTCGCCTCCAGTTTCACCAGCCGAAATCCCAACAGCTAAATCCCCCGTTCAGCAACCTGGATCCGCAACAGAGTAGCTTTCCTTGCCAGTAGCTACTCTTCGTTGCACTCGTGTCGGCTCCGCTTATCACCAGCTGCACTGTACAATCTCAGCTCCTCTCTCTCTCTCTCACTCACTCACTCACTCACTCACTCACTCACTCACTCACTCACTCACTCACTCACTCACTCACTCACTCACTCACTCACTCACTCACTCACTCACTCACTCTCACTCTCAATCAATCTGGGCCGAATGAACATAACATGCACTTCATCTGAATGACGGTGTGCTCTCATTATACAATTAGTCCATCATTATTATTATTATTATTATTATTATTATTATTATTATTATTATTATTATTATTATTATTAATAAACATTACTAGTAGTAGTAGTTGTATATAATAGCATACACTGATATTCAAACGAAACAGTCGTACAACACAGGCCTTTATTTACAGTTTTTTCTGCCCTGGCTGTCTTAGTCTGCCTTTTCGCATGTTACCACCTTGTTTCCGCCCCTTCAAAATGTCACACATATCGGCTGGGGATTGGTCAACAGCTATTTTCATGTTGCTTTCTGCGGTCCCTGCTACTCCTGCGAAACTTCTCTCCGCTCATTTCGCAGATTGGAGATGACTCTCACAGAGTCCTCTAGTGGCCAGGATAGAAACTGCAGCTCCTATCACCACTGATTTTTTAGTCATTTCTGGCAAATAGCAACATTTGATTTCTGTGTACAGATACATCAATTGTTTGAATAATAACTGGATGTTTGTCTCAGCAGCACTACAGTAAAGTAACATGATTCTGAACCTGTCTTTGCAGTATGGACCCTGAAGAGGCCTGCAGAAGAATCAAGTTACTGAAGGACTTTGTACAGATGTATGAAAAGGAGAAGCAGGAAACTGAAGAACTCCTCAGAGAACTCAATGGGATTGCTGATGGGCTGGACAAAGTGGACAGGGACTGTACCATCGCTAGGACTGCAGGGAGCTCTGCTGGTGTAGTCGGGGGGGTCCTGACCATTGTGGGGATAGGCCTGGCTCCTGTTACTTTTGGAGCTTCCCTTGGACTGTCAATTGCAGGCACTGTGACTGCTGTAGCTGGCACAGTCACCAGTGGTGGCGCACAAATAGGAAAGCATGTACAGGATGGCAAGGCTAACAAGAGAGTAACGGAAATACTGGAAATAATTCACACTAAAAACATAGCACTTAGTAAATTGTGCAAAATTGCACTCCCACAATGTAACTGGAATATAGAGGACGCTGCTTTAACAGGCATTGTTAAAACACGTCTTTCTGATGCTGCTGCTGCTGCAGGCCTGATTGATGCTGCTGTTGTTGCTGCTGCAGGTGCTGTTATTGATGTTGCTATAAGTCTTGATGCTGTTGCTGGTGTAACCCCAAACCCAAGTGATGATGGTGCTGGTGGTGTTGCTGCTGTTGGTGCTTCTGTTGTTAATAGTGGTCGTGTTCTTGCAGGCCTGGTTGATGATGCTGCTGCTGCTGCTGCTGCTGGCCGTGTTGCTTCAGCCCTGGTTGATGATGCTGCTTCTGTGGCGCTCAAAAGTACAGGCAGAGTAGTCGGAGGTGTTGCTGCTGGAGTGTTTGTAGTTTGGGATGCCGTGCAGATTGCTTTAAATGCCAAAAAACTTCATGAAGGGAGTCCAACTGAAAGAGCACAAGAGATTCGCAAGCTGGTGGAAACTGAAGAATTAGAACTAGCAAAACTGGAGGAGGTCAATTGTGACATAAAGAACATTTTGTAACCTGTGAGTCAGCACAGGGCTATGGAGGAAGGTGCACCAGAAGAGATTGTTCTTCCTGTCAGATCTGCAGCTGCTACTATATCAACAGTTTTGTGTTTGCTGCCTGCTCCAGGTTATCATAATTATAAATCACAGAAACCAACCAATCACAGAGCAGTATTTCCAAACATTCCTATACCCCTTGTTATCTTGTGTATAAATATATAAAAAAAGAGAAAAGAAAATGAAGAAAGAAGAAAAAGTAAAAAAGAAAAGAAAAATAAATAAATAAATAAATATCATCCCGTGCATAGGCCCTAACCCTAAAAATCTCCTCCCTATACAATAACAATAATACACCAGATTAAAGTGACTGTTTCCACTCTACACAGTTTCTGAATGACGCTTCAGGATACCTAATGCTAGCATGTAGATAGAGTCGCCCCCGCGGTCACACAGCACAGATCGGCTGCTGTACTGTAGGTCAGTTACAGTCTATCCTCGACCACCCTGGACAGAATTATTTTAATATATTGCATTTTATCAGCCTGTAATCAATGTAATCATTTTATCAGCCTCTAATCAATGTAGTCATGTTATCAGCCTGTAATCAATGTATTCATTCTTAACATTATAAAAATTATAAAATTATATATTAAATCTAGAGCTCTCACACAGACCTCTAGTGGCCAGAATAGAAACTGCAGCTCCAATTCACCACCAGTGAAGTCATCAATGACATCACCATCACAGAGAAAAGCACAGATACAACTCTGATACATCCATTATCTGTAACGCATAGCTTAATCCTATAGAAAGTTGCAGTGAGCTGGGGCCTAAACCAGCAGACATAGGGCGCAAGGCGAGACTACACCCTGGACAGGATGCCAGTCCATCACAGGGCAAATAAGGGCCAATTTAGAGAGGCCAATCCCCCTAGCCAGCATGTCTTTGGACTGTGGGAGGAAACCAGAGTACCCTGAGAAAACCCACGCAAACTCCACTCAGACAGACCCCTGAGTCCGGAATCGAACCCAGGAGCTGTGAGGCAGCAGCGCTAACCACCACGCCAATGTGCCGCCCTTTAAGTCTGATACACTCCAGCTATATCTAATCTATGTAGAGTTCTCACAGAGACCTCAAGTGGCCTGGATAGAAACTTCAGCTCCTATTCACCACCAGTGAAGTCATCAATGACATCATTATCACAGATAAAAGCACAGCTTTTCCATGAGTTCTTACAGATACAGACTGCACTCTGATACACTAGTCCTGCTATATATTAAACTAGCTGAAGTACCTGCCGTTGCCCGGGGAAATTCAATATTTCAAGCATGATAAATTGGGGAACGATAGCCTTATGGTTTCCTATAAGTTATCAATCTTGGGTATTGCACAATGCGCTCGGACCCCTTTCCCTTTTTTTAACTTTCTTTTTTTAAATTTTGGTATTGTGGGGTTTCTTTAATTTGAGATACATGGCTACTGCAGTAATCCAGCAATTGGTTTACTAAATAAAGTACCCCGGGGGTAAACATTTTGGATCCAAACACAGCCCTCGACCTTCCCCTAGATGAAAGAGGAGGCCGTGCAAAGTTTGGTTGCACTGGCTCCAGCAGGGTCCGAATGCAGAAAGGAACAGACAGACAGACAGACAGACAGACAAACTTCTTTATATATTAAGAAAGATATATAGAGCTCTCACAGAGACCTCTAGTGGCCAGGATAAAACTGCAGTTCCTATTCACCACCAGTGAAGTCATATAAAAAAAGACACAAACACACCAATGAATTCTCTCTGGTATTTTGCCACATCGCTGTTAAAATGTAATAACCTGGCAGCAGTGTGGAGCGGTGGTGGTTATAATCAGTTATAAAAAAAAGTAATATACTGTAGAATATACTTGTTATCAAAATAGTCTGGTTTCAGTATACTATTACAATAGTACCACTAGTATTATCCTATATTATATTGGTGCAAGTATACTTATTATCAAAATAGTCTGGTTTCAGTATACTATTACAGTAGTACCATTTAAGGTATCCATTTTAGGACATCCTCAGAATTCACCCCTCCTTGAGTCGATCCTCACCCCTACTCGACTAAATCGTCAGACATTAGACCTCAACCCTCCTCGAGTCAATCCTCACCGCTCCTTGACTCAATCATTTGACATCAGACCTCACCCCCTCTCGAGTCAATCCTCACCCCTCCTAAAGTCAATCGTCAGACATCAGACCACACCCCTCCTCGAGTCAATCCTCATCCCTCCTAAAGTCAATCGTCAGACATCAGACCACACCCCTCCTCGAGTCAATCCTCAACCCTCCTCGACTCAATTGTCAGGCATGAGACCTCACCCCTTCTCAAGTCAATCCTCAACTCTCCTCGAGTCAATCCTCGTCCCTCCTCAAGTCACTCGTCAGACATCAGACCTCACCCTTCCCCGAGTCAATCTTCAACCCTGCTCGAGTCAATCCTCATCCCTCCTCAAGTCAATCGTCAGACATCAGACCTCACCCCTCCTCGAGTTAATCCTCAACCCTTCTCGAGTCAATCCTCACTCCTCCTCGAATCAATCGTCAATCCTCACCCCTCCTTGAGTTAATAGTCAGACATCAGACCTCACCACTCCTCGAGTCAATCCTCATCCCTCCTCAAATCACTCTTCAGACATCAGACCTCACCCCTCCTCGAGTCAATCCTCACCCCTCCTCGAGTCAATCCTCACCCCTCTTTGAGTCAATCCTCACCCCTCCTTGTCAATCCTCACCCCTCCTTGAGTCAATGCTCAACCCTCTTCGAGTCAATCCTCACCCCTCCTTGTCAATCCTCACCCCTCCTTGAGTCAATGCTCAACCCTCCTCGAGTCAATCCTCACCCCTCCTTGAGTCAGTCCTCACCCCTCCTTGAGTCAATACTCGCCCCTCCTCGAGTCAATCATCAGACACCAGACCTCACCCCTCCTCGAGTCAATCCTCAACCCTCCTCGAGTCAATCATCAGACATCAGACCTAACCCCTCCTTGAGTCAATCCTCACCCCTCCTTGAATCAATCCTCACCCCTCCTTGAGTCAATCCTCACCCCTCCTTGTGTCAATCCTCACCCCTCCTTGTGTCAATCCTCACCCCTCCTCAACTCAATTCTCAGGCATCAGGCCGATTTTTTAAATTTTTTTTTCGTGGAGAGTGAGGTGTTGAACAGAGTCGTCTGATTCATCCAATAAAACAAGAACAAAACAACTTTCGGTGCTTCCATTGGATGACACAGATGTCATTGCAGCTGCTGATTGGTGGATGCATTTTTACCTTTATTTAGCATGTAATATGTATACTGTAAGTATTTTAAAAAAAATACTTTAAAAGTTACAATGTGCAATTTAATTATTTGAATTAGTTTGGATTTAAATTATAAGGCAAATCATCTCAGCATACATGTTGTTTTTTTCCGATATATTTCTTATTTAATTAAATTTTGTTATGCAATTGAAAAATCCCACTTGCAGGAATTATTCCCCAGGACAAATCTACTGCAGTTTAATAATAATAGGACACTTTATCCTATCAAAGTAGTGGAAATTGGTCTGGGGACTTGATTTTATGTGCTGGGACAAAAGCCTTGGAACCGTTCAATAATGCAATAGACCTGGTATGTGTAATTTAGTTCCCTTTCAATTGAAAGATGACCGCCAAATTTAATACTTTTGGGATATGCCTTGTCAGGTATTCGCTGAGCATTTTATATCAAAGTATGCCGATAGGCCCCTCAGCAGAGTGACGTCCTCGGTCCCGCCTCACTGAGGTAATAAATACTTACTGAGCGGAGATCTCAGTCTTTTTTGCCTTTCACTGACAGGTAGGTAAAGTGGTGAGTAACCCTTTTTTCTAGTTGTGATTGACTCTTTAGAGCTCCTTCTAGTTTTTATGAGACCCCTTGCAATTATTTGCTGGAAGTAGGCTTGCCATTTCCCCGGAATCAGAAACTCGGCAACTGAAGGCTGAGCTAACGCATACGCAACTGCGTTTCGTTTAAATATATAAATATATATATATATATATATATATATATATATATATATATATATATATTTCTTCATCAGCCTACATCGCTCGGCGATTGTAGCCTGCTTTCTAACCTCTGCAGCATGATGCAGTTCCTTCTGTTTTTTTCCTCTGCTTTTTGCAGCTGTAAAATAATAAAAATTGGAGACGGGCTACACGACCCTCCAGCATGTCCAGCCTCGCTCTGCAGCCGCTGTTGACTCGAGGGCTCTGGGCGACCTCAGTACGCCCACTCGGTTTGTGTGCGGCCTAGCGCCCCTACAAGCCACCGATTACTATTGTTTTTACTGTTACAGTAAATAAATAAAAAAGGACAACATTTCAGCTTGCTGTCGAGTGTCTCTACTGCATTGCAGTTTTACGAATAAATAAATAACTGTGCGCTTCCTCCATTAGGCCTTGATCACATAGGTCTGTTAAGGTGTGTTAAAAAAAGGGGGAACAGGTGTGTTTTCCTTTACTTTCTTCTGTCTCTCTCCTTTCTCCAGGTTTGTGACTGCACTACCCCGCTGCACACTATGCGCTGCACCGGTTGAGGGCTCCACGTGGTCCAGACGCCATCTTGGGTGCTCCACTCCTTGGTGCCACGCTGCCCCAGAGCCTCGGTACCTCGTGCTTCTGCATCCTCGGTGCCTTGAGAGCTACACGCCTTGGCATGTCGATGCCTTGAGTCCTTTTGAGCCCTGTGCAGCGGCGCCCTTGGTGCCACGCTACCCTAGAGCCTCGGTACCTCGAAAGCTACATGCCTTGACGCTTCAACACCTCGAGATTTTTCAAGTCTGTGCAGCGGCTCCATCGGTGGCATGCTGCCCCAGAGCCTTGGTACCTCAGCGCTTCGACACCCTTGGTGCCTTGAGGATTCCACCCCTCGGCGCTTCGATGCCTCTAGGTTTTTTGAGCTCGGCACCGTCAGGAGTTGCAGGCTCACCCCCCCCAATTTTTTCTGGGGGGGAGAAGGGCAGGACGCTGGTGTTCCCCAGCAGCCCCTGTTTATGCTGCTGAGGGAAGCACTGCACAAATCAGCACAGCCGCCACGACAGAGGGAACCAGCACAGCCGCAGCCTCCCTTTGAGTGCCAGCACCAGCCCCACCACCACTGCCGGAGGAGCCAGCAGCCCCAGCCCCACCACTGCTACCAGAGGAGCCGGCAGCCCCACCACTGCTACCGGAGGAGCCAGCAGCACCAGCCCCAAGATGCTGATTTTCCACAGACATCTGCCGTACCTCTGCTCAGTCCGTGGTGTGGGAGTTTGCCCCTTCAGATTCAGAGACATATGGCTCAAATTGATATGGGAGTGCGGCAAAGTGGTTTGCAGTGCTCCGGTGTACAGGTGATTCAAGGTGCTCCAGACAAAGGACAAACACGAAGTTCACAGGTCAGGTTCTTTATTATCCTTGACGAAGTTTTAAATAATAAAGCTGGCTCTACCCAGCAATGGGTATTGCCAGCGAAAACTGGACTCAAATAATAAAGCTGGCTCTACCCAGCAATGGGTATTGCCAGCGCCAAAACAAGGGGTTGCAGTCCCAAAATAATAATTCTTACACAAAACACGTAACACAGTCACAAACAACACGTCTCCAGACTGTGTGCTCTGGTGCAGGTGCGGTGCTCTGAGTGATGGTGCTTTTGTGCGTTCAGGTCCAGGATGGCTTCTGGCTGCAGCTCCCGGCTTCGTATCAGCCGTCTGGCAAAGACAAACACAAGCGTTTTTATCAATGGAACCACACTTCATTCAAGGTTCCGTCCTTGTCTCCTCCCATTAACCACAACAAAGGAACCGATTACGGCGTCCCGTCCCCCTAAAGTACCCTAAGCCACGCCCCCTCCGATAGCTAGTTCAATCATGTCTCCTCCAATTCATGACTGAAACTTCGCTCACCGTACTAGGGTGATGACTCCAGGTACCGTAACGCCGCCCTCTTCCTGAATGGATGGCTTCCGACTGCCCCCGGAATGAACTGCCCAACCATTCAGTACAAAGCCCGCAGTTCCTGTTGTACAGTGCCCTCACCGGTCGAGAGGAAGATTGTTGATTCGGATTAATTCGCTCGTCGTCACAGGGAGACAATCCTCATTTTCTTCCTCTATGTCAGATCCATCATTACTACTTCGTTCACATTCATACATGTGTCAGAAACTGATAAAATAACGCTACTCTTACTGGAACTGTTGCTGTCAGCCATACTGACAGATGCAAATAATCTATGGGTTCCTCCCTGAATGCCGTCACAGTAGACCTAGCCCCAAACCAGGAAATGGAGATAGCCCTCAGAGTATTTCCGGGTATAATTTGATTAATTGTAGCGTGAAATGAATGTGATTATATGTTCAAGTGAGACCTGTTTATATTATTTTTTCCTGTTTTTGAAAAAAATCAAATCCCATGACACTGGGTCTTTAAATCTATATAGATCTCTCACAGAGACCTCTAGGACGCTTCAGTAAATACCAACATTTGATTTCTGTGTATAGATACGTCAATAAAACATTAGTTTGAATAATATATGGATGTTTGTCTCAGCAGCACTGTGGTAAAGTAACATGATTCTGAACCTGTCTTTGCATCATGAAGCCTGAAGGGGCCTGCAGAAGAATCGAGTTACTGAAAGACTTTGTCAAGGAGTATGAAAAGGAGAAGCAGGAAATTGAAAAAACTCCTCAGAGAACTCAATGGGATTGCTGATGAGCTGGACAAGGTGGACAGGGACTGTACCATCGCTAGGACTGCAGGGAGCTTTGCTGGCGTAGTCGGGGGGGTCCTGACCATTGTGGGGATAGGCCTCCCTTGGACTGTACATTGCAGGGACTGTGACTGCTGCAGCTGGTGGAGCCACCAATGTTGGCGCAGGAATAGTAAAGTATGTAATTGATGGCAATGATAACAAGAAAGTAATGGAAATAGTGAAAATAATTCACACTAAACCCAAAGCACTTGGTAAATTGTGCAACATTGCACTCCCAGAATGTAATTGGAATAAAGAGGACGCTGCTTTAACAGGCATTGTTAAAACACTTCTTTGTTCTGCTGCTGCTGCTGCTGTTGCTGCATGCCTGGTTGATGCTGCTGTGGTTGCTGCTGCAGATGCTGTTATTGATGTTGCTGTAAGTCTTGATGCTGGTGTTGCTGATGGTGTAAACCTGAGTGGTGTTCCTGCTGTTGTTGCTGCTGCAGATGCTGTTATTGATGTTGCTGTAAGTCTTGATGCTGGTGTTGCTGATGGTGTAAACCTGAGTGGAGTTCCTGCTGTTGGTGCTGCTGCAGATGCTGTTATTGATGTTGCTGTAAGTCTTGATGCTGGTGTTGCTGATGGTGTAAACCTGAGTGGTGTTCCTGCTGTTGTTGCTGCTGCAGATGCTGTTATTGATGTTGCTGTAAGTCTTGATGCTGGTGTTGCTGATGGTGTAAACCTGAGTGGTGTTCCTGCTGTTGGTGCTTCTGCTGTTGGTGCTGCTGGTGGACGTGTTGCTGCATGCCTGATTGATAATGCTGCTGTTGCTGGTGCAGGCCTGATTGATGATGTCGCTCCTGTGGTGCTCAAAGGTGCAGGCAGAGTAGTCGGAGGTGTTGCTGCTGGAGTGTTTGTAGTTTGGGATGCCGTGCAGATTGGTTTAAATGCCAAAAAACTTCATGAAGGGCGTCCAACTTAAAGAGCACAAGCTGGTGGAAACTGTATCATTACAACTAGCAAAACTGGAGGAGGTCAATAGTGACATAAACAACATTTTGAACCCGTGAGTCAGCACAGGGCTATGGAGGAAGGTGTGCCAGTAGGGATTTTCCTGTCAGATCTGCTACTGCTGCTGTATCAACAGTGCAAAGAGCTCTGCCATTAAAAATAAATACAAGTATTGAAATAACACATTTCTTCTGAATGCATGAACCTCCATGTCTTTTTTCTCCAGTTCTGGGTGTAAGCTGAATTTATATTGGACTCATAGTAAATATATAATAGCCATGATTTAAAACAAATCCTTATAATGGAATGTATCAAACATAGGGCTCATGTAATTAAGGACACCCTTGTCTGTCTGTCTAGCTCAGTGTTTCTCAACCTTTTTTGTAACAATGCCCCCTAAGGATCAGCTGAGCTTAGTCATTGCCCCTTTGCCACAGAAAATAATAATAATAAAAAATATCATTAGTGCTGACTAACAATGCTGTTTAATTAACATCACTTATTAATTACATTTAATTCCACTAGTTCCAAGAATTACAGAGAAATAATTTTTAAAACGAAAATAATTAAACCCCAGTCACTGGTATAATCAACATGTAGATACATACATAAAATGCTTACTATTATGGAATATTGCCAACATACCTTCTTTGCTTGCGCCATGCTGTGGATAGCAATAGAGATAAGCGAACCAGTTCCTTTGAAATCGGGGACCCGGTTCCTGCTTTGGAACCGATGAACTGGATACAAATATCAGGGATCCGGTTGAAGTACCATTATGTGTTTAGTAAAACTAATTATTAAAACATTAATTTCTGTCAAGGTTCATAAACAAGCACACAATGGCTTTCACTGTTGTAATAAAACTGTTACTTTGCAAATTGGAGATTATTGATTATTTTGTTCACTTTAACTATACACGCAGACTTCATAGCTTGTACAATATTGTCAGAACTTCTGCTCACATGTTGACAGGGCTCAAAGTTGGCCAAAATCCTCATGAGCATCTGTCACCTTAAAAAAAAATATATATATATATATATATATATATGTGTGTATATATATGTATATATATATATATATATATATATATATATATATATATATATATATATATATATGGGCCAGGTAAAATACTATATTGTGACATCACTGTTTGACACCCCTCTTGGTCAATACGCGTGCCTTAATCCACTGTAAAGCCAGCCTGAATATATTCTTGTTTAATCACTGTTACAAATCAATCTGCCTGAAGAAATGTAAATATAGTATGAATTGGCTTGTGCAATTTATCTTTTTCTGCAGTGAAAGTAAATCTCTGTTCTTTTACACATCTTATGAACGCTGTCAATGTGGTATATGAAAAAAAGACAATCTAAGTGTTTGCAATCAGCGGCAATAGCAGCTACTCTATCCCTGCTACTAAGCTGATCCCTGGAGCCACCATTACACTTCAGCCATCATCATCAGGCAGAAGGATATCTACATCATCATATGGAAGGAAAGGCAATGGATGGAGACACAGATGGATCACATTAGTTTACTGTAAAGCTATGTCTTAGTTGATGCTTATCTTGGCAAGAGCCGAGTTCAAATCAACATGAAGTTTTAACATCTACTCTCATGTAATGGAAATCATGAAGCTCTGAATATGTCCATTGACTGCTGTGAATAGTGCAGCTGGCAACAAGGGAAAGACCTTGTGACAGCCTGGAGAGACAGCTGACAGGAGGAAAGAGACCCCATTGAGGCTGGCAAGGATTAGCTACCCTTGTTGGCAGTATCCAGCCCTGTGTTTACAGGATGCTGGAGACACCCGCCCAAGGCTTCTAAGATATTAAAGAGAAAAATACCCCTAGAGTCTTATTACCCAAGATTTCACCAAGAGATTCATCCTCCACACCGACGCATCGGATGTAGGTTTGGGTGCAGTCTTGTCCCAAAAAGTAGCTGGAGTAGAACACCCGATATTGTACCTGAGCAAAAAAATGTTACCTCGGGAACGTAACTACTCCGTAGTCGAAAAAAAGTGTTTGGCCATTAAATGGGCTACTCACTCTTTACGATACTACCTGCTGGGAAACTCATTTGATCTGGTCACAGACCACGCCCCACTCAAGTGGTTAAGCACAATGAAGGACAGCAATGCCCGGATAACTCGGTGGTATCTGGCGTTGCAGCCCTTCATGTACCACATGGTACACCGTGCGGGGAAAGACCACCAAAATGCGGATTATTTTTCCCGGGAGGGGGGAGTAATGGGAAAGGTAGATTTAGCCGAGTGTTCCTTCGGCTCCACTCTGAGCGGTGGGTTATGTGACAGAAATACAATGAGTTCTGGTGATAAATCTTCCTCCCGACCTGTGAGGGCGCAAAAGAATGGGAGGAGAAGTATCTGGAAGGGCTGGCCTGACAGTTCGTTTCCAGGACCGGAAATTGGGTCAGCCTGGAAGGAAGCGAGACTCTGTTGTAAGACCGTATTGATTTGACAGGTAAACGAGGGGCAGCTGCAAGTAATAAGGCAGCTGCAACCGTTTACCTAGATATCATGCAGGATTACATATAGGGGCTTCGGATGAGACGTAAAACAAACAAGTCCTATTGGAAGTGACTCTGCAGCAGCAGCAGTTGTTGATGATGTATAATTCGCCCCCTAGTCTCTGTAAGCCACTTTGGATAAAGGTGTCTGCTAAATGACGAATTAATAATAATAATAATAATAATAATAATAATAATAATAATAATATCAGGATGTATCGTACAGCACATAGTACCATATTCTGTATTGATTTCTTCTCTCTCTCTCTCTCTCGTTTCAGTGTGGCAGAGCGATGATCGCCACTGTAACGCAGACCGGCTCCATTCAGTGATAAACATGTCCCTAATCAGACACACCTGAGCTTGTTACCTACACATCGTGGCTAATCAAGCTGGTAGTAAAACCTGGAATGGGTGAAACTGCTGTGCAATAGGAGTCAATTTCTTTCAATTTTTGTCAGTTTTTCGTTAAGTATATGGGAAACTACAAAGCAGTGTGTAATTCAATAATTAACGTAACATTATTCAGCAGGTTTCATTCGACTTTATGAACCAGCATTTGTTAATTCTATCTGCGCAGAATGATCTTCGTGAACGCACTCACATTCTTCTAAGCAACAGATGTATTCTGCATACCGGCTTCCCAAACACTTCTGCAAAGTTGCACACTTTTATATACTCGTATTTAGGACCATGCCGGTCCCGTTGCTTTGTGATCCGCTCTGAGCAATGCCGACGCCCACACAGTTGGTTTAAACATCACCGAGCGAGCTGAGAGACCCGCCCCGAATGCAAGCGCAGCAGATCTCGTTTCAATGTTGAAAGCACAGTGGTGCTGTTTACTGCGGGCTGCACGGCGCGTATTCAATCACACTGCGCTTCGGACTCCAGGAGCGATGGCATTCTGTTCTATCGGCTGCCTTTTGGTTTTGGTCGCTCACTGTAAGTATCCGATTATTCTAACATTGATTTGATATATTTAGATAGATATGTATAGATATCATTTCATTTTACAATAGGGATTTCAAAGAGCTCATCTTTTGCAGCAAAGTATGACTAGGTTTAAGTAAATACGAAATGAAAGTTGAAAAATTGATTTTAGCTGAGAATCTGATATAATGTAAAACTGCAAGGGCATCCTTTTCTATCGTCTGGCTTTTGAGTTTGATTGCTCAGCGTGCTGAGAGCTGAAGGCCCATTCTAATATATATATATTGCATTTTATAAAGTGGATTTATTTTTGCAGCAAATTAATACGTTTAAGTAAACACGAAATGAAAGTTGAGAAATGGATTTTCTCTTACAGAATTTGATATAGTGTATAAATATTTAACGCCTGGTGACCGATGCAGTACTTGGTCGATATGTATTTATTTGAATTTAATTTGAATTTGACTTTTTTTCAAATAAAAACGATGTGTATATGGCAAACTGAATAATAGTTTTAAAAAAATGTCATCCTTAGATTAGATTTCAGATCAAATATATTATTTTGTATGTATATACAGATAGATCTTTGTGTTAGTGTTTGTTTTTGATAATCGCGTAGATGTTTATGTTATCAGTATATATGGACTGGAGAGGGCAGCTTGCTCTTTGAGCTAAATTCTTGGAGTTTATGAATCAATATTGTCATTATTTGCTTGTGCGTAAAAGTAAGGATAGAAGCAACAACACCACAAACTTGAGACATTAAACCTACGTTGTTTCAGGTGTGATTTTGTGAGAGCGATCCGACCCGTCCCAGACAATCCGATTCGGCGAACCCGTCCCCCTCTCCTTTTCTGGAACTGGTTCCGCTGGTTCGACCCGACAGTCCGGGCTGCTGCTCCGAGCAGATCCGATAAAAAAAGACCGTCTGCGCTTCTAAATCACGCATTTGCGATGCTTCCATAATCACTGATTTGGTTTTATTTATGTTGTTTTTCAGATGGGCTGGCGGAACCCGTTGTTGACGATGCGAAAACGGGCGGGAATATCACGCTGAAATGCGGAGTTGATCCAAGTAAAATAAACTCTTATGTATATGGCGTTACCTGGTACCGACAGGAGCCGGATGGGCGAATCCAGATCGTCACATCCCTGAGCAGTGTTTATTTAAAAGAGGGTCGGTATTCCGGAACACTCGACAGCAAGAACGGACAGTATAATTTAACCATTGCGGACCTCCACAGAAACGACTCGGCCGTGTATTTCTGTATAGCGAGAGCAGTAGCTCTCCTGTTCATACCCGGGTCCAGCACCAAACTCGTTGTATCAGGTAAGTACCGTTAGAGTAACTCGGTTCTGGAAGGAGGAATCCGTTTTGAGCTGTTTTGAAGTATGGCGAATGGGGTTTCGATGGCTGGGCAAGGGCGTAACTTGTTGATGTGAAGCGGGGGGGGGGGAACACGAAGCCACTTTTTCAGGACCATGTGGCTTGAAACCTGGTTCCAGGAGACCGGGAGACCAGGTTTGAGGTTTGCTGTATCAAACCCCAAGTCTCCCTGCCTGGTGTGTCTCGCAGTGACCTGAAAACTACAGTCTCCTGAAACCAAGCTCCAAGCCGCAGAGCGGTTCCGTGTTCACTCAGCTTTAGATAGGCATTGTGTCTGAAAATATAGACCATTGGAATAGATGTCTCTATGCTGATTAAGCAACAGCGTGTCTGAAAATGCATGTCATTATTCCCTTACAAAAGTACCATCGTTAAAACATAGCAGCGCTTAACATAGGGAAGCATTGTAAAGCACAGAGAGGTATGGTAAAGCATAGGGAAGCATTGTAAAGCACAGAGAGGTCTGGTAAAGCATAGGGAAGCATTGTAAAGCACAAAGAGGTCTGGTAAAGCATAGGGGAGCATTGTAAAGCACAGAGAGGTATGGTAAAACACAGGGAAGCATTGTAAAGCACAGAGAGGTCTGGTAAAGCATAGGGGAGCATTGTGAAGCACAGATAGGTATGGTAAAGCACAGGGAAGCATTGTAAAGCACAGAGAGGTCTGGTAAAGCATAGGGAAGCATTGCAAAACACAGAGAGGTATGGTAAGGCATGTTACAAAACATGCTAAACTAAAAGATTCTCATAGGTCAAAGCCCAGCAAATTGTAATAAAGCACAGAGAAAGCATGATAAAGCACAGGCAAGCATTGTGAAGCACAGTGAAGTATGGTAAAGGGTATTAATAAAAAAAAAATCTGGCAAAGCAGGGTAAACTATGGTAAATACAGAGCATAACGATGGGAAAATCACAGGGGGACAGCTGCAAAATTGCCGCACAAATGTACCCTGGTAACCTAACCCAACAAGATGCTCGGATATATTGAAAGAAGTGTTGAATTTAAATCAAGGGAAGTAATGTTAAAACTTTACAATGCATGAGTAAGACCTCACCTAGAATATTGTGTTCAGTTCTGGTCACCTCGTTACAAAAAGGATATTGCTGCTCTAGAAAGAGTGCAAAGAATAGCAACCAGAAATATCCCGGGTTTAAAAGGCATGTCGTATGCAGACAGGCTAAAAGAATTGAATCTATTCAGTCTTGATCAAAGAAGACTACATGGTGATCTAATTCAAGCATTCAAAATCCTAAAAGGTATAGACAATGTCGACCCAAGGAACTTTTTTGACCTTAAAAAAGAAAGAAGGACGACCAGGGGTCGCAAATGGAGATTAGATAAAGGGGCATTCAGAACAGAAAATAGGAGGTACTTTTTTACACAGAGAATTGTGAGGGTCTGGAACCAACTCCCCAGTAATGTTGTTGAAGCTGACACCCTGGGATCCTTCAAGAAGCTGCTTGATGAGATTCTGGGATCAATAAGCTACTAACAACCAAACGAGCAAGATGGGCCGAATGGCCTCCTCTCGTTTGTAAACTTTCGTATGTTCTTATTTGTACAAGGGTACCGTGCAGTAATCCTTTTGCAATTTTAACCCTATTTTTTGTAGGTTCTATAAAAAAACATTCTTAAATATTGGACAAAGGAAGGGATCTATAAAATGCGTTCAAAGTGTTGGCAATAGAATCATCCGAAGTTCCATAATTTGAATTTTCATATTCGGAATCCCTCGTTATAAAACGTTTAACCCTTTGCAATCCAAAACGCCTAATATGTTAAAAAAAATGACAAAAAAAACAAACAAAAAACACCCAAATTATTATTAGTTTATTTAGCAGACGACTTTATCCAAGGTGACTTACAGAGACTAGGGTGTGTGAACTAAGCATCAGCTGCAGAGTCCCTTACAACTACCTCTCACCCGAAAGACGGAGCACAAGGAGGTTAAGTGACTTGCTCAGGGTCACACAATAAGTCAGTGGCTGAGGTGGGATTTGCACCGGGGACCTCCTGGTTACAAGCCCTTTTCTTTAACCACTGGACTACACAGCATCCTATAAATTATTCGATGGTCTTTGACGGTCTTTCACTCGGGCCCTAATTACCCTGTTTTACATTGAGACAAAAACGGACAAATTAAATCAAGCATTATGTGATGATGATGATGATGATGATGATGATGATGATGATGATGATGATGATGATGATGATGCATCTTTCTAAATTATAATCGGAGGATAATAAGACACGCTTTGGGTTTACAATGAGAGTGAACAGCAGAAAGTGAGCGGTGTGAAGAGTAACGATAACATTTGATCCCTGACGTCAGCTACTTCACTTTGTTTTTCATGGTTACTAAACTTACAATGTATGTGTTTACTCAAAGACCCGCTGACTGTCCCGAGTGTGGAGTTATACTCTCCGGGTCTGTTTGAAGGCGATTCGGACTGGACCGAGCCGATTCCGGTGCTGTGTTTGGTGAGAGACACGTCTCCGGGGCAGCCGCGCCGGGCAGCGCGGAGGAGGGAGAGATCGAACCCGACGGGTCCTATAGCGTGCGCAGCTACGTCACAATCAGTGCGGATCAATGGAACAGCGGCGCTGTAAAGTGCGAGGCTTACAACGTCAACAACGTCACAGAAAAAGTCTCCGCGTCACACCGAAGGCAAGGTGAATTACGCAGCTGAAGGGTCATTATTTGAAATCTCAGCATAAAAAACTTGCAATGTAAAAAAGCTGCTTTTGCATATTCTGTTTAAGAACACACAATTAAAAACACAATAATAATAATAATAATAATAATAATAATAATAATAATAATAATAATAATAATAATAATAATAACACATTATAATGTGTATTGTTAATATCTGTGGCGCATGTTTTGTTTCAGATTGCGTTCCTGTGTTGTTTTACGGACTGCCTGCCGTTCTCCTGCTAATTCTGGTCCTGGTGTCTGTGGCGTGTGTTTACAGAAGACTTCATAAAACTAAAACCGGTAACTGCTGGATATTCTCTTTGTGATCGCTGGTGTTTCTGCATTAGAAATATCCGCATATCATTCATATCTTATACACTAGACCCTGATTATTGCATTTTTACTGAACTATGAAGTATTACTACAATTAGAAGTTCCAAGTTCAACTCCCAGCTCAGCCACTGACTCACTGTGTGTGTGTGTGTGTGGTGTGTGTGTGTGTGTGTGTGTGTGACCCTGAGCAAGTCACTGAACCTCCTTGTGCTCCGTCCTTCGGATGAGACGTAAAACAAACGAGGTCCTATTGGAAGTGACTCTGCAGCAGCAGCAGCAGCAGCAGTTGTTGATGATGCATAGTTCACCCCCTAGACTTAAGTCGCTTTGGATAAAAGTGTCTGCTAAATGACTAAATAATAATAATATATAAAAAGTCAGCTATATTTATTTGATTGTATTTTTACTGAACTATAAAGTCTTATTATAATAACATGTTTGTTTTTTTACAATCTATAGATCACAAGTCCAGCGACGCGCCCTGCCGTCCCCAGCGCCCCGCCCGACACAGAACAGTCCAGGATTACTCGGTAATCAATCTGATTCAGGGTTTTATTTATTTATTGATAGACAAAGAGAAGGAGAGGCGATACCTTTTATTGGACTAACTGAACAATAATTAATCACAGGCTTTCAAGACCTCAAAGGTCTCTTCAGGTGAAAGTAGAAAAGAGGGATTATTAATGCAGATAGGGATTCTCAACTAGTTGAGAAATCATAGTCAATACATTTATAGAAGATAGGAAATAAAAACAAAATACCTGCTATATGTAGCACACACTTGTGTGTCTAATTACTACGTGGCTTGTGTGCAGTAATATGTAACCAATACATTATTGCACAACTAATATGCCATTGTAGATATAACTTGTGATCCTAACTTGCTGCATCCTTGTAGTATTACTGTTCTTAATGTAAACTACAATGTATTTAAATATGAGGCTTGCAGTGTAACCCTGTGCTGTCCTGTAACACCTGAACCCTTTCTCTTTCTTCTCAGACGGAGTACGCATCGCTCAATCTGTGACGGGCTCCACAAAGCACCGCGCTCATCTTTAAATACAGCCAGAGAGAGAGAGAGAGAGAGAGAGAGAGAGAGAGAGAGAGAGAGAGATACTCTTTCAATTCCAAGTCCAATTCATTGTGCATTTACATAATAGTTAGTAAATACATGTGTAACACAATTCCAATGTTATTATGCATTGTTACAATGCACGTACTGTGGAAATCTCTGTGCTCGATATAACCCTATCCCTAACATTAACCGTAACCCTTTGCTGATACAGCTGTGTACTTGCATATATCGTGCAAAAACACATCCACACTAAGCACTTCGTAACTATGCATAATACCATTGTAATGATGTGCCAGTCTGCATGCATTTACCAAATACACAGTAATGAGAGACAGTTCATGTCAAATATTACCCATTTGTATTGAAATGAACTTTAAACAGCTGGACTCAAATTCAAGCAAGCCTCTCATGCTGCACGCCCACAAATCTTTTTTTTTTCTTTGTAGTATTCTAAACATCTTGTATATTATTATGATATCATATAAAACACATCTTTTGCTGTATTACTAATAATAATCACTGTATTTGAATAATGGTACATTTAAATAATAATAATAAACGTGTCTGTGAAAAAGGATTTGAACAGGTGCAGTCTTCTTCGGTGTGTTGTTGAGAATCATGAGCTGTGATCCATATTAAAAGGTGATGTTGTTGTTTGAAGATAGCGCTCCCATTCATACAAGTACAGGAACACTAAGAATCTTAACATGAGTGCGATTGCACACGTGGGGTTACCTGGGATTCGATTCCCATTGAAGTTCAAGTTTATTTCTGCAACCCCACAGTAGTTCATTAAAGGTGCATCAACTCCCATAGTAATTATTACATTGTGTGTGTGTCGTAATTGAAAGGGAAATTGTATAGACCCCGATGCAGGGGTGTTTCAATCCCGGTCCTGGAGCACCGTCATTCCACTCCAGGTTTAACAGATAACATTATCATTATTTATTTACTATTATTTATTTTTTAGCAGATGCTCTTATCCATTGCGACTTACAATTGCTACAAAATATCACAGCACAAAGTATCACATTACAGACTATCACATTACAGAATATCACATTATAAAATATCACATTACAGAATATCACATTGCAGATTATCACATTATAAAATATCACATTGCAGAACATCACATCAAATATCCCATTGCAGAATATCACATTGCAGAATATCACATTACAGAATATTACATTATAAAATATCACATTGCAGAATATCACATTGCAGAATATCACGTTACAGAATTATTATTATTATTATTATTATTATTATTATTATTATTATTATTATTATTAGTAGTAGTAGTAGTAGTCCTATTTAAAGCCTAGTAGGCCGGACTACACCGACCGCCCAGTGGCAGTCGGTGCACCGGCCGCCCAAAGGCGGCCGGAGAAGAAATTCAATTTAGCACCCCTAAAATAGGGGTGCCAACAAGGACTAGGCCTTAACTAATAAACAGAAAAGACCAGAAAAAGGGACTGTAAATTAAATCTTTATAACAAAAGGGGAGGTGGAACAGAGCACGCCCCCCAGAGCCCACTGGTCGACAAAGGTGGCCATGTCGCCAGCGGACTCCGCGTGGGTGTGCTCCAACTTAACCCGGGATCGGACTAGGGCCCTGAACATGGCCCCACAGTCAAAGAGACCCTCCCCGATCATCTTACGCTTCCTGGTCTTGTAGATGGCGAGTCTAGCAAGAGCCAGGAGCAGATTCACGAGGAGGTCCCTCTTCTTGGTGGAGCCATGAACAGGGTGCCCGAATATGAGGAGGGTTGGGGAGAAATGCAGCCAGAACTGCAGCAAAAGGTTTTTCAATAAAAGAAAAAACGGCTGCAGCCTGGCGCAAATAAAATAAATGTGGCCTGCTGATCGAACCCAAGGCCCGAGCCCCCCCTCGGCCTCCCCTCGAGAACAACCTGAGCAGGATCTCGCGGTTCTCCTCGACGCCCCTCCGATCGGCGTCGAGGAGGACCCTGTACGCGATGACGCTCCACACCCTCCACTTTCTCGCCCTCGTCTCCCGCCGAGACACCGCTTGGCGGGAGACCCTCCGACCACCGGAGGGCGTCGGTCCCCAGTGGGAGGTCCTGCACGGAGCGCTCGCGTCAGGAGAGATCCTGCGTCACTTTACCGACTCGGACGCCGCATGCCCTTTCTGCGGTCAGTCCGAGTCGGTAAAGTGACGCAGGATCTCTCCTGACGCGAGCGCTCCGTGCAGGACCCTCCACCCCAAGTCCCCAGCTCCCCTGGAGACCAGCGGGGAGTACAGGGCCTCCCACTGGGGACCGACGCCCTCCGGTGGTCGGAGGGTCTCCCGCCAAGCGGTGTCTCGGCGGGAGACGAGGGCGAGAAAGTGGAGGGTGTGGAGCGTCATCGCGTACAGGGTCCTCCTCGACGCCGATCGGAGGGGCGTCGAGGAGAACCGCGAGATCCTGCTCAGGTTGTTCTCGAGGGGAGGCCGAGGGGGGGCTCGGGCCTTGGGTTCGATCAGCAGGACCGGAGAGCCGGGGGCAGGGGGGGGGATGGAAGGTGGCTCCCCGGTCCTGAGAACTCCCTCGAGATACCTGACAGAGTCTGGGTGCAACGCTGCTTTGCACTCCCGGATCGCGCGGCCGGCCGTCCTGACGGTCGCCCGAGCCGCCCTGGCGACGAGCGACTCGGGCGTCAGCCACTCCGACAGCTCGCGATCCAGGAGATCCCAGACTCTGGTCACCTTGGCCGAGATCAGCGCGCGCCGCACCGAGGGGGACTCCAACGCCTGCGCACCCAGGTGGGGGTTGTGCAGCAGGGGCTCCAGCAGGAGTCCCTCGCCCTCGGTCGGAACGGCGTCTCGGCCGATGTTAAACATGCTCCGGGTCCTGAGCAGGTCCTGGTAAAAGACCGGCAGCTCGGGGAGACGGATTCCCCGGAGGTCGATCCAAAAGAGCTGCCGGTCGTAGCCCAGGTCGTGCAGCTGGCGCAGCAGGAGGGACGCCAGCGTGCACCACTGCGGGGCCGGGTCTGCGTACAGGAATCTCTGCAGCGTCTGGAGGCGGAAGGTGTGCACCTGGCTCTTGATGCACACCAACCCTTGGCCTCCCTCGGCCAGAGGGAGGCTCAGAACCGCCGCAGAGACCCAGTGCTTTCCGGCCCAGAAGAAGTCCGTCAGCTTCCTCTGGACCCTGGACACAAACTCAGGGGGCGGGCTCAGGACGGTGAGTCGATGCCAAAGCATCGACGCCACCAGTTGGTTAATCACTAAAGCCCGTCCCCTGAAGGAAAGCAGTTTTAGCAGACCCGACCACGACCTCAGCCTAGCAGCCACCTTGTCCTCCAACTCCACCCAGTTGGCTGCGACCGAGGTCTCCGCGGGGCTCAGGTGGACTCCCAGATATTTAAAACTGTCCGCGCTCCACTTGAACTGCTGGAGCGCGACAGGGAGGGAGTCCACCCGCCAAGGACCCACCAGTAACCCGGAGCACTTGTCCCAGTTGATCCTGGCAGAGGAAGCGGCAGAGTAGACGCTCTGGCAGCTCGGCATCCTCTCCAGGTCGACCGGGTCGGAGGCCACCAGGAGCACGTCGTCGGCGTAGGCCGACAGGACCACCCTCGTGTCCGACGCGCCGAGCGCCAACCCCGTGAGCCTCCTGCGAAGGAGGCAGAGGAAGGGCTCGATGCACAGCGCGTACAGTTGACCGGACAGAGGGCAGCCCTGACGCACTCCTCTCCCAAACGCGAGGGGCGCGGTCAGGGACCAGTTGACCTTCACGAGGCACTCGGCAGAGGCGTACAGCATCCGGAACAGGCCGACGAAACGCGGCCCGAATCCGAACGCTTGCAGGGTTCCGAAGAGATACTCGTGATCCACCCGGTCCTGATCCAGCGACAGGAAGGCGACCGACCGACCGGTCCTCCTGCAGTAGTGCAGGAGGTCCCGAACCAGGAAGATGTTATCGAAGATCGTCCGGTTCGGGACCGTGTAGGACTGGTCGGGGTGGATCACGTCTGCCAGCACGGACTTGAGCCTCAGGGAGGTGGCCTTGGCCACGATTTTATAGTCCGTGCATAGCAGCGAGACCGGGCGCCAGTTCTTTAGGCAGCGGAGATCCCCCTTCTTGGGCAGGAGCGTGATGACCGCCCGCCTCATCGAAAGGGGCATCTCCCCGGTCTCGTAGGCTTCCGCCAGGACCCGCGCAAAGGCGGGCCCCAGCAAGTCCCAAAACTTCTTGTAGAACTCCACGGTCAGCCCGTCGATGCCCGGCGATTTGTTATAGGGCATCTGACCGAGGGCGTCGGAGAGCTCGGCCAGGGTCAGCTGGCCCTCGAACTCGTCCCGGACGCCCTCGCCGACCGTGGGAAGCCCATCCCACAGAACCCTGCACGCGTCGGAGTCGACGGGATCCGGAGAGAAGAGGGCAGAGTAGAAAGCCCTGGCTCTCTCGTTCACGCTCTCCGGATCCGTCAGAAGGGAGCCGTCGTCTGCCAGGAGGCAGGTGATGTTCTTGCGGTCTCCCTTCTTTTTCTCCAACGCGTAGAAGAAGTGTGTGCCGCGGTCCATCTCCCGGAGGAACTGGACGCGCGAGCGCACAAATGCCCCCCGGGACCGCTGGAGCTGCAGGTCCCGCAGGGTGCACTTCTTCTCCTCGTACGCGCTCTGCTCGAGTTGGTCCCCGCGAGCCAGGCGGCTCTCCAGATCGAGCAGATCCCTTTCCAGCCGCTCGATCCGCGAGTCCCTCCGCCTGCTCGCGCCCCTCGTGTACTCTTGACAGAGGACCTTGATCTGCGCTTTCCCCACGTCCCACCACTGACGCCAGGTGGGGAAGCGAGATCGCCTGCCGTGCCAGACCGTCCAAAAGTCCCGGAAAGACCGCTCAAAGCGCTCGTCCTCCAACAGGCTGTTGTTAAAGTGCCAGTAGGCTGAGAAGTGCCTAGCTGGCACCACGGCCACCGTCACGGCCACCAGGTTGTGGTCCGTGAACGGCGCCGGCCTGATGTCGGAGGAGCGAACGCAATGAGCGTGGTTCCGCGACACGTAGAACCTGTCGATCCGGGACTGAGACACCCGCCCCTCCCTCACCCGGGTGAAGGTGAAGGCCGAGGCGTCCGGGTGTTGCCACCGCCAGATGTCGACCAGAGAGAGCCGAGCGATCAGCTCTCACAGGGCGGCCGACGAGAGCGGGTAGGGCTCGCGCCCCACCCGGTCCGCGGCCTCGAGGGTGCAGTTGAAGTCACCCCCGAGAACCACGAGCTCGTCGGCGCCGATGGTGTTCAGGTGGGCCGACATCCGGCGGAAAAACTGGACCCTCGCCGGACCCGTGGACGGGGCGTACGCGTTCACCAGGTGAACGGTAGCGTCCCCGTCCCGGATCCGGTGGTGCAACAGACGGCCCGACACGACGTTGACCACATCGAGCACCGTGGGAACAAAGGACCCGGAGAAGAGCGTCGCCACCCCACAAGATGACTCGGTGAGGTGGCTGAACGACACTCTCCCCCCCCACTCCAGCAGCCAGTTGGCCTCGGCCTGCGGGGTGGAGTGGGTTTCCTGCAGGAAGCACACAGAGTAACCCCCTTTTTTCAGGAAGGAGATTACCTGGGCCCTGCGGAAATGGTCCTTGCATCCGTTGACGTTCACGGTCCCGATGCGATACATGGTCCTCTGTCAGGTGTAGTTGGCGACACTCACGGGAGATCCTGAGATCTCCCGAAGTTCACCAACTGGTCGTGAAACTTTCGGGCACGAATGTGCACGCTCGTGCCCGAAGTTTTGCTGGCGTGGCTGGCCCTGAGGAAGGATCTCACAGAGTTTAGGATTCTCTGGAAATCCCCCCATTTGTCCAGGGCCAGCTGGACCTTGTCCCTGCGGTGGATGGTGGCATCCAAGAAATCCAGGAGCTCCGCCGCAGGGATGTCCGGAGAAGGGGCGGACAAACTCTCCGAGCCCACGCTACACGCGGACTCCGAGTCCTCCTCCCGCTCCTCCGGTTCTCCACCGCCCCCCTCGCGGTGGAGAAGCACAACGCACTCACGTTGGTGGGTGAGCGCGTTGCGTCTGATTTTAATTTTGACCGACTCTCCCAGCGCCCCCCCCCCCAGGGGACGCGGCGGGAGAGATCGGCGGAGGGACCCTGGCGGGGACCGTCTGCACCCTCGATTTCGGGGGCGCAGACGGGCGCTCGACGTACACCGCCGAGCCGGACGGTCTCGTCGTCCCCGCTCTGGGTCCCTCCTTTGAGGTCCGAGGCACGGTCTCAGGCCCGTCCTCTTCCCTCGAAGGAAGGGGATCCACCCTCTCGGGTCCTTCCCCTCCCTCCCCTAGAGAAAGGGGATACACCCTTTCGGGTCCTTCCCCTTCCTCCGCATCAGAACCGGCCCCTCGATGCTGGGTCGGGGACCGGGTTCTTGGCCCCGTTGCACTTCGGGGAGGGGATCTACCGTGAGGGCACCACCTTCTGCCCTCTCCGGTTCTTCCCCTCCCTTCTGCGCTCCGGAGACCAATGTAAACGCGGGCTCCTCAGAGCCCGCCTCTGCCTCAGGGGGTGTTTTCACCTCCCCCTCCGCGGCAGCACGAGGGCCGGAACCCCCGTCGCCGCAGGAGAGGGGAGCCTGAGGCAGATCTTGTTCCGGGAGGGGTGGTTCGTCCCCCCCCCTCCGACCCCTCGGCGGGGGTCGCTTGCATGGGCTCCGCGTTGTCTGCGGAGCCCACGCTTGCCTCGGGAGCCGAATCCGCCTCCTCTCCGGAGACGGGAGCCCGAGGCAGCTGTTGTTCCTGGGGGGGCGATTCTTCCTCCCCCTCCGGCCCCTCGGCGGGGGTCGCCTGCATGGGCTCCGCTTTATCCGCGGAGCCCACACCTGCCTCGGGAGCTGGTTCCGCCGCCCCCTCCTCGGCAACACAGGTTTCATGACCCGTGTCACCGTCGGAGGAAGGCGGTGCCCGAGGCAGCTGCTCTTTCGGGGGCCCCTCCTGCGCCCCCTCGGCGACCTCCGCTGCGGCCGGCCCCTCGATGGTACAGTCGGGGCCGGCTTCTGAGGTCTTTATTGTGACGGGGAGGGGATCTGCCCGAAGGGCTTGTTTTGCCCTCGCGGGTTCCTCCCTCCCCTTTGGCCTCTCGGCGGGGGCCTCTTCCATGGGCTCCGCGGAGCCCCGGACCGCCTCGGGAGATGGATCTTTCTCCCCCTCCGTGGCAGCACGAGGGCCGGGGCCCTCGTCGCCGGTAGAGGGGGGACGCCGAGGCGGTCTCTTTCTTTTTTGGGGGCCCTCTATCGCTCCCCCGGGGACCCTCAGCAAGAGGCCGAGACTTGTCCACTTGCGTGCACACGTGGGAAGACGCGCCTGCGCCTTTCTCTTTCCCCTGAGGCTGCCAGAGGCTGTCCCCTGCCCTGCCACGGCGACGGGGAGCACGCCTCCGGCAGCGCTTCTCTCCTCGTACCCGGGGATGAGGTGTTTGGTTTTGCGGGCGGCTTTGCCGCCCTGCCTCGTGGGGGGCGCCGTCGAGGGAGTCCCTTTCTCTGGGACTCCCCCTGACCCACCGCCAGATGGTGCGGCGGCGGGTTTCGTCTCCCCCCGCTTGGCCTCCCCGGTGGACCTGGCCGCCACCTTCTTCTTGCGGCGGGCGACCGCGGTCCACTCGGCGGCCTTCTCCCCCCGCGCGCTTTCGGGAGGCGCGGAGGGTCCGGCCGCCTCGGGGGTCCTCTCTCCCTTTCCCCCCCCGGATGTTACTGGGAGGGGGGGTACTTTTTTGCCCCCCTTCTCTGCGGGCCTCTTGGAGGGCCCCGGGGGCGAGGTGGACTCGGAGGGGTGCGGTGCTTGCGCGGGTGGTTTTGCGCTTTTCTGGAGCTTGGGGCACCTCTTTTTTTGGTGCCCCAGCTCCTTGCAGTGAAAGCACCGCACCTCCTCCGAGGAATAAAAGATCACGTAGTTGGTCCCCTCGAAGGGGACCACAAAACTGCCCTCCGCGGTGTCCCTCCCCGCCAGGTGGATGGTCACCTGACGGCGGAAGGACAGGATGTGGCGGAGGGCCTGGTCTCTGCAGCCCAGGGGGATGGGGTGGATGGCCGTCTTGACCTCCCCCAGGGCTTGCAGATGGGGCATGAGCAGGGCATCCTGAATAAACGGTGGCACGTTGGACAGGATGACCCTGCTGCCCAGCCCCGCGAGGGGCTCGATGGGGACAAACATGCCCCCCACGCTGAGACCCCTCTTGATCGTGGTGTTCGCGGCGGCCTCCGATCTCAGGAAAAAGACGGCTTTCCCGTACATTTTGGAGGCCGCCACGATCGCTGCTGGTCCCACCGCCTTCGCCATAGCCTTGACGAAGCCCTCGATCGAGAGGGAGTCTCGCAGGAGGCACCTGACCCCGTGCCTCCTGGTGATGTTTTTAAATGGGGGGGCCGCGTTGCTCGCGGCTGCCTTTGCCCATTGCTTGGGGGGTTGTGGTGTCTGCCCACTCATTATTTAATTTTTTATTTGTATTATTTATTTATGTATTTATTTATTTCTTCACTAAACAAGAAACAAACAATAATTCAAAAACAAAACAAACACAAATTGCACACCCCTGCACTCCAATAGTGCAGGGGCGCACAGAACAGAAAAGTTTTAAATCAAAACAAAATTCGTAATTTTTTTTTTTTTTTTTTTTTTTTTAATTAAATAAACGAAAAATAGCTACCCCTGCACTCCAATAATGCAGGAGTAGCAAAGTAAAAAATTAAACAAACAGACAGAAAATATTAATTTATTTTAAAACAACAAAAAATAAAAATTTACACACACACCCCTGCACTTCAATAGTGCAGAGGCACACACACAACAAAATAAAAATAAAACAATCAAAAACAAAGTTTTTTTTTTTTTTTTTTTTTTTTTTTTTTAATAATACAAACAAACGTATTTATTTATTTTTTAAATAAATAAACAAATACAAATTCACCCATCCCTGCACTACAATAGTGCAGGGGTAAAAGGAAAATTAAAAAAGAAATCAAAGTCTAAAACTAATAAATAGTTTTAAACTTAAAAGAAAATCAAAAATCAAAAAACAAACCAAGGGCAAACAAAGGAGCACACGGCCTGTGCTCCCTGCCTGCCCTTCCCCCACTCTGCACACAGCAGAGATGGGGGATTTTTTCAAAACAAAACGATTTTTAACTAAAAAACTAAAACAGTTATTTATATAAAAATAATTTTCTTAAAAAGACAAAAATAAAAGCTTTAAGGTAAAATTAATGAATTAATAAAAGAGTGTTTTAAAAAAGAAAGAAAATTCAAAGAAAGAAAAATCTCTCGTGCACTTGCTTATGTAGGCAAGTGCAGGGAGAGAAAAGGACAAACTAAATAAGTGTTTTTTATAAAAATAAAACAACTTAACCAGAATGTTTTGAACTAAAAAGGTGCACTACTACTTTAGAAAGTTGACAGTATAAAAAGTTTTACAAAATAAAATGTTGAAATAACTGTTTTAATAGTTTTGTAAACACTGCTGCAGGAGCTCTGAAATCTGCGACCTGTCAGTAGTAGTAGTAGTGGTAGTAGTATTTTTTTCTAAGCAGACGCCCTTATCCTCGGCGACTTACAGTCGTAAACAAAAATACATTTCAAGAATATCACATTACAGATAAGAGCAGCTATAAAGTACAATAAAATCAGAAGCAAATAAGATCAAATTCAAACAAGAGTAAAATAGCGAATACAGTAAATAATTACAATTAGGAGCGAGTTCGACTAAGAGCAGTTAACTCATAGTAACAATATTTACTCATACGAGTAAAGTCCATTAAGAGCACATAGTGATAGATGAGAATGATTTTAAACAAGAGCAATTAGAAAAATTATGAATAAGGAGACAGATAAGAGAAAAATCAAATACAAGATACAGGAAGTAGTTATAATTCAGAGCAGTATAATGAACTACTCCAGAGATCTGGATGGACGGTTATTTAATCGATTCGATAATTACACGATTTTGAACAGGGTTTGGAACAAAGACCCGGAGTGAACGGGTCTGCTTTGACCGTCCCTCGCTCAGGGGCTTTTGGAGTTTTTATTTTTGTGTTTGCTTTGAACGCGAATGCCCTGATTTTGAAAGCCTACCTTTTTTTCTAAAAAAAAGAGAAATCGTTCGTGCAATTTAATGGGAAACCCAAGTTGTATATCTAGCAGAACTCGTCCTGAAACAATGACAAATGTTTAAACTATTAACTTAAAGCAGCGCGCAAACTCCCCCCCCCCCCCATGCAAAAACGCACCGATTCTAACCCTGCATGCACTCACGCTGGAGATATGAAGCATGCATATGCTGACGTGCCATATTCATATCTGATGAAAGAAAGGAGCCGCCTTCGTGCAGAAATACCCTTCTGTCGATTGCAGTCTAGTGGAAAATCACCTCGCGCTGAGAGAGCTCGTTGCGGGTTTTTGCTGAGACCACGAGTCAGTCTGAATAGCCCTGTGAAAGCAGAGTGCATTAAACCGCTCCACAGCCTCTATCTAGATACACATGCGCGGACAGAATAACTGAATACACCTAATGACCGCAACAGAACCACGAGTTAAAAATACACGCGTGCCCACATGGAAACACTAGAGCAAGGTGCGTGCATGTATTTTATTTGTCTTATGTTGGTTTGTTTGCGCGCTTTTATGAATTCATGAAATGACCACAACGTGTTTATTTTTAGAGCATATGAATAGAAAAACAAAACACGAGCTGATTTTGAGGGACACAAAATATGATCAATGAATTGATCAGTCTTTTAATACGAGAAACAACAGGCTTTTTTAGCGAAAGAAATTGCGCATTGCAGAATTTGCTAATAAAGGCATTTGTTATTTTACTAAGGGAGTTATTCAGTTAATATTTAATACTAATATAGTTAATATATAATATATTTCATATTTTATTATATTCAGGCTGTTTTGAAAACGCTTATGGTATCTTTCAAATCATACAGTTCAATATAATGTATGCAGCTTTACGCGTAAAGATCCACACAAGACTCGAGGTGTCCGGTTGCAGCAGCGACTTAGCGAGCCTTTAGAATCTCGTGCTCGATTTGTGTGCTTCAAAACAGGAGGGGATGTCATTATTATAAAACGAGAAACAAATTCGACAACACCGACGCGCTGAAGCGACCATTAAACACGACCTGTTAGTTAATTGCATTTGGAAATAAAACAGAACCGGGGCAGTCTGTAATGAACGCGCCCCTTTCACTGTTGAACGCTTTGTTTAAATGAGCTGTTTCAGACTGAAAATGAAATGCAAACTCTGCGTGTTAACTCGGCGCAGTGTGCTGCAATCCCCTATTGACTGCAATAGCAACATATTTTCATGTGGATTTTAATAAGCCTGTTCCACGACGCACGGCAATGCACGCTGAAGCATTGTAAAAACTAAAACAATCCGCGGCTCTATATCAAGACAAGCTTCCAGACTCCACAATGAAATGCACGAGTGTCTTGAGATTATTAATGATGAAGTGAACCTTATTATTATTATTATTATTATTATTATTATTATTATTATTATTATTATTATTATTATTATTATTATTATTATAGTATTTGGGCTACGGTGCTCTTTTCAAATGTGTGCGTAAAGTCGCTTTACCGTTTCAGATATATTCATTCTTTACTTTTCTGTTGTTTGTCAGATATTTGTTTTACTATTTAAATTCTATTGTAATTGTAATATAAAGGCACCTGGTCCCAGGACTCAGTGACATGAGCGATGTGGGGGGATGGAGGAGGGGTGGTAACGGTATCGACGCGCACAATAGCCGTTAATTCGGGTTTCAGTGCTTGTGGTTTATTATTTTCCACTGAAGATAAGCACCAACGCGTGGTCGTTTCAGATGGACGAATCGATCAATAAGGCGCAAAAACCACCCATGCATTTTTTTAAAAATCTTTTGTTATATATAAATATATGTAAGTATTGTTTTGAGTGTTTTGAGACAGGAAATAACAGACAGCCTCTCTTCTCTTGCGCAGTGAGGTCCCCTTCCCCCTCAGAACCAGACTCGACCGCCACGCCTGTCTGATCCACACAGCACACGCTTCTTTCCGTGTTTGAAGAGCCCTGTGAGGCGGATTGCAAACGAGCGCCTTGTCTCAATGGAGCGCTTAGTGCGTAATAGAATGATCCGCATTCTAACTGTGGCAACATTCTATTCTGAAGGCAAGTCGCTTTTATTATTATTATTATTATTATTATTATTATTATTATTATTATTATTATTATTATTATTATGTAGACAGCAATTTACTGTTGCCAATGATAGTGTACTTTTGTTGTTAATTATTTTATGATATTATTATTATTATTATTATTATTATTATTATTATTATTATTATTATATTAATAATAATAGATTTGGATTCATTGCCAAACCTTTATTAAAAGGTATATGTTCATTCCATAACGATTTGGTTCTAAATATTTATTATTATTATATTAATAATAATAGATTTTGATTCATTGCCAAACCCTTATTAAAAGGTATATGTTCATTGTATAACGATGTGGTTCTAAATATTGTTTTTCGGTAACACGTTCCATGAAGTGTCTCTAATGACTGTATTCACAAACATGCGCGCTTACACATCATTACAATGGCGTGGTGCAGAGTAACCATGTACCATGTAAAATCTGCCACATGAAGGACACTGTAACTATGTGTAAGTAAGGCTACGCGTGTAGCTTCTAAGTATATAAAGACTAGCTCTACCTCCGCTACGCTCCCCTGCCTCCAGAGCCCGCTCCTTCTCCACCCTTGCTCCGCAGTGGTGGAATGACCTTCCTACAGATGTCAGGACTGCCCAGTCCCTGACCACATTCCGGCGCCTCCTTAAGACTCACCTCTTCAAACAGCACCTGTAGAACTCCTCTGTTTGTATCCTGGGACACTATTACCCTTCATGTAAATGTGCTTTATTTTGCTCTTATCTGCCCCCTATTTTACTGCATTTAATCCTGTACTTCAGAATACTGTAATCTGCCAAGTGTTTAACCTGTAGTACTTTTTATTTAATCATATCCTGATGTAACTATCACTATTTAATCATATCCTGATGTAACTATCACTATTATCTGCTGTATTATTAAATTGTGGTTTGTCACACTTGTACTTTGCTTGAACAAAAGTTATTGTATTTCTTGCTCTTATTGTATTACTTGTATTGTAACACTTGAAATGTATTTGCTTACGATTGTAAGTCGCCCTGGATAAGGGCGTCTGCTAAGAAATAAATAATAATAATAATAATAATAATAATAATAATAATAATAATAATAATAATAATAATAAATACACAGCAATCAGAGACACTTCATGTAAAGGGCGTCTGCTAAGAAATAAATAATAATAATAATAATAATAATAATAATAATAATAATAATAATAATAATAAATACACAGCAATCAGAGACACTTCATGTAAAGTGCTTTATCTGTTTTTCAAAGTTAAAAACTTTACAATTGCTGGTAGAATTCTTCTTTAAATCGCATGGCGCAATCCACATTTTTAAACGAGATGCATTCTCAACATTAGCCCTGTTTTATTACAAACTCATGCTATCTGTGTCTCTCTATGTATTATCATTTTTTGTTGCAGTTTTTCTTTTTCTCAGTGCAAATCCCACTTATTATTTCGCTCGGGTCGGACAGCGCGTTACCGTCCACTGTGTCTTCAAATCTACCTATCAGGTCCGCTGGTTCCGAGACAACGCAAGCGGAGGACTGACCGAGCCGTTCCCTGGTGAATGCGGAGATCCGGGCTCCAAATGCAGGATTACCAGCACCGTAGAGAGCAATAGAGTCACGCTAACAATCCGGAACACGCAGAGAAACGATAGCGGGCGATATTACTGCGCTGAAGAAGGTATCAGCTCTCTGAGATTCTCAAACGCGTCCGTTGTGATCGTGTCTGGAGGTGAGTTTACTACTACTACTACTACTACTACTACTACTACTACTACTACTACTAATAATAATAATAATAATAATAATAATAATAATAAAGTTTAAATATGCATGATAATCAATTCATACTTTTGGAGAAACGTTCGGTAACACTTTATATGAAGTGTCTCTGATTACTCTGTGTTTGCATAGCAGATACTTTGTAAATACACGCGCACTTACACATCATTACAATGTTAATATGAATTAACTTAACAAGCAAAGCTTTTTGCAAGATACATGTAAGTACAGAATTGAATCAGAAAAGGGCTGGGTTTAGTGTTAGGGTTAGGGTTAGTGATAGTGATAGGGATAGTGATAGGGTTAGTGTTAGGGATAGGGTTAGTGTTAGGGATAGGGTTAGTGTTAGGGTTAGGGTTAGTGTTAGGGTTAGTGTTAGGGATAGGGTTAGTGATAGTGATAGGGATAGGGTTAGGGTTAGTGTTAGGGTTAGTGTTAGGGATAGGGTTAGTGTTAGAGATAGGGTTAGTGATAGGGATAGGGTTAGGGTTAGGGATAGGGTTAGTGATAGGGATAGGGTTACTGTTAGGGATAAGGTTAGTGTTAAGGATAGGGTTATATCGAGCACAGAGATTTACACATTAAGTACATTGTAACTATGCATACATTCAATGCTATAAAATGTAATTAAATACAGTTTATTATTATTATTATTATTATTATTATTATTATTATTATTATTTCATTAAGTTTCAGATGATTCCTCTGTGAATCCGTCAGTGTCTATCCTGGCCCCCCTGGCTGTCTCCGGCAGCGCGATCGATTCCAAGGCGACCCTGACATTAGTGTGTCTAATCCGGGGCCTCTCCTCGCTCTCGGTCCGGGTCCGATGGTTCATCTCCGGTAACTTCACGGCGGAGGGAACGCCGAGCTCCGGGATCAAAGTGAAGGAGGGCGGAGAGGGACAGGGAGACGGAGAGAGCTACGCTGCTACGAGCCGCCTGACAATCCCGGTGGAGACGTGGAGAAGCGGGGCTGACTGCGCATGCGAAGCGCAGTTTGACAGGAACACTTCTATCCGCAGCGGGAATGTTTCATACGCTGGGATTCATGGGGCGGGTCAGTAAACTCTCCCTTTCGACTCTTTATCATTAATGAGTCATTTCACAGACGCTTTTATCCAAAGCGATTTACAGAGACTAGACCAGTGCTGCCCAAACCTGGTCCTGGAGAGACCCTATCCAGCAGGTTTTATAAGTAACCTTTAATCATCAATTTCTTAACACCTGGAACAATTTTATTGTGATCAATTAAGCAGGTGATTTATTAAACGAAGTCCTTTAGAGATCAGTTGGTACAAAAAATGAACTACTCTTTTCAGCCCTCAATGGGCTGGATTACATGCTGGGGAAATGTCATGACTTATCTGTCTACTGTCATGACTTATTTAAGGTGGTACGGGCAAATTATAATTTTAGATAATTTTGGTTTGTTTAATAATTCCTGCTTTGAAACTTCATGTTGTATTTGATTTTTGTATAATGTATTACATTTGTATTCAAACAAACTAAAAATAAACCAAAACTAAAATTGTAATCCAGACCGTACCACCTTAAATAAGTCATGACAGTAAACAAGTCATGACATTTTCCCAGCATGTAAACTGTCCCAATGACCAGAGTTCCCTTAATTGAACAAGTTATTTGCTTAATTGATCAATAACTTCCATGTGTTCCCAGTCTTTAGTCTGCTGCAGTCACTTCCGATAGGACCTCGTTTGTTTTACGTCTCATCCGAAGGACGGAGCACAAGGAGGTTCAGTGACTTGCTCAGGGTCACACACACACACACACGGAGTCAGTGGCTGAGCTGGGATTTGAACCTCCTGGTACCGAGCCCCCATTCTTTAACCACTGGACCACACAGCCTCTTATTTTGTAACATTTATATTATTTAAAAAAAGAATAGGCTGGAACAGGCTTGAGAAACAGATACAAGTTTTATGTTTGTGTATTTGTACCTGTGATTATTATCGTTGCTTGGGTTATTTAGGATAAGCAGAGTATACATGTTAATGTGGGGAGTTGTTTATGTTACTTTTTAGTGTAACTGTCATTCTAATTGTAATTACTGCAGCGTAATTGTAACTGGAATTGTACTCAATTGTAATTGAAATGTCAGTAAACAATTCTGCTGTAACTGTAATTGAACCCAGGTCTGGTTGCAGAGCGGTGCCTGGTTCAGTACGCCGTGTTCTCCGGGGTCTCCCTCCTCACTCTCTCCGCGGCTCTCTGCGGCTGCGCGCTGTGGACCCGCCGCCGCTTCAAACCAGGTACCGTCCCGGCCGCTCCCTCCCTGTGCGCTGGTGCGAGTTTATAGCGCTACAGCCAGTGATGGTTCTGCAGCGGGCTAGCGAGTCAGTGCACCGCATTGTATATCTCTATAGATACGATTTCATTACTGACAGAAACTCTTTCAAAATGATTATTATTATTGTTATTGTAACTATGACGATGGTGATAAATATTGTTATTGCTATTGTTATTTATATTATGCTATAAATATTATATCAGTATTAATACAAAAACATATTCTGGCCTGCTATTATTAACAATGGTGTTGTTGTTCAAATATATTTTGTATCCACTGTATTCATGTAGTTTTGTTGCATACACACACATTATATATGTGTATAGATAGATAGATAGACAGATAGATAGATAGTGTAAGAATAGAGATATGTCACACACCAAGTTCCAGTTTCAAAACCCGAGGTTGCCTTATTGTAATCACACTAGAGCAAGTTCACACAACGTTTTTATACATGCATGCAAAACAACAAAACTGTTCGTGCCTTTTGTCACGCCAGCCTTCACAAACTGTTCGTTCTCAGTACTTTCCCGTTATCTGCTAGCCTCCACCCCGCTTCTTGCAGTCTGTTCTCTCTTGAGACATCTGTTTTTAAGTGTTTATCAACCCCAGACAGCTTCTGCTTACAGGCAGCATTGGTTTACAGAAAAAGCAGAGAAGCAATACTAATGCAGAAGTTGCTACACCCTTGTATTGATTCAGTATTTTATTAATTTAACATGCAGACTCTTATTATCTGTTACTCTTAACTATGTTTTGTTAGTAATTATACATACGAAGAAGAATTATCTCTTACAATATCCATATCTATATCTATCTATCTATCTATCTATATATATATATATATATATATATATATATATATATATATATATATATATATATATATATATATATATCTATGTATCTATCTGTCTATCTATCTATCCATCTATCTATCTCGACTTGTTTTGCCTGGCGGAGTGAGAGCGGTGTGGAGTGGTGGTGTGTGCATGAGCGCTGCTGGCAGGTTTGTCGGTCTTTTCCTCTTGTTTGTTTTTATATTGTTTTGCATTTCTTGTTTAAAGTGTACTGGTGAACAGTTCTATGTGCTGAGCTGACGCTCTGTCAGCAACAGCGGGCAGGATGGCCGGCACAGGAGGGAGGCCGCCGCCAAACTTTTCGTTTGAAAGGTTAACCCGCCGGCATGGAGTTAAAGTTTCCGCCGAGGGGTTTATCCCTTTGGAGGAATGTGTGCTCGCTATTGGGGAGGTAGTCGGTTGTGAAAACGTAAAATCGGCTTCTCGCATGAGCGGATCGATCGTGGTTTTTTTAGGTACAGTGGAGCTAGTGTCTATGGTTGTAGAAAAGGGGATTGTTGTCAATAATACGTTTCTTCCCTTAATTCCTTTAGCTGTCCCCGCTAGGTAAATCACCCTTTCTGATGTTCCCCCGTTCCTGAAAAATGAAGTGATAGAGAGGGAGCTGGCTAGATATGGGCAGCTTATGTCTGGGCTGAAGAGAATCCCTTTAGGCTGCAAGTCACCACATTTGAAACATGTTATGTCATTCAGATGGCAGTTGTTTATGATTCTAAAAAACATCGATGAAGATCTTAACATCACGCTTAAATTTAAGGTGGATGGCAGTGATTATGTCATTTATGCAACCTCTGACTCGATGAAGTGTTTCAGATGTGGGACTGAAGGTCATTTGGTGAAAAACTGTCCCGAGAAAGAGAGTAGGGAGCGGGATGGGAGTAAGGGAGACGAGACTGCTGATAAGCAGAAGCCAGGACCGGCCGGTGCTGGGCTCGCCAGCGGATCAGTACCTGCGGGCAGCTCGGAGGGCGAGCAGGCTCGTGACGGGGGGGCAGCTGAGCCCCGGGGGGCAGCTGAGCCCCAGGAGGCAGGCAGTGATGCTGTGTTGGGGGCGGAAAGCCAAACCAAAGTACAAGATACAGCAAAAGACAATGAGAGCACAGAAAGTCACGGAACGGAGGGAGAGAGTGAGCAAATGGACACAGAGACGTTTGCTAGTGTGTGGGGTGATGTTCAGATACAGGTAGAAGGGGTAAAGTTCGCCGAGGATAGTGAGGTTTTAAGATTGCCGGGAAAAAATGGGTGAGTAAAACAGAGGGCAGTGCTGTCATAAAAAAACGCAGCGTTTCTTCTGACGGCAGCAGTGTTGGTGTGGAGCCTGGGAGCTCTGCAGAGACGTGCAGCGCGCAGGCTGTCAGCACAGTGACAGACAATCCCGCTGTAGACAGTGAGGATGAAGGCAGTCTCACTGACTCCTCTCAAGCATCGCAATCGCTCGGTGCGTATAAACCCCGGGGAGGGTACAGTGTTCAAAGCATCAAAGATTTCCTGGAGCAGACGAAAGGGCGAAGGGGAATTGATGTTGAGGATTTTTTTCCCGATATTGATTTGTTTCTGAGCTCAGTACGAGGTTTAAAACAAATCGTTTCTGCTCAAGAAACGTTTAGTACTCAGGAGCTAGTGCGCCTCAAATACATATCGAGCAAACTCCGTGGCAATGTTAAACACAGTCAGTCCTGATGGCCAGTACACTCCTAATACTCTTTCTCTTTACTGTCTGCTTGTTTTTCTTTTCTGAATATCAATGTGTTTCAAACTCTGCAATGGCTAGCTTTAATATCGGGTGCCTTAATATTAATGGCTGTAGAAATGCTTGTAAAAGAGCCACATTGTTTGAATCTATCTTGCAGAAAAATCTGCATGTTACGTTTTTGCAGGAGACTCACATAGATGGGGGAAATCAGGTTGATTGGGAAAAGGATTGGAAAGGGGAGGTAATGGAACTAATGTGAGTGCTGGGGTTAGCATTTTGTTTTCTGAGGGGTTTAAACCGAGCTCTGTAGTTGCCTGTGAAGTCATACAAGGACGGTTACTCAGAGTCCAAGCGGTTGTTGAAGGCAGAGTCTTTGTTTTTGATAATGTGTTTGCACCTACTGATGGTAGGGAGAGAGTAAGCTTCCTCCAGAGGCTTGAAGGTATGTTGGTTGGATGTAAAACCGATGAGGTGTTAGTTTTAGGTGGGGATTTTAATTGCACAGCTGATAGTAGATTAGATCGGAATCACATTGAGCCACATCCTCAGTCTGCCAGGGAGCTGGTTAGAATTGAAAACTATATGGAACTCGTTGATGTGTGGAGAAACATTAATGCAAAGGATAGGCAATATACATGGGTCAAAACACATGGCACTGATGTTTCCATGGCTAGATTGGACCGGTTTTATACTGTTAAACATAATTTAAACATTTTTAAATCTTGTTTTATCAGCCCCACAAGCCTGTCAGATCACAGTTTAGTTTCTGCCAGCGTGTTGCTCCCCTCTGTGAGAATACAAAGTGCATACTGGCATTTTAATACTGCTTTGATTAATGACGAGCATTTTAGGAAAGTTTTTTATTTTTTTGGGAGAGATGGAGATGTAAAATAAGAGACTTCTTCTCATTGCGGCAATGGTGGGATGTAGGGAAGGTGCAGACTCGATCTTTTTGTCAGCAGTATACTAGAAACGTCACAAAGAGCTTAAATAAAACCATGAGAGAGCTGGAGGAGGACATCCTACAGCTCCAGAGAGCTCTGGAGTCCAGCCCAAACGAAAGGCTGATTGAGGGCCTAAAATGTAAAAAAAAGGGGGTTAGCGGATCTGCTGGACGTAAAGGTGCAGGGGGCTCTGGTGAGATCACGTTTCCAGAGCTTAGTGGAGATGGATGCACCCACTCACTATTTCTTTGGGCTGGAGAAAAAGAGTGCACAGAGCAAAGTGATTCATTGCCTGAGGACAGCGGCTGGGCAGGAACTCGGGGAGCACGCAGAGATCCGGAAGCTGGCTGTGGGTTTTTATAAGGACCTGTTTACAGCAGAGGTGGTGGAGGAAACTGGGGAATCACAGCGTTTCTTGCAGGACCTCCCTCAGCTGCCTGAGGAGGAAGCCAAGGGGCTGGAACGTCCTCTGACACTGACTGAACTCTCTGATGCCCTGCAGGGGCTGAACAATGGAAAGACACCTGGACTTGATGGCCTCCCAGTGGAGTTTTATAAAAAGTTCTGGTCTCTGTTGGGAGAGGACTTGTTGGATGTTTTCAGGGAGAGTGTGCAGGATAAAGTTATGCCTCAGAGTTGCAGAAGAGCGGTCATCACTCTTCTCCCTAAAAAGGGAGATTTGTGTAATATTAAAAACTGGAGACCTGTGTCGTTGCTCTGTGCCGATTATAAAATCCTTTCCAGAGCCCTCGCAAACCGTCTCAGGACTGTGATAGGGTGGGTGGTGCAAGGAGACCAAACATACTGCGTTCCAGACAGATCCATTTTCGATAATATCTTTCTAGTCCGAGATATACTGGCAGCCTCCAAGCTTTTTGGTTTCAATGCAGGTGTAGTGTCGTTGGATCAGGAAAAGGCTTTTGACCGGGTAGATCACCTCTACCTGTGGAGGGCATTTAAAGCTTTTGGGTTTGGGACCGGTTTCTTAGAGAAGGTTCACCTGCTCTATGGTGACGTTTCCGGTCTATTGAAAATCAATGGTGGCTTAAGCGCCCCTTTCCCCGTTCAGAGAGGTGTTAGACAGGGGTGTTCCATGTCTGGTATGCTCTACGCTTTAGCAATAGAGCCTTTTATAAATGAGCTGAGGAGGGTATTGACTGGACTGTCCATTCCTCAGTGTCCCGGTAAACCAGTGAAGGTAACAGCTTATGCAGATGACATTGCTGTATTTGTTAACAACCAAACTGATGTTGACAGTGTAGGCACCTGTCAAAGACTGTTTGAGAAGCTGTCATCTGCTAAAGTAAACTGGGATAAGAGTAGTGCAGTGCTTCTGGGTGACTGGAAGGGTTGTCGTCCTCCATTTTTACCTGCTGGATTGCAGTGGAGCAGGGGTGGGCTCCTTTATCTGGGTGTCCATCTTGGGGATGACAGCACAGTGCAGAGAAATTGGGAGGGGATGGTGGAGAAGGTGAAAGGCAGGTTACAGCGGTGGAAATGGCTGCTTCCGCAGATCTCCTATAGAGGAAGGGTACTTATTATTAATAACTTGGTGGCCTCTAGCTTGTGGCACAGGTTCATCTGCTTGGAGCCCCCACAGTCATTAGTGAAACAGGTTCAGGCTGTGATGCTGGAGTTTTTCTGGGATGGGGTGCATTGGATCAGACAGAGTGTGCTGTACCTGCCTCTGGCTGAGGGGGGGCAGGGACTCATAGACCTTTCTAGCAGGACAGAGGCTTTTAGGTTACAGGCCCTGCAGAGGCTGCTGTATTGCACGGAGGACCTCCCGTGGAGGCAGTTTGCCTGTGCCTTCCTGCAGCAGGTGAGGAGGCTGGGTCTGGATAAGAGTCTTTTTTGTTAGAAATGGGTAAACTGGAGATGGACCGACTGCCAGATTATTATAGGAGCCTGTTGAGGGCATGGCAGTGGGTGCGTGTTGAGCAGAGGGGCACTGAAAACATTAGCCTTGATTGGCTCCTAGAAGAGCCGTTAATACATAATACTTTCTTGAAGTGTGATATTGTTCAGTCTGCTACTTTTATACATAGGTTAGTGAAGGCAGGTGTTGTAAAGCTTAAAGCCCTTTTAGATTTCAACACCTACAGCTGGGTGACTCCTCAGTGGTTAGCGTCTGCTCTGGGGATGCGGTCTGTCCACACTGCTGAGCTTTTCCTTGCCCAGGTGCGTGCTGCTCTCCCCGGTGAGGGGCTGGAGCTCTTAAGCCAGCTGTTTAGGGAACAGAGAGTTTCCGCACACGGATTCCCCCTTTCCATCACTGTTAGTGTCCCCAGCGATCAGTCAGGCTTCTGATGAGCAGGGTTATTTACTGACTGTAGAGGGTCTGAGAGATCTCCCTCTGTGTACAGTAGAGGGGAAACAGCTGTATAGGGTGTGTGTAAAGGGCCGTTACCAGCAGCAGCTCAGGGCAATACCAGACACACACTGGAGAGAGAAGCTGGGGGTGGCGGAACAGATAGTGCCAGCTTGGAGAACCCTGTATAAGCCACCACTGCCAAAAAGATCAGTGGATCTGCAGTGGAGGATCTTGCATACCATCATTGCCGTTAACTCCTTTGTGAGCATCATAAACCCTGAGGTGAAAGATTCCTGTCCATTTTGCTCACAAAGGGAAACTGTTTACCATTGTTTTGTGTTCTGCATCAGATTAAAACCTCTGTTTGCTGCTCTGAAGGAATTGCTTGCTGGATTGGGTTTTGTGTTCTCTGAGGTGTCTTTTATTTTTGGTTTTAAGTGTTGTAAAAAGAGAAAGTACTCAATCCAGCTGGTGAATTTTTTTTATTGGACAGGCCAAATTAGCAATTTTAAAGAGCAGAAAAAACAAAGTGAATGACGTTTTAAATACTGATCCTTTTGTCATTTTTAAAATGCTTGTATTAACACGGGTTAGACTGGATTTTAGGTTTTATAAAGCAATGCATAATATAGCAATGTTTGAGGAAGTCTGGTGTGTAGACAGTGTGATGTGTGCTGTTAAGGATGGTGATCTGGAGGAGTATCTGTGATGTGAATTTTTAGGTGTCCATAATATTTTATGTATTGTTTTGTTCACCTTGGGTGGATCTGAATTGATTTCGTGATAATATGTTTTATAAATATTGATTTTGTGTATTTTATTTAATTGTTAAATAAAGTTTTTTTAAAAAGTAAAAAGTATCTATCTATCTATCTATCTATCTATATATAGACACACAGCCTCGTTCTGATAAACTGTCAGTGACGTCTCAACTTTGCATTCCCAGCGTCCACTGAAGACCCCACGCGTGTAACTCAAAAAAGGACCCCCGGCAGCGGAGATGCAAAGGTAAATTTCGCGTGTTCAATTCACCGTCTCATCTGGTGAAGTGTTTCGCGTCTATAGTTAAGCCATCCCTTCAGCGCACGGCGTCGAGTGCCCCAGGGGGATCAGTACAATCTGAGACAGAGTTGAGGTTTTTGATACTAGTGCATTCAGGGCTCTATTCTGACTTGGTTTACGCGTGATTTACGTGCTGGAAGAAGGGTTTACATGCCCACGAATGGTAAATACAATACCATATATGAGCATGTAAGACCTAAACCAAGTCAGAAAAGACCCCTCACTGCGTATTCTGATAAGAGCTGTCCTGTGATAAGAGCGGTGGGGTTTTAGAAGGGCCGTCCTGGATTTGAACCCCTTTCGTGCAGGAAATCTAGAAAATAGCTGAAAGGTTTCATAATGAAGCCAATCCGCGGCCGGCTTTGCCATGCATCAATGGGATCCTGTTCACCTGTGACAGGATTTGGAATCCCAATTGAAAGTTATTGGCTGAGAGGTTCCGCTATTGGTATGTGCTGTGTTATTATAGATTATGTATTATTTAATAAACCCTGTTGATCTCTTGCAGAGGAGAGATGAAGAGGACAACCTGGTCACCTACGCGAGCTTGGAGTTTGAATCCCAGAAGAAGAACAGAAAGAAGAGACGCATATAATAATAATAATAATAATAATAATAATAATAATAATAATAATAATAATGACTCCTTTGGAGCGTTTGATGTTAGTTTTGCGCCTTGATATAATTTTTCAACAGTAGTTTATTTTTTTTATTTTTTTTTACTTGCTTGCTTGTGATTTGTAACGGATGCAAAGTTCAGACGATTAATATCTGTTTAAAATGATCATTATCAGGGGAAGTCTGATGCTCAGCTGTCCTCAGACCTGATTCCTCACCTCCAAGTTTTGAATCGTTTTCCAAACTGGCCAAACATTTTGCAAACCCTGTAGAATTGACCAATGTCGACTTCATAAAGTCGAATGAAACCGGCTGAATAATGAATCATATTTAATTACACACCGCTTTGTTATTTTCCCATACAAACTGACAAAAAGTTGAAAAATGTGACATTTCAAAATCTAACATGAAATAATATACCAGTATTATGGCATCCTAATGGTAGACTTTTTTTTCTATATCATTTAATAGTTTCTTTGATGACATGATGTTAAATAAAAGAGGTAAACTATGTTCATATAGCTTTTTTTAAATAATATCTCAGTCCTAAAATTCTAGATGAGGCAAAACCTTTGCCCAGAGCTGCACACAGAACTGAGCCTGTTTTAACCCTTCGAGGTACACAAGGAATCAAGCGCTTGCTGTTCAGATGGTTTCTTCTTAAAAAAATACCTTTGAGAGCGACTCAGGAATCACGAGGAGAAAACTGTCCATTTGGACGATCAGATCCAGTCTGACACTTCATTTCAAACCCCGCTGTTTCGTGCACCTCGTCGCAAACAATAAGAAAGCGCGCATCGTTTCTATTCGTGGGACGCACGTGTTCCTTCTCTCTTAAAAGGCTTGTGCGTTTCTCTGAGATTTCTCATTGGTTTATCAGATTTGATGGACAGTTATTGGAATTGTAATAGAAATATCAATGGGCTGGAATAAGCCATGCTAGTGCAAATATAACACGTGGTGTTTATTTATCCTTTGAAGAAGACCCTTTGAAATTCTATAGAAACTGTCTCTATATCAAAACTCTATTTCGTGAAATTGCGCCAGCATGTTCTTCATTATTAAAAAAACTAAATACATCAATAAACTTGTTCTCGCATGCATTGATTCTCTGGCATATTGTTTATTACTGTACCTTTTGATCATTTCAAATAATAATAATAATAATAATAATAATAATAATAATAATAATTGAAAAAATCTTGGCATATTTTTTTTTTTTTTAATTTAATTCCCAATTCCAATTTCTATTCCTTTTTAACACAATTTCAAAACACATCGCTGATCAGAATTGCGTTAAAATTAGCTTCTCACAACTATGGCAACAAATCACTTCAATTTAAGTCGCTTTTTGTTAGTCAATTAAAATTCGCTTCAATCAGGGGTCTCCAGCACAGGGGGTAAACTGTGCATCATCAACAACTGCTGCTGCAGAGTCACTACCAATAGGACCTCGCTTTTACATCTCATCCAAAGGACGGAACACAAGGAGGTGAAGTGACTTGCTCAGGATCACACACAGTGATTCAAGGGCTGAGCTGTGATTGAACTGGGAGCCTCTTGGTATCAAGACCCCTTTCTCTAATCACTGGACCACCAAGTCTGCTACTGATTTGAATGCCAATCCGATAGAAGCTGTTTCTGATAGAAAGACATTTCAGGATGGCTGTATCACGGTATGAGGACCTGCTAAATAAACAGGGTATAGACTCATCTTCCTCAGGGTATGAAGGAGGGTGAGCTCACTGGGGTCAATCTGAGACAGACAGACATGCAGCCAGAAGTCAATCCCACTGACTGACTGACCAAGATTACTTTATAAAGAGTAAGGAGCTTGCATACAAATATACAAACACTTAATAATACATGAAAAAGGAAAACTGCTGTGTGCCAAAAGGATCACAAAAAAAGAAAAAGGTCATGTGGGTACATCATGTGAATAATTGATACAACAATCAATTCTAAACAGGACGTTTCGGTCTACAAGTCCTTCTTCATCTGGATGGAAAAGCAGTAAATATATGTATATGTATTACAAAACACAAGCTACATAGAAATCTAATAAAACAACACTCATACAGAACGCTATAACACTTCCTGGGTGCTGCTCTGTCAGATGTTCTGATCTGCGTCACGTTCGCGCCGCAGCACACCTGATAAAAGTGGCACGTGACTTGATCGCAGGTCAAGTCATATGATCAGGCAGTCCCTGCTCCTCCAACGCAATACGGCTTGGTAACACAGACCTGTTGTTCCGATCCATACAGTCACACGCTACCTATTTATGTTTTAGATATTGTATTATAAATTATATATTTTTGGGGGCTCCTCAATATCTGAGACCCTGGGCTGCAGCCCCTAATGCTCCTTTGTTAATCCGGCCCTGCACGCAGTTACACACATGCACACACATGCACATGCACATGCACGCACACTCACACACCCATGCACGCACATCAATTCAGTCCTATCAATGGAATTTATAGGTTAAGCTGTTTTATCACAGTGGTTCTGTTGTTTTATGGCAGCTGTATAATAAATGGAACAGAACTACAGAACAAAAACAAAGATCACAAGTCTGTTGCGGTTTGATAAACTGCAGGTGAGAGTCTGCTGTCCACAGGGTTTTTTTTTTATTATTTTATTTCTGTTTTTGCATTTGATTTGTATTTGCACTAAAGAAGGGCAATATTTTTTTTTTTAAAAAAGCGGTACAAGACTGCCCCCCTGTGGTGGAAATGAGGTAATGCACTGAAACTATCCCAAGTATGTAACAGCTCTTGCAAGGGAGAGCCTGTCTCTTTGGTAAATGATCTGGCTCTGAAGAGCGTGATGTGCTGGGTTTGCACCCAGTGTCCTCCTGTGTATTAGGCTGCCTTGCCTTGTCACTGCCTGCCAGAAACACTGCAACACAGATATATTATTATGATGAATTATATTGTTTACATCCTGATAAGAAGGAGGGAGGGGGGAGGGATTGATATTGTGTGTTATTAACATTATATTTTATTTTATGTAACATTTGTGATGAAAAGCTTTGGCAACACTGGATCACTCCTGTCTTGCTGATAAAGCCAGTTTGAATTTGAAATTGAATTGGAGAGAGACACCTAGAGGCTGAGAGAAAGGGAGAGACATCTAGAGGCTGAGAGAGAGGAAGAGACACCTAGAGGCTGAGAGAGGTTCTGCAGAGAGAGAGACACCTAGAGGCTGAGAGAGGTTCTGCAGAGAGAGACATCTAGAGGCTGAGAGAGGTACTCTTACCTGGTTCACTATCTCCCCTAGTGGCCGGCCCTCGTCTCTGAACTCTTTTTTGCTCCAGACGTAGGGATGAAAATAAGACTCCCATTGCCTATCAGTGTGATCCATTCCTGGTTTCATTATGAGCTTAATAATAAGACACACCTGAGCTTGTTACCTCTACACACTGGGGATAATCAAGCTGGTAGTAAGACCTGGAATGGGTGAAACTGCTGTGCAATAGGAGTCTTATTTCCATCCCTGCGTGGTCACAATATATTTTGCAGATCTTCTGGGATTTTTTTAAATTAACAAAATTTTAAAAAATTAACTTTTTTTTAAATTAACAGCAGAAAATAGCTTAATATAGATTTATAATACACTCCAGTTGCAACCAATTATATAAAAGCAATTTAAAAAAAAAAGTATGTTTTCAATTGAGATTTAAAAGGATCCAATGTTTCAACCTGCCTGATGATGTCAAGCAGAAGAGAGTTCCACAAACGAGGAGCACAACAGCAGAAAAAGCTGCAATTGATTTAAGACAGCTTTCTGTTACCTAAACACACCTAGTCAAGCTTGTAGTAGTAAAACATGGACTGGGTGAAACTGCTGTGCAATAGGAGTCTTATTCCTATTCCTGGTATCTCTAATAAATCCAGTGACTGATTTAATTATACCAGAAGTGTTTCTCAGTGTCTTTGTTTGTCGTTCAATTCGAGCTCTGTCTCTCTGTCTCTCTGTCTGTCTACAGGGGGGTCTAAACAACCCGGCACACAGTTCCAGGCGCTTCCAGCAGAGGGCGTGGGGGTGTGGCAGCAGTGGCAGGGTGCAGGGACTCAGCACAGCCACCAGGGGAGCACCAGGCACAGGTGTTTCCTGTGAGAACAGCCTAGTCTATGGTCCACACTGCCTCCTTCAATCAAATACTATCTATCTACAGGGATGGAAATAAGACCATTTCTGGGGGTGGGGGGTGAGGGTTATGGGGAGGGGAGTGTAACAATGTTCTGCACTATTGGGATAGAAGCTATTACACGACTGGCTGATTGTGACAGAAATACAATGAATTCTGGTGATAAATCTTCCTCCCGACCTGTGAGGGCGCTAAAGAACGGGAGGAGAAGTATCTGGAAGGGCTGGCCTGACAATTCGTTTCCGGGACCGGGAAGTGGGTCAGCCTGGAAAGAAGCGAGACTCTGTTGTAAGACCGTATTGACTTGAAAGGTAAACGAGGGGCAGCTGCAAGTAATAAGGCAGCTGCAACCGTTTACCTAGATATCATGCGGGATTACATATAGGGGCCAGGGTAACGCTGATCTTTTCCTTCGTTTGGGTAACGCTAGGAGAGAAGGACTGAGAGAGGAGCTCTGAGTAAAAGAACAAAAAGTGTTATACGTATTGTGTGTTATTGGTCTGTCTGTAATTGTCTGTCTTTGTCGCACCACTAGACAGTTAAAGCACACCTCCAGAGCTGTCGCCAAGAAAAGCACTATCCGGAACACCACTGCACAGAGTACCTGCACGTCTGAATTTCACCCAGGACTGGTGACCGTGCCTTTGTTTTCTGTTCAGGACTATACTGTGTTATTCACCCTCCCGGCGCTTTACGCATTGTTATGTACTGCCGGGGATTTATTATTTGACGGTCGCCAGACCTGGATTATAATAAAAGCACCTTTTTCACTGGATACCGTTGTCTGCCTGTCACTCCTGCATCGCATCACCGCTACATCTGTTCCTCTTCACTAGCCACTTTGCCACACTGATTTATAACAGGAGACATCCGAAATGCATACATGCCAGGTATCTGACACTGTGGGATTCAATTGAAATTATGGTGCTACAGATTTTTTTGAAAGTACGAAAATAACCACAAAAAAACAATTACTTTAATAAAGTTTACTGTCTGTAGTATTCCTAAATCATTTTATATAAATATATGCACAAAAAAGCTTTAGAGATTTGTTTTAATAATATATATTGCTATTAGTATGATTGGTTGTTTCTCTCTCTCTCTCTCTCTTTCTCTCTCTCTCTCTCTCTCTCTCAATATTCATTTATTGTATTATCTTCATCATGCTATCCGACTTTAAATAAGAATATTGTTTTGTTTTTTGTTTTTTGAAACAAAGCTACAGATCATGTCTGTACACTTAAGAGAAAGACTATCTTAGATTTGTACCTATCTGTGCTGTATGTAAGAAAAATATATAATCATTTGTTTTTGTGCAATGGATAACTAAATGTTATTTGCAAATTTGTTTTATTTAGCTGATATTTCAGAAACAAATATGCATTTCTTTTTTGTGTGCCTGTATATATATCTATATATAAAGAATTGTCTATTACAATATGTAGCGGCACTTCCTATATTTCATCACTAGGTGGTGCCACTGGCCAGCGTCTGCGAGCGCTCTAATAGTATAGGAAAGAGAAATCCACTCAACACTGCAGAGCGCTCTAGCAGTATAGGAAAGAGAACTCCACTCTCAACACTGCAGAGCGCACTAGCAGTATAGGAAAGAGAACTCCACTCTCATAATATATATATATATATATATATATATATATATATATATATATATATATATATAAAATGGAATCATCATTATGTTCAGGTTCTATAAAGTAGCATTCTCCTAAGCAGCAGATGTATTCTGCATACCGGCTTCACGCAATCCAAACACTTCTGCAAAGTTGCACACTTTTTCAGGACCAAGCCGTGCCCGTTGCTTTGTGATCCTCTCTGAGCAATGCCGTACCCGTTGCTTTGTGATCCGCTCTGAGCAATGCCGTGCCCGTTGTTTTGTGATCCGCTCTGAGCAATGCCGACGCCCACACAGTTGGTTAAACATCACCGAGCGAGCTGAGAGACCCGCCCCGTATGTAAGCGCAGCAGATCTCGTTTCAATGTTGAAAGCACAGTGGCGCTGTTTACTGCGGGCTGCACAGCGCGTATTCAATCACACTGCGCTTCGGACTCCAGGAGTGATGGCATTCTGTTCTATCGGCTGCCTTTTGGTTTTGGTCGCTCACTGTAAGTATCCGATTATTCTAACATTGATTTGATATATTTAGATAGATATGTATAGATATCATTTCATTTTATAATAGGGATTTCAAACAGCTCATCTTTTGCAGCAAAGTAGGTTTAAGTAAATACGAAATGAAAGTTGAAAAATGGATTTTCGCTTATAGAATTTGATACAGTGTATAAATATTTAACGCCTGGTGACTGATGCAGTACTTGGTCGACATTTTTCCCATTTCAATCCCAACTCTGTTTTAATTAAATAGTTTATCTATATAGTAATTAAATACATGTATTGTTTATATGTATTTATTTGAATTTAATTCGAATTTGACTTTTTTTTCAAATAAAAACGACGTGCCTGTATAGCAAACTGAATAATAATAATAATACTAATAATACTACTACTACTACTACTAATAATAATAATATTAATAATAATAATAATAATAATAATAATAATAATAATAATAATAATAATTTAATCAGTATTGTCATCATTTTCTTGTGCGTAAAGTATAGGAGATTTTTTTTATTTGATTTGTTTGTTTTAATTTATTTATTTTTCGTATTGTTTTTCAGATGGGCTGGCGGAACCAGTAACTGACTCCGCCCCGCCGTTACACACCGCGGAACCGGGCTGGAATATCACGCTGAAATGCGGAGTAGATCCAAGTAAAATAAACCAATATGTAACTGTTTGGGTTAGCTGGTACCGGCAGGAGCCGGACGGGCGAATCCAGATCGTCACATCCCTGAGCACGGGCTACTTAAAAGAAGGCCGGTATTCCGGAGGGATCGACAACAAGAACGGACAGTATAATTGAACCATTGCAGACCTCCACAGAAACGACTCGGCCGTGTATTTCTGTATAGCGAGAGCAGCTCTTGTGTTCGCACCCGGGTCCATCTCCAAACTCGTTGTATCAGGTAAGTACCGTTACAGTAACTCGGTTCTGGAAGGAAGAATCCGTTTCGAGCTGTTTTAAAATGTATTTTGGTTGTGTTTGTTGAAGTAAGGCGAATGGGCTTTCGCTGGCTGGGCAAGGGCGTAACTTGTTGATGTGAAGCTGAGGGAACACGAAGCCACTTTTTCAGGACCATGTGGCTTGAAACCTGGTTCCAGGAGACGGGGAGACCTGGTTTGAGGTTTGCTGTATCAAACCCCAAGTCTCCCTGCCTGGTGTGCCGCACAGTGACCTGAAACTTCTCCTGAAACCAAGTTACAAGCCTCAGAGCGGCTCCTTGTTCCCTCAGCTTTAGATAGGCATTGTGTCTGAAAATATAGACCATTGGAATAGATGTCTCTATGCTGATTAAGCAATAGCGTGTCTGAAAATGCATGTCATTGTTCCCTTACAAAAGTACCATAGTTAAAGCATAGCAGCGCTTAACATAGGGAAGCATTGTAAAGCACAGAAAGGTATGGTAAAGCATAGGGAAGCATTGTAAAGCACAGAGAGGTCTGGTAAAGCATAGGGAAGCATTGTAAAGCACAGAGAGGTATGGTAAAGCATAGGGAAGCATTGTAAAGCACAGAGAGGTATGGTAAAGCATAGGGGAGCATTGTAAAGCACAGAGAGGTATGGTAAAGCATAGGGGAGCATTGTAAAGCACAGAGAGATAAGGTAAAGCATAGGGAAGCATTGTAAAGCACAGAGAGGTATGGTAAAGCATAGGGAAGCATTGTAAAGCACAGAGAGGTATGGTAAAAAATAGGGGAGCATTGTAAAGCACAGATAGGTCTGGTAAAGCATAGGGAAGCATTGTAAAGCACAGAGAGGTGTGGTAAAGCTTAGGGAAGCATTGTAAAGCACAGAGAGGTATGGTAAAGCATAGGGAAGCATTGCAAAACACAGAGAGGTCTGGTAAGGCATGTTACAAAACATGCTAAACTAAAAGATTCTCATAGTAAAAGCCCAGCAAATTGTAATAAAGCACAGAGAAAGCATGATAAAGCCCACGCAAGCATTGTGAAGCACAGTGAAGTATGGTAAAGTGTATTAATAAAACAATCTGGCAAAGCAGGGTAAACTATGGTAAATGCAGAGCATAACCATGGGAAAAGCACAGGGGGACAACTGCAAAAATGCCACGCAAATGTACCCTGGTAACCTAACCCAACAAGATGCTCTGATATATTGTGAGAAGTGTTGAATTTAAATCAAGGGAAGTAATGTTAAAACTTTACAATGCATTAGTAAGACCTCACCTAGAATATTGTGTTCAGTTCTCTTCACCTCGTTACAAAAAGGATTTTGCCGCTCTAGAAAGAATGCAAAGAAGAGCAACCAGAATTATCCCGGGTTTAAAAGGCATGTTGCATGCAGACAGGCTAAAAGAATTGAATCTATTCAGTCTTGAACAAAGAAGACTACGCGGCGATCTGATTCAGGCATTCCAAATCCTAAAAGGTATTGACAATGTCGACCCAGGGGACTTTTTTGACCTGAAAAAAGAAACAAGGACCAGGGGTCACAAATGGAGATTAGATAAAGGGGCATTCAGAACATAAAATAGGAGGCACTATTTTAAACAGAGAATTGTGAGGGTCTGGAACCAACTCCCCAGTAATGTTGTTGAAGCTGACACCCTGGGATCCTTCAAGAAGCTGCTTGATGAGATTCTGGGATCAATAAGCTACTAACAACCAAACGAGCAAGATGGGCCGAATGGCCTCCTCTCGTTTGTAAACTTTCGTATGTTCTTATTTGTACAAGGGTACCGTGCAGTAATCCTTTTGCAATTGGAACCCTATTTTTTATAGGTTCTATAAAAAAACATTCTTAAATATTGGACAAAGGAAGGGATCTATAAAATGCGTTCAAAGTGTTGGCAATAGAATCATCCGAAGTTCCATAATTTGAATTTTCATATTCGGAATCCCTCGTTATAAAACGTTTAACCCTTTGCAATCCAAAACGCCTAATATGTTAAAGAAAATTGACAAAATTATTCGATGGTCTTTGACGTTCTTTCACTCAGGCCCTAACTACCCTGCTTTACATTCAGAGACAAAAACTGACAAATGAAATCAAACAATATGTGATGATGATGATGATGATGATGATGATGCATCTTTTTAAATTATACTCGGAGGATAATAAGAACACGCTTTGGGTTTACAATGAGAGTGAACAGCAGACAGTGAGCAGCGTGAAGAGTAACGATAACATTTGATCACTGACGTCAGCTACTTCACTTTGTTTTTCATGGTTACTAAACTTACAATGTATGTGTTTACTCAAAGACCCGCTGACTGTCCCGAGTGTGGAGTTATACTCTCCGGGTCTGTTTGAAGGCGATTCGAACTGGACCGAGCCGGTCCCGGTGCTGTGTTTGGTGAGAGACACGTCTCCGGGGTGACACCGAGTCCTCTGGACTATCGGCGCCGAGGCAGCCGCGCCGGGCAGCGCGGAGGAGGGAGAGATCGAACCCGACGGGTCCTATAGCGTGCGCAGCTACGTCACAATCAGCGCGGATCAATGGAACAGCGGCGCTATAAAGTGCGAGGCTTACAACGTCAACAACGTCACAGAAAAAATCTCCGCGTCACACCGAAGGCAAGGTGAATTACGCAGCTGAAGGGTCATTATTTGAAATTTGAACATAATAAAGTTACAATGTAAAAAAACTGCTTTTGCATATTCTGTTAAAGAACACACACTTAAAAACACAAAACATAGTGTGACAACAACAACAATAATAATAATAATAATAATAATAATAATAATAATAATAATAATAATAATAATAATAATAATAATAATAATAATAACACATTATAATGTGTATTGTTAATATCTGTGGCGCATGTTTTGTTTCAGATTGCGTTCCTGTGTTGTTTTACGGACTGCCCCCCGTTCTCCTGCTAATTCTGGTCGTGGTGTCTGTGGCGTGTGTTTACAGAAGACTTCATAAAACTAAAACCGGTAACTGCTGGATATTCTCTTTGTGATCGCTGGTGTTTCTGCATTTGAAATATCTGCATATCATTCATATCATATACACTAGACCCTGTTTTTTGCATTTTTACTGAACTATGAAGTTTTACTATAATTAAGAGTTCCCAGTTCAAATCCCAGCTCAGCCACTGACTCACTGTGTGTGTGTCTGTGTGTGCGGCCGTGCGTGCGTGCGTGCGTGCGTGCGTGCGTGCGTGTGTGTGTGACCCTGAGCAAGTCACTTCACCTCCTTGTGCTCCGTCCTTCGGATGAGACATAAAACAAGCGAGGTCCTATTGGAAGTGACTCTGCAGCAGCAGCAGCAGCAGTTGTTGATGATGCATAGTTCACCCCCTAGACTTAAGTCGCTTTGGATAAAAGCATCTGCTAAATGACTAAATAATAATAATATATAAAAAGTCAGTTATATTTATTTGATTGCATTTTTACTGAGCTATAAAGTCTGTTCTTCTTATGTTCTTATTTAACTAGCGAGTTGAAGCCGGGGGAATACATTACAGAGTTTGTGTCAGGGGGACCTAAAACGTATGGATACGTCACAAACAGCGGAAAAACATGTCTCAAAGTAAAGGGTATTACCCTAAACTATGAGAATTCCAAATTAATTAACCTCGCTTCATTAAAAGACCTTGTACAAAACTTTGTGAATCATGATAGAAACACCCCCGCGGAGCATATCATGATTCGAGGCTCCCAGATTCACCGTAATAAAAAATAATTTCAATTGGAAAACAAACCACTCCAGAAAACATTTCAAATAGTCTACAATAAGCATGTCTTGCTGTCTGATTACACATCTCTTCCTTATGGCTACTGAAGATGGTTTTGATATTAGACTATCCGTACCTTTTGCGGCTATAATATCGGGACCCTCCAATTCAGGCAAAAGTTATTTCGTGAAACAGCTTTTAGAAAACTCTCAACAGATCTTTTCTCAAACCCCTGAGAATATCATATGGTGCTATAGCTGTTGGCAACCAATATACAATGAATTGGCACTTAAATTTAAAAATGTCAAATTTATTGAAGGCATACCGGTTTCACTAAGCGATGATAATTTATTACCTCCTAACAAAATCAATTTAATCATTATAGATGACTTGATGGAGGCGGCTAGTGAAAATGATGAAATACATAAAGCTTTTACAAAATACGTTCATCACAGGAATTTATGCGTACTGTATTTGGTTCAAAATTTGTTTTTTTCAAGGAAAAATGAGCCGTACCATAAATTTGAATGCCAATTACATTATTCTGTTTAAAAACCCTCGAGATAAACTTCAAATCAACACGCTAGCCCGACAGATGTACCCCGGTAACTCCAAGTTTTTCTTAGAAGCATTTGAATATGCAACAAAAAAACCCTACGGTTATCTTTTAATAGACTTAAAGGCACAAACCCCCAAAGCATACCGTCTAAGAACTGGTTTATTTACTCCTGATTGGCCAGTTGCTTACATCATGAGAAATACCAAGACAAAACACTTATAAGCGGCCGGTTATTGCGCTAAAACTTTTATTTATCTAGGCTCAACAACAACGCAGCATGTCAGCTAGAATAAAACGTAACCTCCATCTCTTAAAGAGCATAGTTCATAGCTCTGCTCATCAGAGAACAGCAGTTTTACCAGACGCTTCAGACGATTTTATCAAATCTATTGTGGAAATTGCCTTAAACGCCTTAAAGGGTCACATCCCCTTAACTTCGAGTCAGTTAAACACTCTCAAAAAGCAGCGGCGTGTTATAAAGAGCCTATGTAATAAGAACCATTCAATTAAAAAGAAGAAAAAAACTGTGAATCAGAGTGGCGGTTTTATTGGTGCTTTAATAAGGATTGCATTGCCTTTATTATCAGGACTTTTAACGCCTCAAAGTTAATTTGTAAAAAATGACTCACTCCCAGAAAATGTTTCTGATACCACAACATCAACTCGATAGACTTCGGCAGCCTGAGCCCCAGCACCCTGAACCTATTAAAAAAGCAGTTGAAAGCCGACTTGACTCTGAAATGAAAAGCATTCTACTTAGAACCGACATCAGTGACCATGAGAAAGCTATACACCAACTCCTTACAGAGATATCTAACCTTGCTTAAACAGAGTGAAAAAGAGCTTAATACCCTGACTTTAATTACACCCCCCTCTGAGGAAACGGCCCAACCTGCAGCAGAATCTGAATCTAAGATATTGACTGCTGTTATGAGTAGCGTTCCCTCCAGATCTAAGAAAAATGCTAATTTTATTTTAAACGCCATGTCTCAGAATGCTTTGGTTACCTCATGGAATGATCAAGGGGAATTCATTGTTAGGGGCAAGAACATTAGAGGGTCGCATATGGTTGATTTAATCAGGGCTGCAATGGGGCATACCCATATCCCTGAACATAGGCTACCTGTAGGATGGGCCGAATTCATCAAAGGTTTGTCTCTGATAAATGTCCCCTATTCTACAGTACCTAATTCTCAAACACGACAACTCATAGAAGCTTATAAAAAACGACCCTTAGAGACCCCTATGAATAAGAAACAGAAAAAAAGGCAGCAGTTATGGGAAACTTATTAAGATGTTACTGTTTTTATTGAGTTTCATACATATCTTTACATTTTGTTGTATATTCATGCAAATGTTGTGTAAACATTGTCTGATACATTTTGTTGTATATTCATGCAAATGTTATATAAACAATGTCTGATATATATGTCTGTATAAGTCTTTACAACAATAAAAATATTTATTCACCATCTACATTGTCATAAGTTTTTTGAAGATTAACATTCATAACATTTTTTAAAATCATGATGAGTCTTGACACACTGCATACATGAAAATATATTTAAACAGTTCTGTTTTGTAGGGTTAGACATACAATGTATAAATTGGGACACCATCAGATCATTTTTGTTTAAATCAGAGCTGTAGAGCGCCATAACCTCAGGGTAAGTAAGTCCTTTGGCTCGATGATGTACAAAGAAAACACAGTGATGGCCACAGGTCATGGTCATAAGACCTTGTAGAGGCTGATTATTATACACTGTTTGTTTAGCGTTGTTGTCTAAAAAGTTTGAGATAGTCTTAGGAAAATAAATAAAATCTGGAGGGTTACCGTAAGAATCAAAAAACTCTCCCTGTCCCTCTTCTTTTAGATAAATCCCCAGCCAGTGTTCTCCAGGATAATTTTGGGGGTCAGTGTTGACAATGAGTATCGCCGGCAGTTTTTTTATTTTTCCTTTAGGTAGTTGATCACTAGCTAGAACCCCATAAAAATACTTTGCAGTCAACGGGTTGCTGGATAGCAGCGCTGTAAGCTGAGTGGTATTCATTTTTAAAAGGATCAATGTTGTATCAAACTTTTCAGTAATGAAAGAGAACAGCTCTTTGGTGGGAAACCTCAATCACGTTCTGAAAAACAGCATAAACAATCATATTCACAGTCTCTGGCAGAGCATTGGCAAAACGCATTTCAAGACGCATATTACCATTTTTCACTAAGGAAAAATGATCTCCACATTCTTGATCGGGGGTCAAATCAAAAGCATAGAGCGTATAGCCTCTAATAAATTCTGACCTATCAATTATCAGCGGTTTGTCTTTGAGATGTCTACCCGTGGCTTGTATTAGACTGTTATATTCCTGGACGGGGTTGTGTCTTGCTGTATAGTGGGGTTGTAAAGGTTTTGAGGGGACTTGTTCACCATCGAAGTACATCGCTATAAAGTTCCCAGCGTTTAAAGTTAAAAGGGTTAAAAGTGTTTAAAGTTAAAAGGGTTTTTAGCGTAGGAACCGCTAAAAGCGTCATTATCTATTAAACCAATAACCACAAACTTTGGTAACTGCCCCAGAAACAAATTCTCCTGATTACATACCCTACTCCCTCTAGGAATACTAAAAACTTTCATAGACACTCTATCAATAGGATATCTGGCATTAGAGGTCATCAAGGCCTGAGCTTGGGCAATTCTAACCTCAGGGGACACTTTTACTTTTTTAATATAGAGGGATGCTTCTAAAATTTTAAGTTTGAACTCTTCTGCGGCATCAGACATTAAACAAAAAGTGTCACTGGCCCTCACCATTTTAATTTTCAGGTCAATACCATTTAGCATGAGTTTCTCTTGAAAAAATATATCCGCATGCAGTGGTCCTAAAAGTTCAACGGTATGGCTCATTCTGGTAAAAGCATGCCGTTTAACTAGACCTTCATTAGCCCCTGCAGGATCAGTCTCATCCATGTGTCCTGGGGTATCTTTGTAAAACATGCCAGCTGTGAATTGAGATTCTAGAGTGTCCTTACTAAAGTTTAGCATTGCTTCTATAATGCTATGGTAAGGATAAGTATTACTACTTTGACTAATTAAGCGATTTCCTAAAGTTACATCCACTTGTGAAAACATGGTAGCTACAGGGTAATTGATAATACCTACTATACTGCCTCCAACTAAATCGGCACCATCAGCCCTAGTAATTTTGCATGAAAGTCTTAAAGGAGTATTATTCAAATCAAGATAATCTTCCCCATTTCCCGCTATGTAAAATTCGAGCGGGGCCGTGTCAGACAAGGCAGACAGGGGGGGAAATTTCCACATAAAGGTTTTTTTCAATACTTGTCTGGGTATAAGGTATAGTAAACAGATCCAATTCTGATTTCACACATTCTTGAGACATATGATGTACCAGAGTCATGATTTAAAAGATGTTTCTGTTTTTCTTTGTTCTGGGAGTCTTTGGTTTCTTAGTCCTTCTCCGGTTACTGCTACTAAATGACCTAAATGTAGCTGGTTTAGCCTTTTTGTGTGGATGATAGCGAGATCCTGGGGGTTTGCTACGTTTTCTCTTGTATCCTTTGGACATCACCATCAATCCCTCCCCTGACTGGCTCTTATTGTGGCTATGAGGGTTATGACTTGTTAGGACATTTGACACGTCACTAACAATATTTTTGGCTGCTGATTTAAAATGAGGTTTAACTATTTCAAAACCCCTTCTAAGTAACGGTAAAGCTTTTCTGAAAAGACTTCAAAAAATACCCCCTATACCCGCTCCGTACATTACAGGAGCTCCAGAAAATCCAGGCAAACCATTACCAGCTTGATTATTGTAATAATTAATATAAGGATTGACATATCCATTAGGGCCCATTTTCAATTAGGTGTAAAAAAGAGGCTTTACAGGTCGGAAATGCAACTTCACTACAACCTTCCCAAAATGGAATGGCACTAACTTGTTTTGATCCGTCTTAATTTGTATAGTTAGCGTGTCAAAGTTGGTCTTGCTGAGGGGTACGTAATGAGGTCTGTCGTAAGTTACCGTGATTATTTCGTTGTTTTTGCCTTTAATAGGGACACACCTTAGAAGAGGCACGTAACTATCTCCAACGGCTTGATGTGTAATGATATCTGTATAGACATACATGGTATAAAAACCCACTCGGATATCGGCGGGATAGAGGGTCCTCAAATGAGCACTATACACTTTAGCCTCAATAGGGCCCAATAGTCCAATAGTTTCACCCTTTATAGACTCACGAAATCCCAACATTTGTCCGAGATGTTCTTTGGCAAAAATCATATATGGTGTAGTACTTTTTATATAAATTCGTCTTTCTATAGGTTTATAGACTAATTTCAAATAATTTTTATATTGTTCATCGGGAGCCTTGTCACCTTTCTGATCTAGTCCTTTTCCGAGCATGACATCGTTCATAGTAGTTATTACACCCTGAAGGGTCTCATAATATCCTTTTGGTATAGTATAATCACGTTTTATCGCATTTTCTATATCATAAGTAATAAAAGTGCTGTCCTTAAGGTTTATATTATCCCAGGTATGGGGATATTGAATCTCTGCTAAGCAAACTTCCCATTTTCCCGGTAGATTCAGTGTTTTAACCAATTTGGTAGTAAAATTGGATATAGCGTTTTTAGGGAAAACATCCTGTGAAGCGTTACTAGGCAGAGTTACATAAAAAGAGTCTTGAGACATCTTGATTAATGTTTTAAGGGTAATTAAATACAGCACAGCCTTGTTAACTCTTTAGATCTACCACCTGATGCCCCGCGACCCAACTGTTAAATTTTTCAGGCCAACCGGCCCATTTTATGAGATAAGACTTTTTGCCATTTTCCTTTTTCTCAGCAACTATCTTCTCTATCCTAAACAACCTATCAGTCTTGACATTTATTTTCTGCAATTCTGGTTCATAAAAGGTACCCATTATAGGCTCTCCATCATAATCACATAGTTTATACACCGGTGGAAATCTTGGTATACATTCTGTTATAGTAAAAATATCTGCTGTAAATGTCTGTTCGTAGCCTTTTATAAAGGGAGCTCTTAACTTTGAAATTCTTACGCTGTCACCGACGGCAAACTTAAACTTTATATGTTTAGGGCTTTTCTTCTTAGAGTATAAAGTTCTAAACACTTTAAATGAATTATCTTCATTAACTTCTGAAGGTTTCATTTGAATACTACGGTGGAAGGAGTTGTTATAAGCCTGTACCATTTCTTGTAGTTTATCCATATACTTGTGAGTGTTAAAAGCGGTGAAATATTTCCACATTTTTGTTTTCAGAGTCCTGTTGTATCTCTCAACAATAGATGCTTTTAGTTCATTCCCTGTGGTAAAGTGTAGAATATTATG